>NC_066617.1:153781992-154406992 GCF_025201925.1 Gopherus flavomarginatus | reverse complement strand
GGCATCTCTGTGTCAGTCAGTGAGGTCACAACTCTGACCAACATAGCTATGGGCTTGTCTACACTTACATTTTATAGCACTGTAACTTGCTGGCTCAGGGGGGTGAAAAATCACCCACCTGAGCACAGCAAGTCTGAGCACTTGCGCTAGTGTAGAAAGACCCCTCGTGGAGGTGGGTTACCAAGAGCGCGCACAACCACACTCACACCGCGGGAGCATTCCGCAACAGCGCTTTGAAGTTTCCAGTGTAGCCATGCCCTACGCCAATATAAGTTGTAAGTGCAGATCAAGCCTAGGTGCCTTCAAACACTTCAGAACCTTGACAGCAAACAAAAAGTCTGAGGATCTCCACAGCTAGCAGCATTCCAGTCCCTGATTAATAGCTGACTTTCATGAAGCAACCCCACTCATCAAGGCAGTGTCTTTCTCCACTCTGTGATCTACTGAATCAGTCTTTCACCTTTAGTCCCAGACAGAGTGATCCTCTCACTATCATACTGTTCCTTTTCACTTCCCAAGTGGTTTCAATGTTTATAGTTTGTCTTTGTTGGTTTTCCATTACTTTTCTGGGTTGGTGTAAAGGCAGATAATTGAGCATTACATTACATGAGCAGACGGAAGGCTGAGAACTCGCTTCTGCTTGATGGGCCATCGCCAAGACATATTATTGCAGAGGTGCTGGAACAATTTTTATAGTGGGGGTACTGAGAGTCATTGAACCAAACTGTAAGAACCTGTATATAATGGAAACCACTTCAATCCAGGGGGTGCTGCAGCACCCCGCATCCCTAGTTCCAGCTCCTATGTATTATTGCCTGGTGATTCACTTTCCCTCCAAGACCATAAGGGCATAACTGTCAATATAGTAGCATTACCCCTTAAATATCACACATACACATATCTCACAATGATTATGAGTATTGATAAGTTACAAGCTTTCAGCAGAGGCCTCACATACTACCCTTAAATACCATGAAAGCGGTGTGTTAGGTGTCGTGGGTTTATCAGGTCTGAGACAGGAGCTTGTTGTAAAGAACAGTGAACCCCAGGGAGCCAGTTGGCACCAATAGGCCGCTGTGTCAGAGGCTGTTTCTTCAAGCTTAGGATGGTATGCCTGGTTGCAGAATGTGTTTGAAGAAGACTGAGATCAGTGTGTGGGAAATTTTGACTGTGGGCTTCTCTCCATTGCACAGTTCACTTGAATGGGACCTCCTGAGTGTGGACACTGCAAAATCATTTTTAAGCTACCATGTCCATGGTGCAGTTACTCACGTGAGAGGCTAGGACTTCTGGGGACACATCTCATGGTTGGTCATAAGAACATAAGAATGGCCATTCTGGGTCAGAACAATGGTCCATCTCGCCCAGAATCCTGTCTTCTGACAGTGACTCGTGCCAGATGTTTCAAAGGGCTAAACAGAACAGGGAAATATATCAAGTGCCCCACCCCATTGTTCAGTCTCAGCTTCTAGCTAGGGTTAAGACTTCTGAGGGTACATCCCATACATGCTCCTGACATCATAGTTCTTAGCCTCACACCAGAGATCCATCAAAATCCAGGTATCAACCTCTGGCCAGCTGGCATCACGCTGGGAAAATGACCTCCTGGAGGCCTTTTCTTCTGGGCATAGTACTGTACCAAAATAGGAGTATATCACAAGGTCGCCCCAACCTGAGGTAGTCCCCTGTGGCAAGCCACAACATGATAAGTGCACCTTCCTCAGTTTCCCCTCAATTTAGCCATAAAAGAGAACAGTATCTCTCACCATCTGATAAAAAAGTCCCACCTCTGGGCATAATTTATATATGTACACATACAACAGTTTGTAGAACCCTTATGGTAAAATTATCCTCCCAAATCCTACAGTAAAACATACAACAACAGCAATTCTCCAGTCCCCTGTCGAGGGACATCATTCCAGGTCATCCAGCCATGACTCCACCAGCATTCTGGTCCCAGTTCCTTTCAGTCTTTGTTCCAGGACCTCAATCTCCAGGCCATCCAACCAAGAGTGACCAGTCTCATGACTAAGACTACGATTTAATCATGGGTATTTTCAATAAAAGCCACGGACAAGTCATGAGCAAGAAACAAAAAATCACGGCCTGTGACCTGTCCATGGCTTTTACTGAAAATACCGCAACTGAATCTTAGGTGGGGGACTGTCAGGGATTGTCTAGATAATACTTAATCCTGCCATGAGTGCAGGTGACTGCAGTAGATGACCTCTTGAGGTCTTTTCCAGTCCTATGAGTGTATGACTGCGGGGGAGGGAGGAGAGCCTGCGTCACCAGCAGCGAAGGGAGTGGGGGAGCCCCAGGAGACCAGCCGCTGTTCCAGCCACCGCTGTGGGGGAGCCGCTGCTCCGGCTGCCCCAGGACTGCTGCCGGGAGCCGCTGAGCTGTGGTGGCTCCTGCCACCTCTGGGTCCACTGCTCAGGCGGTCCCCAGGACCAGCTGCCCAGGACCAGCAGTGGCTGGCTGCGGGGCCACCCAGGCGGCTGACTGCAGAGCTGCTCCAGCAGGGGCTGTTGTGTCTGTCCCCAGGGACTAGGGTGACAAGATGAGATGAAGAAAATATCAGGACACATGAGAGGGGGAGGGGTTACAACTGGCAGAAAAGAAAAAAAAAGCCAAGTGCTGCGGCAGACCGAAAAAAAAAAAGCCAAGTGCTGCCGGTGGAGTGAAATATCGGGACAAATTGCATCCCAACCAAAGATCAGTCAGGACGTTGGACAACCACCCAAATATTGTGACAGTCCCGATTTTAATCAGGACTTCTGGTCACCCTGCCAGTGATGCCTGAGCAGCTGGCTCCAAGGCCAGCTGCTTGGGTGGCCATGGAGTCAGCCACACTGGCTGCTGCAGAAGTCACAGAGGTCCCAAGAAGACATGGAATTCATGACTTCTGCAACCTCCATGACAAATACAGAGCCCTACTCATGACTCCTCTATCAAAAACACATTCCAACAAGTCAGCCCCTTTCAGCCTCCCAGCATTTGCCCGACAGCTCAGGAAGATCAGGAAGCTAGCTCCTGTACTGATCTTTTAGTTCTGAGCCCTTTTTCACTTCACCCAGTCTCCTCCCCTCTAGGGCCTAGGTGCTCTCTTTCAACTCAAGCCCAGTCTGGTGGCAGCTGATGAATCACATCCCTACCTCTTAAAGGGGCCAGTCACCTTGCAACAGAGTGCTATTGCAGGTCTGTAACCCAAGTAGGAATGTGGAGTCAAATACTAAACTGTGCTATATGAATGAATAGGTAACTTTGGCTAGTATGTAGACAGCAAGAAAATGTGGCCCAGGGGGAAATGTGGGAAGGCACTGGAAGACTAAGAGCTCTCCAGTGGTGTTAACATGAGCACTCTGCAATGTGGACGTACGCTAACTGCTTGAGTTTTAGCAGTACCTGAGCTTTAGCCTATCCAGCCCTGCCAATTCAAGTGAAAAGCACCACCACCCTTAAGTGAGATGGTTGTACGTGTAGGTGAGACACAGGTTAGGGGCAACACTGGAATGAGAACTCAAGTTATCTTTGCAATGAAGACAAGACTTTCATGTCCAGAGACCGGAAAAAGGCTGGGTAAGCTTCAATCAAGTCAGAACTTGATTTAATAAGCATTTTTCCAGAAAGAAACTTAATTTCTGGATGCAGGGAACTGGATGCCATAGTGCAGGGGTAGGCAACCTATGGCACGCGTGCCGAAGGTGGCACGCAAGCTGATTTTCAGTTGCACTCACACTGCCCGGGTCCTGGCCACTGGTCCGGTAGGGGTTTGCATTTTAATTTAATTTTAAATGTAGCTTCTTAAACATTTTAAAAACCTCATTTACTTTATACACAACAATAGTTTAGTTATATATTATAGACTTATAGATGTCTAAAAAAGTTAAAATGTATTACTGGCACACCAAACCTTAAATTAGAGTGATTACATGAAGACTTGGCACACCACTTCTGAAAGGTTGCCGACCCCTGCCACAGTGCATTGGTTATGAGCTACTGAAATGTTCACCAGCTGCCCACCAGTTTGAATCCACTCCAGCAAAACTGGAATTAAGTGTTCCCATTACAACAGAGTGCCAGCTCTTCTTTGGTTCAGGATGAGAAGCCCTTACTGTTTAAAGAGCAACTTTCCTAAGTGCTCTACAATCTGCATGCTTAGAATGTTTTGAAATTTGTTGTGCTTTATAGGGGTGAGGGATCAGGTTAGTGTTCCAAATTTGGAGTCATTGGAGCACGAGGTTCCTAAAATACAGCTTCCTGACAAAAACCTCAGCATTTTACAAAATCAACGGTGTCACTTTTTTGCACATCCCTGGGGCTCAAACCTGGACTCAAACCACCCACAACTGATCTCAGTCACTCAACATTTATTTCAGCTAGTGCATGGCATCCACTGCCCCTTTGAGGAAGCAATATTAAAAACGTTATTAAAGAAAACATGTAGCTCTCTAGAATGGAAAGTGCTTAACAGGTAGGTGATAAAACTCATAACTTCTAGCCCAGTGGTTAGCACACTCACCTGTTATGTGGGAGGCCCAAGCTCAATTCCCTGCTCTGCCTAAGGATGGAGCAAGATTTGAGCAAGTGTCTCCTATTTCTCAGGAGCATGTTCTAACCACTGAGCAACAGGATACTCTGAGATGGAGAGGTGTCAATCTCTCCTGTTGAAGCTGTTCTACAGAATATAAGTACTTAAAAAGTCATCAGGACAATGAAAATTACTCTATAGTCTAGTGGTTATGGCACCCACCTGGGAGGTGAAAGACCATGGTGCAGTGCCCCTGATCCCATGACTCTTTAGCAATTTATCCAATCTGCCCAATTCAAGCTTTGTGTATTGCTGTGTTGTTCCTGTGATTTTTTAGGTGTCACGATACTGAACGACGCAGTGCCTAAATCCCTTTGCGGACCTGGATCTGAGTGTCAGTGTATTTATCCTCACAATGCTCCTCTGAGGTAGGGAAGTATTTATTACCCCCATTTTTTCAGATGTGGAACTGGGACATGGGGCCAGATCCACAATGGTATTTAGGCTCCTAACTTCCACTGAAATCAATAGAAATTAGGCACCTACATATGTTTCTGGATCTGACCCTCTTGGAGAGACTAGGGGACTTGGCCAAGCTCACACAGGAGATCAGTTATGGAGCAGGAAAGTGAACCTAGATCTCCTAGGTCCTAACCACTGGATCACCCTTCCTCTCATGCCCTCCTCCTTCCATTTCTCTTTTTAAAAAGATCCTTACCGACTTTATGCTAGTCTCTGCACTGTTCCTACATCCACTCCTGAGTGCCTCAACCAGCGGGGCCCAGTTAATTTCTGCCTCTCCATCCATGACTGAGGAGGGAGAACCAGGCTGTGTTGGACAGGCAAAAAGAGAGGAGACAAAGAAATTATGCAGAGGCAGTGAACAGACCTATGTGCAGCCAGTGAATTCTGTAGCAAGTGTAATCATTGCCAACGATCCAGAGGTAGAGCTGGGCTCCAGTACACAGGGTGCTGAGAAATATATTTTTTTTAAACCAAGGAAAGTAAATTCCCCAAAACTTCATCAACACAGAGTTAAGTGGTGCCTCATGCCCTTCCAGAACATAGATAGTGGCTAAAGTTAAGCCTCCGAAAACCAGGAAATAGAGAGATACGGCAATGTAACCAAACTGTTGAAAACTAAGAAATACAGAGTTAAGGTAAATGCCAACACAACCTTAACTCTGCCCTTTCTGAGCACTGCCACAAAATGCCCACAAAACACATACTAGCACTCTGACATTGCAGAAGTGCAGAACACTCAGGGCATCTGACCACTGTATGACAGAATATATGACTTTTTCTCTGCTAAAGTAAAATTTTTATTTACTGTGCAAGAGCTGCACTCAAACTCTGAGCCCACTCCGTAGAAATAACCCCCTACTTGCTACATTTTACAACCCCTTCACCTTATGCACACAATTCCATCTAATACTCTATTTTCATTTACATCAATAAGCTCTCTGACACTCCACTCTCATATCCCACCTTACTGCTGACAATCCCTGTGGCAAGAAGAACCCCGTGAATGGCTACTGAGACAACCTACACAGCACAGTGCTGAAATGAAGCAGTCTGAATCTCTCAAGGTACACTTGCACCTCTTTCCTTTGATCACATATCCCCGGGGAGGGACTCAGAACCCCCCTCCACTGGAGCAGTAACCCCCTACAGATATCCTCATAACACTATCATAGCACTGCCAAGCTAATCCAACGAATCCTTCCATTATATACAGCTAGAGCTAAAAGAGAATGTAGCTGGAGTGCATGCAGAGAATTTCCATTGGCTATTGCCAGCTCCAGAAGGACAGAATTAAGGTTGCACCAGTGTGTAAAACAGGAATACAAAACTGGAAGGGACTTCCTGTGTCGTTGTGGGTCCAGTACCTTGCTGTCATAGAAGACTTTATCTATGTATTTCCTGGTTTTTGGAAGTTTAAGTTTGCACTGCCTGGTTTTCAAAGGCATCACTGGATAACCTCAGCTCTGTTAATGAAGATTTGAAGCATTTAATCTAAGAGATGTTAGATTGCCCCACATGAGAGGATTTTGGCAGACTCATCAGCAAGGCCAAGAACTGCTCAGATAATGGAGGCTAAACTATCCCTATTACCCCTAAAGGAAGTCATCCCCTGCTGCTTCCCTGTAGATTAATAGAGGATTTCATTCACCAGCATTGTCAAGCCAACACTTTTCTGCTGCTTTAAGTACACAAAGCCCCAGCCCTTACCTTCATACCTCTTAAATATCCTTCCTTGCAAGGGACACTACCTATTATCATTCCAGAACAACCTCCTTTCCACACAAATTTGATGTCCCTTCACTTTTGTTGTTGGAATAGAAGAGGAATACATCAGAAATGCAGAATCAAACTGGGATTATAGAAAGTTATTTACACTAAAGGAAGGAATTTTGTATCCCATGATGAGCTTTGCAATAACCATCATTATTCCCAGCCCTGATAGCACTCCTAGTGAGATACAAACAGTAACTCGTTAACCCTCACAGCTTCCTGGGAAGAGAGGAGTAGATGGATGAGGAAACTGAAGTACAAGAAGAGTGAGGGATTTGATCAAAGCCACAGTGAGTTAAGGTTTGTCTGTATGTGAAAGGTTTACTGATTACACCAATATAGTTATACACATGTAGTGCTCCCATTGCCTTTCCTTGGCGTGGACACACTCATTATGTTGTAAGAGTGGCATTTTCCAGTATAGCTTAAATCCTTCCCAAATAACACAAACAAAATTGAAAAACAGGCAGCAGAATAACAGGGTTGACACCAGGAGTTATACCAATATAATTACATAAGTTTAAATTCACACCTTGGAATATACTGAAAAAACATTCAGAGCTGCAAATACTATCTAGGGATATGGCTACACTGCACTTTCGTCAGTAAAACTTTTACATGTGAAAAAACACCCCTTTGCCTAACAGAAGTTTTATCGATGAAAAGTGCTGGAATGGACAGTGCTTTGTTGGCAGGAGATGCTACTGCCCCTCAGTAGGGGTGGTTTTATTTTGTCGGTGGGAGAGCTCTCTCCTGCTGACTAACAGCAGCTACACTGCGTACCTCACAGTGGCATGGTTGTAGCAGCACAGTGGTGCCACTGTAAGGCGCGCAGTGTAGACATAGCCTAGGAATTCCAACTCGAAATCTCCTCTCCTCTAGCCCAGTAGATGCCAATCCCTTCCCATAGCTGGGACTAGAAGGCAATGATTTTTTAGAGGAAAGATGTTTTTGTGGTTAAAACACTGCACTAGGATTTAGATGAGGTCCTAGGGCTGCTACAGACTCCGTGTGTGAGCTTGGGCACAGATTTAATCTCTCTGTGCCTCAATTCCCCATTTGAACCATGGGGATAATAACTCTGCCTTCTCTCCTTTGACTGTAATCTCTTCAAGTACTGCTTAAGTGTATGTACAGTGCCTAGCACAATGCTCCAATCTCAGCTAGGGTGTTTATTAGAATTCTGCTGCCTCACTGTCCTGTGTTGAATGACAGGCAATGTTGGGTTCCTGGGGCTTAAGGGTCCCTCTTTCAATGCTGCTAACCCACAGGTTACATCCTCCTGGGGCTGAAGAGCACTGAAGATGGTTGAGAGCTCTAAAAGGACAGGCTAGGCACCCAGACCCCTGGAACAGTCAGGAAATTGGGAAATGGGGAGCCCCGTATAGCACCTGTCCTGAGCCAAGGCCTTGGCCCGGCCTGGATGGGTACAGGAGAGTGTGCCCAGCCCAGGTAGCCGCTCTTATTGTTACATTACCTTGACTTGTCCCCATGTCCTTGAGACACTGCTGCCAACATTTTTTTTCTCTTTCTCCTCTTGCTGGGACATTGTGTTCTCAGCTCAGGAGAAGGGGCGGGGGGAATGGGGAGGAACATAGTAATGATCTGGGAGCAGTCTGTAGCCCTACCTGGGAGCAGCAAGCGCTGCTTACCTCCTCCTCCTCCCTTCTGCGGGCAGCGAGGGGGGGTGCACGCGAGGTCACCGGCTGGCTCTTGGGTGTCAGTACCGGTTTGCTCTGAGATCGCAGCCCAGGGAGTCAGAAGGATGGGTGGGGTGCGTGTGTCCTTGACTTAAAACGGCTCAGCTATTTCAAAGCCCCACCCTGGTGTTTCAGCAGAGCGCGGCCCCTGAGGCTGCATGCTTGTGTACCTGAATCCTCTCTTTGCCAGGGCCGCCCAGAGGAGTCCGGGGGGCTGGGGTCTTCGGCGGCGGGGGGCCCTTCCGTTCCGAGACCCGCGGCGGGACCCCCCCCCCCGCCGAAGTGCAGCCGGGTCTTCGGTGGTAATTCAGTGGCGGGTCCCGGAGCGGAAGGACCCCCCGCCGGCGAAGACCCGGAGCGGAGGAAGCTCCGAGGGCCCGGGCCCCGCAAGAGTTTTCCGAGGCCCCCGGAGCGAGTGAAGGACCCTGCTCCAGGGGCCCCGAAAAATTCTAGTGGGGGCCTCTGGGCCCGGGGCAAATTGCTCCTCTTGCCCCCCTCCCCCCGGGCGGCCCTGCTCTTGGCTGCTCAGAGCTGCGGCCGCCCCAAGCCCCCAGTGAAAGCCCTACACCACAGCATTATTTTCTCTACAGTGGTCCCCAGTCAACACGGGCCACTCCTGGGGCTTTAGTATGTTTGTCGCCCGTTCCCTCCCGGCCTGCCCTTTCCCACCCCTTGCTCCCCCCCTACCCCTTCCCATCTCCCTTTTCTCTAGCAACTGAGATATTGAGATGTTAATGAGGCTTTTCTTTTCCCCCAGAGCTGCGGGGGCGGGGAGCGCTGGGAGGGCAGGAGCAGGACAGGTTGCCAGATTGAGCTGGAAAGAAACCAGTCTAATCCTAACCACCAAGGCAAAGCAGCTGCCAGGAGTCTGAGCCCAGGGCACAGCAGAGCACAGATCTCGCCTAGCAGAGAGAAACTCCTACAGGGGGACAACACCAAAGGGAGACCCCTCATTTCCAAGGAAAGCAGAGTCCACATAGCTCAGTGGAAACAGCATCATAGGTCAACATGCATCAAGTTAGTGTCTTTCTACTCAGTTGCTTCTAACCTTGCTTTTAAACACCACCCTCTGAAGAAGGGTGTGGTGGGGTTCCTCCAGAGTGAATGCTGGGGTAAAGGAGGGAGGGGGTCTGGGGGTGTGTATGGAGAGACTGGAGCAGGGAGGGTATGTGGGGAGTGTGTGGAAGGACTGAAGTGTGGGGGAGAATAGGGTGTGTGTGTGTGGAGACTCTGGACAAGGGGGAAGATAGAGGTGTGTGTATGTGTGTGGAAGACCTGGGAAATGGGGGAGGATAGTGTGTGTGTAGAGGGGCCATGGCATGGGGGAGGATAGAATGTGTGTCTGGAGGGGCCACAGGGCATGGGGGAGAATGGGTGTGTGTGTGTGTGTGTGTGGAAGGGCTGGAATGTGGAGGATGGTAAGGGGTGTGTGTGGAGGGGCTAAAGGGTCCCAGCAGGCAGAGGCTTCCTGAGTTCGGTGGGTCATGGTAGACATAACTAGTATCTATATATTGCCTGATTCCAAGCTTATTCTGTCATAGGTTGTGACTGTGAAGGCAGAGAAGGTGCCAGCGGGGGAGAGACTGAGGAGATGTAAACAAGAAGCAGAGAAGCAGCAGAAGGTGGAGGAAGTGGCAGAGAAGTTGGAGGAGTGTCAGGAGGACCTCATTGAGTTCCACAAGTCATACCATGAACTCTTCCAGTTCTTCTGTAACAACACAACCATCCATGGAGCCATCCGCTTAGTCTGCTCCAAGAGAAACAAAATGAAGACAGCCTTCTGGTCTGTGCTCTTCTTCCTCACCTTTGGCCTAATGTACTGGCAATTTGGGATCCTCTACAGGCAGTACTTCAGTTTCCCTGTCAACCTGAACCTTAACCTCAGCTCAGACAGGCTGACCTTCCCTGCTGTCACACTGTGCACCCTCAACCCCTACAGGTATGAGACAAACTCCCAGGAGCTACAGGTATATATTCTGTGTATTGTACTCCTACTGGATCAGGAGAAATACCCAGTGCCCCTACAGGTGATATTGAGACATGAAGGGCTTGTCTACATGGGTAAATTTCCCTACATAGCTGTACTGGAATAACTATTCCACTACAGTTTGGAAGCAGAGTAATTACATTCCCACGTGGGGACTTATACCTGTCTAGCTATAGCCAAAGAACTATTATAGTGTAAGTAGAGCTATAGTGGGAAATTGCCCAATAGAGACAAGCCCTAACTCTGGAGTCCACTCTCTCCATGTCACAGATACAGTGCTGTCCAGAAGGAGCTGGATGAACTGGATCGTATCACCCATCAGACACTAATGGATCTTTATAACTACAATATGTCTCTGGTACAAAGCAACTGGGGAGCCCAATCCAGCCGGAAACGTAGCCTAAGGAGCCTGTCTCACCATGTCCAGCGCCACCCCCTGAGGAGACACAAGCGTGATGAACCAGCCAGCCTGAAGGGGAACAGTCCTCCAGTGGACAAAAATGACTGGAAAATTGGCTTCATCCTGGTGAGAATAGATCCCTCTCTCTCCTGTATTCTATAGACTCTGCCTAACTCCTAATCTCTCATTAGATCCTCTCATACCAGCGTCAGCTCCACCCTCCACTGGAAATCTGATGAAGTTGTTTTCAAGGCCCAGTCTCTCACTAAGGGATCTAAGGAAGGATTGTCCCCCTTCTCCATCCATTCTCTAGAGTGTACTCAACTGTCAATCAATTAACTGGAGTTGCAGCAGGAGCAAAAATTCTAGTCTAGGCTAGGGCATGTCTACACTACAGGTGCTACAGCAGCATAACTGCAGCAGTGCTGCTATAGCACTGTCGTGTAGATGCTTCCTACATTGATGGAAGATGTTTTTCTGTCAGTGTAGGTAGTTTCCATGATAGTATCTACATCAATGGAAGAATTCTTCCCTCAGCCTAGCAGGGCTAGGTCAATTTAACTACAGCACTTAGGGTTTGAATTGTTTGCCCCTCTGAGTGATGTAGCAAGTTTGATCTAAATTTTACTTTTATACCAGAGTGTAAATACACCCACAGAGAGGGACTCCCTGTTCCAGAATTGAAAGCTCCTGTGTATACTCCACAATCTCATTTTCTGCACAGCCCATTACAATAACTTCACTGTGATTTGCTCCTTCCTCAGCCTCTTGATCATTCCATCTGCCCAGGAATTTCTCTCCAATTGAGAATCTGGGGTAGGGGGAGAGGCTGATGTCTGTTAGCTGCACTTGTCAAGTATAATCTGAATTTATTTCCTGTCCATGTTTGGGGGGGAGGAGGGGAGATAGGTAAGGTATGTCTCCTCATCCCTCCTCGTGGACTTGTGTTCTTTGAGACAGCTGATGTTTCTCTTGCAGTGCAACGAGACCAATGAGGATTGTTTCCACCAGACATATTCCTCAGGTGTAGATGCTGTGCGTGAGTGGTACAGTTTCCACTACATCAACATTTTGGCACGGATGCCTAACACAAAGGCCCTGGATGAGTCCAATTTTGAGAACTTCATCTATGCTTGCCGCTTCAATGAGGTTACATGTGACAAGGCGTGAGTGCTGAGGGGCTCCAATATCCCATCTTAACAACCTCTGCATTCCTTGCTGGGTACAAGGAGAAGCCAAGACAATACTGCTGGAGAACACTGTTACCCTCGCTGCCAGGGCCCAAGGCTGGGGCATTCTTCCTTGTCCAATTCCTGGGCCTCCTGGATCCCATAATCTCAAGTTATGGGCTCTGGTTCCTGCCCTTGGGGTCTTGACTCCTCAGGTTCACTGACCCCTAAGTGCCATGGGGTATTTCCTGTGCTCTTTTCCCTTTGTTTCAGATAATTGAAATAGTGATACAGGTACATACACTAGTTTGGGTGCAGTTATACTGTATAAAGGGATCTTTATACTGCTGTAACTGGGTCCACACTAGGGGACTGTATCCTCCTCCAGAGTTAGCAACGTGAGGAATCTAACAGCTCTTCAGCTTCAGAAGTCATTTTCAGCACCTTGCTAAATAATCTTTCTCTGAGCCACTTCTCAGGGCTTGTTTACACTACAGACACTACTCTTCTGTATTGCTCTCAGTTCCTCTCTATGGGATGGTAAAAAGAATGGTTCCTTTTAGAATACCCTGTCCTACAGCATCTCCTGGGGATTTTTCCCCTAAATGCCTAGATGCTCTAATCTGAATATTTCCATTTCTCTCCCAGGAATTACACCCATTTCCATCATCCTATTTATGGGAACTGCTACACATTCAATGATGGCAATAGCAGCCTGTGGACGTCATCCCTGCCTGGGATCAATAATGGTGAGGGTCCCCGTGACAGGTGGGGAGAACCCATTGAGATGTGTATCTAGAATAGGAGAGTTTTGGGGGTGGGAGAGAACTGTGAGCACCAAGATCCTCCTCTGCTTATTCCCCTGTGTGATGGTGGATTGCATCCCCACCATGACCCATGTGAGTTTTGATTGCCAAAAGTTCAGGCCTCCTCCAAATTCTGCTTTCTCCAGGTCTGGCTTTGCAATCCCAGTTCTCTGCTGCCTCCAGAGACTCTAGCCCTGATCCCCAACTCTCTGCCTCCTCTCCAGGCCTGACCCCCTTACTTTCCACTCCACTCAGGCCCAGCCCTGATCCAGTTTTCTTTTCTGACTCAGCTGAGATTCCCCCCACTCTCTGCTGCCTCCTTCTCCCCCACTAGCCCAGGTGTGATCTCTCGGCTGTCCCCCCACCCCAGTGACTGGCCCTGATCCCGCCTCTCACTCTCTGAAACCTCTACAGGCCTCTCTCTGCTAGTGCGCACAGAGCAGAACGACTATATCCCACTGCTGTCCACAGTGACGGGAGCCCGGGTGATGGTCCATGAGCAGAATGAACCAGCCTTCATGGATGATGGGGGCTTCAATGTGCGTCCGGGTATGGAGACCTCCATCAGCATGAGAAAGGTAGGGGGGGTAGAATGAGGGAAGAAGCATGGGCTTCACTGTGTACCCATATGAAGACTTGTGTCAGGACAAGATTGGTCAGTAGGGAGCAGAAGGGTTGCCGTGAAAATAGGATATGGGGAGCAGAAAAGTTAACCCTAGACGGTGGCAACACTGGGTGGGACTGAGGGGGAGGACATTACCTTGGGAGCCATTACTAATCAGGGAAGGGCTGGAAAAGGGGGATAGCAGGAAGGAGTTGGTGGCATGAGATAGGAGTGAGGACTGGGAGGTTATTACCATCGTATTTGTTATTGATTGGGGATGGATGGCCTGTGGTGTGCAGGCAGTCAGACTGGATGATCTGGTGGTCCTGTCTGGCTTTAAATTCTCTGACTCTAAGACTGACAAGCTGCTGTTTGTTGTCAGGAGACGACAATGCGTCTTGGGGGCAGTTACAGTGACTGCACTGAAGATGGCAGTGATGTGCCAGTACAGAACCTGTACCCATCCCGATACACTGAGCAGGTAATCCATCACCACTGGTCCTATTCCAGACCTGTCCTCGCCCTCCTTGGGATACAATCTCAGTCATTCCCTGCCATGAGTGGGTCTCATGTGTTTTCTGGGCCTGATTATGCTGGGATGTGAAGATTCCCCTGCTGAGCTCTCCCCTTCTCTCATGCCTCCCAGGCCTGCATTCGTTCCTGTTTCCAGATCAGTATGGTAGAGCGCTGTGGCTGTGCATATTACTTCTACCCCTTACCCTCTGGAGCCGAGTATTGTGACTACACTAAGCATATAGCATGGGGTAAGTGCTGACAGTGCAGAAGGAATTACATAATGAACCCCCCCCCCCCCCAAACCCTCCAACTCCCAACACTAAGACTTTCCCATTATCCCCTGCTATCAGCTCCCCAACTCCCCTGTTTAAGTCCTCTAGGGGATTCCTTTTCTGGAGCTCTCAGCCCCTCCAAGGGTGCTACCTTGTTCTGAGTGCGCATCACCCATCTACATGCCCCAGAGGTTCTCTTCCCTGCACAGATAAGAGTGAGCTCACTTTTGGTTTTCTCTCTTCCTGCTCAGGTCACTGTTATTACAAACTCCAGGTTGAATTCAAATCCAACGTTCTGGGCTGTTTCAGCAAATGTCGGAAACCTTGCGAGTAAGTCTCAGCAGGCTAAAAACTAGAGCTTTATGAACACCATTATATGAAATAGTTGCCTGAGATCTCAGGGGACTGGACTTGGCCCAGTAGGTCACTTCCAGTCCTACGCTCCTATGAGGGTCTCATTCCTAGTGCTCATTGAATGGCTGAGAATTTGATTTGCCAAACCAAGTATTCAAATATATGGGGCAAATAGTGTTTGAACAGTTAAATATCCAGATAGCTACGTCAATCTAGTGTGTCCCAGCAGGAAACAAAGTTAGTAGTGGGGTAAAAATGCTGTCTGTGGGGATAGCTCCTGGATGCTGCAGTCTGGCTACTTTCAGGAGGCAGCACTGTAAGGAGTAAAGCAGAAGTGCTAGATATGGAGAAAGTTCCCAGTTGTTGAGGTTGCTGTGCTGATACTGGACCTTGTGGATCCCATAGCCCTTGCGGTTAAGAATGTATCTGTCTTCCTCCAGGGTGACCGAGTACCAGCTGTCAGCTGGACACTCCCACTGGCTTTCCACTGTTTCCGAGGTAAGGATATCGTTTCCTGTGGGAATCCCACCAGACACAGGATGCAGATGCATCTCACCATTTATTAACCCTCAGCAAGAGGAGGGTGAGATCACAGAGTAGTGTATATCTATGATGCCCTTTGTGCTTTCCTTTCAGGACTGGGTGTCTCACATGCTGTCCCGACAGAATAAGTACAATATCACATCCAAGAGGTGAGATCTCCAGAACTGGGGCTCAGGACCAGAGATGGGACCCAGTGATGGTGGGGTCAGGGGCCTGGGCCCAGATGAACCAATGATGGGTAGAAACAGGGGAGTAGGGGTGGTCAGGGGCCTAGAGCCAAGCACAGAGATCAAATCAGTGGTAGGGAGAGAAGCAGGGGTCCAGGAGTGCAGGGCCAGACAGGAAGAATGACCCAGTCATGGGAAGACAGGAGAGCCTGACTTACCTGGTCATGGAGATAGGTGGAAGTTCAGGGGTCTAAGGATAGACCCAGAGACAGACCTAGTGAGGGGGAAGACAAAAGGCTTCAGGAGCGTGGGACCAGGCCCACAGTCTTGGCTAGTAATGGGATAGGAGTGTTCTCAGGGGCCTGGGCCCAGATCAGTGGACTTGATCCAGTGATAAGTTGAGATTTGGGGAGCAGTTTAGGGGGCCAGGTCCAGAGACTGGCAGAATGATTGGGAGGATCCCTGGACAAAGGACTGATGTAATGTTGGAGGTGAAGTCTTGGGCAGGGATTGTGAACTTGGGGAATCAAACTGAAAGTGTGGAGGTATTCTATAAGTTTAGGAGAAAGTCAGATGTGAGTTTGGTGCAGTAGTAAGTTTGGAACTATTGCACCAAAGTAGGGGCATGTGCAAGGGGTGGGGGCAAGCAGGGGTACTGGTCCCCCCTAATAATCAGCGAGGGACGCAGTACTCCCCCAGCTCCAGGGCTGTGGCAGGGAGAGAGCCACAGCCCCGGGGCTTGGGGGGCAGGAGTCTTCTCTCCCTGCTGCAACCCCAGAGCTGGAGGAGTCCTCTTGCCCCAGGGGCCAGGTGTGGAGCGGGGGCAGCAAGCTCCTCCCAGGGCCGGAGATGGGGGGGGGCAGTGAGCTACTCCTGAGGCTGGGGAGAGTGAGCTTCTGTGCCCCTCCAAAAGGGGTCAAATTTAAATTCCTGCGCACACCCCTGCACCAAAGTGTGTGGGAGTGAGGGTGACTAGAGGTCCCATTTTTAAAGGGACAGTCCTGTTTTTTGGGACTTTTTCTTATATAGGCGCCTATTAACCCCCATCCCGTGTCCCATTTTTTCACAGTTGCTATCTGGTAACCCTAGTTGGAGTGATAAAGGCTTGGGGGTTGGGTGGGAGTTTGTGGGTGTTGATTTGAGGGATCCTAAATCTGGGATATCACACAGGAATCTCAGAGGAATCCTGTAGGTATGGCCAGTTGCACTGGATTTTGGGCACACGGCAGGTTTGAGTGATAAGTGGGCTGCCGAATGGGGGAACTGCAGGTTTGGAGGATTAAATATTTGGTGTGGGTGCAGGATAAGGAGTGTATGCTGCAATACAGGGGTTGCAGGATTAGAGTCACTCATCTCTTTCTCTTATTAACAGGAATGGAGTGGCCAAAGTGAACATATTTTTTGAGGAATGGAATTATAAAACCAATGGGGAGTCTCCTGCCTTCACGGTACATACTTCATCCTCCAGCTTCCCTTCCCATTCATCATACCCCTCTGCCTTGCAGCAGCATCCCTGACTTCTGCATTTCTCCTCCTGAGGCAGGACTGGAGATGGGAATAAAGCCCCAGCAGTGGTGATCCTGGCAGTGAGCGGGAATATGAGCATCTTCACACAGACACAATTCTCACTACCCCCATCTCTCTCTTGCAGGTGGTGACGCTGCTCTCCCAGCTGGGGAATCAGTGGAGTCTCTGGTTTGGTTCCTCTGTTCTTTCTGTGGTAGAGCTCGCCGAGCTGATTTTGGATTTCATTGCCATCACTTTCATCCTCTCCTTCCGGTGGCTCCGCTCCCGTCAGCTACCGGCCTCTGCTGTGCCACCCCAAGGTGCTCATGACAACACTGCCTTCCAGCCTGAATCCTCTGGCCCCAGTGCTCCACCCCGCTCCACTGTCGAGGCTGTGGTAACAACGCTGCCCTCCTACAACAGCCTGGAACTGTGTGGGCAGGACAGGGATGCCGAGATTGGACTGGAGTGAGGATTGTGGTGGGGCAGCGCAGTGAGGTTGAGTTTTCTGTCCCACACCACAGATTACATGGTTGGGTCTGAAGACATGCGGCAGGTTGGAGCAAGGAATGATCTCGTTTGGTGCTACAGCACGTGCAGCTCAGCTGCATTCCTATCATGCTGGTGCAGAGCTTCCATCACCTCCATTATGGCACTCAGTTGGGAGGCAAGTGACTGTAGTGTTGTTTGGGGGGAGGTGTTAGTTTATATTCCCTACTGTTAGTAAACCCTGCATTCGTCTCCCACAATACAGCTGACAATGCCTTTGGCCACATTTGCTGAGGAGTGACCAATGATAGGAAGAGACAGCATATGTGGGTGATATTGACTGAGCCACCTTCCACATATACACACTCACTTCTCTGCACCCAGGACCGTGGCCACGCTGGTCTGTAACTGTTTGAGAATAAAAACTAATTAAAGAGACTTGGGTGTGTGATCAGGAAAAATTAGGCTCTACTGCGTATGCCTGACAGCAGACGGGGTGGGGTGTATAGAATCCAAGAAGGTACTAGCATGCACAAATACCTCATCCTGTCTAGGACAAGTTTTCGGGCAGGAGGCTAGATGCTGCTTCCCAACTCTGGGTTGCTGCTTCTGATGCCATGCTCAGGCTGGAAATTTCCCCCTCCGCACAGGAATCTAGGGAGGAGACTAAGAGAGCCTGTTTGGAAGGACACCTCCCTAGGCTAGAGACCAGGCAGGATAGGTGCTAGGTTGAGGAACAGATTTTGGGTGGTGGTGGTGATAGGGAAAGGGTTCCTGCATGGATCCTCATTCTGGCATGAGGTCTAGAATATTCTCAAGCTCTCCACGGTACCTGCAACTCTTAGGCCAATACAAAGATTCTTCTTTGCAACATAACATATGCCTCACTCTAACTCTCCATTCAGCCTCTCATCTCTTTTTTGAACACTGGGGGCTAAAGTTGTCTTGACTCTGGCTTATACCTCCCATAATCAGGAGCTGTGGGGGCTAAAGTAGCCTCAGTGATGCAGAGCCTGCAGAGCTACCCTAAACTGTGACATTGCTTCAGTGGCCCCTCGGAGCTGATGCAGTAATTAGAATAGGAATAAGAACTCTGCAGGTCCACCGCAGCTCGGATCCACCTATTCCTACTCTGTTCAACCACAGAATACCCACTGCATGGGTGTGAGGGTGCTGTGCTGAGTTGGCTCCGTAATCTGCTTTGTGAAAAATGTCAAAGTTTTGAAATTCATTTTCATTCCCCATCAGAACAAAAATGAGACCTCTGAAATTAAAAAAACCCCACAACACACAGGAGAAAGCAAGTTACCCCAGAACAGCCAATAGCCCAGAGGTTAGAGGACTTCCATGGGACCCAGGTTCAAGTCCCTACTTGGCCTGATTCATAGCACCACCCTAACCACCAGGTTACAGTATCTCTTGCTCATGATCTGCTATTGGAGCTGTTCTACCGGATATAAATGATGACATATTCATGGGGCCAGAGAGAGACTGGATCTAGCCTGGGCAATAGGCTATTTTGGGGTGGCTTGTTCTCTTTCATCCTGGCCCTGAGGAAAAACAGTTACTAGGGGTAGATAACTGTTATTCTTCGAGATGTGTTGCTCATGTTCTTTCCAAGTAGGAGTGCGTGCGCCGCATGTATAGTCACTGGAAGACTTTTCCCCTAGCGGTACTCATCGAGTCGGCTATGGAGGCCCCTGGAGTCGTGCCTTCATGGCAATGTACATAGGTCCCTGCTGAGCTGCTGCCTCTTCAGTTCCTTCTTGCCACTGCTCTGACAGAGGGGTAGGAGGGTGAGTATCAGAATGGATATGAGCCACACATCTCTAAGAAGAAGTTACAAGAGGTAGGTAACATTTTTTTTCTTCGAGAGCTTGATCATATTGATTCCAAGTAGGGACTAGGTGGGAGTCACCTAGGAGGAGGGGTCAGAGTTCACTGAGTCACAGACTGCAGCACCACTCTGTCAAATGTGGCATCATCTCTAGCCTGCTGAGTAATGGCATAGTGCGATGACCACATTGCTGCCCTGCAAATGTCTTGAAGGGGGACCTGTGCCAGGAACACCGTTGAGGAAGCCTCCGCTCTTCTAGCGTGTGCTGTTACTGCTGAGGCAGGTATCTTTGCTAGGTCGTAGCATGTCCCAATATAGGCCAAGATTCATGAAGAGATCCTTTGGGACAACACTAGAAACCCCCTCATCCGCACAGCAATTGCAATGAAGAGCTGTGTTGATTTTCGAAACAGCTTTGTCTGCTCATTGTAAAAAGCTAACGCTCATCTGACAGCTCACAACCCTGGGTTTAGCAGGCCAATGCTCAAACCACTGAGCTATCCCTCCCTGAAGCACCTTATCTAATTTTCTAGATCAAAATGCCTCTTCTTTGTGTAGGACAAGACAATTTAACACTTTGTGACAAACGAGATGAGCCAACAAGGAGTGTTGGAGAAACAGAAGGTTAGGTGAGCGTGACAAAGGGAGTCCTCTCAATAGTGACACCTTACCCTCCTCTCTATTTTGGAGAAGAGGTTCACAAGTTGAGATACAGTGTGTAAAGACATGGAGACACTGATATGTATTGGGTGAGGGATAAAAACAGTAAATAAATTACTGTAGACATGGCACAGTTATCCCTCCCCCTCTGGGTTGGAGAGAGGCCACATTGCCTCACTAAGTTGTCAGGCCGCTGCCTAGTGTCAGGGGAATTAGCGTGAGGCGTAGTATCCCAACTGGGCTAACAGGCTAAGCAGCCAAGTACCTATAGCCCTTGAGCCCTGCATGCAGAGGCCATGCACAGTTTAGTGTATGGTCTCTGGGTCCTTGGAGCAGGGTTCAGAGCGCATATAGGTGACTAGTAGCTCCAGGCCCTTCAGCCAAGGGCACAGCACACACAATGGTCAATTTGCTCTGGCCTCTGGAGGCAGAGACAGAGCAAGACCTGCAGTCAGTTAGTTCTGAGCTCTAGTTGTAGGGCCAGAGCAAGCCCAGGAGTCAATCAGCCCTGGTGTCTTGGTGCAGACACAGAACAAGCCAGCAGTCAATTGGCCCTGGTCGCTCAATGTAGAGGCAGAACACACCCAATAGTCAATGAGCTCTGGCTTCTTGATTCAGAGGCAGAGCATACCCAGGAGTCAATTAACCCTTGGCTCTTGTACCAGAGCCAGAGTAAACCGCAGGGGCTGGGCATCCTAGCTCCAGGAGACAATCAATGAGCACAGGCCACTGGGCCTGGTGAGGGGGAGGCTGCCACCCCTGGGATGGGGTGGAAGGTGGGGTCTGGGCCCACCCTACTCCACCAGACCCCAACCTAGTGTCCTAACATTGGCAGAGTGGTCCACCCCTGGGTCAGCAGGGATCCCAACCACAACAGACTGGCTATGCCTTATGCAAAGCTGCAGCCAGACCAAGGTCAGCTGCCTCTGGACCACTTCCTCCCCTCCTCTCAGGGTGTATTAGAACAGCAGGGTGTCCTCTGCTTCCTTTAGGTAGGTGGCCTGTGGCAACCCTAGGTTCAGCAGCAAGGTCAGCCTCCAGGAGCAAGCAGGGTCTGTCTGACTTCAGTGTCTTGGTCCCAACTGAGCAGGAGGTCCTGCACTTTATACTTCCTGCCCTGGTGACGTACTTCCAGCAGAGGAGTGAGGCAGGCCTGGCTCTGCCCACTTAGGCACAGAAGGAGTTCCTCCCTGTCTCGGTCCAAGGGAAGCCACACTGCCTCACTACAACTATGCAATGGCCTTTATTATGAGCAAGAAAGTCTCAGAACAGGGGTGGACAAACTTTTTGGCCTGAGGGCCATATTGGGGAATAGACATTGTATAGCAGGCCATGAATGATCACAAAATTGGGGTTGGTGGGTGGGAGGGGGTGAGGGTTCTGGTTGGGGGTGCAGGCTCTAGGGTGGGCCTGGGGATCATAGAATCTCAGGATTGGAAGGGACCTCAGGAGGTCATCTAGTCCAACCCCCTAATCAAAGCAGGACCAATCCCCAACTGAATCATCCTAGCCAGGGCTTTGTCAAGCCTGACCTTAAAAACCTCTAGAGGAGATTCCACCACCTCCTTAGGTAACCCATTCCAGTGCTTCACCACCCTCCTAGTGAAAAAGTTTTTCCTAATATCCAGCCTAAACCACCCCCACTGCAACTTGAGACCATTACTCCTTGTTCTGTCATCTGGTACCACTGAGAACAGTCTAGAGCCATCCTCTTTGGAACCCCCCTTCAGGTAATTGAAAGCAACTATCAAATCCCCCCACATTCTTCTCTTCTGCAGACTAAACAATCCCAGTTCCCTCAGCCTCTCCTCCTAAGTCATGTACTCCAGCCCCCTAATCATTTTTATTGTCCTCCGCTGGACTCTCTCCAATTTTTCCACATCCTTTTTGTAGGGCAGGTCCCAAGACCGGACACAGTACTCCCGATGAGGCCTCACCAATGTTGAATAGAGGGGAATGATCACATCCCTCGATCTGCTGGCAATGCTCCTATTTATAGAGCCCAAAATGCCATTAGCCTTCTTGGCAACAAGGGCACACTGCTGACTCATATCCAGCTTCTTGTCCACTGTAACCCCTAGGTCCTTTTCTGCAGAACTGCTGCCTATCCATCCAGTTCCTACTCTGTAACAGTGAATAGGATTCTTCCGTCCTAAGTGCAGTACTCTGCACTTGTCCTTGTTGAACCTCATCAGGTTTCTTTTGGACCAATCCTCTAATTTGTCTAGGTCCCTCTGTAGCCTATCCCTATCCTCCAGAGTATCTACCACTCCTCCCAGTTTAGTGTCATCTGCAAATTTGCTGAGGGTGCAGTCCACATCCTCCTCCAAATCATTAATGAAGATATTGAACAAAATCGGCCCCAGGACCGACCCTTGGGATGCCACACTTGATACCAGCTGCCAACTAGACATGGAGCCATTGATCACTACCTGGTGAGCCCAATGATCTAGCCAGCTTTCTATCCACCTTATAGTCCATTCATCCAGCCCAGATTTCTTTAACTTGCTGGTGAAGAATACAATGGGAGACTATTTCAAAACCTTTGTTCAAGTCAAGAAATAACACGTCAACTGCTTTCCTCTCATCCAGTTATCTTGTCATAGAAGTAAATTAGGTTAGTCAGGCATAAAAAAGAAGTTCGGGGTGTAGGGGGGAGATTAGGGCTGGGGCAAGGGTGTGGGAAGGGGTTCAGGTCCCAGCTGGGGGTGCAGGCTCTGGAGTGCGGCTGGGCATGAGAGGTTTGGGCTGCAGGAGGGTGCTCTGTGCTGGGATCGAAGGTTTTGGAGAGCAGGACAGGGATCAGGGCTGGGGCAGGGGCATGGGGAGAGGCTATGGGGTTCAGGCTTCAAGCGGTGCTTACCTCAAGCAGCTCCCAAAAGCAGTGGCATGTCCCTTCTCTGACTCCTATGCATAGAGCAGCCCTCGACTCTGCGCCCCAGAGTGGGGCCATGCTGCAGTTTCCAGGAGCAGTGTGACATGGCCCCCGCCCCAGCTCCCAAGCTGGAGCACCAGAGTGTGACCGAGCCATGTGGTGCGGGCCCCTGACCTGGTGCCCCAGCTGGAGCGCCAGAACAGGGCAAGCCCCCAGAGACTGCTCCCCAGTGGGAGCTCACGGGGCAGCTTAAAACGGCTTGCAGACCAGATCGTAGTTTGCCCACCCGTCTTAGAGCAATCTGTGTTCATGAAAGACGTGTGGGTGTGGCAGCCTGCCCCATCACAATCATACAGTGCACAACTTCTGGTCAGCCATGAACCCTCCAATTTCCAAACTAATGTTCTTGGAACACTTATTAATGGTTTCCATATTATTTCTGTAGCAATTATTCAGATGCTCGCCAAATCAGAGAAACCTATCACAGTTCATGGAAACAAATCCAGGATGTGGTCCAAATCAGAAGATTACAGTTGGAAGGGACTTCCCGAGGTCATTTAGTCCAACCTCCTGCTCAAAGCAGGACCAACCTCAACTAAATCATCCCAGCCAGGGCTTTGTCAAATCTGCTCTCATATACTGTACGTGGTGCACACCAGGAATAAAGCCCAGATCATTTCTATCCAAGTAAGTCAACATAATGCCTAGATGATCACAATCTCTTAAGTCACTAATTAGATGTTGGCAAAACATGATACCAATGCAGGTCACTGCTCTCTGCCCAAATCAGGCTGTAGTCCCAGTGATGGGTTGGACCCCTTAAGGTGACACCTGAGATACCACTAAGCCCTCCAGTTATGCCAGTCTGGGCACCCTTCTTACCTGTCTAGCTGAGCCAGGCTATTAAGCCTCCTCCAGTGCACCGACAGGCAGGGCCACACCCAACTGCAGAATGACAGACACTGAGATCAGATCTAGGAAGGCTCAGTTTAAGGGACTTGCTCCAGCATTCAGGTGTCCACCTCCCTTGGTATATTATGAAATTTGCCTCCTCCCTCAGTGTGGAGGAAGGTATGCACAGTCTCTTATCCCCACCTATTATGAATTGCACAAACTGGGTTGTTATAAGAAATAAGTTTATTAACTACAAAAGGTGGATTATAAGTGAATATAAGAGTAATCTGTTTTGTTCTCTCATCTAAGCAAATAAAACAAAACACGCAAGCTAAGCTTGTTCACTAAAGAAATTGGTTACAAGTAGTGATTTCTCACCCTAGATATCGTTACAGGCAGATTACAGAAAGTCTTGAAAGGCAGCTGCACTGGTCTCCAGCTTAAGACCGTCGATATTTATTACTCACAAGCTAGATGTCCTTCCAGCTTGGGCTCAACACTTCTCCCCCGAGGTCAGTTCTTGCTTCCAGATGTTTTTTAATGTCTCTTTGGGTGGGGAGGCAGAGGAGAACCTCGATGTCACTTCTCTGCCTTATACAGTGCTTATGGCGGGAACCTTTATCTCCCAGTGGAAGAACAGCGGTATTCCAAGGAGTGGTGACTCAGACCCATGTCTCTGCAAGACTGTGGCAGCCATTATTCACAGACTGTCTGGAGGGTCCACATGAAGACTAAGCTCTTTCACAGTCCATTGTTTTTGCTAGTGGGCCATTAGCCCTGTCTGGCTTTTCCATTCTTGTACTTGAAGGGCTGGTTGGGCTGACACCCAAAGTAGCATATTTGAAATACAGATACATAGTCAATATTCCTAACTTCAGATACAGAAATGATACAGGCATACAAATTGGATAATCAATCACAATCTTTCCAATTATCTCACATGAGCTATCTTGCATAAAGTATATATCTCAGTTATGTCATTAATATCATAAGCATATTTTCATAAAGAACATGGAGTGAAACATCAGTCCCACGTCATAGTTTACTCTTTGCTCTCCTGCAAACTTTTGCCACTTCATGAGCCAAGAATCTTCTAGAATCCACATTAGCAACCCTGGCAGCACACACACATTCCTTTTCCCTCAGCAGCCAAGATACCTGAGCTGTCGGTTCCAAACCTCCACACTGTGTGTCTTTGGAAACTCCACATTAATAAACCACTCAAGGAGTGCGGCATTGTTTTGGTGGCACTTTTCCTCTCCGGTCCTCACTGTATACTCAGCTCTCACCCATGGCTCCATGTAGCTATAAGTATGTGACAACAGCCACACCCTGGTAAGCAGGTGGGCTAAACCAGGTGAGGGTAACCAGAAGTGTGGAAACTGACTGGATTTAGGGATTGTCCTCCAAGCATACGAAGATTGTTCTAGTAGCTGTCAAGGTTTGGGTCTTAAAACAAGGAGAAATTAACCATTCCCCTCCTTTTCCCCCCTACCAATCCCTGGTGAGTTTAGACTCAATCCCTTGGATTCTAAAACAAGGAAAAGTCAATCAGGTTCTTAAAAAGAAAGCTTTTAATTAAAGTAAAAATTCTCTCTGTAAAATCAGGATGGAAAATGCTTTACAGGGTACTCAGATTCATATAGACTAGAGAGACTCCCCCGCTACCCCAGCCTGAGATTCAAAGTTACAGCAAACAGAGGTAAGACACATTTACCAGTTGAGAAAAACATAAGACTAATCCGCCATGCCTAGCTATTACTTACTATTTTGAAACATGAAAGACCGATTCAGAAAGACTGGAGAACCTGGAATGATGTCCCGTTCCTCTCAGTCCCGAGAGCGAACAACGAACCAAAAGAAAAGCACAAACAAAGACTTCCCTCCACCAAGTTTTGAAAGTATCTTGTCCCCCTATTGGTCCGCTGGTCAGGTGTCAGCCAGGTTTATTGAGCTTTTTAACCCTTTACAGGTAAAAGGAACATTAACCCTTAACCATCTGTTTATGACACGCCCCCCCCAAATCTCAGACAGTGTGGAACCACACTGGCGGTGATTTCTTCCTAGAACTTTAGAATAAATAGATTAATAAAACACATGCATCTTTACATATACTACTAATTATGTAAAACAACAAGACTTTTCACATTTCAAGGACAATTTTTAACCAGTTGATTCTGGGAAACTTTCACGGGAGAGTGCATCAGCTACTTTGTTAGAAGCTCCTGAAACGTGTTGAATTTCAAAATCAAAATCTTGGAGAGCTAAACTCCATCAAAGCAGTTTTTTGTTGTTTCCCTTGGCAGTATGAAGCCACTTTAGCGCAGCATGGTCGGTTTGTAGCTGGAAACGCTGTCCCCAAATGTATGGGCGTAGCTTTTCCAGGGCATACACAATGGCGTAGCATTCTTTTTCACTGATTGACCACTGGCTTTCCCTCTCAGACAGTTTCTTGCTGAGAAACACGACAGGATGGAAGTTTTGATCCGGTCCTTCCTGCCGTAAAACTGCTCCCACACCATGCTCAGATGCATCTGTGGTTACTAGGAATGGTTTGTCAAAGTCTGGGGCCCTTAGCACAGGGTCAGACATGAGGGTTGCCTTAAGCTGGGTAGAGGCCTTCTGACACTCATCAGTCCACTTAACTGCATTTGGCTGAGTCTTTTTGGTCAGGTCTGTTAGTGGGGCAGCGATTTGGCTGTAGTGTGGCACAAATCGCCTGTAATACCTGGCCAAGCCTAAGAAGGATTGGATCTGTTTCTTTGACTTTGGGACAGGCCACTTCTGGCTAGCATCCACCTTGGTCTGTAGGGGGTTTATTGTTCCTTGACTCACCTGGTGTCCAAGGTAGTCACTCTGTTTTGGCCTATTTGATACTTTTTAGCCTTAACAGTTAGTCCTGCCTGCCTGATGCGCTCAAAGACTTTTTCCAGGTGTTCTGCCCATGAATCAGAAAAAATGGCCACATCATCAAGGTAGGCAACTGCATATTCTCTCAACCCTGCTAGGAGACCATCTACAAGTCTTTGGAAGGTGGCAGGTGCATTTCGCAGCCCGAAAGGAAGCACATTAAATTCATACACCCCTGCATGGGTGATGAAGGCTGACCTTTCTTTGGCGGGTTCATCTAGCAGTACTTGCCAGTATCCCTTGATTAAGTCTACTGTAGAGATGAACTGGGCATGTCCCAATTTCTCCAATAGCTCATCTGTGCGTGGCATTGGATAGTTGTCGGGACGAGTTACAGCATTTAGCTTACGGCAGTCCATGCAAAAGCGTATCTCCCCATCTGGCTTGGGTACTAGAACCACTGGAGATGCCTATGCACTGGTAGAGGGGCGGATTATACCCATCTGTAGCATGTTTTGGATCTCCCGTTCTATAGCAGCTTGGGCATGAGGAGACACCCGGTAGGGTGGGGTTCTAATTGGGTGAGCATTACCTGTGTCAATGGAGTGGTATGCCCGTTCAGTCCGTCCTGGGGTGGCTGAGAACAATGGGGTGAAGCTAGTGCACAGCTTCTTGATCTGTTGCCGCTGCAGATGTTCCAAGGTTGTGGAGAGGTTCACCTCTTCCACGCCACCGTCACCTTTTCCATCGTAGTAGACACCTTCAGGCCACTCAGCACCATCTCCCTGGGCTGTAAACTGACAAACCTTTAAGTCTCTGGAATAAAAGGGCTTGAGAGAATTAACACGGTACACTTTAGGCTTTAGGGTGGAGGTGGGAAATGCTATGAGATAGTTAACAGCTCCCAGGCGCTCTTGGACCGTGAATGGCCCTTCCCATGATGCTTCCATCTTATGGGCCTGTTGCGCCTTCAGACCGTAACCTGGTCCCCTACTTTGAAGGAACGCTCTCTGGTATGTTTATCATACCAGGCCTTTTGCTCTTCCTGAGCATCCTTTAGGTTTTCTTTAGCAAGGGCTAAAGAGTGTCGGAGGGTGCTTTGTAGCTTGCTTACAACGTCTAGAATGTTAGTTCCCGGAGAAGGCGTAAACCCCTCCCATTGCTGCTTCACTAACTGTAATGGCCCCTTAACCTCGTGGCCACACACAAGTTCGAATGGTGAAAACCCTAAACTGGGAAGTGGTACGGCCCTGTAGGCAAAAAGCAACTGCTGCAACACTAGGTCCCAATCATTGGAGTGTTCATTTATGAATTTACGTATCATGGTCCCCAAAGTTCCTCTAAACCTCTCCACCAGGCCATTGGTTTGATGGTGGTAAGGGGTGGCAACCAAGTGATTTATCCCATGAGCTTCCCACAGATTTTTCATGGTCCCTGCCAGGAAATTAGTTCCCGAATCTGTAAGGATGTCGGAGGGCCAACCTATCCTGGCAAAAATGTCTGTTAAGGCCTGGCACACAGTTTTAGCCCTGGTGTTGCTTAGCGCTACTGCTTCCAGCCATCGGATAGCAAAGTCCACGAAAGTCAGTATGTACTGCTTTCCTCTGGGGGTCTTTTTTTGGGAAAGGACCCAGAATATCCACAGCTACTTGCTGAAATGGGACCTCAATTATGGGGAGTGGCTGGAGAGGGGCTTTGACCCCGTCTTGGGGCTTTCCCACTCTTCGGCACATCTCACAAGACCGCACATAATTAGCAATGTCCTTGTCCATCCCCTCCCAGTGGAAGGACTTCCCCAAACTGTCTTTGGTTCTGTTCACCCCAGAATGGCCACTGGGATGATCATGGGCTAAGCTTAAGAGCTTTCCCCGGTACTTAGTTGGAACTACCAACTGTTTTTGAGGACGCCAGTCTTCCTGGTGTCCACCAGAAAGAGTCTCCTTGTATAAAAGTCCTTGTTCTACAACAAATGGGCATTGGTTAGGAGAGGTGGTGGGGTGCTCCATGCCGCCGCCCAAGCTTTCTGAAGGCTGTCATCTGCTTCCTGCTCAGTCTAGAACTGTTCCCTAGAGGCTGGAGACACAAGTTCCTCCTTAGACTGTGGACTTGGGCTTGGTCCCTCTGGAAGCGATGTAGGTGATGGGGTTGTTTTCGTTGATGGTGAACTGCTTTCCGCTGGTGCACTATGTGACATTTCAGGCTCTGGCTGAGCCTCTTGGGTAGGGTTGTCTGCTGCTTCTGCCAGTTCAGGCCCACTGGTGCCCTCTGGCGTTGGAGTGGTAGATGGGTTTGCAAGCGCTGGAGTCAGTGTTGGCAACGGTTCTGGTGCTGGTTGCTCTTTCAGTTCCGGTTCTGGGACTGGATGCACTATGGCTGTTGCCGTCGTTGGCAGCGGATCCAGGTCCACCACCTGTCTGGGTCTCTGGTAAAACAGACGGGGCCCTTGTGGACAGCTCAGGAACAGCGATGGGTCTGGAAGCTTGCCTGGCTTGGCTGCATGTAACCATTCCCACCCTCTTGGCCAGCTTCACCTGGTTGGCCAAGTCTTCCCCCAGTAGCATGGGGATGGGATAATTGTCAGACTGCAAAAGTCCACATTCCTGACCAGCCCTTGTACTGGACAGGCAGTTCAGCTGTAGGCAAGTTTACAGATTTTTGATATGAATGGGTAAATTGTCACTTGGGCCTCTTGGTTGATGAATTTGGGGTCCACTAAGGATTGGTGGATAGCTGACACTTGTGCCCCAGTGTCTCTCCACGTGATAACCTTCTTTCTGCCCACTCTCAAGGTTTCCCTTCTCTCTGAGTGTATTTGAGAGGCATCTGGGCCTGGGGATCTTTGGTGCGATGGTGGTGTAATGAACTGCACTCGATTAGGGTTCTTGGGGCAGTTGGCCTTTATATGTCCCAGTCCATTACATTTAAAGCATCTTCCAGCTGACTGGTCACTGGGATGAGGTGGATTGTTGGAGACTGGCGAGGTGGGACAATAGGGAGTCTGGGGCTTTCCTTGGGTTGTAGGTGGGGTCTTAGGTTGCCCTCGGTGATAGGGTTTATTTTCTGTTTGCCCCCTGTGATATTCGCTTCCCTTGCTAGTAGCTTTCTTCTTTTTTGCCACTTCCACCCATTTGGCTCCAATCTCCCCTGCCTCGGTTACAGGTTTGGGCTTCCCATCTAGGATGTACCTTTCTATTTCCTCAGGAACGCCCTCTAAGAACTGCTCCATTTGCATTAGGAAGGACAGCTCTGCCAGAGAGTTAGCATTTGCTCCTGATATCCAGAAACCCCAATTCTCTCCAATGTGGTAGGCGTGTCAGGTAAATGACACATCCGGTTTCCACCTTAGGGCTCTCAACCACTGACGGGCATGCTCAGGTGTTAGCCCCATTCTGATTCTGGCCTTAGTTTGAAAAAGTTTATAATCGTTCATGTTTTCCCTAGGCATTTCAGCCGTCACCTCTGCTAAGAGTCCACTAAGCTGTGGCCTCAGCTCTATCATGTACTGGTCTGTAGAGATGTTGTACCCAAGGCAGGCCCTTTCAAATTTTTCTAAGAAGGCCTCAGTATCATCACCTGCCTCGTAGGTGGGGAATTTCCTGGGATGGGGAACGGTACCTGGAGAAGGGTTGTTAGGGTTGGCTGTTGCATCTTGCTTAGCCTTTTCTAATTCCAGGGCCTCCCTCTGGAGCTCCAAAGCCCTCCGGTGGTCAGCCTCTTTGGCTTTTTCTTTGCTTTCTCTCATCTCCAGCCCTTTGTTTCTTCTCCATAGTTCTCCTGTGGTCAGCCTCTTTGGCTCTCTCTTCTGCATCCAGTCTAGCCAGCTCCTGTTTAGTTGCTTCCTTGGTACTCATTTGTCTGCTTTCCTGTGGTGGCCACACTACCTCTGCAGCTTACTGACTGGAATGCTTTAGCTCAGGCTGCTTGGTTAACAGATTTTCTAACTAGCTATATCCGAGAGGTAGAAAAAAACAAACAAACACACAATTCAACCCGTAAATGCCTTTTTCTGGTTGTCTGCTGGCTCACAGCTTGAAGCCTCCTTTTAACAAAGACCCTTGTAAAAAAAAAAAAAACGTAATACCTCTGCCCTCAGGCTGCTTTCCAAGCAGTTAGGGAGAGAAAAAAAAATCCTATTGGCTTTTGGTTCCTAGAAATCCCAACACTGCTCACCATGTCAAGGGTTTTTCCCCACTTTGAACTTTAGGGTTCAAGAAGTGGGGACCTGCATGATCACTTTTAAGCTCAATTACTAGCTTAAATTTGGTACGCTGCCACCAGCCAGAACTCTGTGTCTGGCACACTTCTGTTCCCCCCACACCTTTCCTGGGGAACCCAAGACCCAAACCCCTTGGGTCTTAAAACAAGGAGAAATTAACCATCCCCCTCCTTTTCCCTCCACCAATCCCTGGTGAGTTTAGACTCAATCCCTTGGATTCTAAAACGAGGAAAAATCAATCAGGTTCTTAAAAAAAAAGCTTTTAATTAAAGAAAGAAAAGGTAAAAATTCTCTCTGTAAAATCAGGATGGAAAATGCTTTATAGGGTACTCAGGTTCATATAGACTAGAGGGACTCTCCCCCCACCCCCAGCCTGAGATTCAAAGTTACAGCAAACAGAGGTAAAAATCCTTCCAGCAAAAAGACATGTACCAGTTGAGAAAAACATAAGACTAATCCGCCTTGCCTGGCTATTACTTACTATTTTGAAACATGAAAGACCGATTCAGAAAGATTGGAGAACCTGGAATGATGTCCCGTCCCTCTCAGTCCCGAGAGCGAACAACGAACCAAAAGAAAAGCACAAACAAAGACTTCCCTCCACCAAGATTTGAAAGTATCTTGTCCTCCTATTGGTCCTCTGGTCAGGTGTCAGCCAAGTTTACTGAGCTTTTTAACCCTTTACAGGTAAAAGAGACATTAACTCTTAACCATCTGTTTATGACAGTAGTTAAGGCGGAAGAGACCATATATTGGTCCAACAACTTGAAAAGCAGTGCAGCAACACATTGTGGAAGGCGAAAGGCATGATGGGACACTACAGCAGTCATGGCTATCCACTGCAGCTAAAGAAGCCTCCAGTAGTAACAGCCTTTGTGCCACTGGGCCAAGCTTTAGCCTCCAAGAGAATGGGATTGTCCCAGTGCAATGACTCTCCCATTTTAATCAACCTCACACGCACACAATTAATGCACCTCTCTTAAAGAGTCCTGTGGCGATGGGGGAGTGGCAAAGTGACTGGTGAAGATGATTACTGGCTGTTGTAACCACAAGCTTGCACGCAGGTGGCCTGGGACACTGGTCGCCCACCCCATCCCAAGGGCAGCAGGGAAGCTTGGTAACATGCCAGGCGACAGAGCAGCCCTCATTAGGATTGCACACTACTCTCCCTGTGCAAGGGAAGGGGTTAGAAAAGGTGCCTCAAACATTGCCTGCGCCAATCAAATCCAGTCAATTTACCGCAGCTGGCAGATCATCCTCAACGCAGTCGAAAACTAAAGAGCACTTGGAACATCAGGACTATGACAGACCAAGATGATACTTCTCAATTTAAAAGAATAGCTTTCCTTTCAAAAGAGCTAGCCTGGTATGATATTGACATTGCAGTGTTCAGTGAAACCAGATTGGCAGATGAGGGCTTTATTACAGAACTGGCTGGGGGCTACACCTTGGGCTTGTCTACGCTTACTTTTTATAGCACTCTAACTTGCTGGCTCAGGGGTGTGAAAAATCACCCCCTTGAGCACAGCAAGTCAGAGTGCTTTAAAGTGCTAGCGTAGACAGGCTCCAAGTGCTGGGATCTGCGTTCCCAGCGCTTGGGAGTTAATCCCCTCGTCAAGGTGGATTACCAGGAGCACTGAGAGAGCTCTCTCCCAGCGCTTGTGCGCTACCACACTCACACTTCAAAGCACTGCCGTGGGAGTGTTCCTGTGCTTTGACTTTTCCAGTATAGACTGCAACATCACAATGTCTACATGGTTTTATAAAGATATGTTAATGAGTGAACATAATGTAACTGGAATATGCTTCATGCAAAAGGTCTCTTGTAATGTATCATTACAAAGCTTATAATCTACTGAGTGTGAGCATCCTATTTGTATAAATGTACCACTTGTATCTGAAACTGGAAATACGAAATGTAACTGAGGGCCTATTGTAATTATGCAAAGTGTGGGCCATTAATGGCAATTTGGAATCTTGATGAAGCCCACTAACCAGGACAATCGTATGCAGATGGGTGTGTTTTACCTGTAAGTCTTCCTTTATGTGTGTGTGCTGGCAAGTGAGCAATGAAATGTAATCATGTCACCTGAACTGGAATCCACCTTTTAACCTGGTGTCTTTCCATTGAGAAGGAGGGGGTGGGAACTCAGGCTGACAAAGGATTCCCATCTTATGCAAAAGATATATAAAGGGGTGGAAGAACAAAACCAGAGAGGAGCCATCATGAAGAATCCCCTAGCTACCACCTGAGCTGGAACAAAGGCTGTACCAGGGGAAAGAATTGTGCCCAGGCCTGGAAGGTGTCCAGTCTGAGGAAAAAACTTAATCTCGCCCTCAGAGATGCTTCAATATCTGTATTCAGTTTGATTAGACAGATTTGCACATTTTATTTTGCTTGGTGACTTACTTTTTTCCTGTCTGTTACCACTTGGAGCCACTGAAATCCTACTTTTAATGAAATCACTTTTTACTTATTAACTCAGTATGTATTAATACTTGGAGGAGCAAGCAACTGCGCATCTCTATCAGTGTTATAGAGGGCGAACAATTTATGAGTTTACCTTGCATGAGCTTTATACAGGGTAAAACAGATTTATTTAGGTTTAGACCCCATTGGGATGGGGCATCTGAGTGTTAAAGACAAGCACACTTCTGTGAGCTTCTTTCAGGTAAACCTGCAGCTTTGAGGCAAGTAATTCAGACTCTGGGTCTTCGTGGGAGCAGATGGCATGTCTGGCTCAGCAAGACAGGGTGCTGGAGTCCCAAGCTGGCAGGGAAAGCAGGGGCAGTAGTCTGGGCATATCTGGTGGCAGCTTCCAAGGGGGGTTCTGTAGTTCAATCCATCACAGACATTTCCCTTCTTTTTGAAGGGAAAAGAAGCACAATTCATTGACTGGGAATTGTCATCACAACCAAACTCTTGTAATGTCTTGAAGAATTTCCAACAGGCATCCACAAAAGACTCATGAAACTCTGGCTATGGCTAAATAAGTCACGATTTGCTACCATCATCAGTGCATATGTGCCCACCTTAACAAGCCTGACGATGCTAAAGAACAGTTCTACTCTGATCTCAAATGTCTCATCAAGTCAACACCTCAAAGTGACAAACTAATCATAGGAGATTTCACTGCATGAGTAGGTAAAGGTAACAACTGGCAAGGTGTCATTGGAAAAAATGGCATTCAAAAAAAAATGAACAAAAATGGTCTCCTACTCCTAAGCAAGTGTGGGGAACATAACTTAATTACAAATACTATCCTCAGACAGGCAGACAAATATAAAACTACATGGATGCACCCCAAACAATGGCATCTAATAGATTCGCATTGATGGACAGTGATGTACATAGAGATGTCTGGATCACCAGAGCCATGTGTGGATGGAGCAGGAAGCTGGATGGATCCTAGAATGATTAGGTCAATACTGAATGTACACACCGTAGCCACATGCCTGAAATGCCAAAAACAATCAAGAGATCCCAATATTGCTGAACTAAATCATGCATACTATCGAGACAAGCTACAAAGTGCACTAGGAACCAACCTTGGTGATAACCTTGTTTCATGGGAGGAATTCAGAGATACAGTACTAAGACATTCCCCTGGTGTTATCTGGACTGGTGATCTGCTAGGTCACTTCAATCCTTGACTCTGGGAGCCAGCATTACCTTGCTCTGCTGTGAGAAAACCCACTCCTGGGTTGTTCCTGCACAGCCTCTGGCATGTATCTGGGAGCAGCTTACATGAGTGAGCACCTTTGGCCAGCCACTGCTTGGATTGTGCAACTAAGTGACACTAGCCAATATCTCCGGTCTCAGACACAACCCTAGGAACCTCTGTCTTGCAGCGCCAGTTATGCCTGCTGGACGCTGCAAGCTTATAGGAGTTCGCCAGTTTAACAAAGAAATTGATATGTACTAGGTTTGTTATTCCAAAGGGAGTCTGACACTTCAAACTGAACACACTGCTTCAGGTAGAACAAACAAATTTATTAATTACAAAAATAGATTTTAAGTGATTATAAGTCAAAGCACAAGTAGTCCATTTTGGTCAAATGACATAAAAGCAAACTTGTTCTAAGTTGATCTTAACACTTTCAGTGCCCTTACAAACTTAGATGCTTCTCACCACAAGCTGGCTGGTTGCCCTTCAGTCAAGCTTTCCCCTTTGATCAGTGCTTCAGTTGTGTGGTGGCGGTGTCTGTAGATGGAGGTGGAAGAGAGAGCATAGCACGTCTCCCCCTTTAATCATGTTCTTTCTTTCCTCCTAGTTCTCCCTGCCCCTTCAGAGTCAGGTAAGCATTACCTCATCAGTCTCAAACTGACCAAGGGAAGGGGGGAGTGACTCACTAGAGAGTCTAACAGATCTTTTGTTGCTGCCTAGGCCAGTGTCCTTTGTTCCTGTGAGGCTGGGCCGGGCTGGGCTTGTCACACCTCATCAAGGCATGTATGGGAACTACCCCTCTGCTCCCGAAGAGTTTTTGCCTGGGCTTGTTTTAAGCCACAAGGACACATGTTTAGCCTCACAAGTATATACATGAAATTACAACCTATAACATTGCTCAGTGCATCATGAGCCTTCCGAAAACACATGCCATGACAAACTGCATTGGATACCACACAATCATATTATAAGGATGGACACAGAGGTGCAGGGTGTTCCTGAGGTACAGACTGTCACAAGCACAAAAACGTGCAGCTGACATCCTCAGACAGAAGAAAAGGGCTCATGACGAAAATGAGGATGAAATCACAGTACTCTTGAAAGAAAAAAAAATATGAGGCTTTCCAAAACTGGCAAAATAGTTATTCAGTCCATCCCAAAGAGACAGGTTCAAACTTCTGCAAAGCAACACACGGAGACAACTACACTCAACACAAGATAAATGGTGGGAGAAGGTAGCAGAAGACATTCAAATGTATGGAGAAACAAATGAAATAAGTTATTTGATTCTTTGAAGCTAGTACATGGACCTTCAAAGGTGGGCAGAGGTTCACCCATGACAGCTGATGGCTAGACAGTCAAAGACATACATGGCATGGAACAGATGTAGAACGGATGAAAAAGATTAATTGTTCACTTTAATATAACGTCATAAGCAAAGTTTTATGAATGAAACAACATTCGTTCATAACCGGTTACCCCAATAACTGGCTAATTGACAATTAAGATGCTTGTAAGAGCCAAACCCTTTAGCCAGTTGCCCTTGTAAGTTTCACTGTCAATCCAATTCCTGCTTAAACCACTGAGACTTGCACTGTTTCAGTATTGTAACTTCTGTTCACTGTTTACCATATTGTAATTCAAATTCCATTTTGCAAAACCCTGCTGTAATCTTATTAGTTTAGACGTGTAAATGAGGTATGTATAGATAATGAAATCAACCTCCAGCACCAGCCTGTTCTGATGAAATAGAGTTCAAAACACTACCGGCTGAAGATGCAGACAACAGCCCTAACAAAGTAAGAAGAGACCACCCTAAAAAGAAAACAAAAAGGTACAATAAAAAGGAAGATCAAAGTCAGGTCTGCGGCTGAAAGTCATGTCTGCAATTGACAGGTGATGACACCGAACTCAGAGGCAGTGTGACATAGCAAGACCTATAGACTCTGGATTCCAACTAAAGCCTACAAAAAGGATGGGTGAGATGGAGGACTTTTGAAGGTAACGTTCTGCTGCGAACATGGGAGGGCAGATCCAGCCTTCCTTGTGCCTGGCTTTCTTGGCCAGTTAGCCACCACAAGCTACAATCCCAAGCCATATTCAGGAATGGTAACTATCAAGCAGCTGCAGAACACACACATACACACACACACACACACACACACACACACACTATATGTATTGGTCATAAATCAAATTGTGGTATCATAATAGATGTGGCATCTTTGCCTTGCCTCCTGAAATGATCCTGTGAAGTTTTGTCTGCTTAACACAGAGATGGGTTGAACACTTCAGCCAACTACTGAACAGGCCACCCTCAAATGAAACAAGTGCTATTAACCAGATACCTCAAGAGCCTAATCAGCACCACCCTGACTCCCCACACTCACTTGAAGAAACGGAAGAGGCATGATGAGCTCAGGAAAGTCCTCAGGCAGAGATGGAATACCAGCAGAAACATAAATCTGCTGGCCCAAAGATGTCAACAACACTCCAGAAAATCCCTATGACATCTGGGACAACGAAGAAATGCCACAAGACTTCAAAGAGGCCACAATTATTCCTTTATTTAAAAATAAAAGTAGCAAAAACAGTCTGTGATAACTACCATGGGATCTCTCTCCTATCAGTGTCACTGGAAAAATCTTTTGCTCGTGTCCTCCTAAATTGTATCAGAAGCCAATCTACCTGAGGGTCAATGCGGATTCACTGACTCCTTTCCTATTTCAAATGGAGTCAAACAAGCTTGTGTCTTTGCTCCTGTACTGTTCAACTGCTTCTTCACTCAAGTTCTCAACCATACTACAAACAGGCACAACAGAAGCATATATATCAGGTACAGACAACATCTCAGACTTCAATCTTATAAAGGCTTAAAGCAAGAATCAAAGTAACAGAACTACTAATAAGAAAAGCACTTTGCGGATGATTGTGCCCTCCTAGCACACACAGAGGGAGATTTCCAATGCATTGTAGATTGCTTCGTGGAAGCATCCAAATGCAATGAGCCTGGAGAAAACTGTGGTGTTGCATCAACCATCTTCACTACTCCATGCCATATCCCATTAGCTTATCCATTAGTGGAATACAACTAAAGCAAGTTGACAAATTTTACCTCTCAGCAACAAGATCTCCAATGATGGATCTCTTGACAAAGATCACAAACAGGATACAGAGAGCTTCTCAGTCACTAGGAAATCTATGCAACAAAGTCCTGAAATCTCACAACATAACCCTCTCAACGAAAACAGAACTTGACAGTGCTTTTGTGTTCACATCTCTTCTATGGCTGTGAGACCCAGACACCATACGCATGACATATCAAACAGCGAGAGGCCTTCTATATGTGGTGTCTGTGCGCCATTATGGGGATCCACTGGAAGACAAAATACCCACTTGGAAGTTCTCCAAAAGTCAAATGCCACAAGCATCAAGGCCATAGTGATAAGAGCCTAACTATGCTGGGTTGGACATATCATTAGGATGCCTGAACATCGACTCCCCAAGAAAAAAAAAAAAAAAAGACAAGAACAAAAACAAACCATTTTCTATGGAGGATTGGCACAAGGACACTGCAATCAAGGCCACCCCAGAAAGTGCTAAAAGGACAGCACCAAGAACAGGGTACACTTTGGTGCAATAAAACTAAATGATCTTGAAAGGCTGCATCAAATAGATCAGCATGGTGACATACAACACTCCAGCCTTTGATGAGGACAGAAATAATCAACTGTTAGCTGCAAGTGAAAAGCATCATGCTACTGCTATAGCTACCAAGAAGCTCACCCAGTGACTGTGTCTGCCTGATCTGCTCATGAGCATCACGCTTCGGACTTCAGAGTCACTCCAGAATCCACAAAAAGAGATAGCATGAAAAGATCAAACCAACAAGACTATGCAAGAATGGAGTAGCCATTTGCTTCCCTCCTTCCCACAGGGGATAGGAAAATACAGATTCTCAAGCAAGAAATCCAGTGCTTACCTACCACCTGTCCTCATTTCCCGTCCCCTTTGCAGCCCCAGCCTATCTCCTTGGCCCTCTCCACTGGTGCCTTCCCACACACAGAGACCTCTGTATCTGGCTCCTCGCCACCCAATAGAAAAAGCATTTTCATTAGACTGGATACTAACTAGTTTGCTGTGTTCACAATAAACCTCCCCATGAAGCAAATGCAGGTTATATTATAAAACTAGACAACTTGTAGCAAACAATGTGAGTTAAGTTTTTATTGCACAAGGGTACAAAGGTTCAGACTAGAAACATCAGTGGCAGGGTGTTCACAGGGCAATGGTATTGGCACATTCCCTCATATTATCTAGGCAAGCATAAAGTGGATGAACAGAAACTCATTTTCTTTATTGACACATACACATCTATGCAAGCAAAAATACAAACATGTTTTTAAACACCATTCACAATTTGGATCCCTCAAAGACTCAGTGGGTGGCACTACCTCGCACAAAAATTGACCGATTGGGACCATTTTTGACCTGCATCACAGAAGTAGTCTGATTTCTAATCCTGCACGCACACAAAAGCCCCACCTAAAAACTGCTATTTTTTCCAGGGCTTCAATCTCTGGGTCCTACTCTGCACTCCTATGAAGAGCTGCAAATTTCAAGAAAATCTCTGCAAGCATAGAGACTTTAGAGCACTTAGGCAAGGTCTACACTACATATCTATATCAGTATAATTATGTCACTCAAGGGTGTGAAAAAATCCACCTCCCGGAGTGACACAGTTATATTGACCTTAGCTCCCTCCCCCTCCCCCCCGCCACCAAGTATGCAGCACTATTTTGGCAAGAGGGCTTCTCCAGAGACATAGCTACCGCCTCTCAGGGAGGTGGATTAACTATGCCAACATAGTTACTCCCAGGGGAATTCTGTGCTAAAAACAAACAGAAGAAAAACCACTGTGCACAATATTTTAAAATTCTGCATATTTTGTCAAAACACCACAATATAATCACACCAGTTTCAATTATTTTGGTAATTTATTTCAAAATACCTGTCAACAAGTTTGTTTGTAACAATACAGACAACAAAAAAGACTCAGGAAATGTTTGTCAGATTCGTTACTACGCATATTAATACAGAACCCTGAGTAATAATTCATTTAAACTACAATACAGAATCATCTTTCCTGCACCCCTCAGAACCAATGCAAAGGCTGGGGGGAGTGAGGGCTAACAAAGGAGCTGAAGGAGAGGGAAACAATTGCAAGGTGTGAATTTGGAGGGTTGTTGGGTATGGGTGGGAAAAATATGGTGGGTTTTTTTTTTTGTAGGAGGCACGGAGGGACTGTTAGAGAGATTCCCCCATGCATATCCTGGGGGACTCTTAGCCTCTCCTCTTCAATCATGCACATCTGCCCCAGTCCTCATGTGTCCCCATCCCCACGTGGCTGTGTCCCCACTTGGCTGTGTCCCCACTTGGCCATTCCCCTTCCTCCCATCTAGCCCTGCAGCCCCAGTCCCCTCCTCTCATCCTTGTGTCCCTACACCCCATCCCCATGTGTCTGTGCCCCTACACAGGCATTCCCTTCCCACCTGTGGCCTTGCACCCCTCCCCCGTCCTCATGTGGCCCTGCCCCTACTCTCCCATTCAGCCCCTGCCCCAATCTGTTCTCCCACGTAGCCCTTATGAACCCATCTGACCTCCCAGCAGCTCCACGCTGTGTTTCCCCATAGTCCCGGTCTCCTGACCTCAGCGAACAGGTGCTGTGAAGCCGGCACTGCAGGCTCTGTCTCTTCCCTTCCCTAGCTGGGTGGAAACAGCTGTTGTGTTCTAATGCAACAGTGGCCTCTGGTGGGCAAAAGGCAGAACTGCAGCAACTTTCTTGCAGAAAATAGCTTCTGCAAAAAAAATTTTAAATATGCACGGTCCGTTTATTATGGACATGCACAGTGGTGCAGAATTCCTCCAGGAGTACATGGTGTAGCACTGTACATGAAGAAGAGTTCTTAGAAGTATCCTCCTTTAAACAGGAAGGATAGAGGGCCAATGGAGGGGAAAAAGCTCCTCTTCACATCCATCTGCAGCATAGGAGGCTCTGAAAGGTGTGAAGTGGCCCATTCTTCTCAATGGGATGATCCCAGCTGATTAAGAACACCCCAGCCTGAAACAATAGCATGTGAATTGTTCCACCCATCTCAGGGGGGGTTCCCAATGACCCCATGAGTGCTTTAGATTAGAGCCTGTAATATGCATGAAGTATACTCATTCTCTGCTTCCCTTCAGAAGTGGCAGGACTTCCCCATATCCTGGTTTACATGGGAGCAGAGAGGGGGCCTATGATCCTCCCAAAAGGGCAAGCCACCCACAATCCAGCTCATATTGGTGGGGGAAGGAGTGCATCCAAGCACTATAGATGGCCCTAAGCCCCCCAGATCCTGGCACACACCTAGGAAGCAGTAAGAGGGGATCAAAACGCCACCAGAGATACAAGATCCCTCATATCCCAGCTCACGAGGGGGCAGGGATGGGAACCCAGACTCCCCTAAAAGGAGCAAGAGTCCCCCAGGTCTGGGCACACACACAGAAAGGGAGAATGTGGGGCTGCTAGGTGCTCCTACCCCTAGTTGTCCCCCAGTCCTCCAGCCACTCAGCCCCACATTTCCCCTTCCCAGTGTCCCACTCCCAGCCCCCCTCTAATTCCCACACTTCTCTGACCTACAATCCATCCCCATACACTCCCTACTCTCACTGTAGCACCAAACCCCTCTCCTCCAATAACTCTTCCCTCTCAGGAAGCAGTCACATGTCTAATCCCCCTCCTAAATAAAATTACTACCTATAGAACTTGAATTGTAGCAAGCTTCAGCCACTCAGTCCAAAACTCTTGTCACAGGTAGGTGCTTGTGATAAATTTATTCTTAGTTACATTAACAGAAGGGTGAGTTCACAATCATCAATCTCAACAAGGTATGTTTCATCCAGTCATTAGTACCTCTGAGTTTAACAGCACAAGGCAGCCAAAGGAAAATATTTTTGGAAGGCGGCTCTAACTTGGGCATCTCATGACCAAGTGACCCCAAATTTAGAGACACACCACATTTCAAATCAATCCAAGTAACTGTTCAGATTTGAGAGCACTTACAAGAGAGTCAAGCTGTAAAGCATATAAAATGGTGGGAAACGAAACACTCCCGACATTTTTCTGTAGTGGTATGGTCACTCTAAAAAAAAAAAAAAAAATTGACCATTTTCTTAAATACTGTTTTCATATTTGGTCCTCAAATTTACTTTGGCTAAAACTAAGACAGACCATTTTGACTGACAACACATCAACCGCTTAATCTGCAGGTCAGAGCACATGCATGCACACACCCCTTTTTTCCCCCTCTCCAATCTATACCTCAAGTGATCCCAAATTTGGGACACTAACTCTACCCAGTAGCCTTCAGTGGCACACCAAATTTCAAAGGAATCTGACTAAACACGTTGATTTTAGAGGACTTAGAAAGGCCAGTCAACTGAGGTGATGAAACATCATTAACTATGATGGCACTGCCCTGCCATTAGGATAGGAGTGAGTCTGTGTGCAACATGGTGCCCAGAAACCCTGTTCTGGCAACTGTACTTGCCTCTGACAGACATGTAAAAAGATGTCTGTCTCTTTTACACTTTGGCAACATAAAATAGCATGCTAATAAAGCATCAGTGACATTCCTGTGAATGTATGGGACTATCATTACCAGTCTGAGTCCCTTTCTTCGCATGTATGGCAGCATGCACAAATAGTCTTATAAAGTCTCATCGTTCTTCTGAAGTGAATTTGCTTTCTTTTCATTATAGTATTGGTTCAAAGTATGTGTGCCTATCAATCTGATTATCTATCTTTTTTGTGGACAGCTGAACATATGTCTGACTTTTAATGCCACCATGCCTTGATGGGTATCTTAATGAGTAAATGCCTATCAGTGTCACTTTGTCAGCATCTGGACATCTTGCATGCATTATTGTTAAGGCTACATTTTAGTCAGAGGTATTTTTAGTAAGTTGTGGACAATAAACAAAAATTCACACCCTGTGACCTGTCCATGATTTTTATTATGTATCCTTGACTAAATCTTGGGGGGGGGGGGTAAATGGGTGCTGGGGGTGCTCCAGGCCAGTGCCACAGACCACTAAGTACCTGAGCTTGTCACCTGGCAGCCCTGCCCCAGTCACCCACCCACCTGCCCCAATCCCCACAGGCACACCCTACCTGGGAATGACAGAAAGGCTCAGGGGCCACCAGCACAAGGCAAAAGCACATGCTGAGTGCAGCCATTATTGGACAGTCAAGATTTTGGTATTTGCATATGGAAACAAAGCAGCATCATTGAGGCCCAGCCCTGGTGGCCCCCCCCTGCAGGGCCAATACCGCCTCCCCTCCCCAACTGTCATGGATTGTCAGGTGCAGTGGCTCAGACCAGGAATAGGCATGCACCATCTGGCCTTCTCAAAACCACTGCCTCTCAGGGACAGCTCTTTGTCCTCACTCTCCACCCATCATTTGGCAGCTCCACTTCACCCTCTGCTGCCCACTCGGATCACCAGGCTCCTTCAACAGGGGGCCATGGCCAGCCCCCACTCCACCACTGTATACAGTTGAGGGGGCAACTTGGGACTCTGTCACAGCCCACAGTTTAGGAACCACGTATATAGAGCACCACCAAGCCCCCTTTCCTCTGATGGGTGTTTCCTCACTAACTCCCTTCTTCAAAGGGAATTACCTCCTCCTTGTCTTAGGGGTGTGTGTAGCTCTCAACCCCCACTTCTCTAGTTGTGTTTTTCCTCTGCCTCCCTTCCCTACATATTGCACCCACTAACTATCCCCAGCTGATAAGTGGGATTGTCTCCTTTAAATTCCTTTTTAAATTTAAACTCCAAGTCTTTCAGTGTCCTTCTGTTTATGGACATCTCCTTTGAGCCCCTCACTCATACATTTCCTCTGAACCTTCTCTAATAACCCCCCAGTTGCAACACAGTTCAAACAGCACTGAACTCTACTACTTCCAGCCTTAGTAAAGCCTGTTTTCAGTGAGAGAGCACACACATCTTCCTCCCACCCTGTCATTATGAACAGCTGTCTGCCCTCTCATAAGTTACCACTCCTATCTAATGGTCTTCCTTCCTCTCGGACACAAGAAATTGCCTTATGGTGTTCAGTAGAAGAGCCACGTAGGTCAAGCTCTATTACATTCTATGGGACAAACACCAATTATTAACCCAGGTTCCTGATGCTGATAGTAACATGGTTTAGAGTTGTTACCTTTCCTCACAAGGACATACTTGAGATACAGTAAGATAGAATGACTCAGAACCAGCTATGCACTTAAGTTCCAGAGGAGAACCACTGCCCTACAGACTAGAGGTTCATTTTCCCCAACCGTGGAATTGCAGAAGGTGCACTATCTTCCCCACTCCCACCCACTGGAGCAGTTCAAGCTAGACACAAAAGGAGTCAGACCCCCACACCCCCCCAGTAGTCCAGGGACACCCTTCCCCACCCATATGCAGACCAAACAGACAAAGCAAGGGAGTAGAACTGTGTTTATTAGCAGAGAGTTCAAAGTACATGAGCTGGGTGCTATATATGCCCAAGGAGAAGGTTACAGTTGCGTTTATAGAGAAAAGTCACACCACACATGTGAAACACCCACTGAAGCCATATGGACAGGGAAGGAAGTTCCTTGCTTTGGGCTCGGAACAACAGGGACGGGGGAATATTTTTTGCCCCCACATGAACCAGAAAGAGGGGCATAAAAAACCCAACAGAAAGATAAATGGAAGAAACAGCCCAGAGGCCTCAGCGCCAGAGGAACAAGAGGGATGGGGGAGGGCTTGTCCAGGAAAGTTTGAGCAATACCTGCTGGCTTGGGAGCCCTGCATCATCTTGCTTGCCCTCCTCCCAAGTTATGGCATCAGCACAATCAGGCCCTAGCTCCTCTTCGGCAGATGTACTTCTGTCCATCCATCTCCACAGCTCAATTCGACAGAGGATAGTAGGAAGCACTCAGACAACAAGGACCACTTCACTCCAGATCTTCAGTTTTGCCTTCCTCAAGATGGGGAGGGATGGGCAATTACAGGGACTCGGTGTAAATGAAATGCTGGTTCATGGAGGTGAGCAAGCAAAACCCATACCCTTCCCAGAATATCCTATTGCAACAGAGTCTTTTCTTCCTTTACCGGCATTCCATCTACCTTACACTCATGAACCCCCACAGATGGCAACCCTCTTCCCAGCATCATTGGCCCCTGCTCACAAGTCCCAGTGCATTCTAATTCATAGCCAGGGCTCCCTGAATTGAGGAAGCCTTTCGGTGCAGAATACAGGGAGCATTGCTCCCTCTCCCTACACTCTTCCCTCAGTGGTTCTGTTTGAGAACAAACTACTCACAAGAGGTTCTGTAGGGATTTACACACAAACTGTGCAGCTCATTTCATCCACAGAATTCACCACAACACTTCAAGGACTCAGAGGAGCAGTGTAGCTCTTTTCACAGATGGGAAAATGGAGGCACAAGAGAAGTGACTTACCCACAGAAGGTTATACCGTTTCATGCGCTCAACTCCCCAGAGCTGGACTAGATAAACCTTGGAGAGAGTTCAGTCTGGACTCAAAAGTCTAAACTAAAGTTTGTAGCATTAACAGAAAAAGTTTTAATCTTGTGAACCAGGCAGATTTGCTGAGATCCAAGAGTTGCCTAATACAGAGCTTTGGAAAAATGTCGAACTCTTTCTCAGAGCAGAACTCTACTTTACTACCATTTTTTTGTCACTGCTTGAGAGACTGAAGCCTTGGAGAAAGAACAAAGCAGAAGATGGGGACTTGCCCAGAAATACACACAGGATGCAGTTACCCAGCTGACTATTTAAGCAACAGAGACACCCCACACCTGGGACCCCCCCAACCCATGTCTCCCTTCACACAACAGAAAGAGGCACACAGCTTGATGAAGCAAGAAAAATCCAGAATTCCCTCACTCCCTCTACCAGTCCTGTTCCCTCCATGCCCTGGACTTCCTCAGAGTAAGGGGCATGCCAGTAGCTAACCAGGGTGACATCCTGACAAGTCTGTACCAGTTACAGGAATACCAGCCCCCAACATAACCACTGCTGTTGTCCTTGCAGTGTAGGCAAAAGGATCACCAACCCTTCCTCTTGCATTCCTATAATGCCGAGAGCTGCCACATCATGAGCAAGGCACAACCCATCACTATTTGTGGGGAGCTGAAGGCTAAGTGACCAGCATATACTAGTTTAGACTTCAGCAGTTAAAGGGAAACTCCATAAGAGCTGAGGCCAGATGCTCTCCTCTGAGTTGAGGCACTACTCTAATCAATTTCATATTGGAGTCGTCCTCCTGCTCTCTATGCTCATCACAGCCAGGGAACTGCTTTGAGAAAACTCACATTGCTGAAGTACACCCTTTAGGTACAGCTGTGATGAAGGTGACATTTAAGCCATGCCTCACTCAAATTCAGACTTAAAAAAAACCCTCAAACATAAGAATGGGAGCAACATCTTCCCTTCCCCCTTAACTGAGCTGGCCCTCCCTGGGGCTGCAGCAGGTTTTGAAGAGGTTAAACCTAGGTCCAGGAGAGTTGCTTCAGAATCTTACACAGAAGACAAACAAAACCAGCTAAAGAACTGAAGATGAAGCAGCCACATGGAGCGGGGAGCATGGGCAAGGAAGGAGACAGGAAGAGGGGAAGGTGGACTGCAGACTGAGGGGCCACATTCTCAAGTACAGAAGTAAACTGGAGACAGAATGCAACAGAAGGAAAAGAGAAAGGAGAGAACAAGAGGGCAAATTACACCCAGGTCCCCACTAGTAGGCAACTGAGGCCTACAACCCTCCAGCCAAGTTAGGGACTTCCCAACCCTTCCACTCCCATGTCTTTCACACTTAGGAGAAGAACTCCTATCCCAGTAGAGCGAAGGCCCCATTTCCCAAGGAAAAAGAGCTCTCAGACTGGGTCCTTTATATGCTATTTCGAACATATCATTTCCCTGAGGAGTTTCCCCAGATACTCCACCCTTCACCAGGCATTCGGAAGGTACCTTTTCCCTTAACCAGCAGGCAGAAGCTACCATTTGAACATGCAGGGTACTCTCAGACCTTCAGTCCCTTAACCAAAAGGGAGAAGGTGGCATTTTGCAAGAGTTGGGGGCTCCCTCACACTCCATTCAGATTCTATATGGTACTTACGTACAATCGCCACCATCACAATGGCACAGATCACTCCAAGCATGATCATCATCTGGGGAGAAAGAAAGACTGAAAGGTTAATACTCTCAGAAGGGGTTATTATGGGGTGGAGTACTCCCAAGGCATCTCATCCACACTCTAGAGACAAGAAAGCTCAGAGTTCCAGTCCTTCCATACAGCATTGCCTGGTGCAAAATAGCATTTCCTCTTTCTAGCCCCCAGCATCACGAACCTGCTTCAACAGCCAAGAGATGAATGTCCAGGTTGGATCAGGAGTCTCCAAAGAAGGGGGAGCAACAAGTCCTAATTAGTAGCACAGCAAGTTTTCTTCAAATCCTAGGCCATGGATGCAGTGCTGACCCATTGATTCTCATCTCTAATCTTCTCCCCAATCATTCCCCAAGGCCTCTCATGCAGAGCAGTGAGGAAGCAGCAGAGATCCAGTGGAAGGCTACACTCCACAACCCCTCACAGAGGGTATGAAGCGATCCAGGTCATTCTCCTTCCTGTGTACCTTGCCTTCCAAAGAGGTCTTGGGGCAGCTTCATGCTGAAACCACAGCCATAACTCTACAGAGTGCAACTGCCTTATAACCCAAACTTCACTTTGATGCAGCCACACACTACCTGTGCCTGCTGACAGGGAGTGGGGGAGAAGGGAGAAGAAAGGGAGGGACACAACCTCATACACCACACCACACGCTGAAAAGTGGCAGTACCTCAGAGCAGCTCCAAACTTTCTCCACTTCTGCCTTTGCCTCTCCAAGCCTGGCTTGCTGTCCCAGCAGCTCTGCAGGGAGGGGCCTGGCTACATAGTGGGGTGGCACATGCAGGGTCACACAAACTGTGGCTTCTGGACGCAGCCAAAGTAGACATGGAACAACTGCATGTCTGGCCTCACTGGAAGGTAGATGAAAGGGTTGGGAGGCTTACCTTACAGTTCTTCCACCAGTACTTCCTCTTTAGCTTTCCTGCACTAGTTTTAAACACTGAGGCACCAGCCTCAAGTGCCTCTGCCTTGCCATCCATCTCGGTCAGCCTTATGTCTCGATCCAGCACTTTCTCCACATTCACACTCATTATGCTCACCACCTGCAAAAAGAAGAAAGTCATGTTACACCAGCACAGAAGGAGGCGCAAAAGCAAGAACGGGATTCTAGTCCATTACACTAGTCCTAGGCAATATGATAATACAAAATAATAAGAGACCAAGCTCATGAGACACTGATTTACCTCCTCCATCTGGGCCTGGGACTGCTGCAGCCGAAGGTTACTAGTCAAGTTGGGGGAAGGCCCAGGGGGACCCCCACCAAGAGCACCCCCTTCTGGGGCCCCAAGAGCAGATTGTTGAGCTGGATCAGACCTGATGAGACAAGGAGACATATGCAACAGAGGAAACAGTAATATGGGTCCATCTACGTACCTCAGATTTAAGAGAAAAGCACAACTCAGGAGTCAAGTCCCAAACTCAAAAGCCACGAGAAAGCTCGAGAACTGATACAGTATCTCAAACTGGGAGAGGATATGTAGTGAGGTCTCATGGGGTGGGGGGGGATTGTCAATCCTGGGTCCAGCACTACTGAATATTTTAATTATTTGGATAATGGCATTGAAATTATGCTTATAAAATATATGGATGACACCAAGCTGGGAGTGGTGGTAAGCACTTTGGAGGATAGGTTTAGAATTGAAAACGACCATAAGAAATTTGAGAACTGGCCTGAATTCAGCAACATGAGATTCACTAAAACACAAGTGTGATGTAGTAGACCTAGGGCTTGGCTACACTTGTGACTTAGTGTGCAAAAACGGAGCCCCGTGGGCACTAGCTTACTCCCCATCCACACTGGCAAGTCACGTAGAGCGCTCTGACTCCGCAGCTAGAGTGCTGCTGGTACTCCACCTCAGAGAGGAATAATGTTTGCTGTGCCTTGGCTACAACACACCGGTGTCAATGTGAATGAGGTGTTGCATTACTCTTATCAGCTTCCAGAAACGTCCCATAATCCCCTTAAATCAAGTGGGGACTCTTGTCATTGTTTTGAACTCCTGTAGGAATGCAGAAATGCCCTTTCAAAGCTGTTTCTGACAGCCAGCATGCAAGTTCTTACTGTGGAACGCTGTGTGTGAGAGAGAGGAGGGTGGGCGGGCGGGGGGGGGAGTGGGTTTGCTGCTGTCAGAACTTACAAGACAGTATGCTGACATGCTCTCAACCCCCCAAAAACCCACTCTCTTCCCCACATACACTCTACTCCACCCCCATTTGAAAAGCACATTGCAGCCACTTGCACGCTGGGATAGCTACCACAATGCACTGCTCTCTGTGGCCATTGCAAGAGCTGCTAATGTGGCCACGCCAATGCGCTGGCAGTTGTCCGTGTGGATAGACTGCAGCGCTTTCCCTACTGAGCTCTGTGAAGTCTGGTTTAACTCAAAGCACTTTATATCTGCAAGTGTAGCCATGCCCTTAGTTCACAACTCCAAAAGCAACAACTACAAGATGGGGAATAACTGGCCAGGTGGAAGTACTGCTGAAAAGAATCTGGGAGTTATAATTGATCAGAAATTGAAAATGAGTCAACAATGTGATGCAGTTGCAAAAAAGGCTAATGTTACTCTGTGGTATATTAACAGGAGCATTGTATGCAAGACAGGCAGTAATTTTCCCACTCTGCTCAGCACTGATGAGGCCTCAGCTGGAGTCCTGTGTCCAATTCTGAGCACAAGATGTGGGCAATTTGGAGAGTCCAAAGGAGAGCAAAAAAAAAGGCAAGGTTTAGAAAACTTGATCTATATGGAAAGGTTAAAAAACAGGTATGTTTAGTCTTGAAAAGAAAAATAGTGAGGGGGAACCTGATAACAGGCTTCCAATATGTTAAGGGATATTGGAGGACTGTGATTAATTGCTCCCCATGACCACTGAAGGTAGGAAAAGTAGTAATGGGCTTCCTCTGCAGTAAGGGAGATTCAAGTTAGATATCAGGGAAAAAACAAACAAACAAAAAAAAAAAAACTATAAGGGTTAGAATAGGCTTTGAGTGAGGTTGTGAAATCCCCCATCACTGGAGATTTTTAAAGATAGGTTGGACCTGATTTCTGTTTACTTGTCCAGTCTCAACATAGGGGGCTGGACTTGACCTGGAGGTCCCTTCCAGACTTACATTTCTATGATTCAATGGCACACAGGTATCTAATGCCAGACAACAAATAACGGCCAACTTTAAAAGGAAAGAAACAGAAGCGAGGGAAGGGAATTGAGTCTAGCAGTAAACCTGCATATGTGCATGCAGGACTGGAATAACCATCATCATCTTTCTACCCCCAAAGTCATCTTTAACTGATTTCTCTCAATTAGGAATTAAGGCTGCATTTCTCAGTCTGGGGAGCTGATCACAGGAATGCAACTACTTGAAGCATTCACCACACAGGACTGCTTCAGACCAGGATGCTTATAAGTCACACACACCCCCCAGCACCTCCCAAGAAACTAACCAGCACCATCCCACCACTTGAGCTGGGACAACTAGAACCTGCAAAAATATTTAGGCAGAGAGGGACACTTTCAGAGCAGTTCCCAGGGCCCACAGAGCAGACAAGCCACCTCCCAACCCTAGGCAAACCTCTACAGGGAGAGGAGAGCCCATTCCAAATGTTATTACAACATGGGCAAAGAGAGACACTCCCCTCGCCCCTTCATTTCAGCTGCAGGGAGCCAGAACCACCTGGTGCCTTGCCTGACAGGCACCACTGATGCGCGAGGGTGCACAGAGCAGGATTCCCAGGCAGTCCCCTAGAACAGGGACTCCATGGCAGAGCCTAAGACCCGCACAGCAGGAGACCCCCAGCCTCTGAGCCCTTGGGCGGGGACTGCAGGGGCCAGAGGGAAGGCTGCTAGGAACGAGACGCGACACACGAGCGCAGATACTGCTGCTGCTAGTGGTCGGGCAGAGCAGGCTGGCGAGAGCACCAGCCGGAGAAGTGCAGACGCCGCTGTGCAGGGCGGATCCGGCCATAGACGTTGATGGGAGCCAGGCAGAGGTGCAGGAAGGCCCATTTCGTGCCAGCCGAGGCCCCCACCAATCGAGGGGGGAAGCCAGTCCTGGGGCTGCGGGGAGCTGGCAGGAGCCGAGGAGAGGCGGCCAGCACTGGCACGCAGGCTGCCCCTTCTCCCAGGGAGGTGGCGGGTACATCTTGCGGGCCAGAGGACCCTGCAGGCTGCTCAGTCCCAGCTCGGGGCCGCTGCTATCGCTCCGCACGGGGCAGCGCCCAATCCCCGCGAGCCACAGCTGCTGCAATGCGCGGCGCGGCGCGGCGCCCCCTTTACTCACATAGCTCCGCCGGGCTGAGAACGCGCAACTCAGCGCTGCTACGCGGCACCCGTCCTACACCTGCCTCGGGTTTGGGCTGTCGCGTCTCTGCGCCCCCTCCCGCCCAACGATTTATAGTCTGGTGCTATTTGACCGCGCCCACCGCCGGCAAATCAGCGCCGCCAGAGGCCACGGCCACGCCCCCTCCCGTCTGCAATGTCCCTTTGCACCGCCAGTCTAGACACCCTGTGGGTCTGGCTGCTGCCCCTCCACTCGCACAGCCACAGCCTAGCACCAGCCAAGCGTCATGTGACGGTCCCCCAACCGCTCTACAGGGAGCTGCAGCCTCCGTTCCTCCTCCCCCCGCGCCACCGAGCTGTCAGGCCACGCCCACAACTCTTAAAGGACGAGGGTTGATATGGTCGTGGCGAGGAAGCCCCTCGGGTCCCCCCCGCCCTGAGGTCAGAGAAAGCTGCGCAGCGGGACACAGATAATGGGTGTTTATACGGGAAAGAAGAGGGCCCCGGAAAGGGGAAAGAAGCCCAGAAAATCCAGCCTGGCGCAGACGCAATCATTGCAGGGCCGAGCTGCGGACAGAGATAATCAAGACGTCATTATAAAAGTGGAATGTGAGCGCATCAGACTGAAAAAAAATCACCATGGCATCACAGCCTGATGTACCAATCTCACTACAGCACAGCTCACACGTGGAAAGAAGTTAGGGCTAGGGACTGCTGCCCCACCCCTCAATGTGGAGAAGTGACTATATGTCGCAGCTCCCCCTTCATGACTCAGAGACTCTACAACAGCAAGTGACACTAGCCAAACTTCTGCCACACATCATTGCCTTCCCCTGCAATAGCCAGGATTGCTGGTGCAGGGCTCCAATGTGTTGATTCATTTACTTCTCCCACCCACTCTATAGAGATCAACTATCTATTTCAGAAGGTGGAGAGAGCTACTAGGGAAGAGGCTGTTCTAGATTTGATTTTGACAGATAGAGAAAAATTGGTTTTGAATTTGAAAGTGGAAAGCAGCTTAGGTGGACGTGATCATGAAATGGTAGAGTTCATGAGTCTAAGAAATGGTAGGCATAGAGTCATAGACGTTCAGGGTTAGAAGGGACCTCAGGAGTTCATCTAGTCCAACCTCCTGCTCAAAGCATGACCAATCCCCAGACCCATAAATAGCCCCCTCAAGGCTTGAGCACACAACCCTGCGGTTGAGCAGGCCAATGCGCAAACCACTAATCTATCCCCAGCTCCATGAGAACAGCAAAATAAAGACGATGGATTTCAAGGCAGACTTGAGCAAACTCAGGGGAGTTTGCCAGTAAGATCCCATGGGAAGCAAGTCTAAGAGGAAAAACAATTGAAGACAGTAGTTTTTCAAAGAGGCATTATTAAGGGCACAAGAGCAAACTATCCCACTGTGGAGGAAAGATTGGAAGTATGGCAAGAGACCACCCTGGCTTACCCAGAAGAAACAAGGAAACATTCTACAAATACATTAGAAGCAAGAGGAAGACTAAGCACAGGGTAGGCCCATTACTCCATGGGAGCAAGGAGGGAAATAACAGAAAGTGTGGAAATAGCAGAGGTGCTTAATGACTTGTTTCGGTTTTCACCAAGAAAGTTGATGATGAATGGACATCCAACATTGTGAATGCTAGTGAAAATGAGCTAGGATCAGAGGCTAAAATAGGGAAAGAACAAGTTAAAAGTTATTTAGACAAATTAGATGTCTTCAAGTCACCAGGGCCTGAGGAAACGCATCCTAGAATACTCAAGGAGCTGACTGAGGAGTTATCTGAGACATTCGCGATTATCTTTGAAAACTCATGGAAGACGGGATTCCAGAAGACTGGAAAAGGACATATATAGTCCCAACCTATAAAAAGGGAAATAAGGACAACCTGGGGAATTACAGACCAGACAGCTTAACTTCTGTACCTGGAAAGATAATGGAGCAAATAATTAAACAATCAATTTGCAGTAAGATACAAGATAGTAAGGTGATAAGTAACAGCATGGATTTGTCAAGAACAAATCATGTCAAACCAACCTGATAGCTTTCTTTGACAGAGTAACAAGTGTTGTGGATAGGAGGGAAGCGGTAGATGTGATATATCTTGACTTTAGTAAGGCTTTTGATACTGTCTTGCATGATCTTCTCATAAGCAAACTAGGGAAATACAACCTAGATGGAGCTACTATAAGATGGGTACATAGCTGGTTGGAGAACTGTTCCGAGCTATCAGTGGTTCGCAGTCATGCTGGAAGGGTATAATGAGTGGGGTCCCACAGGGATTAGTTCTGGGTCCAGTTCTGTTCAATATATTCATCAATTATTTACATAATGGCATAGAGAGTACATGTATAAAGTTTGAGGATGATACCAAGCTGGGAGGGGTTGCAGGTGCTTTGGAGGATAGGATTATAATTCAAAATGATCTGGATAAACTGGAAGAATGGTCTGAAGTAAATGGGATGAAATTCAAGGACAAATGCAAAGTACTCCACTTAAGCAGGAACAATCAGATGCACACATACAAAATGGGAAATGACTGCCTATGAAGGAGTACTGCAGAAAGGGAGCTGGGGGTCATAGTGGACCACAAGCTAAATAAGAGTCAACAGTAACACTGTTGCAAAAAAGCAAACATCATTCTGGGATGTATTAGTAGGAGTGCTGTAAGTAAGACATGAGAAGTAATTCTTCTGCTCTACTCTGCGCTGATTAGGCCTCAACTGGAGTATTGTATCCAGTTTTGGGCGCAATATTTCAGAAAAGATGTGGAGAAACTGGAAAAAGTCCAGAGAACAGCAGCAAAAATGATTAAAGGTCTAGAAAATGACCTATGAGGGGAGATTGAAAAAAATGAGTTTGTTTAGTCTGGAGAAGAAAAGACTGAAAGGGGACATAACAGTTTTCAAGTACACGAAAGGTTGTTACAAGGAGGGAGAAAAATTGTTCTTCTTAACCTCTGAGGACAGGACAAGCAGCAATGGGCTTAAATTGTAGAAAGGGAGGTTTAGGTTGTACATTAGGAAAAACTTCCTGTCAGGGTGGTAAAGCACTGGAATAAATTGCATGGGGAGGTTGTGGAATCTCCATCATTGGTGATTAAGAGCAGGTTAGACAAAAACCTGTCAGGGATGGTCTAGATCAGTGGTCTCCAACCATTTTGTCTGGCAGGCACCAGACGACGAGCCACCGAGGACCGGGGCTGGTGGACGAGCATCTGCCGAAATGCCGCCAAGAAGCGGCAACGTCAGTAGGTATCGTTGCTGAAAAGTGGCAACGTCAATAGGCGTCGCCACTGAAATACCGCTGAAAATCATCGGTATTTCGGTGGCAATGCCTCTGGATGCTGCTGCTTCTCAGTGGCATTTTGGCAGATGCTCGTCCGCCAGCCAGTATGCGGGTGCACAAAGATGCCCCGGTGGGCACCATGTTGGGGACCACTGGTCTAGATAATACTTAGTCCTGCCATGAGTGCAAGGGACTGGACTAAATGACCTCTCAAGGTCCCTTCTAGTCCTATGATTATCTTTGCCATGCAACCTACTACTCACAAATTTTATCTGTTGTGCAGATTGTGAAAAAAAAACTCAGAAAACCCTGAGTTGTGTCACAGAAGTGAAAGCAGTCATGCTTTGGGAGGAGATATGTCTTTTATTTTACCCATTCCCTTTAAAAGATTGACTAACACTTAGTTTCACTAACGTTCAATTTAGTCAAGAATTGTTTGGTGTGTTTACAGGGCTATGGTCCCACAAAGTGGAAATCAAGATGGAACCTTAACTAGGATACCTCCTGATGATACAGATTTAAAAGACCCACATGAATAAGCCCCTGGAAGTACTTGCATTCATCTTTAGATGATGAAGCCAGCCAGCTCCGTTCCTGACAGTCAACCATCATCTCTGGAAAAAGATCCCAGTACCTCTGCAACAGCCATGAGAAAATCCATGTGTGCATGTAGCCCAGGTTTTCTACCATCAGCCCTCCAAAGATTCTCAAGATTAAACCTGAGCTGAGGTACATTCAATCTATCCCATCCTATCAAGGGAAAAGGAGCGGTTCTTTCTATATCCCAGCACAGGTTATGAAAGATGTAGCATGTTCACAGCTTGACCCACAAACACACCATTCTTTATTAGAATGATAAGATATGAACTACTAATAAAATGCAGTTAAAAAGTTTGGGAAACAAGGCAGGAGAAAGTGATAGGATTAGAAAGGGAAAGCAAAGAGACAAGAGGTGTGGAATAGAAGGAATACAGGAGATATGGGGAAGCAAAAAGTGGGTGGCTGCAGGTAGGCTGAGCCGTGAATACATTGCTGCTGGAGCCATATTTCATATAACAGAATTTGATAGCTCAAGCATATGCCTTACAGGCTGAAGCAGCAGCAATGTTCAGAAACTCTAAAGCTTTGTCTACGCTAGCACTTTTGTCCGTCAGGGGTGTGAAAAAAAACCCTCTCTCTCTCATCGACATAAGTTTCACTGACAAAAGTGCTGGTATGGCATAGAGCGGCTAAACAGGAGATCTTACAGTGGTACAGCTGTAGCGGTAGTTGTGCCGTTGTAAGGTCCATAGTGTAGACATAACCTCTGGAGCACTCTGACAGGGTTTGTAGCCTCCATAGCAGTGCTTTCAAGCTCTTCTATAAAGGCATGAAGGTACACAAGGTGGAGTAACAGCCAAAGTTGTAGCCGGGTCTAAGGAGACTTCCCTCTGTCACCTGACTAGAGACCTATTGCTGACCCTCCTAGGGGCCAGAATTCTTCCATTATATCCCTCTGCAGACAAAGGGCTCTAAGGGCTCAGCAATGTTTCATGCTGGGGTACAACCCAAACAAGTTTCCAACTCCTGCCTCCCACTGGATCAGAATGGAAACCACTGGGTCTCTGCCTGGTGTGAAAGTAGAATGAATTATATTGTGAAAATAGAAAGGATTAAAGAAATGCTGTCTGTACCTTTAAGAAAAACTGTTGGAATGCTGCAATCCAGGTGTCAGGAATACAGACATTCACATAGAACAACTGCACCATTTAAGGGCAATTGGTGAAGTATTAGCCTCAGATCCATAAAGAGTTAGTAAGGAAGTAGGATATGCATGCTGTGCCCCAGGTGAATTTTACAGTTTTGCTTTCTTTGTTCCTTTGTCTGATTCCCGCTCTTTTATCTGTATAAATAAGACTGTTTTGGCCTTGCATGGCCGCTCACATATTCTGAATGTTATTGGCAGAGCGCTGTGCTAATAAAACAGAGTGGTCTGACAAATTGTGAGTCCTGATTCTAACTTTGACAATTTGGAGGTTCCACCGAGATGGCAAACGTCTTCACTGGGGCTGTGTGATTCCTGACTGTTTTTGTGGGATGACCGTGGCAGCCGGCACCTGGGCATTTGGCCCAAGCGGTCCCCCACTAGAGCGGAAAGGCGCACAGCCACAGTGAGGTCTACGCCATCGAACCTGTTGGTTCCCACTCTGTTCTGGTAGGGATCCCGGGATCTGACATCAGGAATCTGGTCAGGTAATTATTTCTGTGTTTTGTCCGGACTGAGGACTGTCCTGTCTCTGTGTCTATCTGTCCTCTTGTGGAGTGTTTGAGTCTGGGTGCCGTCTCTGTCTGGGGATCGGCCGACCAAGGGGTTCCTGTCCCCGCGGTCTGAGTGAGTGAAATCTGCACAATTGCAGCCGCACCACACCTTGGGTAAAACCCTTAGTGTGAAAGCAAGGGCAATTGAGGCAGTAGCCTGTGGGCTCCTTTTATGTGTTGCAGCAGGCATCGCTCTGACGAACCTGAATTTCCTTCTTGTGTGATTGGTGTGTGAAAGTCCTCCTGTACTGGTAACCAGACGTCTAAGTCGGGACAGTTCCCTAAATGAACGCCGGCTCATTTTATGTATTTAGGATGGGTCCAGACTCCTGTAAAAAGTGTCAAGACTCCTGTAAATTTCTGGGAAAATGGTCTAGGCTAACTCAGGGGGATCCCAAAACTCAGTGGCCACTGTTAAAATCTTGGAACAAAGACTGAGTGGACGTCTTAAAGGACAAACTCGGCCAACCTAAAACTAAATTGGCTAAAGGAGAGGTTAATTGTTTCATGCAGTGGTGGGAAGAGGCAAATCATAGGTGGACAAAATCAAAACTGGCCTCTCTCACTTATTCAAATAATAAGTTAAAAGCTTTATTAAAAGCCTCCTCTCCCACCACTAGACCGAGCGCTCCCCTTTACCCCGTTCTCCAAACCCCGGATCGATCCAAACCCCTTCATACTCCCATCTCATTGTAAAAAGGACAAAAAGTCCCTTGTTCTGTTCCCCTTTGTTGTCTGCCTCAGAAACTGATTCTTTATAGTGTCCCACTACCAATTCAGCAAGGCTCGGGGCGGGGGGAGCTCCTCAACTAGCCCCCACCCTTCCTGGTCCCTTTCCTTGAACATTTCTTTCAAAATTGTGAAATGACCACAATATCATTCACAAACGGTTCATTGAAAAAAAGCAGGATCGGGCCCAGACAAGCAGGCAAGCAACAGAAAAGAAACAGGTTGAAAGCCCTAAGGGAATAGTGTCAGGAGTAAAAAAAAAGTAGTAAGTGCAGGCATGAACCCCTGGAACAATACTTAAAAGGGTGAAATCTAAGGTGATAAAGGTGTCATTTTGGAACATAAACAAGTGATTTAAGAAAAGAGAGTGAAAAGTTAACTATAGAGGCTGGAGAGAATTAAGCAGTTAAACTTTGTGGAAAATGTTAAAAAGGACCATGTTAAAGAGAGAGAATTCTTGGTTTCTTTGCAGACATTCTGAAGGGAAAATGGGCCCTTTTCCAGAAGAGTGCCTGTAAATAATCCTTATATATATACAGCTATGCAAAAACAAAACAGTGTAAAAAAAAAAAATGTTAAGGAAAAGAAAATGTGTATGTATCTATTTGTCTGTGTATGTAAAGTTCTAAGAATCTAAACCAACACATCTGGTTTGTAAAACTACTGTTTTGTAGGTGTAAGATAAATTGATTTTGTTTTTGTTTTTAATGCCACTAAAAATTCATTTGACTCTTTGATTCAAAGTTGCAAAACTGACAGACCTTTTTGCAAGACACAGGTAATTAGTGTTGTTTGGCTTTGGGATTTAGCATTTAACCCTTAAGGGGTAACTTGATTCTTTACAAAAATTAAAATGTTTTTAAATAAAGACCAAGTCATGGCTGCAATAGGGCAGTCAGAATCAGGAGAATAGGTAGAGATTCTGGAGTCTTTTTGTTTGTTTGGTTTGTTTTTTTTGTAACAATAGCAGATAAGAGCTGTAATGACAGAATAAGAAGTTAACAGTGACCCTCTGAAGCAACAGCAGAGGTGAGGTGCACAAAACAAAAAGAAGCAATGTTAAAAACACTGAGCCTTAAAATGACTATGTGTAATCAGACTGTCACTTTAATAAAAGTACATGAAAACTCTGTAAAAACAAAACAAAGTTATACCTTATGTAAAAATTAATATGGCTAATGTTTTTGAAAAGTTATAGTATAGAAAGAATGTGCATTTTCCGTAGGACATGTGCAGCGTATATTGTAGAAAGGGATGTAAAAAAAAAAAAATGCAAATGAAACATGCTGCTGAATTAAAATCCTATTAGGGCTCCAAAAAGAGCCGCAATAGGCTGTGTTTTCTTTTTCAGATCCCTGTGTGTTAAAACAGAGTCTCTGAGCTCTGCTGATGGCTTTGAATCCAAAAGCCTAGCCTGTGTTGATGCAAATTACCTAACTGATAAAGAAAGGTGAAAACTGCCAGCACAAATGAAGCTGCAAATAAAGAACATACCTGGTCAGCAAACAAACTGCCTACATAAAAGGCATGGTATAACAAGATACCTTTAATTAATTTGATGCTAATGTTACTGTTAATATTAAACATTAAAATAACTTTAATGTTAGTGAGTACCCCTGTAACAACTTGTAGTGTGTATGATTTTTGGAAAAATCCTTTAAAGTAATATGGTAATGATGCTTCTCAGCTATTACCTGTGAATAAACTTAAAGCTTAACACAGCAGGGAAAACATTACAAACTTGGTCTGCTATATAAGAGGCAAAACTTGAGGTACACCACCTCATGAATTTAATAACTAAACAGTGAAATAATTTTTGCATAACCCTTAAAATGTAGAAGCCATTAAAACCTGGCCTGCCTTAAAAAAAAAAAAAAAAAAAAAAAAAAAAAACCACACAGGAAAATATGGGGGTAATTCCTCTGTTTTGCCTGCAGTCAGGAAGGGTATTTGTAAAAGAATGAAATCTTTAAGCAATAATCAATGCCACCCCAAAAGGGGTAGAAAACTGTTCTTTTTGTCTTTCAGATAATCCAAAGTACTGTATAATGGACTATGTGTATGTGTTAATTCTTGGGGAAAAGTGTTTAAAAAGTGCTAGCAACCCACCAGAAGACAAATGTAAATGTAATGTAAGTACTGTGTTTACCAATAATCACATTTACTATTTGCCACAACAACAACAACAAAAGAGTCTCCGCTTACTGTAAGCACTGATTTAGCTGAGTTCTCTATCAACCTTGGCATTAAATGGCAAACAGTTACCAATCATCTGTTAAAAGGTAAAAAGGTAACATGGCTCCTAAAAAAAAATAAAAACAAAAATGTGGAAAACTGAACTGTTCATATTATACACGCAAATGGGGACATGTTAAAAATTGCCACTGCATAAAAGCATAACAGCTTACCATTGGTATAACATTTTCTGGATGGTCTCCCACAACTACTGGCATACTAATATTACTACCCTAATTGTTTTTGGTTTTACATTGTATGTGTTTAATTGAAATGTTTAAAATGTGCTTGTGGATAAAACAAATGTATGTAAAGCTAAAGCCACAGGCCCAAATCACCTCCCAGTATTTTCTGTTACGTGGACTAAATAAGAAGTGACACTGGCCATTAATAATCTTAGTGTCAAAAGGGGGATATGTAGGAGCAGGATTTTATAATATCCTATAAGAATTAAAGTATAATTTGATTTCATCCTGCTAGTCACTATTTTTAAATAGCAGAAAGAAATGACCCCCTGGGACTATAGGATTCTGTTTTCCCATATGCATTACAAATTGGGCCCTCTCTAACTCTTTGTTTTAAGATTTAGGTAGTAAGAGACAGGATTCTCTATTGTGTCTGTGTTAAGTAAATTAGAGAAACATTGAAGGCCTGGGTCTCAATGTAAATTGTCTTAGTTATCAATTGTAAAACTTAGCAAGGTTTAATTTGCAATGCTTTTTTTGTTCTATATAAAATACTACTGTTTGTATTCTCAAATCTATTTGTGTGAATGAGGAATGTATGCATCAGGAAAAGATAAGGTGTGAAGGCCATTGTTACAGCCAGAGTCAAGGGACGGCTGTTAAACTGTCTGGCATCTCAGAGTGGATACATGCTTCGCAGTGTAAGAATGCACAGACCCCAGTGAACCAATTACCACCTCAGGACCACGCAGAGTCAATTTTTTTGACTCCAGAAGAAGACGTAGAGGAACAGCCTGCAATACCTTACAATCTACGCTCTCGTAAGGGTTGCCAGAAGCAGATGACTACATAAAGCAAGGCCCAAGAAGAAGCAGTAGTGAGCCAAGCGCCTGCTGCCTGGTGGACATAAAACTGTGAGTGCAGTTCCCTCAGTTGAGGTTGTCAGAACCAGAAGGGCCTTGCCTCCAACATGCAGCTCTGGTAGCGCCTGTTCCTCGGCTGCTGGTATCTTAAGGTCTGGGGTGCACACAATGACAATTCTTTTATCCAGCAGCAAGTGTGGATAGCTCAGATCCTTATTATTTCTAAATGCTGGGTCTGCAGCCACATCCCAGCCCACTCTCAAACTGGTGTTCCTGTCCTGGCTATCCCACTCAATTCCCCAGACCTCACTGGAGGACTTTGTCTGTTTAACACAATATGGAACAGTAATGACACCTGGGAAGAGGCTATTGGCAGTTCCTTTACCCCACTTGGGGGAGCAATACACCAGGCAAAAAGGCTCCTAAGTAGTTAAATAATGGCAAATAAAACCAGAGAAAGTTTAAGAGCCCTGGCCAAGGAAACAGAGGCGATCGGACAGGTGGCCCTCCAGAACCGTCAGGCATTGGACATAGTGCTCACGGCCAAAGGAGGGACCTGTGCTCTCACTGGAAAACAATGTTGTATGTTTATACAATACCAATAAGGTAATAGATCGCTACAGCCACTTAGAACAAATCGCATATCTTCCTCATGAAGAGCTGAGTTCTTTATGGAAGTGGCTAAGTAACCTGTTCAATTTCTCTGGCATAGGAAACTGGTTGTTTCAGGGAGCCCTAACTATCCTGTTTGAAATCTTAGTGATTTTTGTATGCTTTCAGTTAATCTGTTGTATCCAGAATTGTGTCACCCAGATGGCTGCCCCAAAACAGAGTGCTAATATAATGATTTTGAATATCACTGATGAACAAAAAGATAAGAAACGGTTAATTTGTGGAACCCAGTAATTGTTGGTCATGGCGTGCGCTTGACCAAAAGGAGGGATTGTGAAAGTAGAATGAATTATATTGTGAAAATAGAAAGGATTAAAGAAATGCTGTCTGTACCTTTAAGAAAAACTGTTGGAATGCTGCAATCCAGGTGTCAGGAATACAGACATTCACATAGAACAACTGCACCATTTAAGGGCAATTGGTGAAGTATTAGCCTCAGATCCATAAAGAGTTAGTAAGGAAGTAGGATATGCATGCTGTGCCCCAGGTGAATTTTACAGTTTTGCTTTCTTTGTTCCTTTGTCTGATTCCCGCTCTTTTATCTGTATAAATAAGACTGTTTTGGCCTTGCATGGCCGCTCACATATTCTGAATGTTATTGGCAGAGCGCTGTGCTAATAAAACAGAGTGGTCTGACAAATTGTGAGTCCTGATTCTAACTTTGACACTGGACACCAGCTAAAGCTTCCTCCAAGAGAGCACTACTACTCATTTCAATTCCCCAGTCACAACTGCTGTCCCCACCACTGGAGGAAGGAGGGAAATGAACTCTGTTCTTCTGTTACAGCTCCCTTACTGAGGCTAATTCTTGATGCAATAACATCTCAATGCAACACTGTTCCTCCTGGGACACCACAGAACTCCTCATTCAGCTGTCTATACTGAGGCCTTGGTACATCAGGGACTCCCCATGGTAGACATTTCAGCACAGCCAACGAACTGCTGATGCTTCATTACAGGAGAACTGGTATTCACCAGCCCAAGACCCCATCCACAAACAGACATGCCAAACCCACAAAAAAAACCCCACAGAAATTGGGCTTGTTTTTGGCTTAATTGGCTTGTGAGTTGCTTGTCGGCTAGTTTTTGGCTTGTCGCTTTTTGCTTCCTTTTTTTCATTGGCTCCCAGCAAGCAAGGGCAAGAGGGGGAGGAAGCCGGGGCAAAGGGGTGGGAGTGAGTCGGGGTGCATGGCAGGCCCACCACAGTCCCAGACTGCATGCTGGGGGTATCTAGTCACATAGTGTTGGGATTCTTAAGGACTGGCTTGTTTTGAAATGGGATTAGCTTGATTTTTGGCTTGTGAAAGTCAGCATGCTTCTTTACCATGTCAAAGTTGGCAACTGTGTCCACAACCTTCTTTCCCTCTCCCACCACAAGTCTACCTCACATCCCCTTATTGTATGTAGTGCTGTAACTATGTCAATCCCAGCATTTGGTTCAATACAAGATATAACCTCATCCACCTTGTCTCTCTCACTTCCTGTTGTAGCTCCCCACACAGCTACCGGATGATGCAGCAAAGGACAGAGCTGAGTAGAGTGGGGATGGGAATTTAGCAACATTCAGAGAGGCATTGGATAATATCTAGTAATCATACATAATTTTTTTGGAAAGGCTATTAAATCTTATACTTGGTTTTCAGCCCAGCTCTCACTGTGAGAAATCAGAACGTGAACTAGAGTACCACAGATCTGCCTACAGCAGATTTCTTACACCTGCCTCTGAAGGATCTGGTACTGGCCCCTCTATGAGACAGGGCACTTGACCCCAGCTGATCCAGTAGGGCTATTCCTACAAAAGATCCTGATGACAACCTGACTTCAGGGAAAATTTCAAAAAGGGTTTATCTAAATTTAACCTGCTTAAATTATATTAGTAACCTTTGGCTAAGAAAATTCAGCTGTTCAGGGACTGTATTAAATATAGATTAAACACAGGACATAGTAGTGTGAATTAAAAGGATTAATCATCCGTTAAAGACAAATTTCAATGCAACTTCAATTCTGGGCTGTTAAGGTAACCAGCATTACTCAAGTCACAATTTTGGGGGGGGGGGGGGGGGTTTGAAGGACAGACAGACAACTAAACTGTGAGCTGTAGCAGATGGGGCATGAGTGGAGAAGGAGAATACAAAAGAGACTTGCAACTCTTTGGGAGAATTATAAAAAGAAATCAAGGTTGTCTGAGTGCTGATAATTGAAATAATTTAAGGTTTTGTGTCATTTCAATATTAAGATTGGTGTAACAAACTATGAAGCTGGAAACCAGATACTACAGGGAGGGATTGCAATAGAGCAATATGGGGAGCCAAACTAAGAGAAGCAGTAAGAAGATAAATTTAAGGGTGGTGGTGAAGAAATAATCAGCAAAGGTGTGCAAAGGGAGTCATAGAATATCAGGGTTGGAAGGGACCTCAGAAAGTCATCTAGTCCAACCCCCTGCTCAAAGCAGGGCCAATCCCCAGACAGATTTTTGCCCCAGTTCCCTAAATGGCCCCCTCAAGGATTGAATTCACAACCCTGGGTTTAGCAGATGAATGCTCAAACCACTGAGCTATCCCTCCCCCTGAGGGAGCTCAGGACTGGACAAGCAGGAGGGTCTGTACGTAGGATCAAAGGTAGAAGGTGGCTATAGAAGAGCAACTCCGTTTATTATGATTTTACAACACCCCCATATGTGCACAGCTCCAGGTGCTAAACCCGTTACACCCAGGATGCCATCGCTTCCAGGATGCACATGGCTAGTTCTCACAGGTCTGCTCCTAGCGGTGTTTTCCAGTGCGGTTGAAACGTCTGTACAGGAACTTGATCCTTTTGTTAAGGTTCTTGTAATCCTGATCAAACATTCGGTGACCTACAATTTGCTTCTTGCGGATGCATCTCTGTAGCTCATTTCCCCGCCAGCCTCGCAACCAGCTGGGCCCTGTGATCAAGTCCTTGGGGTGAACCTGGAAATCTCCTGAGGAGGAAGGGGTAAGTGGGAAACAGAGGCAGTAACAGGCAGGGTAGCAGAAAGGTTACCCCCAGGTCCCATCAACCTCAATTAATTCTGACACCATTAAAATTTTCCCCAGCCCCAGAGTAGGACTAACCTCTACTCTCCTGACTCCCCCCAATTTGGAGTTCCAGTTACTTTCCCTTCTTCCATGATATCCTCAGACCCACGGTTGGTTACTTACCTAGAATTCCTATATTGTCATAGACCCCAAATAAGGCTCGTTTCTCTGTCCAGCGATCAACCTCTTTAGGTTCAGGGGGCACCTTCACATGGATCCAGCTGGAGACCCCTTGAAAGGGAGAAGACAGCTGAAGAACGAGATTATCAGGGAAAGGGCCTGATCCTGCCGGTCGCCCGTGCCTGGCCGGGAGGGCACCACAAGGTCTGGGCGCGAACCCCGCCCCGCTCACCACAGTGGAGGCTCCTCGCGGTCCGGACCAGGGAGAGGCTACGGCCCAAGAGGCCCCATCTTGCCAGCTGCAGCGGAGTCCCCATTGTGCCCCCTGCAAAGACAGAGCAAAGGTCACCGGGGCAGCCCGGGCGGCAAGGGCAGCACGGCCGGACCTACGCTCCCCGCAGGAGCCACGGCGGCCCGACTGGACCGGAGACCTCAGCGGCAGCGCGCACCCCACCCGGACAGAGCCATCTTAACTGGCGGCGGCTTCCCAGAATGCACCGCTTCCCGCGCGGCCTGTCTTGGCGCGCCCCAGTGCCCCTGCTCCCGCCCACAGGTCCAGACCAAACCAACGGTGGCTGCTGCCCCGGACGCCCGCTCCCCCACAGGCTGACAATGAACCTGGGCTCCAGGGATTCAGCCCCACCCCAACCGGGGCCACGGACCGGCGCTTGGGCGGCCGGGAACTGAGAGGTGGAGGGAGCCCCTGGTGTCTGATTGGTTGTTGTGTTCCAGCCGCCCCCTGATTGGCGCTGGTAAGAAGGAGGCGGTTGTGATTCGAATACGGGAGGAGTTGGCGCCAACCCGGCCGTTCAGAGATGGCCGGGCTTGTACGTGGGTAATTGGACGGAGGTGAAGAGAGCGGTCTGGGCTGTGATTGGCTCCCTGGCGTTCCGCGGGCGCTGATAGGCTGAAGCTAGCGGTTGTAGCGTTTGCCTGCGCGGTGTGAGCGTTCCGAGGCGGACCGGCCGCGTTGGCTGGCCAGGCGCGCGGGCTGGTGGAGCCAGGCCGCTGCCGTTGCTCACGTCGTGTCTGTTCCCCGGCAGCCAGGAGATGCCGTCCTCGCCGCTCCGCTGGGAGTTCCACCTGCCCCTGGCCCCGGCCGACCTGCTCCGTAGCGGGGGCCCCGCGCAGTACGTGGTGCAGGAGGTGCTGGCCCCGGCCCAGGTTGCTGCGCAGCTGGCGGGTAAGAGGCGCGGCTCCCCCGCCCCCCGCGGTTACTAGCGGTGCCGCCTCGCGCGGTGTGATTGTGACTCTGGCAATTTTGCGGATGTTTTTCCCGATCTCGTGAAAACGGCTGTTCCCTTATTCAAAATGGGCGCCACTCCGCCCATGGCTGCTAATGGGGCTGAAGCCAGCAAAATGGGCGCCATCTCCCTACCGTCCCGCGGCGTCTGGGAGTCAGGCTGACCAATAAGCAGATATAAAGAGCCCATGGAAAGGTGGAAGTTCCCTTACTCTGTCTGGAGGGGGGCGGGGGTGTGTGTCAGTGGTAATGACACCAGTCCCATTAGGGTAGATGTGGCCCATTCCCAACAGTTGACAAGAAGGTGTGAATGTGAGAGGGAAAATGATTTTTTGTAGTGACCCAGTTATCCAGTGTTTATTCAGGCCGGATTTGATGGTGTCAAGTTTGCAAATTAATTCTAGTTCTGCAGTTTCTCTTTGAAGTTGTTTTGTTGAAGAATTGCCACTTTTAAGTCTCTTGTTGAGTGTCCAGAGAGATTGACGTGTTCTACTGGTTTTTATATGTTACCATTCTTGATGTCTGATTTGTGTCCATTTATTCTTTTGGATAGAGACTCTCGTTTGGCCAATGTACATGGCAGAGGGGTATTGCTGGCACATGATGGCATGTATAACATTGGTAGCTGTGCAGGTGAACTTGCTCCCTATGGTATGGATGATGTGGTTAGGTCCTATGATAGTGTCCCTTGAATAGCTATGCGGAGAGAGTTGGCAATGGGGTTTGCTGCTGGGATTGGTTCCTGTGTTAGTTTCTTGTTGTTGTTGCTGGTATTTGCTTCAGGTTGGGGGGCTGTTTGTAAGCGAGGACTGGCCTGGCTTGCAATGTCTGTGAGAGTGAGGGATCATCCTTCATGATGCGTTGGAGAGGTTTTAGTTGGGGGGTGTCTGTGGGGCTAGTGGTGTTCTGTTACTTTGTTGGGGCCTGTCCTGTAGTAGATGACTTTTGGGTACCCTTCTGGCTCTGTCATTCTGTTTCTTCACTTCCCCAGGTGGGTATTGATAGAGATCCTGTAGGTGTTATCTTAGGGCTTGGCTGTAGATGGACTAGATGACTTCCTGAGGTCCCTTCCAACCTTGATATTCTATCATCTACCAATGTGATATATGCCATCATGTGCCAGCAAATGCCCTCCGGATCATTATAAAAAATAATTTTCCCTCTGATAGCCACACCGTCTTGTCAACTGTTGAGAATGGGCCACATCCACCCTAATTGAATTGGTGTTATCACTGTCCCCACCCCACACACACCCTGGTAAGGCAACTCCCATCTTTTCATGTGCTGTATATTTATACTTGCTTACTGTATTTTTCACTCCATGCATCTGATGAAGTGAGTTATAGCTCACAAATGCATATGCCCAAATAAATTTGTTAGGCTCTATGGCAGGGGTCTCAAACACATGGCCTACCAAGCCCCCCCTCGCCCGCTCCTCTGCTCACCTCCAGGCCAGGGGTGAGCAAACTGATTCAGCTGTGGGATTGCCCCCAGTGGCACTGCAAGCCCCGCACCGCTCCGTTAAGCAGCTGGCAGCACAACCCTTCAGGCCGGAGGGGAGGAGGCAGTCTCACTTCAAGGTACCGCCCCTCCCCTGCAGCTCCCATTGGTGGGAACAGGGAACCGCGGCCAATGGGAGCTTCGTGGTAGGTACCTGGAGGAGCAGCAATGGAGCCCCGTGCCCACCCCTGCTCTTCCAGGGGCCATGGTTCCGGCCGCTTCCTGGAGTGGTGCGGGGCCAGGAGCCTGCCCTGTCCCCGATGCGCACTGCTGCCACCCCAGAGCTGCTCTTGGTAAGTGGCGCTGGGCTGGAACTTGCACCCTGTACCCTTCTTGCACCCCAACTCCCTGCCCTGAGCCCCCTCCTGCACCCAACTCCCTGCCCTGAACCCCTGCTGTACCCCCTGGTGACAGGGAAGGGGCAGCGTAGGATTGGGAAGAGGCAGGGCCTCATGGAAAGGGTGGAGTGGGGGCAGGGGCAGTGAGGATGGAGGTGTCAGTGATGTGGCCCTCGGGCCAATGCACTTATCTTCATGTGGCCCTTGTAATCATTTGAGTTTGAGACCTCTGCTCTAAGGTGCCAAAAGGACTACTCATTGTTTTCACTGTTTTTGAGTGAGTTGAAGCCAGCCCGCGAGCGATGTGGCTGCCAATGTGCGGTGCAGGAGCCAGAGATAGTGAGGGGCAGCAGAGGCTGAACGGTTGGTGGGGAGGGTGAGGGGGGCAAGTACTGGGGCAGAGGGTGGGTACTTGATTTCATGTAGAGATGCCAGTCTTGCTCTGAGACATCTAGAAATGTTTGTGAAAAAAATTAGGGAGCTTGTTTGGAGAGCTTTCCTCTTCCCCTCCCTGTTTATGAGAAGCAGAGAGTTGGGATGTCCCATCCCTGTTGTGCCCCTGACACCCACCCACAAATGGAGAAGGGGAGGATCAGACCTGGGAAAGCTACCCTCATACATCACCTAGGGTCCTTAATCAGTTTGGTCAGTCTCAGGCCTGTACCTCCTTCCAGGGATGATCCCCCCCCCCCCTTCTCCCTTTTATGTCACGTTCCCTTTCTCCTCCTCTGCCATCACTACCTCCTCAAGCTTTTCCTTCCCTATAGACTGCACAGTGAGGGTCCAAGAAGATAAGTTGCAGCACTTGTTAATGGTGTTTTGTCAAATCTGCAGTGAAAGTGTTCTTAAAATGAGCAACACGTGCTGGGTCATCATCCGAGACTGCTATAACATGAATTATATGGCAGAATGTGCGTAAAACAGACCAGGAGGCATACAGTTCTCCCCCAAGGAGTTCAGTCACAAATTTAATTGACACTTTCTTTAAACGAGCGTCATCAGCATGCAAGCATGTCCTCTGGAATGGTGGCCGAAGCATGAAGGGCATACGAATGTTTAGCATATTTGACATGTAAATACCTTGCAATGCCAGATACAGAAGTGCCATGTGAACACTTAATGTCACTTTCAGGTGACATTGTAAATAAGAAGTGGGCAGCATTATCTCCTGCAAATGTAAACAAACTTGTTTGTCTGAGCGATTGGCTGAACAAGAAGTAGGACTGAGTGGACTTGTAGGCTCTAAAGTTTTACACTTTCATTTCTGAGTGCAGTTATGTAACAAACAAAAAATCTACATTTATAAGTTGCACTTTCAGGATAAAGAGAGTGCACTACAGAACTTGTATGAGATGAATTGATTTTTTTACAGTGCAAATATTTGTAATAAAAATATAAAGTGGGCACTGTATATTTTGTGTTGTAACTGAAGTCAATACATTTGAAAATGTAGAAAAGCATCCAAAATATTTAATAAATTTCAATTAGGATTCTATTGTTTATCTGTGTGATTAAAACTGCGATTAATCATGATTAATTTTTTTTTTAGTTAATTGCGTGAGTTAACTGCAGTTAGTCAACAGCCCTAGTAAAGACATGTAAAAAATTGACAGGATTACTGAAAATTAGGGAGGATTGGCATGTGCTTCTTGGATGGTCCTGTAGTAGTGAAATAGGGTCCGGGAGCAGCAGAAATCAGTAGAGCGGGGAGTTGGGAAAATGTTGCTACTGGATCTGGGGTCCTGAGCCCTGCAGCAACACTTAACTTCTCCCAGTGCCTTGGGACTTCTCCTCTACTTGACATCCAAGCAGAAAAGAAGCCCCAGGGTGACCAGCGAGCCAGAGACTTGATGCTGTTGGACCCGGAGAAGGGGTGGCGGGGGAGAACACTTCAGGCAGCAAGGCAGGTGACAGGAGAAGTCCACACAGTAATAAGGGAACAATCATCCATTGTCTATCTTAGGGGTAAGGAGAAGATAAATGGAGTCTTCATCTGAGCAGCCAGAGAGGGGGTGTTCATTTTGTGTCCATTAAAGGCTGTCTTTTCATCCTGAAATTATCTCACACAGCCAAAAGAGTGGAGGGGAGTTAAAAAGTCACAAGGCTAAAAAAAAAAAGTTTGATAGCTTTTTGGTTTTTGTTTGTTTAAATCTCTTGATTTTTGTGGGGCCAATCTCATGGCTTTGGCACTTGATTCATGATTTTTGATCCCTTGCAGTTGGCAATATTGTGTTAATTGTGTCTCCCTGTCTCTTCAGAATTCCGGGGGGCGTTCCAAGTGCAGGGGCCACTAGCCATCCTGCAGCACTTCGACACCCTCTACAGTCTACTCCAGTGAGTATACCCCGCACTGCAGGAGTGGGAGGGAGTGGCTTGGTCATGGGCTTCAGGGGTGATGGTGATCAGTGGTAGTGGGCACTGCTGTTCTTGCTCCAGCGAGGCTTCAGGAGAACAGAGTCCTGGATGTATCTGCAGAGGTATCCAGATGGGGATAGGCCCTGGCTGGGTCCCTTTATAGATGCCTCCTCTTCCTGAGCGCAGTAGGGCCCGGTGCTGAGAGTGGCATGAATCCGTCCCCACCCTGCGGTGATCCCACTGGGATACTAGTTAGTGATGTGATAACATAAGCATTGACTGTTTAACTGGTTACTGCAGACGCTATCTCGGGAAGGAGAGGGCGTTAAGCTGTGGTGGAGCTGGAAACTGAGAGTTGCTGGAGGGAAGGGAATGTTACAGCTGGGCAGGAAACACAGATTTCCTATCTCACAAATATTTTAGGTAGGCCATTCTTCCCCCCTTCACCTCCCCATTCAACATCCGGACAGAACGGATACCTTTTGATATGGATGTATGCGTTAGAGCTGTTTTTATAAGTTTTATTACAGGATAAAAATTTGGTTTGTCTGGTTGTTAAATAGCGTTGGAGGGTGATTTATGTATGTGAATTCTATAATAAGCAATTTTTCACTCTCAGCCTTATGTCAGCTTATCTTGCAGTTTCCATAATTGGTAGTAGGAAAACATCTATTGATTTGTACTAATAGAGGTCTACAAAACTTTTGCTGGCATAGCAACGTCAATAAGGGGTGTATATAATGGTGTCCTAGTTTTTGGCCAAGTCTCGACAAGGCCTTAGTTACCATATTATAACTTCTTGCATTGCCTTTGTCTTTTTTGTAACTTTTTGTGTTTAGTACAGTATCAGACTCTCTCACTAATTCAAATAATTTGCATTTCCAGACCATAGCTAAGTATTTGGTACTCAAAAGTGAAGTGGTATTTGCTAATTAATAAGCTTCAGTAATAAATTCTGATTGCTCACCTAGATCCACTCTGTTTACGTTTTGTTTTTAACATTTTAAAATGTTCTTCTATGAAATCTTTGTGTAGAGGCCTGTCTTGGAGGTGCTGATGCACTATACTAAGTTTCACTCTTAATGTAGGTGCTCAGTCTGTTACCTGAGGAGGAATATAGTGTATCCTCCCAAAACTCTAGCACATGCATTTGGAGTACAGAATTTTCTGAGAAGTTACAGGTAAACCCATCAATGAGTTAGATTAGTTCTTTTATCTTCAAATTCTCCAGGGAAACTCTCTGCAGAACGTATTTGAACCGTCTCATAAATTGATCCCTCTAGTCACAAATGTGGGCAGGTTGGGAGAGGACTAGGTTTAGAAGACAAGTCTAGAGTTGCTCCTGAAGACTCTTGTGTGACAGCCTTGAACTAGGCCTAGTGCCAATGGTCATCCTGTATTTTATCATCTGTTGTCTGCCTCACAGCCACTTCCGGTCCATAAATGCTGCAGTCAAGGAGGATGCCCTTGAGCTGATGGTGAAAGGTAGGTGTGAGGATCCTTCTCCCCTTGTGGAGGGGATAGTGCGATATTTGCTTCCTCCCTGCAGCTTTATGATGATATAAAGGCAAATGTGACCCCATTGGCTGGGCTGCACCCTCACTCATCCCTGATACAGGTCTGTAATCTTGGCAGGCAATGCAGAGTTGTGTGTGTTTGCTGTAAGGGCAGACCGACAGGAAGTCCCATTTCATTCCTGGCTGGCTATATCCCAGCCCCTAGCAAGTGGTCCTAGGAGCTGGGCAGGGGATGGGGACAGGGTGAACTTAGCATCTCTGGGTCCTGGGTCACAGGGTGTAGCCCAAATTATGGCTGGTGAGGCATGAGCACAGTTCTTTGGTAATCTGATGGCTGCTGTGAGTTTGTTACAAGGGAAGTGGGTGCTTTGGTGTGTATGGGTAGTGATGCCTATGCCTTCTCACCTCCTTGCAGTGGTGTCCCGTCACTCCAGTGACCTCTCCTCCATCTTGGATAATCTTGACCTGAACCCTTCAGACCGCACCACTCACCTCAATGCTCTTAAAATGAACTGCTATGTACTGATACATCTAGTAGAGGCCTTTGAAATAGACTCCTGCAAGAGTGGCTTGGCAGGGCTAGATCCCAGTGGGAAGGTATGTATGTGAGCGTGGGGGTGGATTATGCATCTCCATTTTCATAAAAGCTTTGCAACTTTGTTCTTACACATTGATGTCCCCTCAGGTGACTGTAACATCAGTTCAGTACCATAGTTGGAATTTCCCATATGGATACTGGGCAGGCCAAAATGACATGAGGAAAGCCAGGCTGTGGTACATGCACCTCTAAGAAATGCTTGTGGGCAGCAGCTTCAGGAGACAGGACATATCACAGCATGTAGTGCTCCACTGATCTCTAAATGCTCAGACTGTTCTCTGTGCTGCCTCCCACTTCTGTGTCTGCCTTTGTTGCAGTTCCAGTATACCAGCATTTCCTCCCAAGCACATACCTCTTCCCCTCCATGTATTAGAGGGAAGCAACTGCTTCCATTTGGTGTAGCCCTTTGGCTCCCGGCGGGTTTGGGACAAGGGTTTCATTACTGTAAAGCTTGAGTGTCGCCCCCAGCTTTAAAAGGATTTGCTGCCTGATGTGAATACCCATAATCTCCTCAGAGCAAGAAGAACCGCACCACGGGCTCAGGCTTCTGCTGGGAGGAAGAGAGGCAGCCACTCATACATCTGCTGACACAGCTGCTGCAACTGAACCTCCGTCGACTGTGGTGTGGTTTGGTGATGGAGGAGGAGTTCATCAGGTAAAGGTTCAAGAGAATGCTGGGGAGAGGAAGACGATGGAATGGCTGCAGGGTGTGAGCTGTATGTGGGAGATTTTTGGAAGGGCTGACTTGTAAGAGGATAGATGGCTAGGTAAATCAGTTTGTTGCACCTCATTCAAAGGCAATCTATAGGATGTGAACCTTTAGGGGAGTAAAGAGTTTGAAAAGAAATTTGGGAGAACAGGCTAAGACTGAACCAAGGAAAAAGTTTGGGAACCAGTGCTGGACGGGAGGGGTAGCTCTGTGGTTTGAGCATTGGCCTGCTAAACCCAGGATTGTGAGTTCAGTCCTTGAGGGGGTCATCTAGGGATCTGGGGCAAAAAAAAAAAGGTTGGGGATTGGTCCTGCTTTGAGCAGGGGGTTGGACTAGATGACCTCCGGAGGTCCCTTCCAACCCTGATATTCTATGATTCTGAGGGATCTATGAGCATGGACACCTCACTGCTAAGGCCCTGAGGAAAAAAATCTTTTTTTTTTTTTTTTTCCCCACCCTTTTCATACTGCTGTGGTGTCCCATCTCCCCTCCCCTCTCTTCCCCCCCGCCCCCCCCACATGAGAGAGGTGTTCTCAGTGCCACCCCCTTTCCCTGCTGGCTAGACAAGAAGCAGCAATGATGGCCTAGGGTAGGAGTGAATTGGGCTGGGTGGGCTGAGCCAGACCACCTGGTGCCATGTGTTGAGATTCCTCTGCTTCCCAGAATGGAATTGGCCCATTAGTTCATGAACAGCTGCAGCCTCAGTGGGAAGGTAGAAGTGTCTCCCTGCTGTTGGGAAAAATCATGGCATTGGGCTAATTTCATGGGTTTTTTGTTTTGGTTGGGTTTTTTTTAATGCAGTCCATGAAATTCTTTACACAGGGCCTTAGTCATTGCTTAGGACACTGGGAAGTTGGAGCCAAGGTAACAGTGAGGAGGTGGAAACTTTTTTAAAGGCTCCACCAGTTCAGATCTCTTAGGGGGGTAGGGGGAGTGTCAGATTGCAGTGTCAGGTCTCATCACTCCCTATTTTCCTCTCAGCCTAGTGACTGGCAGCTGTTACCGCATTTTGGAGAAGCCCAGCATCAGCCACCAGAAGCATCGGGCCATGCGGGAGGCAGTAATGCATCTGCTTGCTGTGGCTCTGACTCACTATGACCACATGCTCAGTGAGTCTGTCACCTACCCTCCCTGATGTGGGATTCCCTTGTATATCACCTGACCCCTTTCCCCCTCCCCCTTCTGTGGTTTGGCAGGTGCAACTCTGAAGATCACACAGATGCTGCAGCACTTTGAACATGTAGCCCCAGTGTTTGCGAGGGCTGTGAGCCTGTGGGCCACGGAGTATGGCATGAAGAGCATGGTGGGAGAGCTGCTGAGGTGAGAAACTCACCAAGCCCCTGCTCTATCCATCCCTGGCAACCTTGGGCACTGACTCTTTTTCTTTATGCAGGGAGATTGGCCAGAAATGTCCACAGGATCTGACTCGGGATGCTTCCGGAGTGAAGGGTTATGCTGCTTTTCTCTCAGAACTGGCTGAACAAATCCCAGCGATTGTGCTGTCAAACATGAGTGTCCTCCTGCATCACTTGGATGAAGAGGTACTGCTTGGGAAGGGGCAAAGCACAACATATCCCGGGAAAGGAATGTGTACCATAGTGGTGTCCAGTCTTTTGGCCTGAAGATTGAGTGAGTGTATATCACAAAGATCAAGGAGTTGCAATCAATATTCTGAGGCAGATTCTCTGCCTTGCTCCATATCCTACATGCTCCGGTGATGCAAACGGAGCAGGAACCACTGCAGAAAGTACCATGCTGAGAATTCCCCCAGCATAGGTAATATCCAACAGCAGAAAATTGGGGTGGGGGAGAGAACTGGCTCTTGGTTCCCTGCTTTGTGCTTCCCCCCCCCACCCCCACCCCTCCTTCTCCTGGATGCCTATGTGGAGAGAAATACCAATCCTTTGCTAGGCTAAGGCAGAGCCAGCTAATCTATGTGGCTCCCCCTGGGGCTCCCACAGCCAATAGCAGGGATGGCATGGGTATTTGCCAGAGGTGGTTTTTACCAGGTAAAATCATGGCTTGTACCAGTTTAAGGCATTTTCTATTTTAAAAACTTTCATTAGCATGTCACATTCCACTTAGGTTAGTTACATATTCAAGTTACGGTTACATATGGCAATAGATTTGTAGATTATTTAGGTTTGTACAAATAAAAAGTAAAACTTCAGTGGGCATAATACTCATATGTAATTTATAATAGCGAACATCAGAATGTCTATACTTTCCAGTTCAGTATTTTCTAAACAAAGTTATACGTGTTATGACTCATTTCGGTTTTTCAATATTATATTAACAAACGTTGAAAACATTTGATGTGGAATTGACAGTGATGCAGGGTTGAAACATTAAGGAATCAGAAGCATGCAAAATTGCAGACTACCACCCAAGTCCATTTGGCCTTACAGCATTCTGTAGCAGAAGACCAACTTTGATGCAGTGGATTTGACGGAGCCTATTCCTCAGGGGGGCTTTTTGTATTTTTTTTCGAATGGATATATTCAAAGTTTGAAAAGATTTTGTTTTGTACCTGCTGGAAGGGGATGCAATTATTTTTCCTAATTTAACCCAGGTTTAAGATGGTATTTACAGCATCCTGTCCTAAACTAGTTTTTCCCGGGAAATTGCCAACCCTGGCCAATAGAGCAGCCAGAACTTCTGTCTTTCCTCATCATGATGCAGCATTTGGCCAATAGGGGAGCTGCTGAGAAAATGCATTGGGAAAAGAACAGTAGCTATTTTGGGACTGTGGGGGAAGTGGTGCTTCCCATAATAAGGAACCTGATTTGCTTCTGTTTAAGCTGCAGGGTGTGGCTTACCTTCAGCTCATAACCAAATACAAAGTTTCTTAAGTCATTCTCAAAGTCCACAAATGAAACTCATTCCATGGATAGGGTGCTGCAGACTTAGGTGCATAGGAGGGCTGGGAGACACAGCCTCCTGGCTCAGCTACACTTGCTTGTTGTCACACAGGAATTCTGTGATGGAGCAGGGAATTAAATTTGGGTTTCCCAAATCAGGTTAGGTGCTATAAGCACTGGACCATCCTTGCTGTCTTAGCATGAGTCCTAGTTGGATGGGGTCTACAGGAATATGCCCTGCCTTCGCTCCCAGTATAATGAAGTCATTTTCTCTCTTCAGAGCTATGTGATGAGAAATGCCATCCTGACAGCCATGGCAGAGATGTTGCTGCAGGTCCTGAGTGGAGATCAGCTAGAGGAAGCTGCAAGGGGTACTCGGGACCAGTTCCTGGATACACTGCAGGCCCATTTATGTGATGTCAGTGGGTTTGTGCGCAGCCGTGTGCTGCAGCTCTTCACCCGGATTGTCCAGAGGAAGGTGAATCTCTGTGTGAGGAGATTTGGGGGGTTGGTTTCGAACTGCTCTCCTGTGAACGGAGGAGTGAGGGAGAACATCAGGTGTCTTGCTGGGCTCTGAGGAAACTTGGCTGCAGACCCTTCCCAGAGTGAGGAATGAAAGATTGCATCTAATTTCTCCAGGGCTTCTGGGTAACCTCTTCAATCTGCTTTTTGCTGCAGGCCCTGCCCTTGGCTCGGTTCCAGGTTGTGGTGTCTCTAGCTGTGGGCCGTCTCCAAGACAAATCAGTAACAGTGGTTAAGAATGCCATCCAGCTGCTGGCTGCATTTCTCTCAAACAACCCCTTCTCCTGCAAGGTAACCCTTTGTACTATGCTGGAATTTCTGTGCCTCCCCTGGGGCAGGAGCCCCCAGGGAGAGAGTGGTCACCAGTCTTTGGTTGTGGCTCAGGTTGGAGGCTTCCTTGCGTTTTCTCATATCCAGGTGCCCTAATATCTAGGTTTTCCATCCCCTTGTGCAGCTTGCATGTATGCAGGGGCATGGTGTATGCCTCTTAACTCTGCTGAAAACCTGCCCCAGTTTGATTTGAGTCTGCCGTGGGGACTCTTCTTTGAGATCTTGGTTCAGACTTTGGGATCTTGCTTCACTGCATCCCTAAATCATTGTGCAACAGCATGATATCCTTCACTTAGACTTCATCCCAAACTGTTTAGCTTCACAGACAGGCAACCTACTGCAGCCTCCGTTCTGGGAAGTGGACTAGAACCAGGTACTCCAGCTTCCAAAAGCAGGTGTCTTCTACAGGCCTGAGGTACTTAAAGTGGGAGCTGAAAGCAGGCTGTGGGGAAGGAAGAAGGATCCTAAGAATTAAGAAAATGGAGACTAGAGTGAAACATTCCCATTCTCCCCTCACATCCCCAGCTAAGCTGCACTGATTTGGCTGAGCCACTCAAGAAAGAGATTCAGAAGCTGCAAGAAATGAGGGACAAACATACAGCAACAACTGGTAATCTTTTTTTTTTTTTTTTTTTTTTTTTTTTTTGTCCCCCCACCCCCCATCCTAGGGGATATACTGTGCCCTCTCAGCAGGAGTTCCTGTGCACTTCTCATTCTACCTCCTGTCTTGCTCATATTCAACCTGTGTTGGCCTTGCCCCAATCTCATACCCATTTGAGATTCTGTGGCCTTAGATCATGGCCTAAAGCATTAGAAGCTTTCCATAGGGAGAGGGAGGATTAGGAGGGGTAAGCAAAGGGTGCAAGAGAGGAGCATACAGGACCTTAACCTCATCTCAGTCTAAGCTGTTTCTCTCACTTTAGGATAATGGGTCTAGATATCTGTATCATTCCCTTCCTCTGCCTTCTTTTCATAGCGGCACTAATTACCCCAGAGGAGGAGTGGGAGGCCATGCAGCCAGAGCTTAGGGCCACTATACATCAGCTCCTTCACCCATTGCAAGGAGAAGAGGAGGAAGAGACACTAGAGGTTGAGGAGACTGCACTGAATACGGCTGAGCGCATCATCCAGTTGCTGAGGAAGCTAAATTACAAGTGAGTGGGAGACCCTCCAATGGGCCACAGTTGAGCGGATGGGGTCTTCAATCTGGGGAAGAGGGTTACCCTAGGAACTTCCATAAGTAATCCTATTGTCAGGTGAGGTCTGAGCCCTGGGAAGGGTAACACCATATGAGAGATTGAAGACTTGTGTGGAAAGAGCTTTGCTGTATACAGTAGGCTGGAGGTACTGGCAGGAGCTACTGTCCCACAGGTCCAAGGATAAAGCTGAGTGATGGATTTCTTCACTGACATACTCTTCCCTACCCAGTGGATGATTTCTTCTTTTGCATCATCTCTGTCCAGGCATGCTATCCATCTAACAGAGATGGCTGTGCGCCACTTCCATGGGATGGAGCCCTTCACCAGCAGTTCGGGGTTGGAAGGTGACAAGGAAACCATGATCCTGGGCATTCTGAGGACACTCTACACAGGTAGCTTTTCTGAGCCTGCTAGTTCCTTGTCCTGGGGCTATATTGATACCAATACTGTAGAGGTGAAGCACTTTATATCCCTTTTATTCAACCCTGTCTCTGCTTGTTTTGTGCCAGACCATAGTAGTGAGACTTCACTGACAGTATAGTGAGAATCCAGCTCTAGGTCTGAATCTCCCTTTTTGACTGCTTGGCTAAGCTGCTGTTGTTCAGAGAGGGGCTCTTGGTTTAGGTCACCAGAAGTGAAGGGATATTGATCAAAGAGCAGTTTCTTCTGGCCTCTAGCATTTGTTTATGGATTATTATTCTTGCTGTGTAGGTTCCAACCTGGAAAACAATATCCAACAACCTTTGCATAGCAGTGGGGATGAAGACCATGTAATAGAGGAGCAGCCACCATCTGAGCTGGTTAAGCAGGAGATGCTGGTGCAGTATCTGCAAGATGCCCACAGCTTCTCCATGAAAATCACTGAAGCCTTGAGCATGGTCAGCAGGATGATGTATGAAAGCTCTGTCTCTGGTAGGTTGGGTAGACACAGATCATCCTACACATTAAGATTTCCAGGTCCTAAGCTTGGTGTACGAGAAATCTTTATTTTGGATATGTGGGAGAGGCTGGGACTGGAGTAGCCTGGACAGGTGCCTTGGGGGCTTGCCTACATGGCTTACATTGGCCTCACAGTACCAGTCAAAAGGGTTATCTTGGGGAAAGTGCAGTCTTGTGGGGAGAAGGGCTTCCGCTGGTATCTAAAAGCCTCAGCAAGCTTTTTAGGTAAATGTAGAAAATTCAGCCTGAAGGCTGAAAATATTTCAAAATGTCAGGTGGCCACAATCAATTCTTAGGGGCAGATTCTCTGCCCTGTTCTCCTTTTCTGCTTGGGTGATGTTCAAGTAGTGGACACCCCCTGCAGCTCTCTTGTTGGGTGTTTCCCTGCTCTAGACAAAGAGCCAGCATATCTGTCTTCCATGTTGCCATGCTGAACAGTTCCCAGATGTGCAGAAGAGCAAGGAGGAGAGTGGCTGGAAGTGCATGCTATGCTGCGGCTAATCACAGTTGGTGTATGGCCCCTGGGAGCAATAGCCAGCTGGTTCATGTTGGAACAGACCTCAGGCTGTGCTAAACCTGAGTAAGAGGTGGGGAGGAGAATCAGAAAGCTGTAAATACTTACTTATTTCTTTCTTTCTCCTCCCTCCCTTAAATCATCCTCTTCTCCCTCTTCCCCTTCTGCGCCCCTTCCCCCTCCGGCCATCCTTTTTCTTCTGGTTTGCTGGGCAGCAGCAGGGGGGCCACAGGAAGCATCTTTGCTCTCTGATGGAGCCAGTCAAGCTCTTATTGTACTCTGCCTGGGGCTCCTATAGGCTGGTAGAAAAAGAGGCTATGGAACAACTGGATCAGTTATACTATTTTCTTGTACAACAGTGTGTGTCTGGCAGGCATGCTGCTCAGTAGCTGCAGTAGGGAAGAAATAGTAGCTGCTTGAAATCACTTGCTATGGGGGGGGATAATCTGTTTCAAAATGCTTCTGTTCAAAAATTGCAAGCCATGGCTCTGGAAACATGTTCTCAATTCATAATCAAATGCAGGGTGTTTGGTTCTGTTTTTTTGGGAGGGTGTATGTGTCATCTTTTTGGGACACTGGACACTGCTGAAAGTGCTGTAGCAGCCACGTCTCTGCTCCACAGGGGAAGAGGGGTGTGTGTGTGTGTGTGTGTGTGTGTGTGTGTGTATGGAGAGAGCTTTTTTGTATGTGGGTTATGGGTGTGCTGGAAGAACAATGGGTACATAATTTATTTCTGAATGATGTCTCTGGCCGGGACTGCATAAAGCTGAACTGACATCTCTCTCTCTCTCTCTCTCCTCTCCCCAGTGGTGCAGGAGGCCATTGAGTTCTTTGTGACAGTCTCGCAGTTTGGTGTCCCCCAGGCACTGCAGGGAGTCCAAAGGATGCTTCCTCTTATATGGTCTAAGGAGCCAGGTATTAGAGAAACAGTGCTAAGCGCCTACAGGAGGCTCTACCTAAGCCCCAGTGGGGACTCGGAAAGGTATGGAACCCCCAAATCAGAGGCTATATCTCCCAGGAGGTGCTGTTGAAAGTGGAGTATGAACAGTGGTCAAACTTCATACTGAGCTGAAATGCTAGTGGGCGCTGAGCTGCGGGGGGGGGGGGGGGGGGGGGGGGGGGGGGGCTGTGTGAGTGAAGTTCTGGGGTGCAATCCAGACCACTGAGGGGTTGTCATTGCCTGCCCTCCATCTTTGAGTGCCTTGCAATGCTTTGCTGTTGTAGCTGTCAAGCTGAGCCACTCACAAACAACTTGCCAACATGCAGGTTGCACCCTGCGTGTCTGCGTATAGCTGCAGCCCTGGACCAGCAGCCAGTCGGCAACACTCCAGTCACGCTCTGGCTTCCACCAACATTGGTTACTACTTGCTAGCTGTCCCCAACCCATTCCCAGTCCTGAAAACATGTGTTCTGCATGGTCCAGCCCTCCCCTGTGCAGTTCAGATATTAAAGGTCCGTTGTCCCTATAAAGGTTTGCTACTTTAACTGGAGTTATGAAACACTGGATTGATTTAGATTGAAGAAGATAGGATTTTAAGTAGAGCTGTCAAGCAATTTAAAAAATTGATTGCACAATTAATTGCACTGTTAAACAATAATAGAATACTATTTATTTTTGGATGTTTTATTCTACATTTTCAAATGTATTGATTTCAATTACAACTAGGGCTGTCGATCACAGTTACGCAATTAACTCAAAATTAATCGTGATTAATTTTTTTAATCACAGTTTTAATCCCCCTGTTAAACAATAGAATACCAATTGAAATGTATTAAATATTTTGGATGTTTTTTACATTTTCATATATTGTATGTTTTTTTAATTTAAATCAAAGTGTATATTTTTATTACAAATATTTGCACTGTAAAAATGATAGTATTTTTCAATTCACCTCATACAAGTACTGTAGTGCAGTCTTTGTGTGACAGTGCAACTTAAAAGTAGGTGGGTTTTTTGCAGTTTTTTACACATACAACTGTACTCAAAAATAAAAGCCATGTAAAACTATAGAGCCTACAAGTCCACTCAGTCCTACTTCTTGTTCAGCCAATTCTGAACAAGATAATGCTACCCGCTTCTTGTTTACAATATCACCTGAAAGTGAGAACAGGCATTCTCATGGTTCTCTTGTAGCCAGCGTCACAGATATTTACGTACACTGAAGATTCATATGTCCCTTCATGCTTCAACCACCATTCCAGGGTACATGTGTCCATGCTGATGGGTTCTGCTGGATAACAATCCAAAGCAGTGCAGACCGATACACGTTCATTTTCATGATCTGAGTTAGATGTCACTAGCAGAAGGTTGGGTGGTTTTCTTTTTTTTTTTTTTTTTTTTCCCCCTTTGGTAGTTCAGGTTCTGTAGTTTCTGGATCGAAGTGTTGCTCTTTTAAGACTTCTGAAAGCATGCTCCACACCTTGGTCCCTGTCAGATTTTGGAAGGCACTTCAGATTCGTAAACCTTGGGTCAGGTGCTGTATCTGTCTTTAGAAATCTCACATTGGTACCTTCTTTGCATTTTGTGAAAGTGTTATTAAAATGAACAATGTGTGCTGGGCCATCATCTGAGGCTACTGTAACATGAAATACAGTAATTTCTCCCTTAACATTGTAGTTATGTTCCTGAAAAATGCTACTTAAAGTGAAGCAATGTTAAGCTAATCCAGGAGGTTAGGATGATTGTGAAGTGTGGCTGAGGTGGTGGAGTCAAGGGTGGGATATTTCCCAGGGAATGCCTTACTGCTAAATGATGAACTAGCACTTGGCTGACCCCTCAGGGTTAACACGTTGTTATGCAGCCTCACACTCTACAAGGCAGTACAAATGAATGGAGGAGATACAGCATGACAGAGAGAGACAGAGTCACACACCATGTGTGTGAGAAAGGGGCAATGCCCCTTTAAGTATGCTGACCACACTCTGAGTACACTGCCTTTGTAAGTAGATCAGCAAGTTGAGACACCAGCTGCTTCCAGCAAGCCTCCTCAGTCCTGAGCCCTGTTGTGTGTCTCTTTTTTCCTCCTCCCTCTCCCTTCCCCCTTACTTCTGTGGAGATGGGGTAAAGGAGCTGGGGAAGAGGACATGCTGACATTAGCACCCCCTCCTTCCCCACTCCTCAGAGCAAGCAGGAGGCAAGATCAGCACAGGGCAATGGGGGGAGGGACAGCTGAACTGCCCAGCAATTGATAGCCTGTTGGGTGGCTGCTGCACTGGAAACTTGGGCGAGGGAGGGGCTACTAGTCCATCCTGATTCCAAGCCCCTACCAGGTAGCTCCAACGGGCTGTTGTTTCTGCAAGCAGTGGACAAAGCAGGAGGCTGCCAAACAGAGTTATAAGGGAGCATTGCACAACTTTAAACAAGCATGTTCTCTAATTGATCAGCAATGAAACAATGTTAACCAGGGTGAAGTTAAGTGAGAAGTTACTGTATATGGCAGAATGCAGGTAAAACAGAGCAGGGGACATACAGTTCTCCCCAAGGAGTTCAGTTACAAATTTTTATTTATTTATTTATTTATTTATTTATTTATTTAAAGGAGCCTCGTCCTCTGGAATGGTGGCCAAAGCATGAATGGGCATAGGAATGTTTAGCATATCTGGCACATAAATACCTTGCAATGCCAGCTACAACAGTACCATGCGAATGCCTGTATTCACTTTCAAGTGACATTGTAAATAAGAAGCAATCAGCAGTATCTCCCATAAATGTAAAGAAACTTGTTTTTGTCTTAGTGATTTGGCTGAACAAGAACTAGGAGTGAGTGGACTTGTAGGCTTTTAAAGTTTAAACACTGTTTTGTTTGAGTGCAGTTACGTTTTTTAAAAAAAACTACATTTGTAAGTTGCACTTTCATGACCGAGATTGACCTATAGTACTTGTATGAGGAGAATTGAAAAAATACTATTTGTTTACCATGCAAATATTTGTAATAATATACACTTTGATTTCAGTTAATACAATATATATGAAAATGTAGAAAAACATCCAAAATATTTAATAAATCTCAATCGGTATTCTATTTAACAGTGCGATTTTAAAACTGTGATTAATTGTCAGCCCTAACTTTTTAAGTAAATTCAGGTATGAGGTAATCCAAGTCAGAAATGGTTACAAAAGAAATAAAGATGAAAATACTTTCTAGTAGTTTTAAAACTTAACAAGCTAGGCATGGTTCAAGGTAATTTCCTTACCATATGTTCCTAGCAACATGGGTGACCAAATTCTCAGGCCAGGATTCTCTGTCTCTCCTCCCCCCCACCCCCCAAGTCATGGGTTGCTTTCTTTATCTTCTTAGGTGAGAAAAAGAGCTTGGAGTTTTCTGCCCTTTTTTTGTATAGTCCAGTTAACGTTTGAGGTGGGCTCTTCTGAGGGTTACCTCTCAAAACAAAGTTGATTCGAAGAAGGCAACATGGAGTCTGGTAGTGAAGGAAGCTCCATGTTTTTTCTTCTCACTTATGTTCGCTGAAATGCATATTTGCTTTGTCTCTTGCTGTTTCTTCTCTCGCAAGGAGCCTGTTATGACTTGTTTGTAAATTCAGGTTAATGCACACTTCTTTGTTCAGAATATAGCTGTGTGGTTTTGACCATCATTCATGACTTTACAAATAATATTACTACATACATTTCACCATGGTGTTATTGAACAGAGTTTTATTCTTCAAATGCTTCACAAGGCATACTTTCTACAAAGATTATTACAGTAGTGTGTAGGCTGTGAATGCAATGGTACTTTTGGTCAGCGAGTCATAAGTAGAGCCCTGCAAATCCGCAGGTATCTGCGGACCATTTCTGCAGATAGAAGTGTGGATGCAGATACAATTTTTGTATTTGTGTAGGGCTCTGACTGTAAGAGCTGGGCAGGCAGCTGTGAGGAACTGTGGCACGGACTTTCCACCTGCCCCAGTCAGGGATGTGGGAGCAGGGGCAGGAGCTCGGGGGCTGCTCGGGTCCCGCACCCAGGGCAGGTGGAGGGTCCACCGCAGCTCCTCAGAGCTGTCTGTCTAGCTCTTACCGTGGCTGGGCTGTGGCTCTGAGCTACCCCCTCTTCCCAACCAGAGATGGGTCAGGGACAGACATGCTGCCAGCTGTGGGGAGCATGGATCCTTCCACCTGCCCTGATCAAGGACCTGTGGGGCAGGGGCTCCCCCTGACCCGGCTCCGGCTGGGGAGGATGGTGCCTCGGAGCCACAGCCTGGCCACAGTAAGAGGCAGGCAGTTGTGGGGAGCCATGGTGGACCCTCCACCCGCCCGGGGCCGGGGGCCTGAGCAGCCCCTAGGCAGCTCCACTGGGAGGAAGGGGGAGAAAGAGACAGACAGACGGGCCAGTGTAGAGCCCAGCTGGGGAGCTGTGGCAGACTCTCCACCTGCCTGGTAGGGTCGGGGGGTACTCAGAGCAGCCCCAGCCATGTCCCTGCCTGGCCGAGGGCAGGTGGAAGGTCTGCAACTCTGGGCGGGCTCCCCACAGCTGCCCGTGTAATTCTGTCCGTAAAGATGCTTTTCCTTCTGAGTCCTTACCTACACTTGTGCAGTTCTAGGATGCACTGTGCTGCTGGATCTCTTTCCATTCAATGGGACCTAAGACAGATGGTTTTGCCCCATCCTCATGAGATCACTGCAAGTTCCATAATGCTTTTTCTGAACCTTGCTGCTGTGTTTATATTTTTCTGTTCTGAGAGTGGCTTTCATGTGAGCATCTCTTGGTTCCCTATTCCCAGATGTTTATGCATCCTGCTGGGAGAAGGGGGCGCATGCACACTACACTTCAGGGACTGGATTGCTGTGTGTGGGATTTGGATCATGGAGGTAGTTGCATGTAAATTGCCTTTTTGTTTGCTTATCTCCTGTACAGGGCCAGGGCGGAGAGTCTGGTGCGGTCTCTTTCCCTCCTCATGGTAGATGCATCACTAGGGACCATTCAGTGCTTAGGGGAAATAGTAAGTACTAGTCCCACCCTGCTTCAGATTCTGTCCAGGATTTTGAGCCTTTGTCCTGCTCGCTGTGAAGGGTTTGACTTGCTGCTGGTGCCTCCTTGTGGCTGGGCTTTGAATAGCAGTTTTCTTCCCTCTGGGTGTATCCTGCCAAAGCAGAGGTGGGCAAACTATGGCCCATGGGCCACATCCGGCCCATAGGACTCTCCTCCTCAGCCCCTGAGCTCCTGCCTTGGGAGGCTGGCCCCTTCCCCCAGCCTCAGCTCACTCGCACTGGCACAATGCTCTGGGCAGTGGGCTGCAAGCTCCTGGGGCAGCGCAGCTACAGAGCCGAGGCCTGACCCGGTGCTCTGTGCTGCGCTGGCTCCAGCCAGACAGTGTGGCTGTAGTGCTGCCAGCCACCAGTGCTCCAGGCAGCACAGTCAGGGAGCAGAGGGGGTTGGAGAGAGAAGACAGGGGAGTTTGGGGTGGTGGTTGGGGGCAGGGGTGTGGCTAGGGGTCGGGGCAGTCAGAGGGCAGGGAATGGGGTTTGAATGGTGGCAGGGGTCCAGGGGGGTGATTGGATGGGGTGGTGGGGAACAGTCAGGCAGGGGTTCCAGGTGTGGTCAGGGGACAGGGAATGAGGGGGTTGGATGGGGCAGGAGTCTCAGAGAGGCTGTCGGGGGTGAGAAGCAGGAGGGGTTGGATAGGGAGTGGGGCTGGGCTATGCCACATCTGGCTGTTTTGGGAGGCACAGCCTCCCCTAACTGGTCCTCTGTACAATTTTGGAAACCCGATGTGGCCCTCAGGCCAGAAAGTTTGTCTGCCCCTGTACCAAAGGCTGCTCTGCTTCTGTGGTGACCGTGGCCTCTGGACAGGCTGCTTTAAGGTCTCTCTTCTTCCTGAATAGTCCATGAACAAAAAGTAAGTGGAATTAACTCAAATAAACTGCGCTAATAAGAAATAGACAGACAGGAATAATTCCCTCTTAGTGTGCGTCAGAATCTGTCTCTCCCTTCCCTCAGGGAAGGGCCTTTAGGCACTGGTCATTTGGGAAGCTCCCTTGTTCTTCAGTGTGGGGTTTGTATACCCCATCACATCACAGTAATCTAGCCATCCCAATAAGATCTCTTCATGAGGGTATGAAACCTGTCCCACTTGCTGTATTCTTGCATCCCTAGTTGTTGTCCCCTTTCTCTCTCCAGATCTCAGAGTTTATGCAGAAAGATGAAATAAAGCCACCTGTGGTCCACCTGCTCTGGGAGCAGTTCACTGAGAAATCACAGTGTTCAGCACTGGAGCGCTGTGCTGCTGTCATGCTGCTGGGGATGATGGCACGGTGAGCTCATAGTTCAGGTCTTTCTGTATCAGTACTGATCCTGTGACAGCAAGGAGTCTTCCCAGAGTTGATTTTATATACACGTTTGTGGGCTGCAGCTTCTGGCTCTAGATTCTGTGGCAAGGACCCTGATTTCTGCAGAAATAGATCATTCAGAAATGAATACCTGAATTAGACATCAAAATATTGTCCCCCACCAGCCCCAGGTTCTCTCAGTTGTTAACTTGATACTGAATTCCCTGTGTTCTAAGCTAGGCTACCTTCCCTTTTCTATGGTATGTTATACTACAGTTCTGGATACCTAGTTACAGCTGCATTGTGCAGATGGGGGAAGCTATTGAATAGGGGAGGAGGGAGCAGAACTACCCTGAGCTGCTGGATTTCTCCTCCTGTAAGAATGATGTCATCTGCTGCTGCTTCTCCTTTCATTACCCAAAACATCTTCTCTGCTCTTGAGGGGGAGAAGATGTTTGCAACATTGTTTAAGCTAAAGTGATGGATTGTCCAGTTGACCTGTTGCGATGCTGCTGGCCCCCCACCAGAGCATATGTAATACCCCACCCCCCTGGAATTTGGTTTACTGTCTCTCAGCTGATGTCAGTTGGCAGCTGTTTCCTCAGGCTCACATCTCCACTCTTCCCTGGGGCACAAGGTAAACTTTGGCTGTTTTCACATATTTGATGTAAGCTTTCAAGAGCAACCCTACTTAATTGCATGTATTTTCCCCCTGACCACTGCCACTAAGGGGAAAGCCGGAGATTGTGGGCAGTAACCTCGATGTTCTGGTGACGACTGGTCTAGATGAGAAGGTAATTGAAGACTATCGCCTCGCCCAAGAAGTGTGCAGTGCCATCTCCAAACTTTCCAACAGCAACAAGGTAAGACTAATACTTTGCAAGTGAGTGCCCCAAAACCAGAAATATTGGGCATGTTAGTTGAGCTGCCATTGTTAGATCATCTATCCTTTAGCATTTAATTCATAGGAAAATAGGTATTTATCAAGTCTAGGTCCACACATCCATATGATGCCTCCACAGTGTAGACTGGAAGATGTAAGTGGAACCATTTCTGTCCATCACTGGCAAGGTAAGGCTAACTTCATTTGGTGGAAACTAGGACAGCAGAGTCTCCAATTGTTTTCTCATCAGTGAGCTTCCAGAGTGGTAATTGAGCTGGAGGCCAGCTTGACCAGCTGGGGAGTGTGTTCCATCAAACCATGTGTCCTAAACTCTCATAGCATCAGGTTCAGACCTTCTGTTTATATTGGTGGAAGAATTGCATTTGATGTTTTACATGTAAAGGGAAGGTCAAACAGTGCAGTGGACTGGCTCAATCCCCAGAGAATACAGCAAGTGAAGTCATCCCTTATAGGTGGACACTCCTAGGTGTCTGCTGCCCGACTCAAGAATTGGGACACAATAGAGCGTTTTGCTCCCCAGACCAATACCAAGGTCCCAGAGTGCTGTCTAGTACCCTTCCAGAAAAAGGTGATGCAATGGGAGAGCCTGTCTCAGATATGGCCAACCAGGTTGTTGAATGTGTTTTTTTGCTCTGCCTTGCCTACAGGGCCATCCAAAAGGTTTAGAAAGGGCTTTAGTGATATCAAACACCCTTTGCTGACCCAAGAGGCCTTGGGCTTTTTTTGTTTTTTTTTCAGATTCAGTCAGTCTAACATCCAGTCTACTGATTATTCTGTGTTTATGGAATCAATCTTCTGATTTAAGACCTTTGTTTTGCATTCAGACCCAACAGGCTCAGACTGGCTGCTTGGACTTTTCTTTTTCAAATGTTTGTTTTTCAAAGTTTAATCCCCTGAAATTGTGAATAGGGGCTGTCCTCTACAAGGAAGTCTCATTCAGACAGTGGTGTAGACAGAAAAGGAGTATGGCTAGCCTTGCCAGTGGTGGACAAAACCTATAGTATGGATCTGTGGACGTGTAGTAAGACTTTCATAAACTAGCAGGATAAATTGGGATTCTTCATGTAGCTCTGTATATTCCCATTTGTGGGTAATGTGCTGACCAGTGCTGCCTAGGAGTGGAACCTTCTCCAAGCAATGTCTGTTGGAGCCACAGGCACTCCCTCCTGCCCATCCCCTCAGTGTCTGTGAACACTGAGTTCAGGGCTATATAAATGGGCACTATGCCCTTCACCATCTCAGTTGCTTCCAACTGCAAGCACCAGATGGAAGTGAATTGCTCCAATCCTTCAGATCCAGGGTTTTCTTCTACCCTTAGTGCCTTGTCAGTTAAGGTTTTTTTTTTTGGGGTGGGGGGGGGGGGCTTGGGTTTCGTGGGATGGCAGATCTGAAGAAAAGCGGGCTTCAAGAGATTTTGCTTCCTGCCTAGTGGTCTTCCTGGCATCTGATGTGTCTTACGTGCCTCAGAGAAGGCCATTCTTAGTGTTTCATCTGTTGGCTCTTAACACACAGAGCACATAAGGGGAGGCAGAACTTACTGTAGGTGCACCTGATTAAGGCAGCTCTCATTGCTAGGCCTTCTGGTTTTGGCTGGGATGCCTTCAGATCCTAAGGCTAAGGAGGTCTTGTTGGCATGTACTGCATCATCAAGTAAGGCTACGGTGCCTAAGAAGTGGTTGTGGGGGAGGGGTCTCACATTCTGCAGTTGCTTCATAAAAATTGTGATGTGTTCAAATCCATACTAGCCCTGAAAGAGAGGAAGCTAGGAAAAGGCCCATTAGTGTGAAAGGCCACAAATGAGGAGCTGAGGCTGGAGAAGTAACCCCTGGTTGGAAGATGACACTCAGCTGAGCAGGTAGGAGCTGGGCTAGTATAAAGCCGGGAAGCTGCCAACAGAAGTGGAGGCAGTGAGGAAGTCTGCGGCCACTCTGCATTAGAGGGGGAAGGAGGGAACCCAGGGTAAGAGCAGGACCTTGAGAGCCTGGCCCGAGGGAAGGGTATACTCAGAAAAGAGAGTGATGGAGAAGAGAGCATGTGGAAAGTGGGTAGAAAGTAGGGCAGAGAGAGAGCAGCAAGGTTGAGGGGGGCTGCACAAACTGTCGCTGCATGTTGTAAGGTTCCTGGGTTGGAACCCAGAGTAGTGGGCATGCCTGGATTCCCCTACCAGCCAGTGACAGAATGGCAGTACCTGGACAGCAGGTCCAATGAAACTAGGCCAGAAGGGGAAAAACCTCAGTGACTTGGCCATCAGGCCAGGTTACAAAGAGGAAACTGCAGGTCCTGGAGTGAGAGAGGGGCCACAGAGTGAGAGAGAAGATGATTGATTGGGTTGAGAGACCACAAGGGGAGTTGTTGGACCTGGAAGAGAGCTATTCCCCAGAGCAGCCAGGAAGAGGTGCCACCTATGGTGAGTGGAGCACCCTGTGACACGGATCCTTCTATGAAAGCTGTTAAGGCATCATCTGTTCAGACTGCTGCTGAGGAACCTATATTAAAGCTGTCCTGACTAATTTCCATTCCAAAGAAGAAGGCTAGGTATAAAATGGCCAATGTTAGCAGTGCCAGGTCCTGTGGATCAGTTTTTTGTTGGATCCTTAAGATTCAAATCTGTTTTTTCTACAGTTTTTATGGCTATAAGAGCTGAGGTGGTTCCGCAATCCCTGTGCAAGTCCAGGATTACAGACAGAAAACTTTCCCCAGAGCCACTGACGCATATGTTTTTTATTAACCCCAGCACTAATGTTGGATCCAAAGAGGACATTTCACTGTGCTGCATCTGATCATTCATCTGATATGAGTGAGAGATTGCTTGGGGATGGGAAGAGAAGGACCTGGATGGCTGCAAGATTTAAATCCCCTACTCTTGAGAAGTGGATAGGAGAGAGGATATTTTGAGGTTTTCCCCAGAGCAGCTTTTCCCTCTTCCTTCTCCTAAGACTCCTGCTGGATCACCAGACAGACCTTTTTTGCCTTTTTATTTCTCTTCTATGCCCCTCCCTGCCCAGCAGTGCTGTTATCTCTGGTAAGAGCCATTGTGGCTCTGAAATCAGACCTACAATTACAAGAGGATCAAGATGGATTTAAAAGATCTGAACAGTCAGTTTGTTCCACCTAGAACTGTTTTTTCCTGTAACCTTATGGACAGTTTGTATATCCTTATTTTATAGATATGTTTCCAGATTACTGGAGAGACTGACAGTCCTGGGCAACATGGCCTTACTGGGCCCCACAGAAGAGGTGTTCTGGGTTTTTTTGTTTTGTGTTTTTTTTTTTTTTTTTTTTTTGGATCATCCACAGTATGAGTTGGGTGGTGAGGCCCTAGCTGAAAAGGATCCAGTCGAAGTGATCTCTTTGGATCCAATGTCCCCAGATCCATCTGCAGCCCAAACAATAGTACCAGACACATCTTCTGAGGAAGAAGAGGAATTGGTCCCTCTCCTGGAACATCTGGCTCCAGTTGCAAATCCACCAGAGTTGTATCCTGATAAAGCAGAAACAATGCTCATATTTTCGTCTCCTTCAGAGGATGAATTACAATTCCACGAGTTGACGGACTGAATGGCATCTACTTTGAACTTGCCTTTTGTTATTGAAGAGACATTGTGTTAGTATTTGACATCTGAGGAGCACCTTTAAGAAGTATGTCTACTTATTTTGGATACACTTTCAACCTGCTAAAGCAGTTTGGGCTGCTCCTGCTTCCTGCCAATCCATCTCTAAGAAGGCGGACAAACTGTGAGCTCCCACATGGGCAGTTTCTTATTTCCATATTTACCCTATGCCACATTCTTTGGTTTCAACAGCAAGTAACCGATATTTAGGTCTGCTCAAGTCCATATTGTTGCTGATTGAGAAGGGAAGACATTGTTACCTTTCAAAGGAAACTAGTAATCAGTGATGAAGAAGAGAAAAGAGTAGCCAATTACCAACGGTAGTCCCCCACTACCAGTTTCACCTCTAGGGGGGGGAATAATGACTGTTTCATTTTAGAATTAGCAGAGGATCAGAGGAAATTTTGCCACATTCTGAGCTTCTAAGAGCAAAACAAGTCCTCGGGGCTGCTTTTGATACTTCTGGCTCTGTGGCTAGGGCTTTAACATCTGCTGTCACCTGCAGACATGTATGGTTAAGATCTTCATTGGCTGTGGATGCTAGATTTTAAAGTTGAAGATCTTCGTTGTCAGGGTCTCTTTAGTAAGAAAAGGGACAAACTTTTGGAGAAATTGAGAACAGATAGAGCAGTGTATCACTTGGTTTATATTCTACTACTAAAAGGAGACCATCTACTGCTTTTCACTTACAGGAGGCAATCTTATCCGCAATCACTTTCATATTTCTCAACTCAACAGCAACTCCAGCACCAGTAACTTAATACTTCTCATTCTCAACAAAAGAAGTCTTTTAGGCCCGGACCTAAGTAGAAGCAATCTGCTTTCTCCTCTTTGTTGAATATGGCTTGTAGATTTGATGTGAGGGTAGAGGTTTGAGGACCAACTCGCAAAATTCCTTTCTACCCTTATTTTGGAGACAGGCCAGACCATTGGTCAACTAGAAATAATAGGAAAGGATTATGCAATACAGTTCAAAACACTATCTCCTTTCAGTTCCTCCAACCTTCCACTTTTCAGGGAACCATCTCACGAAGTTGTTTTTCTGTCAGAAGTTCAGGGATTGCTTTTGATGGGAGCTATAAATGAAGTTCCCAAAGATCTATGGGATTCAAGTTATCTCCTGGTGCAGAGAAAAGATGGGGCTTTTTGCCCTATTTTAGATATAAGGAAGCTGAACACATTCATCTGGAAGTTTTGGTCCCAAATGTTAACTCTAGCCTTGATTGTTCCCTCACTCTCAAGCATGGATTGGTTCAGAGCTCTCTAGGATGCATATTTCTATTAGCTCAGTCATCAGAAGTACCTCTGTTTTGTTGTGGGACTGACCTCTTCAGTTTGAGGTCTTAAGGATCTTTATGGTGCTGCGGGTCCTTACAAAGTGCCTTTCAGAGGTAGTGGTATATCTTAGAAAAGAGGGTGTCTTTGCTTATCGATACATTAAAATGATTAGCTGGTAGAGTAGGCTTTGCGCACAGATCTGTGGACTCTCATTCAGTTTAAAGCTTCTCTTCTTACAGTTTTAGTACTTCTTATAAATGTCAAGAAGTCTATTTGCTGTCCAACTCGGAGAATCCACTTTATAGGATCAGTGGTGAACTCTGTAGCAGGAAGCATTTTCCTTTCAAAGGAAGATTTCTGAAGATTTGGTAATTCTCAAACCCAGATATTAATTTTCACTTTGGGTCTGATGGGTCATACGGCAGTGACTACTTATATCATTCGGTTTGAACGTCTCTGAATGAATCCAGTGCAAAATTGATTGGCTCAAATTTACAAACCAAACTTTAATAAACTTCATATGCTAGTCACCATGCCACAGCACATTTTTTTTATTCTTTGATGTGGTGGATGAACAGAACTGATGTTTTGAAGGGAGTTCTGTTCAGTCCTCTCTCGCCATTGGTCACAATAACCTCTGATGCGTCAGACAATGAATGGAGACCTCACTGAGCCCTCTAACAGTTTTGAGATCACTGGCTGTCCTAAAAAAAGAATTTGCACATAAATGTTTTAGAAGTGTAGGCAATTGATCTGGCTCTCAAATCTTCTTTTCCTCCTCGTCTAATGGGGAAAGTTATGCAGGTAGTGATGGACAATTCAATGGCTGGGTTATGTCCATCAGAGAGGTGCTGATTCAGCTCTGTGTGCTGAGGTAACCAGTCTGGGATTGGGGCATATCACGAGACAGCTGTCTGGCTCTGTATTTAACAGGGGAGAGTGGTGGGCAGATCAGGCTTAGCTGAGGGAAAGCTTTCAGATGCATAAGTGGTCATTAAAGGACCGCTTATACAGAGATCTTCTCCAGTTGGGGTTAGCTTGTCATGAATCTTTCTTTTTTTACAAGCAGGTTTAACAAAGTGTCATCTGTTTTTTCCCAAGGGTAGGCAACAACAGTCAGCCCATCTCAGATGCTCTTCTAATGCATTGGAGAGAGGGCCTTCTGTATACTTTCCCTCCTTTACATTAATTCAGAAGGTGAGGAAGATAAGACTGGACAAGAGGAGGCTGATCCTGGTCACATCAGCCTGGCAGGGATCAGCAGTGGTACAGACCTGCTGTCATGGGAGGTGTACAAACTACTTCCCTTGTCTCTAGATCTATTGTCTAAGCAGCATGTAGAATTCTTCGTCTGGATTTCCAGTCTGTTCATCTAACAGGCCTGGACTATTGAACTCTGACTAATACACTGTGAATCAACCAGGAACAGGATATCACTTTACTCTAGAAAACATTGTACAAGAAAATATCACTTGAAATGAGCTAGATTTGTCTTTTGGAGACGGGGAAAATCTTACACTTACTGGGGAATCAACACCTGGTGACTGATGCATCAGCAGCAGATCGCTGTCCCATCAACTCCTGTACTTCACTGGATCTAAACGAGTAATGGGAAACCGATGTCAACGGGAGCTGTGTAGCGTGGACCCCACAGTAAGTAGATCTAAGCTATGTCAACTTGAGTTACACTATTCACGTAACTCAAATTGTGTAGCTTAGATCAACTTTTCCCTGTAGTGTAGACCAGGCCTCAGTTACCAGTTACATTAGATTTTTATTCCTTATGTTTTGGAATAGTTAAAGTCTGAGTGGTTATCTAATTTCTCTGAGTGTGCTTGGCAGCTTTGTCTTATTTTGATGGTAGGTTGGTTGGTTGTGCATGATATGATTAAAAGATTTCTAAAGCAGTTATCTAGTATGTATTCCCCCCTTCACAGACCTAGTTCCCACATGCAATCTTATTTTGGTTTTATCTATGCTTATGAAGACCCCTCTTGAGTACTTGGTAGTGTTACTTTTTATCTATTAAGTTTGTGTTTATGATTGTTTATAACATCAGCCAGAAGGGTAAGCTAATTTCATACATTGATGGCAGTCCCACCTTTATCTATTTTTTTTTATAAATATAAGATGGTTTTTAGACCTGATCCCAGGTTTTTGCCAAAAACAGCATCTGAGTTTCATATGGGACAAATTTATTAGTGTTCTTTCAGAAGCCACATACTAATACAGGGGAATCTGCTTTAGATACTTCAGATGCTAGAAGAGTTCTAGTGTTTTATTTTAAATAGAAATAAAGATTTTTAGGAAGTCTTTTTTGGGTTATTTGTTCCTTATGTTAAGAATCATATGGATTACCATGTGTCTTTTTCAAACTATTTCCAGATAGTATCCTTGAATATTACAAGTTAGCAGCAGTTTCTCTGACTACTAGTGTGAGATCTCATCCTAGTAGGAAAGTGGCATCGTATTTTGCTCATCTTAAACATGTTTCTGTTGGGGGAAATCTGTAAAGTTGCTACTTGGAAGTCAGTTCATATGTTTACTAAACATTATACTTTTAGATTAGCATTCACTCTGGAAGCCAGGTCTAGTAGAGCTGTTCTTCAGTTGTAATTTAATTAGGACTCTGTGCCCATCTCCTAATTCTTAGCACTGCTTGCCAAATTAAATGTAAGTGGGAGTGTATCCAGAGCCCCTTGAAGAAATTAAGATTGATTACTTGTAACTGGAATTCTTTGAGATGCCTGCATACTAGCACTTTCCACTTGCCTTCCCCCGCTTTCTCAGTCATACCTTTAAGTCTCTTTCTCCCCACTCCCTGGTCAGTGGTATGAGGAACTGAGGTGATAGAGGATGGTGTGTGTATTCCATAATGTTCTATGGAAATGTGCTTATGAGCGTAAATATAAGGTAACTGAAATAGGCTTTATGCAAAAGGTCTCTTGTAAGGTATCATTGCAAAGCTTATAATCTACTGAGTGTGTTCATTCTATTTGTATGCATGTATCATTCTTGTATCTGTAACTAAAAATATGAAATGTAACTCTGAAGTCTTATTGTAATTATGCAAAGTGTAGGCCATTAATGGTGGCTTGGAATCTTGATGGCTCTTATTGACTAGGACAATTGGTTGTGAATGGCTCTGTTTACTTGCAAACCTTCCTGGATGCATGCAGGACAGCCCTGGAAGAATGAAGGCTGGGGTCTCACAGGAGTTGTGACCATGTCATGTGATACTGGAATCCATCTTAAACCTGGTACTTTTCCATTTAGAAGGGTGGGTGGGAACCCAGAAAGTCAAAGATTCCTACCTTGCGCCAAAGCTATAGAAGGGGATGGAACAGAACAAAAAAGGTCCCAGTCATGAGAGAGCCCCTGCTTTTCACCTAAGATGCCTGCTGAAACTAACCAGGTCTGTACCAGGGGAAAGGATTGGGCCCACGCTAGGAAGGAGTCTAGTCTGTGAAAGACACTTATTGGAACATCTCTGAGGGTTAGATTTACCAGTAATCAGTTTCTTAATGTATTAGGCTTAGACTTGTGTGTTCTTTTTATTTTGCTTGATAACTTATTTTGTTCTGTCTATCTGTTACTTGAAACCACTTAAATCCTCTTTTTATACTTAATAAAATCACTTTTTTTGTTTATTAGTAAACCCAGAGTAAGTGATTAATACCCAGGGGAGCAAACAGCTGTGCATCTCTCTCTATCAGTGTTATAGAGGGCTGACAATTCATGCGCTGACCGTGCATGAGCTTAATGCAGAGTAAAATGGATTTATTTGGGATTTGGATCCCATTGGGAGCTGGGTGCTGGAGATAGGTGACCTACTGAGCAGTTTTTGGTTAAAGTCTGCAGTTTTGGGAGCATGGACCAGACCTGGGTCTTTGTTGCAGCAGGCTAGCATGTCTGGCTCAACAAGGCAGGGTTCTGGAGTCCCAAGCTGCCAGGGAAAATGGGTTCAGCAGTAATTCCAGCATGTCAGGTGACAGTCCCAAGGGGGTCTCTGACTGAATCTGTCTTGTGCACATGCATACACACATACACGGGGGAGGAATAGCTCAGTGGTTTAAGCATTGGCCTGCTAAACCCAGGGTTGTGAGTTCAATCCTTGCAGGGACCATTTAGAGGACTGGGGTAAAAATCTGTTTGTTTGGGAATTGGTCCTGCTTTGAGCAGAGGGTTGGACTAGATGACCTCCTGAGGTCCCTTCCAACCTTGATACTCTGATATAAGCCTTGACCTTGGAATGTTTATGAATGCGATGGGGAGTGGTGGTGGAAAGGTGGCAGTGCATGTGTACTCCAACAGGTACTGTGTAGAGAAAGTTCCACCAATAACCAGCCCTGGTCAGCATGTTGCCCATAAGTATGACTATGTAGTCATCTTGAATAGGGATGTAAATATTGGTTTAAAAAATTTAACCAGTTAAACTATTGAAATTATATTGGTTAACCATTAACCAAGGTAGCTCCGGCAGGCCTGGTGGCGCCAGGGCTGCTCCAGCTTGGCCAGAGCTGGGGGGAGCCGCTTCAGCCCAGGACTCCAGCCTAGCACAGGACTGCCAGGATTAATGGTTACAGTTGGTTAACCAGTAAGCCTAATGCTTACTGGTTAACCTCTTACATCCCTAATCTTGAACTCCAGTTACAGGTAAGTAACATTCATTTAGAGAAGTGGTCCATCCACAGGGAAAACTGCTTCCTCTAATCTCCATTATAAGTTGGCCTATGCCCTGAAATATAAGTTCTTTATCCCTACTTAAGTTCTTGGGGAAGAGAGGTTTTCAATCTAATTATTTTTAAACTAATATTCAAAAACAGTTGTACATTTATATGTTAGAATATCTGAACCCTTGGCCGCAATATAATGGGACAATGATCTCTTTATCTTTTAAAATGAGTTGTCTTTTTAACTTTAATGTATGATCTACCTACTCTTCATGTGCAATAGAATTCTCTGCTCTGGAGACTGTCTGACTGGGTTAGCTATTCCACAAACAAAGCCTTGAGAAACTCAGTGCTTTAGTGCCAGATTTTCCTCCCTATATTAGTCTCACAGCCCCAGTTGCCTTCTGTGCCACAGCACACAGCTTCTCTCAATAACTCGGCTTTCTGGAAGGAACTAGGGCTACAGATGGCTGAAAGCTCGTAGCAGCTCTCCCTCCCTCATTGATACCCCAGACCTGGATTGTGACTGTAAGGATAGTATTGTAGCCAACTGAGGCTATATCTCCCACTGCTGGAAACTGATTTTCTTTCTTTCCACACCCCAAACAATATGCTTATGTGAATTGAGCATCTAGGCAGCTCCAGATGTGCCCATGCTATTCTGGCCATGCTTGACTGTACAAGTATGTCAGACTCCCAGCCCAGGAGTAACTCCTGTCTTCCAGCTTACTCTTTCCCTAGCTCCAGGTTCCATGCATACAGAATGGGTATTTGGCTTCATTTGTCCAGTTTCTGTGCTGCTGTCTGTGGAAACTGCTTCTCTTAAGCCCCAAAATGGCAAGGGGGAGGGTCTACTATATCCTTATAATAATATGACCTGGACTGGTCATAGTACTCCAGGTGAAGGCATTTGATTGATTAATATAATAGCATTAGAATATTTTCAGCATTTACACATTCACCTGGTTGGAAAGCAGGATCAAGTGGTACTCAGGGAATAACTGATAGAACAAGCTCGAAAGTAGGATTGGTCATCTTGGCTTGGAAGCGTCCTTTGTTGGCCTATAGCTGCAGTCTTTCTGCATGATGCAGTGCGACCATTGTAACTTCAGAAAGGGGCAGGAACCACTTTTGTTCTGTATTGCTTTGGCTCTCAAGTGACTCTAGAATTGCTCCCCCAAAACATTCTGGATGGCTCTAGCATCAGTATAAAACATTAGTATCTAGTAGTATGAGTGTGAAAAGAATGAGCCCCTTGGCAACACAGAAGGAGGATCGAGGAGGTTGTGAGTAAGCTAAGGTTACCCATCTGTCTGGGGTTCTCTCTACAGCTAGCTGAGGGGAAGAACCATGCTCCTTTCCGGCTGCCGCAGACACACCAGCTGTTTAGACACCTGAGTGAGGCTGTGACCACAGGTGAGGTCAAGGAATCTTCAGGGTATGGGGTAGGTGTTGATGATATGTCTGGCCTGTGTAACGTGCTTCTCTTTTGTACTCACCAGGCTTTGCCCAGCCAAGCACACTCTGGATCCCCTTCATGGAGTCAGCAATAACCCTCATCTACCAGTTAGCAGAAGGGCCTGAGGAAATATGTGCCCAAATCCTGCAGTGTTGTAGCCAACAAGCTCTAGAGAGGGTTCAGGAGCCACAAGGGGTGGAAACAGGTGAGATGGATGGATGGAGGTCTGCTCCCATAGCCTGCAGTATTGCAACCAGCTGCCCCTGGGGTAGGTAGGTTGGGGAGGCATGGTGAAATGGCTCCAAAAGAAGCTGGATTGGAAGGGGATGAGGATGCAGTGAGCCGGATATCCAAACATTTAGAGGTGGGGTGCAGAGTTACTGAGACTTGCTGATAATTAACAGAATGTAAGTCCAGAGGAGGAGTTCTATGAATTTTGACTCCTTCCTTTTCCACCCATCAGAACCAGGGACTTCTCCAAGTAGCATCCCTGGCGATGCCAACACTCTCCCTACCTTCCTGCTGACACATCTGCTCTCCCTTGTGGGAAATGTGGCCTTACAGCAGGTTGTGCATCTGGAGCGGGCAGTGAGTGCAGAGCTTCGTAGGCGCCGTGTCCTTGGGGAGGAGCAGGAGGCCAAGAAACATGTCAACAGCACCAAGGAGCAGAGTGTCAAGGTGAGAATTGAGCTTCATATGCATAGCCCATTCCTCCTCAGTCATTGCTCCAAGGAGTTTCTAGGGAGAACTGTTCTGTAAGGAGTGGTGTGCGAGACCACTGTGAATTGATTTAAATCACTGATTCTAATCACAGTTTAAATCAGCAAGCAGGAAACCTTGGATTAAATTATTGGTGTGGCTGTTTTGGGGTTTTTTTTGTTTGTTCTTAAATCTTGTTTTATATATGAACTTTTTAGCTCTTTTTTTCCTAAAGAGAGGCTGATTATCATGTTGTTGTTGATATAGCCTTCACACTAAATTTAGTGTGCCTTTTTGCTAACCAAGAGGATACATTAATGTTAGAATTTGGTGATTTTTAGTATTTCTTATTTACTAAATTTTTTTTACTTGTGATTTGTGTCAAGCTCTGTTTGGTTGGAAATTCAAATTTAATTGCACAAAAATAGCATTTTTAAATGGTTTTTCTGTTAGGTAAATCTATTTTAAATATACTGGATACATATGAAAAACTGAGGAGAAAAGGTTATTAAAATATGTTTTGCATTTAAAATTAACTGATTATTAAACCAATTAAATATCCTCTGTAGTTAGTGAATTGAAGTAACTGGCTTCTGCTCACCATATTCTTCACGATTTTAGAACTGGTAGATCTCATCCTCTCACCTGGTTCTTATTCATAGACTGGAAAGGGAAAAGCTAGGTTTCCTACTTTTTCAACTCCCATTGGCTTTTTAACTTTGAATGAACTAGTCATTGAACTGAATTTGTTGAATAATCTGAAATGAAAAAAATGTTCTCTCTGAAGAGGCTATTACTTTCAAAATTTAGTTTAGAATTTCAACAAACTTGTTCCAGGTGCTTAGCGAATGACTTCCTCCGGTTCAGTGATTTGACTGTCTTTTAAACTTAGCAGCCAGCATATACTGCTCAATATTATTATTTTTTGTATTTTTAAATTAAATGTTTTTAATGTGTTATAGTAAGAATAGGTCTTAACATAAGTTGTCATATTCATCTTTAATGTAAATAGTTATTTGTACAAAATGAACCTGTATTTAATTTTTAAAAGTTGAGTTTTCAGTTTTTATCCACCTTGTACAACAGTTAAGTCTCTCTCTCTCTCTCTCTCCCTCCCCCCCGAAGAGTACTGTTCCAGTGCTTAAACAAAGTGCTGGGGGCACTGTTGATGTTTTAGATGAGAGATGGTTGAGGTCTTAACCTCTCATGTTCACTAAAGATCCCCTGATGCCCTTGAGTTTGGGATGCGGCAGGGAGGAGAATGAGCCCAGGTGTCCTAACCATGCTCCTCTCTTCTCTTCCTGTCCCATGTAAGTCCTAGCACTGGCACTGGCACTGGCACTCGCACTCCCCAGCACCTTTGACTTTTTTGGCTTCTTTTCAGTGTTCACCTGACACACACTTTTTTGCAATGCAGTTCAGTGGCAGAGGTCTTTTGTCTGTGCCTTGTATGACCAAGACTAAGTGGTGGTGGAGGTGCTGAAGGAGGAAGGAGTTTCTGGAGCCTCTCTGAGATTGAGGCTCTTTGTTCCTTTGGAACAGTCTGTGAAATTACACAGACAACAGTAGTTTTCTTAAACTATATTAAAAATAGAGGAAATGATGGTAGAACAAAATCAGTTCATATTATCATACATACTCTAATATGTTGCAAAGCCCAGTGAGGGAGACTTCCACTAGTTTAAGTTGCGCCCCCCCCCCCCCCCCCACACACACACACACTTCCTCCTGAAGCCTCCACTCTGCTGTCTCCAGAAAACACTCTTCTCTCTATCCCTCATGCACCCTGCTTATACAGTTCTCAAATGTTTATAGTTTATCATCAGAACGGGTTAGGTTACATTGATGTTTCCCCATGAGTGTTTATACCACAGTACTGTCTGGAGGAAGTAGTAAACTGTGTCCTCCGTATAAAGGAAGACCAGTTTGATCTTCTGTTTTTATAAGTTCCTCATAAATCAAAGTAACTGGCCTTCTGGATTTGCACATCCATTGTTGCTTATAGGTATTAGACCAGTCCCTCATGCTGGTTGTAGCCCAGTTGGTCTTGGCTGATCAGAGGTCTTATGGACTTGTTTCTTTAAATGCCTCATCAATGTTGCCATACCATGAAATACAAACTGACAGACCTCTGCCCTGCTATCATAATTCTGTTCAAACTAGAGAGGGCAAATGGGCTGAATCCTCCCTGTGTTTGATCTTGTAAGCTTTTATCATCTTGCTGTTAATCTGTGCCCATATCCCACCCTGGAGGGAAGGACCTTGTGATCAGAGAATATCAGGTTTGGAAGGGACCTCAGGAGGTTTTCTAGTTCAACCCCCTACTCAAAGCAGGACCAATCCCCAGACAGTCTTTTACCCCAGTTCCCTAAATGGCCCCCTCAAGGATTGAACTGAAAACCCTGGGTTTAGCAGGCCAATACTCAAACCACTGAACTATCCCTCCTCCCAAAAAACTAGTGCTCCAGGTGCACTTTGAACTCACTCCACACAGCACAGCTCTATAAGTACTTTGCACTAACCCATTGCACCACTGGAGCCCACATGAAAGGTGCTAGTATGATGCAAAGTCTTTTCTGTAACTTTTTTGTTCAAGAACTTCTTCCTTCCCTCTGCACAGAGCATTGAGAATGAGACCACCATGGAGGAGGATCTGGGCCTAGTAGGTGCCTCAGCTGATGACACTGAGGCAGAACTCATCCGCAACATCTGTGATACAGAGCTCCTGGATGGTGAGTGTGGCCCCTAGATGGGAGTGTTCCCCTCCAGTCCGTACTTCTTTATCTGCCATGCCCTAAAGTGTGGACACAATGTGCGAGAGGACCAGCATGAGGCACACAAATTATTCCTTCAGGAAACTTAAAATGCTGTGGAAATTTCCTTTTCATGTGAATTTCTTATAACATCAGGTTCATGATTCTGAATTTCTGATGGCACTTGTCCCCTCACTTTTGTAGTTGGACACCAAATCTGTGTGGACTCTTAAGTAATTTGTGACTAAATATGTCATCTCCTTTGAAATGAGATACATTTTGGAGTATACTCTCTTAGATCTGGCTGTGTTTCTCCCCACTGCAGGGAAGCAGCTGCTCTCTGCCTTTATTCCCCTGGTGCTCAAGATCTGCAATAACCCTGGGCTCTACAATGATCCAGCACTCTCAGCTGCTGCGGCACTGGCCCTTGGTAAACTCTGCATGGTCAGGTAATGTCCAGCCTTGTGGCCATAATCCTCTCTTCTCCCCAGTCTAACCTCTTAAAGCAACATCTTCCAGAAGTGACTTTGTCCCCATGTCATAGCACCCTTCTCTGGAGAGAGTACGATGGCAGTGCCCTTGGCTCTGTTCTCACTGAAGCTGTAAAAATTGAGTCTTGCTTTTGTCTTCTGTCCCCACCCTGTTTTCCCTCAGTGCTGAGTTCTGTGACTCTCATTTGCGCCTTCTGTTTACCATGCTGGAGAAATCCACCCTACCAGGTGTGAGATCCAATCTCATGATTGCAGCAGGAGACCTAGCTATCCGCTTCCCCAATCTGGTGGAGCCGTGGACCCCCCATCTGTATGCCAGGTAAAGCATCTCCTTGCACCCCTGGGAGTGAAGGGTTTAGAACAGCTGATGTGGGGGAAGAGGGGGGTAGTGCCTCTTAGTAAAGTGAGGGAGCTGTAGTAACCCAGATTTGAGGAGATAAGATGGAGGTCTGTGCAGATGAGGGAATTTTGAGAGCTAAGGGTTGTGGCAGGGAGGCCTGAACAAATACGAGACTTGGCTCTTCAGGAGGGAGCCGGATGACCTATTGGCTCCCTGTGTAACTGAATCTTTCTCTCTTAGGCTGCGGGACCCCTGTCAAGGTGTGAGGCAGACAGCTGGGCTGGTGATGACCCACCTGATTCTCAAAGACATGGTAAAAGTAAAGGGGCAAGTGAGTGAGATGGCTGCTCTGCTCATTGACCCTGAAGAGGAAATTGTGGGTCTGGCTCGGAATTTTTTCAGCGAACTTTCCAACAAGGTGAGGGATGGCAAGGGATTCTAGGGAGGATCCCAGGGAGGAGGTGTGGAGATGAAGAGGAGGTTGTTGGGATGGGGGATCTAAGCAAAGAGTGAGGAGCTCTGGAGAAGGGTGCTAGTTTCCAGGCTGTCTTGTACATGGCCAAGGAGACAGTGTCTGTCCTGGACCCTCTCTCATGCTGTCTGGTGACCTGTACAAATCCAGAAGGACACTCTCTCTCTCAGAACCATCCTTGTGCCAATCCTGATATTGTTGGAAGTGACTATCCATCCACTGCAGAGTACATTGACTCTATATGGTTTGTATTCTACAGGAGGTCAGACTGGATGACCACAATGGTCCATTTTGGTCTTTTTGAATCTTAGAGATTTTGTCACCACAGCATATAACTGCTACCACCAGCCCTGTGCCTCATCTCTGCCCTGTGTGTTCTCTCCTCAAACATACTACTGTATGCTCCAGCATCTAGCCTTTTAACACTTAAACAACTTTAGTTGCTGTCACTTAAAGCAGACTTCTACCTGCCACGCTTACAGGGCCCAGCAAGACTGGAGCTCCAGCAGTCTAACCAGCTTGCCTGGTAAACACTGCCAAGCCAGATGTATTGCTGATTTGGCTCACATGGCCTTACGCTCCACCTTGTGTGCCAGAACCAAGCCTTAAAAGAAGCAGAATTTCCAGAGATCGTGGGTGGAACTGGCTGAGAAGATATTACTACAGGGTCAGCAACCTCTGGCGGGCCGGGCCAGTTTATCTGCCGTGTCGGCAGGTTCGGCGGACCGCGGCTCCCACTGGCCACAGTTCTTCGTCCCAGGCCAGTGGGGGTGGCAGGAAGCCCCGCGGGCTGAAGGATGTGCTGGCTGCAGCTTCCAGCCACCCCCACTGGCCTGGGACGGCGAACCGTGGCCAGTGGGAGCCGCGGTCCGCCGAACCTGCCAACACAGCAGATAAACAAACTGGCCCGGCCTGCCAGGCTGCTTATCTGGCGAGCCGCGTGCCAGAGGTTGCTGACCCCTGTATTACTATGTGGTCAGACACATGTACACTTGAACAACTCCTCCTAAGGAGGGATACCTCCCACTTGCATAGGTCTCTTGGTGCCCACACCTACTTCTCTGTGAGTATGTGCCATTTGGCTTTCCCTGTATCCAAGGTGTTTGAAGAATCTCCACACCCTGAGGAGAGAGGGGTTCCTGATTGGTTTCTATCAGGCATGAGCTGGGACAGCAGCTCTTTGAGCTGAACCATTGTTCAGACCTCCTTTAACTGAAGATTTCCTTGCTGAACAGGGCTTAGTTAGAAAACTATCTACTGAATGTGCCAAGGAAGTTTCAGGTCTCTTTGGGAGCTTCACTTACTGGCTCAAGTGCTCACTACTTTGAGTCTGGATTCAGAGGACAAACTGCTTTGAAAACGCATATCTAGTACTATTAAAGGATGCCAGTTGTGAGAACCTACCTCTGCAGTATTGCGTTCAGCCCCACTAAATGTGATTCCCTAGTGGGTCAGTGCTGCTCTTGGGAAGTCCTATGTTTAGTCATTAACGCTTCATTCAGAAGCTCCAATTCTCTCAACTTGCTTGGTAGCCTCCTCCTGGGCATAACCTCTTACCTTGTAAATTAAGGTTTTTCCCCTACCTCTAAGATAGTCAGGGGGTTCCTAAATGGGTCCTGGATTCCTGCTCTCTGTGTTTTCACTGATCTGTTTTCCAGGCCTCAGGCTCCCTGTTCAGACCTGTCTCCGTTATTTTCACATGCAGAAAGGAATTCATTGGTCTGGCATCCAGCTACTGGGTTACAGTGCCAACATAGGCTAATGAAGCTGCTGAAACTGTTTTGGTATTTTGGCACCTCCTATACTAGGTCTGGAATTGGCTCACAACCTCAATTAGCTGCTTCTGTGCCACGGGTGTTAGCAGACCTGCTTGTGCATGGAAATTGACTGTACAGGTCTGTCACAACTTACGCACATTTAACATGTGCAATTTCAGCTTTATGCTGAAGGGCCCGCAGGAGCCCGGAAGAGCCCTTTAAATGCCGCCCTGGCCCTGCTGCCGGAGCTGCGAGTGGGATTTAAAGGGCTTGGAGATATAATTTTCAGTATACGTGGTTTTCGCTTTACACGATAACCACAGAACGGAACCCCCGCATATGATAAGACTTGCCTGTAGGTGTTTGAGTGCTAGTTGCAGCCTGCATGGAGGTAAGCTTCTCTCCTCTTCCCCCTGCCCTCCCCCCAGCTGACTTGTTTCCTCCGTACAAATTGCTCCCGTTTTACTTCTGAACCCCTTCTCTCCCCTTGAACTCTTTTCCTAGAATCTTTTGGAAACTTCAAATTCAAGGCTGCTTTAAATTGTCTATTGTCCACCCAGTCTATTCTCTCTATTTGGCAGTAGGCTTTTCTGCTTTTTTGTAAGAGGGTAAGAAAATGGGATTGATCCAGGTGGAAGAGCCTGGTTCAAATTGCAACCCTTCTCAAAGGCAGTGAGATAAGTGTCTATAATCCCCTGCTGCTGGGGGAGGACAACAATTGAGCCTATCTGCTCTCTCCAGAGTTGGTGGTCTGTGTTCTATAACTACTTATCAGTTCACTAGATTTCTGGTCCCTTTAATCTCTAGAGCTCTAGTTCATGCTGTCACGGCTGTTTGTGTTCCTCATAGCAGTTTCACTGCCAGCTGGCATGTTTTTTCCTGTTTAAGTTCTCTCTGATACTCCAGTTTCTCTCTATCTGCAGCTTTTCCGATTCCAAGAATTGATTGTTAGGAAGCCCAGTTGGGATGGGGCCCAGCTGCTGCTTTGCGTGTGTACACACACTGTACACACAGTTCCACTGGAAACGTCCTCCTTGGACTCTCCTGTGTCCACTGGAGAACTGGTCATTCCCAGTTTTCTCACAGTTCTGGTACCCAGTTTTTCCTCCAGATACTGCAGACTGACCAGCAATGCCTTTTTTCACTGTTTTTTATTGTCTAGCCCTTTTTCTTTGCACAACTCCACTTGCTGCTTTTTTGTGAGCGGTTCATATTTGATTTTCCTGACCATCTTTTCTTACTCTCTTCTCAAAAAGCTACATTAAGCTACTTTTTCTCTTGCTTTTTCCTTAATACTTGTTTTTACTGCTGTCACTTACTGCAAATTGCCACTGTCACGTTAATCCCACTCGTTCCACCATTATCATGGGTCCAGGGTTAGCTGCACTTCTGACCCCCTTCTGTGGTATCTCTGAATGCACTCCCTCCAGATCTTAGGCCTCAAGCCTTTACTTTCCTGGAGAGGAATTATGTGATTCTCCCATTTTGACTGATCCCTGGACTATAGCCCCTTGTATACCAACCATGATTTCTCATCCAGCTTGATTGGGTTAAGCCCTGCAAGTCTTCCCTTCAGGAGCTATGACTAGTGTTGAATACTGTGACTCAAGAGAGCCTTCTGAAATCTAAGTATTTATTCTTTGAGTAGTGTCTGTATGGATCCTCCACTGTAGATGTGTCTGCGTTCTGTGCTGCTGACACAGAACTTAGGTAGCAGTGTCCATTGGGCCTACACGTGCTCTGTCTCTCCTCATGCTGCACTATGAGGCTAGCCAGCTGATGGACTGATTCTGTCTACTGTGACCAGTCAAGTCACAGGACAGCTGATTGATATCCAGTGTCCCCAGTCTCTGTACCAAATGTGTACAAAGGTGGGGCCTGTGGGGCATGCACGACACTGTCCAAGGGGGAATCCACAGTGCTATTTGGAGACTGCTGGGCTCTGAAAAAATCCCCCCTTGGTTTTGTCAGCCAGTGTTTGGGCACATTTCACTTAGCATGATAACTGCTGGCCCTGTCAAGTCTCTCCCTCTGGGGTTGCTAGCCTGCCCAGAAGCTCATCTTCCAGAATTAGGTACTGTTTGTGCTGTTACACTAGTCACTGAATTATTTTGGGAATTCTACCTGAGAGAGCCTGTTGACTTGACCCCTCTATCACTATGGGGACCTATGGGAATTGAGCCCTCTATTATGGACACAAACGATCCCTAGGATTCCTCCGTTCTCCTTGAGCTCTCCTGCCAGAAAAATAAAGCTTCTCATAGATTCTCCTGGGTTGAGTAACAGTGACACAGCCTCCTCAAATATTCTGAATCCAAATTGCTTGACACCAAAGACGCTAATAAACTTATGCTGAAAGTGTATCAGGCTTTGCCAGGCCAGCAGGGAATAACTCATGACTCTGCTTCCCCTGCTAAAGTTTTCCCCAAAGTAAGAGGGTCAGCAAGTCTCAATGTATAGGAAAAAAAATCTTTTCCCCAAGATATATACTTCCCTTAAATCTTCTACTAAAGGAAAAGTGAGGAAAGTTTGGTACCGACTCTGAGACTGCAATGTCAACTCCTTAAAGTCCTCCATCCCAGAAGAGGGCTGTCATTTCCTATGCTTCCATCCTCAAAACCTCTTTTGATCCTGGCTTTAGGCCTTTAGTAAACCTGTAGGGGTATTTCTTGTGCTAGTCTTGAATGTTCCTTCTGGTGGTAGTTCATCTGTTTCTCTAGGTTTGGCTGTGCAGCTTCCAAGAAGTGTGTGCATGTGTAGGTGTATACAGACCCACCTTCCGAAGCTGATGAACATAGCCATGCCAAAAATCACTGGGGCTGGTGACAGGCCATTTAAATTGGAAACTCTGTTCTCTAGCTTGTCCCAAACTGTACATTCATTCCTTCATTAGTATATGCCTTGTAATCATTTTGTGTGTCCTGTGCAGGGTAATGCCATCTACAACTTGCTTCCGGATATTATCAGCCGCCTCTCAGACCCAGACTGCGGCGTGGAGGAAGAGTCCTTCCATACCATTATGAGGTATTCTGGGGTAATGGATGTTGTCTTAAGACTATGTATATCTTGGTATGCAACATAGAATATCAGGGTTGGAAGGGACCTCACAACATGTAGAATGGTCTAGAGAAAGAGTGCAGTGCTGTATAAAATACATTCCAGTCACTGTCTGATCAGAACTGTTGACTTGTTTCATAATGAGAAGTTGAAATAGGAATTGCAGTTAAAAAAAAAAAAAGGCAGTAAATCTGTAGGGGTATATCTTGTGCTAGTCTCGAATGCTCCCTCTAGCAGCTGTTGATCTGTTTCTTTAGCTTTGGCTGTGCACCCTCCAAGAGGTAGGTAGGTAGGTAGAGAGGGGTGTGTGTATGTGTGTGTGTGTGTGTGTGTGTGTGTACACACAGACCTACCTCCACCTGCTTTGTAGCTAGATATGGGTGAGGGGGTGGTATTGATCACTGTAGCAATAGAGAGATGTCTGCAGGTTTTGCACCTGTTCTGGCAGCGTCTGGTGTCACTCTGACTTGGTAGGTCCTGGTTTGTGGAGAGCTGCTGATGAGGTTGTTGTGGGGGTTGTTTGAAGGCCAGAAGAGGGGGTTTGGGAAAGGTTTCTTTCAGGAGGTGGAAGAATAAGGGTTATTTAATGATACCCTGTACAGTTTCCAGGATAGAGTGGTAGGTTACAACTAAGAGGGTGCAGCTGGAGGGTTTTTCCCCCTTGTATTCAAGCAGGTTCTCTCAGAATATGTGGATTTCTCATTTTGTGATGCAGTCTACTTCTCTGGTGGCATGTCTTTGGTGAGGGTAGTTTTAATTGTGTTAAGGTATGTATCCTGGACTTTCTCCTCCAAGCATATTCTGTGGTCTGAGTACCTGGTTGTGTATAAGAATTCTTGGAGTGGTTACTGGATCTATGAAGGTAGGTGTGGGTTTCTTGTCCGTAAGGTTCCATTGTTGAAGCTGCTAATGTTGTCTAGGAAGCTGATGCTAGTTCCAGAGAATATAATGGACAAGTGGTGGTGGTTGAAGTTATGGTGGAAATCTGAAGGAGATTAGGTTGTCTGTCCAGAGGATGAAAATATCATTGACATATCTTAAGTGCATCATTGGTTTCATGAAGCATTTGTCCAGAAATTCTTCCTTAAGATGGCCTATGAGCACACTGGGGAGCCATCCTAGTACCCCTGGCTGTTCCCTTGTTTTGGACAAAATGTTTGAATATAAAATTGTTATGGGTAAGGATGAAATGAATGAGTTTGGAGATCTGAGTGTTGTTGATAGTCCTGTAGTTATTTGAGGCAGGCAGTGATGCCATCATTATGAGGGATGTTGGTTTAGAGCAGGGGTTCTTCTTCGAGTGATTGCTCACATCCATTCCAGTTAGATGTGCGCGCCGCACGTGCACGTTCGTCGGAAACTTTTTACCCTAGCAACTCCAGTGGGCCGGCAGGTCGCCCCCTGGAGTGGCGCCGCCATGGCGCTCAATATATATCCCTGCCGGCCCACCCGCTCCTCAGTTCCTTCTTACCGCCGTGTCGGTCGTTGGAACTGTGGAGCGCGGCATAGCTGTCCTCCACGTCCCTAGCTCTCCTTGTTATCTCTCGTTATTGTTATAGTTGTTAGTTAGATCGTTAAGTATAGTTAGTAAGTAATTAAGTGTAAATAGTGTTGTAAATAGTTGTTCGCCGGGGCTGTAGCCCTTCCCGGCACCGGGCTCATGCCTGGTTCGCCGGGCTTTAAGCAGTGTGCGGCCTGTAAGAAGCCTATGCCTACCAGCGACCCCCACGACGCGTGCCTGAAGTGCCTGGGGGAATCGCACAGATCGGACAAGTGCCGCATCTGCAAGGCTTTTAAGCCCAGGACAAAAAAGGAGAGAGACCAAAGACTCCGGACTCTCCTCATGGAGGCGGCACTTGACCCGGCGGCTTCGCAGGCCGTGATCTCGGCGCCGGTACCGGATCGCACCGGCACCGGGAAGACTCCCCGGCACCGACCTTCTCCGGCACCGGGTGCAGAGCCAAGACCGTCAGCGTCTGCTACTCCAGCCAGGCAGACCCGACTGGAGCGCCCGGCCTCGACATCGGCCGCGGCGCCGCCGGCACCGTCGACTCCGGGCCCGGCGGGTCCGTCGAGTCCGGTGCCGCCAAGCTCCCCCATAAGATCTGGGGTTGAGATATTGGTCGCATCCACGCCGGAGACCTTCGCCTCGGCACGGGACCTTATTGCCTTGACAGAGCCTACTCAGCTGCCACCCCCGGTACCTCCGGTGCGGGTCGCATCTAGAGGCAAGCCCATGATGTCGGCACCGTCTCGGGACTCGCGCTCGCGGTCCAGGTCCCGACGTCACGGCAGGTCAAGATCCCATCGCCGCTCGCAGTCCCGGCACCGCTCCCCTCGGCGGTACCGGTCGCACTCGCGGCACCGATCGACCTCCAGACGGTCGCGGTCTGACTCCAGCCGCCGATACCGGCACCGTGACTCCAGGAGCCAGTCCCGCCGTCACTCGCCGCACCGGTCGACCTCCCGGCACCGAGCTGGTGGCAGGTCCAGGTCGACCTCCTGGCACCGCGTCGGTGGCAGGTCCCGGTCCCGATCCCGGCACCGAAGCGGCGGCCGGTACCGGTCCAGATCCCGGCACCGAGACAGAACCCGGTCCCGATCCCGGCACCGCTATGACTCCCGGTACCGATCCCCGGCACCGAGAAGATCGTCGCTGCCGACCCGCGCAGACCCTTACCAGCCAGGGTCGGCCCCGCCGTGGCCTTCTAGGCAGCCGTCGGTGTCTTCGCAAACGGACAGCGGGTATGCGCTGGGCACCGACCGGCAGGCGGCGCTCTTTCAAGACCCGCCGCAACAGGACCAAGGCCCGCAGCAGTGGGGGTTTTGGACCCCATGGGCATACCATCAAGCCCAGGGCCCCCAACAGCTTCCTGCTAGGCCTGCGACGGCGGAGCACAGGGTGCCGGAGGCCTCGTTGTCTCGCCCCCCTCCCTCCCCGGATGGAGAGGAAGGGTCCAAGCAGCAAGACTCCGCTCTGGCTCCTGAGGCAGAGGCGAGGGCCGAGGGGGACCCCCCATTGGACACTTTCTTGCCGGGGGTCTCCTCATCCTCTTCCCCTGATGAAGCGGTGGCTGGCACCTCCTCCAGTAGCCCCCCCCCGCTGGATCTCAGGGCACACCAAGACCTCCTTAGGCGAGTAGCTCAGAATCTGAGCCTACAAGCCGAGGAGGTCTCGGAGATCGAGGATCCGATTGTCACCATCCTCTCGTCGGATGCTTCCACCAGGGTCGCCCTACCCTTCATTAGGACGATCCAGGCCAACGCCAATACTATCTGGCAGTCACCGGCCTCCATCCCCCCTACGGCGAGGGGCGTCGAGAGGAAGTACATGGCCCCCTCTAAAGGCTATGAGTACCTCCATGTCCACCCGACACCGTGTTCCCTGGTGGTACAGTCGGTGAATGACAGGGAGCGTCATGGGCAGGAAGCTCCAGCCCCCAAATCCAGGGAGGCCAGGCGTATGGACCTCCTTGGACGCAAAGTATACTCGGCTGGGGCGCTGCAGCTCAGGGTTTCGAACCAACAAGCCCTGCTCAGCAGGTACGCGTTCAACTCATGGGTGGCAGCGGACAAATTTAAAGAGCTGCTGCCGCAAGACACCCGCCAAGAATTTGCGGCCATCCTAGATGAGGGCAAGAAGGTTGCGCGTACATCATTGCAAGCTTCTTTGGACGCTGCAGACTCGGCTGCCCGCACCCTCGCCTCGGGGGTAACGATGCGCCATATCTCCTGGCTGCAGGTCTCTGGCCTTCCTCCGGAGCTCCAACATACCATCCAGGACCTCCCGTTCGAAGGCCAGGGCCTGTTTTCGGAAAAGACAGACCCCAGACTTAAGAGTCTAAAGGACAATCGGGTCATTATGCGCTCCCTCGGGATGCACACGCCGGGAACGCAGCGCAGACCCTTCCGGCCACAGCAGCAACAGCAGCGCAGGCCATACCCCCAGTTCCGCCAACGGCAGAACCTCAATAGGCGCCGTGGCAGGAATGGAAGGCATAGGCATTCGGGGAACCAAGGGGGGCAGAATCAAGGCTCCTCTAAGCCCCCGCCTGGACCCAAGCCTTCATTTTGAAGGTGCGCCCGAGGGCGCAGTAACAGTTTCCCCCACGGATCCTTCCCCCCCGTTTTCCAACTGCCTTTCGTTTTTCCTCCCGGCGTGGACCCAAATAACATCGGACCGCTGGGTCTTACGCACGGTGCAGACGGGATACCGCCTGCAGTTTATATCATTTCCTCCTTCCCGCCCCCCTTCCTCGTCCCTCTTCAGGGACCCCTCTCATGAGCAATTCCTTCGGCAGGAGGTACAGACGCTCCTCAGCAAAGGAGCTATAGAGGCGGTTCCGGAAAACGAGAAAGGCAAGGGGTTTTATTCCTGCTACTTTCTGATCCCCAAGGCCAAGGGAGGCCTCAGGCCTATCCTCGACCTGCGAGAGCTCAACAAATACCTGGTGAAGTTGAAGTTCCGCATGGTATCCCTGGGGACCATTATCCCATCCCTGGATCCGGGAGACTGGTACGCCGCCCTCGACATGCAGGACGCTTATTTTCACATTGCCATTTGGCCACACCACAGAAGTTTCCTTCGTTTCGTGGTGGGCCCCCTTCACTACCAATTTGCAGTCCTCCCATTTGGCCTTTCTACGGCCCCGAGGGTATTTACAAAATGCATGGCAGTCGTTGTGGCACATCTTCGGCGCAGTCGTATCCACGTGTTCCCTTACCTAGACGATTGGTTAATTCGGGGCACGTCGGAACTGCAAGTTTGCAGCCACGTCCACGTGATCACCGGCCTGTTTGCTACCTTGGGCCTCATGATCAACATGGACAAGTCCACCCTGATCCCCACGCAGAGGGTGGAGTTCATCGGGGCCGTCCTGGACGCGACCGTGGCCAGGGCTCTTCTGCCGTTGCCGAGGTTCCAGGCATTGTCGGCGATCGTTCAACGACTGCGGGCAGCCCCCTTGACATCAGTGCGGACATGTCTAGCCCTGTTAGGCCACATGGCAGCATGCACGTTTGTGACCGGTTATGCTCGGCTCCGCATGAGGCCCCTCCAGTTGTGGCTCATCGAACATTACCGGCCGGCAAGGCAGCCGCTAGACATGCTGATCACAATCCCCCAAGGGGTGTTAGATTCTCTCGACTGGTGGCTAGACCAGTCCGTAGTGTGTGCGGGGCTCCCTTTCCACCCACCTCAGCCCTCGGTGTCCCTGACAACGGATGCCTCAGATCTCGGCTGGGGGGCCCACCTGGGAACCCTGAGAACGCAGGGCCTGTGGTCCCCGCAGGAGGTGAGGTTGCACATCAACATGCGGGAGTTGAGAGCGGTCCGCCTTGCTTGTCAAACGTTCTGTCACCAGCTTCGAGGTCGTTGTGTCGCGGTGTTTACCGACAACACAACGACCATGTACTATATCAACAAGCAGGGCGGCACCAGATCCTCTCCCCTGTGTCACGAGGCGATGCGACTCTGGGACTTTTGTGTAGCCCACTCCATTCACCTCACGGCTTCCTTCCTCCCCGGAGTACGGAACACGCTGGCAGATCGCTTGAGCAGATCCTTCCTATCGCACAAGTGGTCCCTTCGCCCGGACGTCGCTCTCTCCATCTTCCAGAGGTGGGGTTATCCCCATGTGGACCTCTTCGCGTCCGGGGGGAACAAGAAGTGCCAGGCGTTCTGCTCCTTTCAGGGCAGGGAGCCCGGGTCGATAGCGGATGCCTTCCTTATTCCGTGGACGACCCACTTGTACTACGCGTTTCCCCCGTTTCCTCTGGTTCACAGGGTCCTTCTGAAGGTGCGCAGGGACAGGACTCGCGTGATCATGGTAGCCCCGGCGTGGCCCAGGCAACATTGGTACCCCATGCTGCTGGACCTGGCCATAGCCGACCCAGTTCCCCTGCCCCTTCACCCGGACCTGATTACCCAGGAGCACGGGACTCTCTGTCACCCGGACCTGCAGTCGCTGCACCTAGCGGCGTGGTTCCTGCGTGGCTGACCGGCTCTGAACTGCGCCGCTCCACACCGGTGCGGGAGGTGCTTTTGGGCAGCAGGAAGCCTTCCACGAGAGCGACATACTCGGCCAAGTGGAAGCGTTTCTCCTGTTGGTGCGTGGAGAGAGGTCTCCGCCCTATGGAAGTTTCGGTGGCCAATATCTTAGACTACGTTTGGTCCCTCAAACAACAGGGTCTGGCGATATCGTCGTTGCGGGTCCACCTGGCAGCTATCTCCACCTTTCACCCGGGTGGGGATGGTCGCTCTGTTTTTTCTCACCCGACGGTGTCTAGATTCCTTAAGGGGCTGGAACGTTTATACCCTAACGTCCGACTCCCTGCTCCAACCTGGGATCTTAACCTGGTGTTGTATCGGCTCATGGGGCCCCCCTTTGAGCCGTTAGCTACTTGCTCCCTACTTTATCTCTCTTGGAAGACTGCCTTTTTAGTAGCTATCACCTCAGCTAGGCGGGTGTCGGAACTCCGGGCTCTTGTGGTAGACCCCCCGTATACAGTCTTCCACAAAGATAAGGTGCAGCTGAGGCCACACCCTGCCTTTCTCCCCAAGGTAGTCTCGACCTTCCACATCAACCAAGAGATATTCCTTCCGGTTTTTTTCCCGAAACCTCACTCTTCAGGCAGGGAGCAGCAGCTCCACTCACTTGATGTCCGTAGGGCTCTCGCGTTCTATGTGGAGAGGACCAAACCCTTCCGCAAATCCCCCCAGCTTTTCGTGGCGGTAGCGGACCGCATGAAGGGGCTTCCTATCTCCTCCCAGAGGTTATCCTCATGGGTAACGTCCTGTATCAGGACCTGCTATGACTTGGCCCACGTCCCTACGGGCCGGGTGACTGCGCATTCTACCAGGGCGCAGGCGTCGTCGCTGGCTTTCCTCGCCCGTGTGCCCATCCAGGAAATCTGTCGGGCAGCGACCTGGTCATCGGTCCACACCTTTGCTTCCCACTACGCCCTGGTCCAGCAGTCAAGAGAGGACGCGGCCTTCGGATCTGCAGTGCTCCATGCCGCGACTTCTCACTCCGACCCCACCGCCTAGGTATGGCTTGGGATTCACCTAACTGGAATGGATGTGAGCAATCACTCGAAGAAGAAAAGACGGTTACTCACCTTTGTAACTGTTGTTCTTCGAGATGTGTTGCTCACATCCATTCCACACCCGCCCTCCTTCCCCACTGTCGGAGTAGCTGGCAAGAAGGAACTGAGGAGCGGGTGGGCCGGCAGGGATATATATTGAGCGCCATGGCGGCGCCACTCCAGGGGGCGACCTGCCGGCCCACTGGAGTTGCTAGGGTAAAAAGTTTCCGACGAACGTGCACGCGCGGCGCGCACACCTAACTGGAATGGATGTGAGCAACACATCTCGAAGAACAACAGTTACAAAGGTGAGTAACCGTCTTTTCTCAAACTGGGGGTCATGAGGTTTATGTGGGGAGTCATGAGCTCATGACCTCTACCCCCCAAACCCCGCTTTGCCTCCAGCATTTATAATGGTGTTTAAATTAAATGGTGGCGGGGGGGGAGGGGAGGAGGGAGTGTTGCACTCAGAGGCTTGCTATGTGAAAGGGGTCACTAGTACAAAAGTTTAAGAATCACCTGGTGTAGAGGAAGATGATATCTATAGTGGCAAGGATTGAGTTCTGAGGAAGGTTGTTAATGTTGTAGAGTTTCTGCAGGAAGCTGTCCCTTTGTGTGAAAGTGGTTTGAGGATGGTTTGAGTCCTGATTTCTTCTATAAGAGTGCCATGGCCAGATATGATGGGTCCTCAGCAGCAGGCAGACTTAAGCAGACTTAAGTACTGCAGAGCATTTTTGAGGAAAATTCTAAATTTTTTTCAGTTGGTATTTGACTTATATGGTTACTGAATCCCAATCATGTCCCAGAGCTGTATTTGTTTTTTGGGGAGTTCCCGCATGTTGTGGATGGAGGGCTTCACACACAGTGGACACTGGAAAGTGCAGTAAGGTATCCAAAGTCATCTATTTATAGATGAATAATATTGACCATTTGAGTCCTAGAGGGGCATCATTCTAGCTCTCGCTTTTTTAAGAATTATTTTTAACGCAAGGAAGCCTTTGCTTGAAGATTTTCTGTGATAATCTTACATAAATTTCTCCATTCTTTGACTAATAAGGGCCACAAATATGCCCCATCCTGGAAACAAAAGGAACATCTGGGATGAAAGCAAAATCAGTGTTCAAGTTTTTTTAAAGGGGAAATCTATCCTCATGTTCTGAATAAGAATTAACTATAGTTTGAAGGCAACATACTTTCTGGCATTAGGAAAGTAGAATGAAATTATTTTATCTGTAATAGTTCTTTGCTGGTGAGTATTTTTAGATGACTGGGGGCTCTCCTAGTAACTGATGGGTCTAGTTCTCTTAACCTCAACCCCTGCAAAAATGCAAGTTGTTACAGCACCCTAAAAATGGATGTTTTCCACTGTTCCCAAAATGTGACTTTTTTGCCACTTCATGTGAAAAAACAAAAGACAGGAAAGAGACAATCTGCTTAACTGCAATGATCTAGTTGTGAAAAGTGAAATATCAGAATCTATAAACTCTCCATTGGGAACTATGCTATAAATTGTCTTCTGCCACTAAGCTTAGGAAAGATCATTAGGGCCTGGCAGAAGTCCTAAGCTTTCTCGGCTGGTGTGGTGAGGAAGGTATACAGATGTTAAGAATGTTAAGGTTACAAAGTCAAGCCTGCAGAAGTTAAGAAGTGCTAGAATTAAGGTTCCCTGTGCAATGTTAATTTGGCCCCCTTGCGTTTAAGTATTATGGTGGTCTTTTTTTAATTAGTCATACTATTTATTTATTTATCTCCCCCTGCCCCATTCCCCCTGCTTCCATCAATATGCAGGATGGATAGTGCTCACTGAATGAGCTTCACAAAACCCCTCTGATGTGAGGTGGTATTATTACTTCTGTTTTGAAAATGAGAAACACATGCATAGAGTGAGGTCAAATGTCCCAATTTTGTCGGCCTGCTTTTGAGGTGTTTATGACCTGATTCTTTTCAGAATATATAGCATTATACAGTAACTCCTCACTTATCTTCATCCCAGTTCACGTCGTTTCGTTGTTATGTTGCTGATCAATTAGAGAACATGCTCGTTTAAAGTTGTGCAATGCTCCCTTATAACATTTGGCAGCCACCTGCTTTGTCCACTGCTTGCAGAAAGAGCAGCCTATTGGAGCTAGCTGGTGGGGGCTTGGAACCAGGGTGGACTGGCTGCCCAGCAGGCTATCAATTTCTGGGCAGTACAACTGTGCCTCCCCCCACTGCCATGTGCTGCACCTGCCCTCTGCCTTGGGGCTGCTCCTGGGAGCCTCCTGCTTGCTATGCAGTGAGAAGGGGGGAAAAGAGGGGTGCTAATGACAGGGTGTCCCCCTGCTCCTGTACCCCATCTCCACAGAGCATGGGGAGGCGGGGGGAGGACACACAACAGGGCTCAGGACAAAAGGAGCTTGCTGGCAGCAGTTGCTGTCTCAAGTTGCTGATCTACTTAAAGGCAGTGTACTTGAAGAGGCAATGTGCTGTGCGCGCGCGCTCTCTCTCTCTCTCTCTCCCTCTCGCTCTGTCTGCCATACTGTCTCCCCTCCTTCCATTTGTGCTGCCTTGTAGAATGTGAGGTTTCATTAACAATGTGTTAACCCTTGAGGGCTCAGCTGAGTGCTAGTTCATCATTCAGCACTATGGCATTCCCTGGGAAATATTCCACCCTCTGATTCCAGCACCTCAGCTAAGCTTCACAATCATCATTGCTGTGTACAGTATTAAATTGTTTAAAATCTATACTGTATGTGTATATGTATAATATAAGATAAAATAGTCTCTTGTCTGGTGAAAAAAATTTCCCTGGAACCTAACCTCTCTTTCCCCCCACCCCCCGCCCCATTTACATTAAGTGAAATGATGTTAAGCGAATCCAATTTTCCCATTGACTTCATTTGTGGTTGTGAATGCTCAGCAGTGCTGCAGATCAGACCCCAGGATCTCAAATTAGGCATCTGAAAAAAAAGGAACTGCCTGCCCTGTGAAAGGAAGGAGTTCTACAGCCAAGTCTCATTCATCACCCATCCATTATTCATTCTCCGGTCACTGTCCATCCAGTGCATTGAATGAGGCGGGGTCCTGTGGATAGAACCATCTAATAATGTAATTATAGCATAGTATATGTACGTTTAATTAAAAGACTGTATCATGCATATGCACAAGGGGCCCAGATAAACCTTCAATGTGGCATTTCCTAACTTTTGAGTGCTTGACTTTGTAACTTTAATTTTCTTTAATGTTGTTTTTTGATATCTTATAGGCTTTTAAAAAAGCAAATTGGAGACACATTTCATCATACGATATATTGATACCTACATGGGTCACAAGCAGTGCTGGAAGCTTTAGATCCACTGTACAGACCTCAATCACTTGAGCTAATGGAGTAACTGACAACTGTATTAGGTTTCAGAGTAGCAGCCGTGTTAGTCTGTATCCGCAAAAAGAACAGGATTACTTGTGGCACCTTAGAGACTAACAAATTTATTTGAGCATAAGCTTTCGTGGGCTACAGCCCACTTCATCGGATGCATGTAGTGGAAAATACAGTAGGAAGAGATATAATATAGTGTAGCGGTAATGAAAATGGCCCACTTCCAGCAATTGACGAGGGGATGTAAGGAACTGAGGGGGAGAATTAGCATGGGGAAATAATTTTACTTTGTGTAATGGCCCATCCACTCCCAGTCTTTATTCAAGCCTGTCCGCAGTCTCTACGCAAAATAATAAATGGACACAAATTGGACGTCAAGAATTATAACATTCAAAAACCAGTTGGAGAACACTTCGATCTCCCTGGTCACTCGATTACAGACCTAAGTCACAGTATTACAACAAAAAAACTTCAAAAACAGACTCCAACGAGAGACTGTTGAATTGGAATTTAATTTGCAAATTGGACACCATCAAACTAGGCTTGAATAAAGACTGGGAGTGGATGGGCCATTGCACAAAGTAAAACTATTTTTCCCCATGCTAATTTCTCCCCCTCCCCCTGCCAGTTCCTTACAGATGTCAATTGCTGGAAATGAGCCATTTTCATTACCACTACAAACAATTATTTTTCTCTCCTGCTGATAATAGCTCAACTTAACTAATCACTCTACTTATAGTGTGTATGGTAACATCCATTGTTTCATGTTCTCTGTACATGTATATATCTTCCTACTGTATTTTCCATTACATGCATCCGATGAAGTGGGTCTGTAGCCCACGAAAGCTTATGCTCAAATAAATTTGTTAGTCTCTAAGGTGCCACAAGTACTTCTTTTCTTTTTATATTAGGTTGTCATTTTCTAGATGAAGCAGCCACTAAAGGGGAATCATCTTTGCTGGAGTGCTCTCATGCAGTTGTAAGTGTTTTTGGTTTGGGTTTGGTTTTTTTTGTTTGTTTTTTTTTAAACATGGAGAAATACATTTTGCTGGAAAAATTTCAACAAAACTACCTGTGACAGGCAGCCATCATGGAAAACTTCAGCTTGGCAAATAAGTGACTGAAAACAAGTTCTTTTTAACTGGAAGCTTTGGGCAACCTTCACTGTAGGTGATGCTACCATTTCTGTGTATTTAAAAAAGGTCCAGATACTTCTAATATTAGTACTTGCTGAGAGCTCAAAATACAAACTCATCCCAGAGAAGGCAGTCACTTAGAAACAAGACACCTCTTTTGCCTCCACCTCTAGCCAAAGGCTCGTGCGCAAGGTGACTGCAGTTATGGAGGGAACAGGACTGGAGAGTTAGGGAGGAGGCAGGGATATATCTAGGGTGGCTGTAGCAGTGGATGGGGAGGCTGGGATGGGCATAGTTGCATCTTTGGTAGCAGCCAACTTTGAAGGGTCAGGGGATTACTGATTCAGAAGTTTCTCTCCCTGTGGTCTGGGCTTACCAGAGCTGAGCTGTGGAGTGGCTGCTCCCCTCTTTCTTCCCACCTTTTTGATGGGAAGGGAGGAGAATACAACTGTCTAAGGCTGGCAGTGGGGTAAGGAGCAGCCATCGGCATCCTGCTCCTATGTCTTTCTCTCCCTTCACGTATGTGTAAGGGAGTGCATGACATCAAAAGTAAATGTGAAATGAGTGGCAACTAGCAGGTCTGTAGCAGCTGAAGTGGACAATGGGTTGAGTGAATCAGGCAGGACCCCAAAGAGCTTTGTTCAGTTGCTCCCAGACTGTTCTTTCTCCCCGACGCAGCCCCTCTGTTCCCTACTCCCAGCTGACCCACCACACACACCACACCTGTGCTGGGGCTGGGGAGGAGATCCTGTGCTCACAAGATCAGACAGCTGATCAATTGGTGGCACCCAAATTATTCCCTTGATGTGTGTCAGTCCTAGTCTTGCTGCCTTTGTACCACAGTGAGAAGTTTGTTCTGTGTTGCTCTGCTCTAAGCTCTGGGGAGAGGTGCAGATCCTGTGTAACAGTATGGCACTCACATCTTGCTAGCAGCCCTTCTGGTCAGGTGCATCTGTGGTCTTTAAACAGTCCCGGCCCTGGTATTGGGCTGTATCCCCAGGGCGTCCTCCCTGGAGGCAATGGTTTTGCCCTCTTGGTCTGTTCTGGCCCCTGATCGCCAGCTAGGCCTCTTAACAGTTCAGTTTCCTTTCCGGGGGTTTATTGCTGTCCAATTGTAGGCCACTTCCCCTGTGGCTTATGGGTAGGGCCCTACTAAATTCATGTCCATGAAAAACACGTCACTGACTGTGAAATCTGGTCTTCTGCATGCTTTTATACAGATTCCATGGGGGAGACAGCGTTTCTGAAATTCGGGGTTCTGACCCAAAAGGGAGTTGCTGGGGGATCAAAAGGTTATTGGGGAAGGGGGAGGTGTTGCAGTATTGCCCCCTTTACTTCTGCACTGCCTTTGGAGCTGGGCGGCTGGAGAGCTGCAGCTTCTGACCGGGAGCCCAGCCCTGAAGACAGTGCCCCACCAGCGCAGAAGTAAGGGTGGCAATACCGTACCATGCTACCCCGACTTTTGCACTGTTGCGTTCAGAGCTGGGCAGCTGGAGAGTTGTAGCTGCTGACTGAGGGCCCAGCTCTACAGAATAAGGGTGGCAATACCTGCATTCCTTCCTTCTGTGCTGCTGCTGATGGTGGCTCTGCCTTCAGAGCTGGGTTCCTGGCTAGCAGCTGCTGCTCTTCAGCTGCCCAGTTCTGAAGCCAGCATCAGCAGCATAGAAGTAAGGGTAGCAGTACTGCAATCTCCTTCAATGACCATGCAACCCCCTACAACTCCTTTTTTTGTCAGGACCCCCACAATAACAACACCATGAAATTTCAGATTTAAATAGGCTGAAATCATGAACTTTTTAAACTCCCATGACTCTGAAATTGACCAAAATGGACCATTGGTAGAGCTCTACTTATGTGGGGGGAGGGCTGAAGCCTGCCTACTACTCTGGGTCCAGGGAATAGCAGCCACGCACTACTATGTCCCTTTTACAAAACTGTTTTCAGTTCCCTGTGCCACTTCTCTGTGGCCCCAGTCTTCACTAAAGCTTCACCCTTATCTCAGGGCTCTTTTATGTTCGGGCCCAGCAGGCAGCCAGGAGCTATTTTTCTGAGCTGTCTGCAGTGCTGCAATTCCCTTTGGCCAGCCAGGAGCACCAACTCCATTCCTCTGGCTCCAGCAAGGAACTGAATGTCTCTGGCTCTGTAGCTCCTCTTTATTTGGCCCTAATTGGCTGCTTCATTTGCAGCCAGGGTGGGCTGCGTGGAGGACTCCTCTACTGCACCTTTCCTGGGACAGGTGTGGCAGTACCCTGAAGCCTCCAGCAGGGGGTCTCTGGGCCAAGACCACCCAATCACACTCTTTTATGTAAAGACTAATTTACAGTAAGGTTAAATTGATTCCCCGGTATCACATTGGTTACAATAAAAGATAGTAAACTTTGGAAAACCGAGAATAGCAGAGTTGAAGGTAATACTTTCCTCAGAAGAACAATGAAACTCTCGACACCTTGCTCCTCAACATTACCTGCCTCTTTCCATGTGTCCATCACAACTCCTAATGAGGGCTCCTCTTCATGTGCTCCAGCTGGATCTCTGTATGGTCTGCGATGCAATACTGATCTGGAGAGTAACTGCTACTGGCTAACAGATTAATTTAGCCATGATGATCTGATGCTTTGCTTCCAGCTGCCATATTCATTTGGCCATATTCATTTGGGAATTTCTTCAAATTACCTTCCTGTCATTTTCACAGATCAGAAAGCAAATATTCCCCACAATCAAAAGAACAATGAGTTGCTGGTGCCCCAATGGTGTTAGAGTTAATCTTCTTTGGAAAGCTTTCCCTTTAAATTTGGTGCTTTCTTTTTAATTGGTGTTTTTTTTTTAATGTTATGCTCTTGCAATATATGGGATGCAGTGCTGCAGGAATTGCCATAAAATGGAGTCTGTTTGCAGGTTTTTGCCATATATCCTTAACTCTGCACTTACGGTTGGAGTTCTTAAATTCACTCAGAAGAGGTACAGGGAACACAGACCAGTGTTATGGGCCACAATCTTAATTATAACTTCGTTTTGTCTGAATTCATATTGCAATGGAAGCTCTAACAGTTACCCAAATTCACAGTACTGCTGCCTAGGAAAATATGATTAGTACTGAGCTGTGCTTGCAACTTCTTTTCCTCTTTCACTCAGCTCGGCAATATCCCAAGACCCCATTTTGCGGCTCTGTGTGGAGAAGTGGGAATTCTTTGTGCTCCTCCTCCTAATTTTTTTTCCCCTCCCTGCAGACAGCTTTTCTCTTATATCACAAAGGACAAGCAGACAGAGAGCCTGGTGGAGAAGCTGTGCCAGCGATTCCGGACTGCCAGGTGGGTTGCACTCTAACTTTCCAGGACAAGGAGTATAGTGCGAGTTCTCTGACTACTAAAGCATGAGCCTGCTCCCATGGGAATGGTGTCAGTCTCCCATTGTGCTGCCCATATGACATGATAGTTCTGCAGACCCTGCTCTAGGTTGGGATCTTCCTTTCTCCACCTCCTTTTAAAACAAAAAATTAAGGACTGAGATTTATAAAGCTGTTTGCTCTTATCACTCTGTCATTAGTGGAGAGGGTACATGACTTCAGCAGCGCCTGACTGCAGAAGGTCATAGCAGATTCCAGACTGTCAAGATTTAAATCCTGTCCACCATGCAATGAATGGTCTTATGCCCTTGAAAAGGCGTCTGCTATGCACATTATTCTGCCTTGGGAAAGGACATATCCCCAGTACATGTTGTTTGATCTGCCTCCTACACCTAAAAATCCAGAGATGTAAGGCTCTAATTACATTTACTTGAGCAGTCTGTGAAAGTTGTGCCTAATCTTGAGGAGGCAGGAGCCATCTAGCAGTACCCTGGCAAACAGGTACCAAGGTTTGAGTGGGAAGAAGAGAACATTAAAAACATCAAAATCCAGAGCCAGCATCAGGATCCTTGACATGATCTCTGCATTCAGCATGACTGTTCCAGGAGGTGTGTCCCTAATCACCATCTCCTAGCTTCAGCTCTTCTTGCATCAAGTAGGGATCTCTCTCCTCTCAGGTCAAGAGTGGGACTCTCAAATTCTGGAAGCGCCCTATACCAAGCATCTGCACAACTGGCAAACTGCAACCTGGTCAGTAACCTTCTAACTCGCTATCTTGGCCTTGCTAAGATTACTAGGGTCCACCATTCCATGTGTGTAGAAACAGATCCACATTGTAAATGTTGAGGAAAAAGTAATTGGTCTCTGTTGCCAGTAGCATCAGTGGTCAGGCCTGATGCTACTGGAAGATCTTTGTGAGCATGAAGAGAGTGTTCTGGAGACACTTGACCATCGTCCTCCGTCAAAGGAGTCTTCATCTTGACCAAACGGACACATTAACCCCAACTCTGGCCACAGTGGTTCTTCACGTGATAGTCTGTAAACATATTCCAGTGTTGGTGGGGGGACATCACAAAGGGCAGAGCTGCCCCAGTTCCTTCTCACTGCCCATTGCTAAGAGTCAGCGTATTCTCACTCTTATTCCTCATTGTGCATTATTTGTAAAATATTTTAAAGTGGTTGTTGATAGTTAGCAGTGCAGTTTAATGTAGTGTTAGTATTTCTGTTAATTATCCAAACTAGGAAGAAAATAACTTTTGTTTTTTGGGTTTTGTTTTTTGCTTCTCCTGTAATAATGACAAATCACAAATCAAAACTTTTTTTTAATGTTTCCCATCATGTTAAAAGATGGGCACACCTGGTGCTGCTTTTACGTAGAGGAGGATCACATCCCCGATCGTGTTGCAACCTGTTGATCATTTTCAAAAAGAACACAGTGGGCTAAGGAGTCCTGCCTCATGGCAACTCTAATTGAATAGTCCATTCATACTGACTCTGATCCTGGCTTCTCAGCATTGGATGCTTCTAAAGATCGAGGAGCCTCAAGGTCAGTTCCTGCAGCTTCATTGTCCTTATTGTCAAGCTTGCATGACAAGCCTTAGGTCACACCTCATATGGGAGCTTAAACATCACATGGACAAGCGGCGCAGATCACCATCTCCAGTCCTGCTGTTCAGGCTTGTAAAAATTCCATCTGACATTAAGGGTGCATCAAAATTTTGCAAGAGGTCCCTGAGCATCAGTATTGATTCCGGTCGTGGCCCTGTTGGAGAAGACTTACCCCAGGTCTCTGCCAGCACAATCTCTCAGTGATATTGACTTCATTGGTACTGAGCTCATCCAGACAGCCACTAGCTGTATTGACAACTTTCATAGACTGTGTTACTACAGCAGTCTGTTTTAGCAATGTCTTCTATGGCATCAGTATCTTCTACTTGTAATATCATACTATTCACTGTCTATGCTTCAAACCCCCTGGTACCAGCAGCCTTTCCAGCTCTGTTGACACGGGAAGCATACCTAGCCAGTAGAGAGAGCTCCATGTCCTTAGTACAGTTTTCACTGCTCATACCTTCAAGATCAACTTTATTTAGTGGCAGCGCACTAGTACCAAATAGTCAAGTATTTTCTTCATCTACTGGAAGAGCACCTCCCTTTCTGGAGGACTACTCCACATCATGCTCTGATTCTGAGGTCAGTGACCAGCTGTTGCCTGCTGGATCACAATGTACTACTATCTCAGTTTCCTCACTCCATGGAAAGACTTCACTCCTACAACTTTTATTACAAGGCCACATACTGTACCATTCACCTTGGAACTTTGGATACCCATGGAATTTTTGGACACCTTGGGCTCTCCCTGTTCTTTATCTGTATCTTTTCAGAAACCATATATTGCTAAAATGGAGCAGAGGTTTCATACGTGAGATGTAAGTAGAGCTCTCATTTTATCTGGACAGAACTAAACAGGTTAAGAAGTTAGAGAAACGAAGTGGGTGAGGTAATATCTTTTATTGGACCAGTTTGTGTTGTTGAGGCTGTATGTAGCATCTGTTGACAGAATCAAACAATATTTAGTTGAATATCTACTCAAAGAACATCAACTGGCTATCATAACATATCAAGGTCTGCTACAAGTTAGCTGGGAAACCTACCCCAGGAAAAGGGTTGGCTCAGTCTACTGAGGCTCATTCTATTTCAGTGTCCTTAGTGCCATGGTCACACACTTGCAAAGTATTATGCACTAATTCCAGTTCCAGAGATGTGAGGTTTGGCAGGACTGTGTTCAGTTCTCTTTACTTAGACTTTTTGCCCCTGTACGTACTTGTGGTTCTGTTGCTTAGGAATCCCCAACAGTGGAATATGGAAGTACTCTGAGCCAACTCAAGTCTCCTGTCTTTTTTTTTTTTCCCCTTTGGATCCCCGCAAAGTCTCCGATCCCAGAATTTGGCAGAGAAGGGCCTCTATTAATTGAGAGGGCCTTAAGTCTATTGTCTGTCCTTGCGGGCCAAAGGAGTGAACAAACTACATATAACACAATGCAGAGGGAGATGTCTTTACGTAGACGTTGAAGGCACCTGATGTGTGCATGTGACACTGAGAAGCCTGCAGAGCACAATGCATGTCTGTTAAAACCATGTGCTTCATCTTTAGGTCTGTCATTCTTTCCAGTAAATATTTTAAGCTGCTCTAAAACTTATTATAAAATCCTCACTATCTAGCAAGTAGAAATACTAGGACACTTTTTTTTGTTTATAGCTATGGATCCAAGAGATCCAGAGGTCCACAGCAGCCTGCTGCTGTGGGAATATGCAGAGGACTCCTGAAAAAGAAATTTAAGGTTACCTATATGTAACAGGAGTTCTTCGAGATGGACTCTGTGTAGTCAGATCTTGGGATGTGCCTCTTTCTGGTAGCCACTTTCTGGTAGCAGTGTCTATTAGAGAACTAACATGATTCTCCTACTCTTCCGCTCAACATTTCAGCAGAGTTTTAATAGTATTACAGTATAGCCTCAGTTACAAACACCAGAATTGCAAACTGACCAGTCAACCATACACCTCATTTGGAATTGTAAATACACAATAAGGCAGCAGTGAGGGAAGGGCGGTTGGGAGGGAAACAAATACAGTCCCGTACTGCATTAAACGTAAAGTATTAAAGAAATAAAGGAAAAGTTTAAAAAAAAAAAAAAAAAAAGACAAAGTAAGGAAACTTTCTGTGCTTGTTTCATTTAAATTAAAATGGTTAAAAGTAGCATAGTAGTAAAATTTCAAAGCTGTAATCTTTCAAAAGTTTGCAACTAAACATTGACAGAACAAAACATTGGTTAAGAGTTCTGAACACTTCAGATTCATGAACAGCTTCCATTCCCGAGGTGGACTAGGGAGTGTGATAAGACAGAGTCCATCTCAAAGAAATCTGGTTACATGTATGTAACCTTTTGAGTGTCCTCTGCATATTCCCACCCTTGAGATAGTTCGGCATTCAAGAATGGATGGAGGGATATCAAGTCCTAATTAATCAAGGATTGGGGTACCCCTCTGTCAAACTAAAGAGCTCTGTCTGCCATGTTTAATGCATAGTGTTTAGTGAAAGTGTGAATTGAACCGCGAGTAGCAACTTCACATATTTTCAATAAGAGGAAAGTGCTGAGCACATGCTGCAGTGACTGAACTTGTAGAGTGAGCCCTAAAGACCAGCAAGGGGAGAGTGGGAAGAAATCTTGTAACTCTTCACTATACACTGTCTAAATCATCTAGAAAACGACTGGACAGAAATAGTTTGACCTTTGTAGTGTCCAGCATAGGAAATAAGCAATTTGGGAAAGTCCCTGAAGTCTTAATCCTGTCCAGAAACTAGTATAAAACTCTCATTACATCAAAAGCATGCAATTTGGTTTCACTTTTAAGTATGGGGTCTAGGAAAGAAGACTGGTAGGTTAATATATTAACATGGAAAGTCAGAAATTACTTTAGAAAATCTGTGGTGAGGTCTTGTCTTTAGAAGTTGGTCCAATAAAAGATGATACCTCATCCACCTTCTTTCTAATATCCTGGGATCAACAAAGTTGCTACAACAACTCAGTTAAAAACTGACTGACTGAACCCACACTTGAACAAAGTCAAGGACATTTGTTATCTAATCAGGTGATAAAAAAGACTGAGATTTCAGTAGCCCAAAAGGCTGAAAATAATATGACTCACTGAATCCTTCAGTGACCACTCATGCAGCTGCATGGAATCTCTGCTCAGTCAATCAACAATCTTGTTGTGATCTCCCACTAATAAATGCTATGTAGAATACACCAGTCCCATAGCTTTATCGCCTCCTTGCAAAGTTAAGATAAACGAGCTCTGTCATATAATACATTGCTGACATATTGTCCATGGCAGCTTGAACAACTAAATTCTTTACTTAGAGGAGGAACAACTTGAGAGCTAGACAGATGGCCCTCAGTTGTTTTAACAATTTATGTGCAAATGGGATTCTTGGTGATTCCAAAGGCCTCGAATTAATAAATTTGCTGCAATGTTTCCGAAGTCAGTTGGAGGACACATCCTCCTACTGCAATAGTTACATCAGATAAAACCTCCTTTGAGAACATTCTCTGATCTCAGCCACCATGTTAGAGAGAATCATCACTCCAATATTTGAATATTTTGAACACGCCACCCATACTGAGTTTGGGATTCATTGATCTCCAGTGTTTGAAGTGGCTCATTCTTAGTCACATATGTTGAGGCCTAGTAAAGTCACCCCATTGAAATGGGGTTGTGACCCACTTTGAGAGGGCTTTGGAAGTAGTCTCTGAATGCTGGAGTTCAACTTAATAAACATTTCTCAGGGATTGCACCAGGGAAGGAGATTCTCTGAGATGGTGACTTCTTCTTTATTAGAAGGCTCAAATTCTTGAACAGGGAACAAGTGATCTGAATGGTATTTCTCATTTCCTTCTTCAGAAGAAGCCTTTAAATATGGGAAGAAAACAAAATCTGCTCAGATATGTTGCTACCGCAGAACGGCATTTGGTTAAAAATTCTGAGCACAGCAGGAAAGGCTTGTATTGAAAATCGTCTGACCAAAAGTGAAATGAAGATATTTACATTGAGATGGTATTGTACAAATATGGGAGCAAGCATCCTTGAGATCAAGAGCAGCAAATCTATCCAAAGTAGAAAGGGAGGAGATGAGTGATATGAGAATTAGCATTCTGAATTAGAACTTTCAGATATCTTTTGGATTCCTGAGATCTAAAATCAGTCGAAGACATCTGTCCTTTGGGATTAGAAAATGAGGAAAATCCCATGTTTCTGAAATGTAATGGAACCATTTCTTTGAGTGATTTGCTCATGTGTATTCCACAGTAGGTATGCGTGTTCGCGATGTGCACCTGTTCCGGAAGTTTTTCCCCAGCAGTACCTGTAGGGGTGTGCCCCTAGCGACCCCTGCAGTGGTGCCTCCATGGTGCGGTATAAGGGGTGCTGCACGCTCCCCCACACTCCGTTCCTTCTTGCTAGTGAAGGTGTGTCAGAACTGCTCTGCTCCAGCTTGGCTGCAGCTTCCCTCTTGATCTCTGTTAGTTCATAGTTAGTAGTACCTGTAGTTAAAGTAGTCTAGTTTAGACTTAGTTTAGTGTGCCCGGGTTGAGGCATGCCCCAGACTTTAAGTCGTGTGACACTTGCAAGCGGCTGATGCCCGTAAGTGATCTGCACGCGGACTGTTTATGCTGTCTAGGGGAAACCTATCAGCAATCGCTGCAAGATTTGCGGATCCTTCAAGCCTCGGACCAAGAAGGAATGGGACACTTGGTTCCGAGCCATTTTGATTGAGTCAGAGCGGCACAATGGAGTCAGGTCAAGGCCAAGTCAGCAGCAAGCACCGTGGCGACCCTTCAGTGCCTTCCACCAGCCAGCACTGCTCCAAGAAAGCTAAGAAGAGGTATTTGCCGAGACACCGGAGTAAGACCAGGGAAGAGACTAGACCTACATTGGACAGTTCTTGGCCACCGTCAGCCTCTGGCCTCCAACCCATTGAGCGGCCCACTCTGCCAACTTCCACAGATGTCTGGGTGCCCTCCACACCAGAGGCTCTGCAAGCGGCTCGGGATATTAAGCCTCTGCTAGTACTAGGGGCACCGCCACTGTTGGCTCCCTGGTCCAGAGGCAAGCCACCGCTTGGATCCCAACAGTCGCTGCCTAGTTAGTACGGTTCATGGTCTAGGGAATGTTCCTGATGCCATTCAGCAACCACCCTGTGCGCAGTCCGTGCTGGTCCCCATCAACCCCCACCAGGTTGTCTGGCTGGGTACTGACTGGCAGGGGTTCCAAGCGTGCCCCGTCGAGACTGTGACAGACAGCACCGGGAGTCCTCATCTCCGAGAGGCTACCGCAGCCTGTCAGGGTATGGGCATCGATGCTGTTCCTGTTCTTCGTTTCGCTCAAGGTCCCTGCTGCGGCACCACTCCTACAGTCCCAGGCGTCATTGCCGTCACCTTGCCGTCGCGGATCTGCCCATCTGAGCTTATCGCAGAGCAGCTGCTACCGGAGGTGGTAGAGCTCCTCCACGCTGGGATCACAGTCTTGTGGTTGGCACCGTTCTTGATGCCACCGCTCCTCCTAGTCCCAGGATAGTGGCAGGTTGTATGCCAGCCCGGCCTCCTTTTGCAGTCGTTAGTCGATGGGACAGGCTGGTCAGGCTGAACAGCCAGCTTTGCCGGTGCCACAGTAAGTGCAGTGGCACCTGGCCCCTTGGCCAGCATTGTGGTACCAACTGGGCCCCCAGTGGTGGCTCGCTTGGTGGCCGGAGCCTCGGAGAGACTGTCTTCCCTATTTCGGCCTCTGTATCTCAGCCTCCCAGTAAGGAGTCAGTGAGGTATTCATCACCAGTTCTGCACCCAGAGGGGGATCAAGTGGTGGGTCCTGCGGCACTGGTGGGTATGCAGAGTACCGCACCACCATCATCCTCCATTCCCTGATGAGGTGATTAGGGCCCCTCCTCCGCCTGTCTTGCAGGAGGACTCTAAAGGCCCCCAGGAACTTTTTTGAAAAGAGTGGCATCAAGCCTTAACCTTCAAGCTGAGGAGATGGAGGTACCCACGGACTCCCTCTTTAACGTTTTCTCAGCCTTGGCACCACGTAGGGTGGCCCTCCGACTCCATGAAGAGGTGGTAAAGATTTTGAATGCCTTGTGGCAAGCCCCAGCTTTCTTGCTCCCCATCTCTAAGAGGGTGGAACAGAAGTACTTCATACCTGCCAAGGGGCATAAATACCTATATACCAACCCTGCCACAGATTCCCTGGTGGTTGTCGGTCAACCACAGGGAGAGGCATGGCCAACCAGCCCCTACTCCTAAGAATAAAGACTCAAGGAGACTGGATCTATTTGGGAGAAAGGTTTATTAGTCCTCGAGTTTCTAGTTAAGGGTGGCAAACCACTAGGCCTTCCAGGGGAGTTACAAGTTCAATTTGTGGGGCTCTCTGCCCAAATTTGAAGATTCCCTCCAAGAACATGACAAAAAGCAGTTCCAAGCTCTGGAGGAGGGTACAGGGGCTGCCAGGGCAGCCCTTCAGGCAGTGTTGGATGCTGCAGATATGGCTGCAAGGTGTATGTCCCCTGCGGTGTCCATGAGGAGGGCGTTGTGTCCAGCGAGAGACAGAACTTCTTATAGGACCTTCTGTTCGATGACAAGGCTCTGTTTACAGAACAGACGGACATGAAATTGCATGCTCTGAAAGATTCCTGCACAACGCTTAAGACCCTTGGCCTCTATGTCCTGGCTCTGGCCAGGACCAAATTTTAAGCCTTAGCAAGCTCCCACCCAGGCCACCCACGCTATGAGCTTCCTTATAAAAAGTCAAGGGACTATAAGAAATGCCCATAGAGGCAATGCCGGTCTGCACCCCAACCTGGGTCCTCCAAGGGCAAACAGGCGGGAAAGCATCAGTTTTGATGGGACACACGGGGGCGACTTACTAGTTCATATCAGGGATCCACCTGCAATGAAACTTCCCTTCTCCAACCAATTGTGTGCTTTTTCTCCCAGAGTGGTCGTGGCTGACCTCGAACCGATGGGTCTTCAGCACTGTCTCCTGGGGCTCCACCTTCCAGTTTACCTCTACTCCACCCTCCCACTCCCCATCTCTCCTGGACGACCCCTCCTCAGGAGGCCCTGCTCAAGCAGGAGGTGGAGCGGCTCCTTGTCTTAGGAGCGGTGGAAGTGGTACCAGAGGAATTTCAGACGCAAGGGTTTATCCTCGCGCTACTGCCTTATCCCGAAGGCCAAAGCGGGGCTCAGGCCCATCCTGGACCTGCAAGGCCTGAACCAGTACATGGTAAAGCTCAAGTTTCATATAGTCTCTCCCGCCTCCATTATCCCCTCCCTGGACGCCGGGGACTGGTATATTGCCTTCAATCTGCAGGACGTGTAGTTCCACATTCATATATTCGAGGGGCACCGACATTTCCTCTGTTTCACGGTTGGGCAGGAACACCACCAAATTACAATCCTTCCATTTGGCCTGTCCAGCGCTCCCAGTGTATTCACAAAGTGAAAGTCTGTGGTAGTGGTCTACCTCAGACATCACGGCTTCCAGATCTTCCCCTATCTCAATGACTGGCTGATTAAGAGCCGCTCCAGGTCGCAGGTGTGGGATCACGTGACGCTCCTGTCCACATGCACCACTCTGGGCCTTTTTGTGAATGACACCAAGTCCACATTAGTCCTGGTGCAGCACATAGTTTATTGGGGCAAGTCCTGGACATGATATCGGCCAGGGCCACCCTCCCACCAGACAGGTTGAGACCCTAAGGGAGCTCATTGACACAGTCACAAGGTTCCTTGTGACCGCAGCCAGAGCATGCCTTGAGCTCCTGGGTCACATGTCAGCATGCATACATGTGGTTCGCCACGCCAGACTCAGGATGAGGCCCCTCCAGCAGCAAATCCATTCAAAGTAGAAAGGGAGGGGATAAGTGATATGAGAATTAGCTGAAAGTTCTAATTCAGAATGCTATCTGTTGGATTCCTGAGATCTAAAATCAGTCGAAGACATCTGTCCTTTGGGATTAGAAAATGAGGAAAATCCCATGTTTCTGAAACTTAATGGAACTACTTCTTTGAGTGATTGCTCATGTGTATTGCATAGAAGGTGTGCGTGCTTGCCATGTGACCTTGGTATTCTCCCAATCCAGCGACAGGGTGGAAAAAGTCCTCACTGTGACCGAACCGGTGATCGCCTCCTTACAGTGATGCTCCTTCCCTGAGGAACATGCAGCACATCATTCTGTTCAGGGGCAGGCCCCCATCAGTGGAGCTAGTGTCTGACGCATCAGACCTGAGATGGGGAGCCCATGTGGGGAATGTTCAGACCCAAGGTCTATGGTCCATGCAGGGCCTTGCCCTGCATATAAATGTCAAGGAGCTCAAGGCAGTATGTCTGTCTGGCATGCGTGGCCTTCTGCTTGCACCTGGAGGGCAGAGTGGTCAGGTTTCTCACAGACAACACATCTTTGATGTTTTACATCAACAGGCAAGGCAGTGCCCACTCCTCTGCCAGGAAGCCCTCAGGCTGTCAGACTTCTGTATAGCTCATGATATTTGCCTGGAAGCCCACCACTTACAGGGCACCTGGAACTCGCGTGTGGATCACTTGAGCTGAGACTTCTCCTCCCAGCATGAGTGGTCACTACACTCAGAGGTGGTGCACAGGATTTTCCAAAAGTGGGGCACTCCTCAGATGGACCTGTTTGTGACACAGCAGAACCGCTGGTGTCCCCACTTCTGCTCCAGAGAAGACTGGGGTGCAGATGCCATCTCCAATGCCTTCCTCCTATGGTGGTTGGGCCAGCTTCTCTATGCCTCCCCCAGATCCCATTGATCGGCAAGGTTTTGGGGAAGATAAAAATGGACAGGGTTCAGGTTCTCCTGACTGTCCCAGCATGGCCTGGGCAACATTGGTACAGGACTCTTACGTGTCTGGCTGTCACCCCGCTGTGGCCATTGCCATCCCACCCAAACCTGCTCTCCCAGGACTAGGGCTGCTTCCTCCACCCTGACCTAGCAGCACTCCACCTCACGGCTGGCTGCTCAATGGTTAGGCTAAGAGGAGCCTGGCGAAGTGGTCTTGATTTTCCTGATGGGCAGCTGATTGGGGCGTTTTGCCTGTGGCTGCTCCGATCCAACTCCATTTTAGACTACCTCCTTCACCTTAAAGCCCAAGGCTTAGCGCCTTTGTCCACCAAGGTGCACTTGGCGGCCATGACGGCCTTCCACCTGCCAGTGCAGGGACACACAATATTCTCCCATGCTATGACTGGCCAATTCCTTAAGGGATTGGATCGTCTCTTCCCATATGTTAGGCCCCCAGTCCTGCAGTGGTACCTGAACTTGGTGCTGGCCCAGTTTATGGGTCACCCGTTGACGGGTGTCTCGTTTGCACTGCTAGCTACATGCTCCTGGTCGCACCTCTCGTGGAAGGTAGCCTTCCTGGTGGTGATCATATCAGCTAGATGGGTCTCAGAACTCAGGGCCCTGACCTCCAAACCCCCGTACAAGGTGTTCCATAAGGATTAGATCCAGCTCCCAACTGCATCCTTATTTCCTCCCCAAGCTGGTCTCCACCTACAACATGGGTCGGGACATCTTCCTGCTGGTGCTCTGTTCCAAACCCCATGCGTCCAGTGAGGAGCGCCACCTCCACATGCTGGATGTGAGACAGGCTCTGGCCTTTTACTTGGAACATATAAATCCTTTCAGGAAGTCCTCGCAGCTGTTCATTGCCTTGGCCAAAAGCATGAGAGGTCAGCCAATCTCCACTCAGCGGCTCTCCAATTGGATCACCTCGTGTATTCATACCAGTTATGACCTGGCGGGAGTCCCCCCGCTGCCGATTGTGAGGGCACACTCGACTAGGGCGCAAGCCTCATCAGCTGTTTTTTTTTTTTTAGCCCATGTCCCCATTCAGGACATTTGTAGGGCTGCCACATAGTCATTGGTCCATAGGTTCACCTCACATTATGCGATAGTCTCCCAGACTAGGGAGACTGTCAGGTTTGGCAGGGCTGTGCTCTGTCCTGAGAATTTGTGAACTCCTACCCACCTCCAACAGATATAGCTTGGAATCACCTATTGTGGAATGCACATGAGCAATCACTCAGAGAAAAGGCAGTTACCTTTTCCGTAACTGGTGTTCTTCAAGATGAGTTGCTCATGTCCATTCCACATCTCTCCCTCCTTCCCCTCTGTCGGAGTTCTCTGGGAAAAAGAAACTGAGGGTGGGGGGAGTGTGCAGCGTCCCTTATACCCCACCACAGAGGTGCTAATCCAGGAGTTGCTGGGGTGCTCCCCTACAGCTACTGCTAGAGGAAAAACTTCTGGCACCAGTGCACGTGGCGAGCATGCACACCTATTGTGGAATGGACATGAGCAACACAGCTTGAAGACCAGTTACGGAAAAGGTAATTGTCTTTTTTGTCTATTGCTGTTGCTTGTAATAGTCTGTATTTCTGTCCTTAGTACCCTCTTGTGAAAAGGGAGTTGAGTGGGATAATGTGGAGGAAGGCAAGGTTTTAACTATCCAGCTCAAATCCTTATTGTGTCCAATACCCATCTGTCCAAGGTGGTGATCTTCCATACGTTGTAAAACTGACAAGCAGTCTCCAAAAATATGGGTAGAACTCTGATTGTTTTGCAGCCCTCAGTTTTCTTGTCAAACTTGTGGTCTGATATTAGGCAATGAAGACTTAGCTGAAGAACCTTGTTTGTTTTTTGTTCTGTTTTGTTTTGTTTGTTCTGATATGAGGATTGAAGGCTCTTTTCTTCTATTGAAATTGAGGAAAGGATTGTTGCTGCTACTAGTATTTTGTCTTTTTTGGTCAGAGGAGGAAGAAGGTGGACAGTACTGCCTGTGGCAGTGGTTCTCAAACTGTGGGTCGGGACTCCAAAGTGGGTCATGACCCCTGTCACGGAGTCTCCAGGTGATGCTCTGGAATTGCTCCCTACAAAGCCAGTCAGGACTCTGGTGAAATCGCCCCTCTGTGAGCAAAGCCCTGTCTTCAGGGCAAGAAGCTCACACGGCTTCACCTTCCTAGATCTGACCTTGGAGCATTCAGCATCCTCCACCCCTCCATGCGCTTCCCACAGCGAGTCCTCCCAGGCAGAGTCCTGGGGAGGCCAAAGGGTCCTGCACCCCAACTTCACAGTCAGACGTGACTCTTAGCCAGTCAGTAAAACAGAGGCTTATTAGAAGACAGGAACACGGTCTGAAACAGAGCTTGTAGGTACAGAGAACAGGACCCTTCAGCTGGGTCCATTTTGGGGGGCAGTGAGCCAGACACCCACGTCTGCACTTCACTCCTCGTCCCCAGCTAGCTCCAAACTGACTCACCCTCCAGCCCCTCCCCTGGGCTTTGTCCCTTTCCCAGGCCAGGAGGTCACCTAATTCCTTTGTTCTCCAACACCTTTCACTATCTTCTTGTAGGGGGGAAGGGCTCAGGCCATTAGTTGCCAGGAGACAGTGTCGGCCATTTATGTGCACTGGCCCTTTTTGCTCTGCAACTATCACACTCGCTTATCCCACCACCTAACAACTTAAGAAACACATTGGGGAAACTGAGGCACCTCTACAGTATTCAGAGGAAACATTAACAGTCCCACTTCGTCACAGCCCCATTTTAATGGGGTCTCCAGGGCTGGCTTAGACTTTCTGGGGCCATAGCCTGAGCCCCAGCACCTGGGGTCGCAGCCAAAGCCTGGATGCTTCAGCCCTGGGTTGTGGGGCTCAGGTTACAGGCCCTCTGCCTGGGGCTGAAGTCCTTGGGCTTTGACTTTGTACCCCACCCAGGGTGGTGGAGCTTGGGCGGGCTCATGCTTCAATCTCCCTTCCTGGGGTCGTGTAGTAATTTTTGTTGTCAAGAGTGTTGCGGTGCAATGACCATGGTATCTGAACATAGGAGCAGATTTCCTGCTAAAAGATTGTAGCAGACTAAGATCTAGTGGAAGACTGTCTTCCATTTTTTCTAAAACTTCATCAGGTTTAACACCTGAAGAGACCATCCCCTTCAAAAGGAAGATCTTGTATTCTAGACTGTCTGTATAGGTAACAACGAAGATCTTAACCTTGCACACCCATAGAGAGGTATTGAGGAAGCAATCAGTCTGGAAGCAATGTCTGAAATATCAGAAGGCACTCTAAGTGCATGTATTGCAGCATTCTGACTTTTTCTATTGAGGACACTAATTTCCATGAATCCTCTGAAAGTTTTTTGGTGAAAAATGAAATCTTTTCCAAAAGGTGAAATTGATATCTCAACATTGCTGCTTGATAATTGCCACTCTTATTCAGAGAAGCTGGGGGAAAAACCCAACAATTTTCTAAGGTATTCTAGAAGGAACCACCTTAAAAATGTAATCAAATGCTCCTACTCCCTGGAAGGAGGAAAAATCTGGAAAACCTACCTGGAGATCATCAAGGAAACCCAAAACAACTATCAAAAAAAGTGAAGTTGGTCCAATTAAAATATTACTGTGATGGGTTAAATCAGTTGGCAGCCCCAAGGGGGTTTCTATGATGTGCCAAGATTACTTCTGCCCCTGCTTTCACTGCCCTGGCAGTTTAGGACTTCAGTGCCCTGCCTGGTTTGAGCCAGACGCACTAGCCTGCTCCAAACCCAGTCCCAGGTTCTGAACCACGTCCCCTAACAGCTGTAGTTTTAACTGAAAATAACTTACAGAAGTGTTCCTGTCTTTAACATTCAGATGTCCAACTCCCAATGGGGTCCAAACCCCAAATAAATCTGTTTTACCCTGTATAAAGCTCATACAAGGTAAACTCATAAATTGTTCGCCCTCTATAACACTGATGGAGATGCACAGCTGTTTGCCTCCTCCAGGTATTAATACATAACTGGTGGGTTAATTAAGAAGTAAAAAGTGATTTTATTAAATACAGAAAGTAGGATTTAAGTGATTCCAAGTAGTGACAGACAGAACAAAGTGAATTACCAAGTATAATAAAATAAAACACGGAAATCTAAGCGTAATACCGTAAGAAAACTTTACAGACAAGAACCTCACCCTTAGAGGAATTCCAGTAAGCTTCCTTTTACAGACTAGTCTCTCTTTCTAGTCTTGGTCCAGCAATCACTCACATCCCCAGTAGTTACTGTCCTTTGTTCCAGTTTCTTTCAGGTATCCTTGGGGGTGGAGAGGCTATCCCTTTAGCTAGCTGAAGACAAAATGGAGGCATCTCCCACAGGCTTAAATAGATTTTCTCTTGAGGCTGGAGACCCTCTCCACTCTCCTATGCAAAGTCCAGCTTCAGGATGGAGTTTTGGAGTCACGTGGGCAAGCCACATGTCCATGCACGACTTTTTTTACCAGCCAAACCACATTCCTGGGAAGGCTCAGATGTAGATTGGCATCTTCAAGTTCATTTTTGGCTTAAGTGGTTTTTGATTTGGCACTTAATTTTCACTTTTCTCAAGAAGCTAACCAAATGCTAGGCTAGTTAAAATCAAGACAGTACACAGCCAATATTCATAACTTCGAATACAAAAATGATAAATACATACAAATAGGATGAATACATTCAGTAGATCATAACCTTTACGTAGACGTGTTACATGGCATATGTAGCCTAAAACATATTCCAGTACAATCATATACAATCATAAGCATATTCCATAAAGCCTTATGGGGGGCACAGTCACTATTGCCTCTCTAATCTTGTCTCTCTATCTGTCTAAAACGTTGAAAAGCTGATGAGTGGCTTCTGCCAAAGCTATTGAACGCAATTTCAAATTGTAATGGAATTGGATAGCATTATCAGAGGGGGATCAAGCTGAAATAACACCCACATTATTGTCGGGGGGAAGAATCGCCCACAAATTCAAACTTCTGTTGAAATTCATGAGACCTCAGTATCCTCCTAGGGCACCGTATGAAAACTTTATCTTTGAGCCCTGCTCAGTGCTGCATCCACCATATCACCCACACTATGGTCTTTTTGGTGGCCATCACCTTGGTCAAAAGTGAATGTGCTCTCAGGCACTCATATCTAATCTCCTATATATACCTAGTTTTACAAGGACAAGAAAGTACTCAGACCTCCTATGAGATTAATTCCCAAAGTAGTTTGGTTTAAGTGGAAATCAATTAGCTTATCTGTATTCTTCCCAAAATCACACTCTGCACAAGGAAAGAAGTTACCCACTTTGGATGCATACAGAGCTCTGACTGACACTGCTGCTTAGAAAAGATTCTGAGCTCAGGTGCATGAGGTAGCCACATTGACTACAACATCTCAAACCACAGTTATCGTAGGATAAGTAACCATTCTGTTCTCCATTTCCTGATATCTTCAGATAAAGACAATGCCTTTAGTCAAACACATGTTATTGGGCTCAACCTGAATAACTAGGTGAAATTTAATAGGCTGTGGTATACCAGTCAGACGAAATAAATCAGTGGTTTTCAACCTTTTTTCATGTGCAGACTCTTAAAAAAATTTCAAATGGAGGAGCAGACCTCTTTGGAAATCTGAGACAAAACCTATGGACTCCTATGGGTGTGCAGACCACAGGTTGAAGACCACTGGGCTAGATGATCTAATTGTTCCTTCTGCCCTTAAATTCTGTGAATCCTAGACATTCAGTTAAACTGATTTTTATAAGATTGCACCTGTTCTAGAGTAACTTGCTTAGTATATGCTCCTTCACTCTGAAGCTGAAGACAATCTTTGTTTTCCGCAGAACAGAGCGTCAGTATCGAGACCTTTCTCATTGTCTCACTTTGCTTCCTCTCTCTGAACGAGGCCTCCGCAAGATGCAAGATAACTTTGATTGTTTTGCTGACAAACTCCATGACTTGGCTGTCTATAACTGTTTCCTAGCTACACTGGGCAGACTCCGCAGGTCGGTCACCCGACCGGAGACCAAGGTGAGAATCTGATAACTAATTCCAAGATTGGAAGAGTACTTCTGCTTCCAAGCTATCCCAGACTAGTACTAGCGAAAATCAAGGTGACTGTCCATGATGAGCTGCAAGACTAGATATAGCTGCTTCTAGGCCATGATGAAGGATCACAAAGCTTGCAATGTAAGGAACTCCTATGGTAGGTTTGCTGGGCTTGCTGGGAGGTGCAGGTGGAATCTGGGCTGCAGCATAGAATCCCTTCCCCCCCCCCTCCCCACTTATCAGCTTCTGTGTCTCACTGTATCAGGCTCTGATTGAAGAGATGGAGCAGAAACTCCATGCCTGCCACAACCATGGTATGGATTCCACAGAGGTTCCCAAGGAGCCTCTATGCCAGGAGGGAGGCAACACTCCCCTGCCAGAACCAGGAAAGAAGAGACAAGTAGCTGGTATGTTCTTCCTAAGGCTTCACAGTCCTGGCCTCTTTGTTCCTCCTGTCCTGCAATCCAGGCAGAGCAGCTGTGGGTTTCTCACCCCTTTCAGGAAACAAGGCCCCTCACCTCTCTGCTTCTCTTGCAGGCTCCTGCCGCCGCCCTATGAGCATAGCCAACAGAGATGCAGACTCTTCTTTCATCACACCTCAACCCCGTGTGTCCAGGCGTTGCCGGGGTGCCGCACTGCGCCATTCATCTCGGAAACCTGCCATCACCTTCTCTAGCGATGAGGAGAACAGCCCTGAGGATGGTAAGGACTCTGTGCATGTTAGAAGGCTATGGGGTGTGGGGGAAGAAGCCTGGACTGCCCTTTAATGGGATCTTGCGGGTTGTTGCTGCCGCTGCTAAGGCCCATGTTGTAATGAGAGCTGGCTTTTTTTTTTTTATTTATTTTTTTTGGAACCTCTGAAACTATTTATGAATTTGGGTCAAATTTGGCAAATAGTTTCAGCTGGGAGGGAAAATCGAAAATGTCAAATATTGTCATACTTTGAATTGACACTTCCAAAATATTTCACTTAAATGTCAACACTTTCTTCATCCTGGCCCTTTTTTGGTTGGTTTGTTTAGTCAAGAAAAACAGAAAAAATTCTGTTCAGTTCACAACAAACTGAATTTTTTATGAATTTTTCATTAAGGCCATCGAACTGAAAAATCAATTATTCACTCAGCTCTAATAATAATAATAATGGTAATAAAGTTCCTTTCAGGCATTCTTTGCATATTCCTCCTAGGTTCCCAGTCCCAAATGATCCCATCATCTCTTGGGGGTGTAAGGCATTCACAGCTCTCCGTCTGGGAGGGAGGCCATGCCCCTTTGCCACAAGGCCTCAGGGGTCTCTGTCACTCAGTGGGGTAGAGTAGAAATGTCTATAAGCCCCAGCCCTCAGGCAGCATGGGGCAGCACACAGTTAGGAGGCTCTGGCCAGTAGGCAGGGCAGAGCAGTAAAGTCCAGAATCCCAAGCCCTTGGGCAGGACAGAAAAGTCAGGAGGTTCTGGCCTGGGGTCAGGGCACAACAATGAGTCCCTGTGCCCAAGCCCTCAGACAGGATGGAACAGCAAAGTCTATAGGCCCAGGCCCTTAAACAGGGTGGACCGCTGACAAACGCAAGCCTTTTGGGGTGGGGAGGCTGCCACCCCAGGGGTGAGGTGGCTGGGGTAGGGAGACACGGGCCCACCAATTCCACCGCATCCAAGCCCAGGGCCCTAACAGTGGCAGAGTGGTCCACCACTGGGTCAGCAGGGAAATCTAGCCGCAACACTGGACGACTGTCAGTCAGCAATACAGCCAAACACCGCTCTGGCATTTCCTCTACATCTCTGGCGCTGCAGCGGTTGCTGTCGAGTCTGAGCTCTAACAACGGATGAGAGATATCCTTCTTCTGCAGCAGCTCCTCTCCAACAGAGCTGGAGGGGCCTGCCTTTTATAGTTCGGGTTCCTGTCCCACCCCTCTACTTTCAGTGAGGCGGGCATGGGTGGCCTGGCTCTGGCTGCCGGGGGGAGTCACAGCTGTCCACTTGGGAAGGAGGTCACACCCCCTTGCTGCAGAGGGCCGTAGATTCTATTCTGGGTTACCAGTAACCTTGGTCCCCTTTCTTATGTCCTCTGGTACTCTGGGTATATGGGTGTGCTGCCTTCTCAGTGACTGACACTCTGCTTCCTCCCTCTTAGAACTCTGTGCCGAATTGGCAGAGGATGAAACACCAAGCAAGGTGACTCCAATTTCCCGAGCTTCTGCTTGCCGTGCTCTGTGACAAAATATCTCACAGATGTGCCTCAGTTATTTAATAAGAAATAAAGCTGGTTTTATTTTCTCTTCTGTCTTCTGTGTTAAACCAACCATGTAGCCTTTTGACCATGTAAATGAGGAAATGGCAGAGCTGAGATTTACAGGGGCTCAATCTTTGGGGTCTTGCATCCCATTGCAAATGGTACACTTGTCCTAAACTTGCTGAGCATACAGCTCTTCTTAGAGTGCCATCCCTATCTGTGTTCCACATGTGCGAATGCATGTGCACCATATGCCTGCGATCAGATTTCTAACAAGCTGTGTCCGTTGGTCCGTGCCTGTGCAGTTGTTCGCCTTGTGCTCAAAACCCAAGGATATAAGAAGTGATGTGGGCTGATGCCTCTCCAGTTCCTTTTTACCACTGCATGGCCTGAATCAGAATTCTGTGTCCACAGATTTTTTTCTTTTTGTCTTAACAAACCTGCAAATATGTTGTAAATAGTTGTTTAGTATTTTAGTATAACATTTCTTTTTCCCTCCCTGTGGACAAAGACTTATGCCTAAAGTTCCAGGGCTTAAGAACTATCTCTTGTCCCTGCTCCTTCTGTGTGAGCAACAAGCACCAGTGCAGTCTCTCTTGTCTGAGAGAGGCACATATCTCTGCTAAGTGCAAAATTTGCTATTTGTTTCCCCCGCAAACCTGCAAGACTCAAGAATTCCAGCTAAGAAAACAGGGAGGAGGCTATGAGACCTCAGTCAGAACTGGGCCAGTGAGACTCCCTCTTCCTCGCTACGGTACATCAACCTCAACTGATGAGCAGTGCTCCTTCAGGCCCAAACTCACGAATAGAAGCTAGAGTTACTAAGCCCAAGAAGTTACTCTCATCAGAAGCCCTGGATGATAAGGGGCACACAAAAGCAGGAGGATCTCCTTCCACATCTGCTCCCCAACTCTGTCCTTGCACATGGGTCATAAAGACTTAAGTTCACTTCAAGCCTCCTGTCATGAGGGCAAGGGGTGAAGGGGAGAGGAGCTGCCAGTATTAACATCTGCACTGATTCCTTAGCTGAAGGATAGTCACTCAATGACACCATCTATGAGCTCCTTAATAGACTCTTCAATGGTACCAGCCCATCACCATAAAGATTTGCTGTCCACAATGGCCATGAATGTGCTGGATCCATTGGTCCTGACTACCGGAATGTGTCTGACTCCAGGGTGAACCAAATTTTGTACCTAACCAGAGGATATCTTCACCCTATCTTATCCCCCGTCTCGTTTTCCTTCAGGTCCAACCCTCCTGAGTGAGATTGAAACACCAGAGGAGGAAGCTACCTCCAGGGGATAGGAGTGTTCCCACTCCTTCAGGTTTTAGGCAGAAGTCTTCATCCCCACGTACCAACAGCTCTGCCAATCAAAAAAGAACTAGCCTGAACAGGACTCGGAGGCTCCAAGCAATCCTTCACCTCCACAGAGAGAGGTGAATTGGATCTGGGATCTGTCCACCATCCGATGCCATGCAGTTCCCCTCAACTGGTTGACTCTTCATAGTGGCCCTATTGTGGCCCAAGGGATCACTAAGGTAGACATCCCGGAGCTGACCATGAGTTCCGTCATATCTTTCCCATGGAACACCTATTGGCTCCATCAGAGTCTGTGGGAGAGGAACTAGAACCAGATCTACACGTTCTGATGGGTGTTTCATTTTCCTTACCAGATGAGGCTGAAAAAAATTCAGTTTGTTTTGAATGGAAACAGAATTTTTTGAGTGGCTGTTTTTCCCCTCAATAAAACATCTTTGCCATCCACACCTGACAATCACAGGCAATATCACAAGCTTCTAATAAGAGTGGCAAATTATCTCCTAGACCTCCTCTGGTGGAACCTGAATACCCAGCATTAGCTCCTTGACATTTGATAAACTTCTGGTCCCAGTAGGTGGCTGTCCCAGTAAATGAGGCGATCAAGGAACCAGTGACATTTTGTACCATGGGGAAACACACCCATATTCCTCGTTCATATATAATTGTGACCTTGCATATAAAACATGCCATGTGAGGTAGCATGGGAAAGGCTGATTTGCTGAACCCAATTGTTCCATCTAAATATGTATATAATCAATGCATATAAAGTTATGAGAATGTGTTGTATGGCTAACACTAAAACGTGCTGTGGGTTTTGGAAGAGCCCAGATACTAGTTCTCCAGAAACAATGTCAAGGAAAGTAACCAATGCCTGGTTGGGTGTCAAATCACCCAACAGCCATTTGTCAAAAACAAATCATGTCAAACCAACCTGATAGCTTTCTTTGACAGAGTAACAAGCCTTGAGGATAGGGGGAAGCAGGAGATGTTGTATATCTTGACTTTAGTAAGGCTTTTAATACTGTCTCACATGATCTCATAAACAAACTAGGGAAATACAACCTAGATGGAGCTACTATCAGTAAGGTACATAACTGGTTGGAAAATTGTACCCAGAGAGTAGTTATCAGTGGTTCACAGTCAAGCTGGAAAGGCATAACGAGTGGAGGCCCGCAGGGATAGGTTCGGAGTCTGGTTTTGTTCAATATCTTCATCAATGATTTAGATAATGGCAGAGAGAGTATACTTAAAGTTTGTGGATGATACTAAGCTGGGAGGGGTTGCAAGTGCTTTGGAGGATAGGATTAAAATTCAAAATTGATCTGGGCAAACTGGAGAAATGGTCTGAAGTAAATGGGATGAAATTGAAGGAGAAATGCAAAGTACTACACTTAGGAAGGAACAATCAGTTGCATACATACAAAATGGGAAATAACTGCCTAGGAAACAGTACTGCGGAAAGGGATCGGGGGTCATAGTGGACCACAAGCTAAATATGAACAAATCAACAGCGTTACACTGTTGCAAAAAAAGCAAACATTCTGGGATGTATTAGCAGGAGTATTGTAAGCAAGACACAAGAAGTAATTCTTCTGCTCTACTCCATGCTGATTAGACCTCAACTGGAGTATTGTGTCCACTTCTGGGTGCCACATTTCAGGAAAGACATGGACAAATTGAAGGAAGTCCAGAGAAGAGCAACAAAAATGATTAGAAGTCTAGAAAACATGACCTATGAGGGAAGATTGAAAAAATTGGGTTGGTTTAGTCTGGAGAAGACCTGAGAGGGGACATAAGTTTAAGTACATAAAATGTTGTTAGAAGGAGTAGGGAGAAAAATTATTGTTCTTAACTTCTGAGGATAGGACAAGACGTGATGGGCTTAAATTGCAGCAAGGGCAGTTTAGGTTGGACATTAGGAAAAACTTCCTAACTGTCAGAGTGGTTAAGCACTGGAATACATTGCCTAGAGAGGTTGTGGAATCTCCATCATTGGGGATTTTTAAGAGCAGGTTGAACAAATACACTTCTACCTCGATAAAATGCGACCCAATCTACCACAAATTCAGATATAATGGTAAAGCAGTGCTCCAGGGAGGCAGGGCTGTGCACTCCGGTGGATCAAAGCAAGTTCAATATAACGCAGTTTCAGCTATAATGTAAGATTTTTTGGCTCTCGAGGACAGTGTTGTATCGAGGTAGAGGTGTACCTGTCGGGGATGGTCTAAAAATGCTTAGTCCTACTTTGACTGCAGGGGACTGGACGAGATGGCCTTTTGAAGTCCCTTCCGGTCCTATGATTCTATGATTGTCCATCAAGGGAGCTACAATTCATTGACTCATCTGCATAAGGCCACACCAGGGAAATTGCTCAACCTTGCTTGGGGACTCAGCAATGCCCACCAGACATGCCTGGACTTGTTCTCCAAGCACATGGGCTAAGGATATAACATAGAACACAGGCCAGGCCTGCCCCCACCCTGCAACAAAGACACTCAGAAGATTCTAACCAAGGAGACTGGCCCAGATTTAAGGAACAAACCTGTATGTTAAGGGCTTCAGTATCCAGTGAGGTGAGAAAAACTGCTTAATCTAGATGTTGCCCAGTCTAATAAGGTTGAGAGTTTAGATTGTGTGCCTATATTTATATTTATTATATTTTGGTAACTAACTCTGACTTTTTGCCTACCACTTATAATCACTTAATTTATCTTTTTAGAGTCAATAAAGTTGTTTGACTGTTTATCTTTACCAGTGAGTTTGCCTAAAGTGTTAGTAAATTGGCTTAGGTTTGCAAAGGCTGGTGTACATCCACTTTCCATTGATGAAGTGGTGAGCCAATTAATTTGCCCTGCTCGTCTTGAGCAGTGCAAGATGGTATATTCCTGAAGTACAAGGCTAGGAGCTGGGGGGATTTGGCTGATGCATTACTCTGATTCATGAGTGACTTCGGGAGTATTCATGCAATCTAGCTGGGGGTGGGGCTCTGCATGCAGTTGTGCTGAGTGATAACAGCATGTGGAGGGGCTTGCTGCTTGCCACTAGCAAAGCATTGTGAGAGAGACAGCCCAGGATGGAAAGTTAAGGAGGCACAGTGGTCCCATGATCCCAGGCTGAAACCTGCGGATCCTGTCACACCCCTGGGACTCCATTTTTCCAGCTCTCTGTATTAATGAAAACAGTCAGCCTGAGCCCCCTTGCCCCATCTTAAAATGAGCAGAATTCTCTGACTTATTCTCCTTGTTTTTTATTATTCTATCTGGCTCTGGTCCCAATTAGATCAGTGAAAAGGGGGTTCCACTGTAAAATTTAAGCATTCAAAAATCAACCACAAGAGGGGGTGATGTGCACATTGAATATGTGACACTGGCACTTTCAATAAAATTTAGTTAATGTTTTGTTTTGGTTTTCACAAAATGTAAACACTAAGTATTCTCTGTACAAATACAAATGCCATTTTTTCTGCGGCAATGGATTTCTAGGATCCCTGATCATAACACAGCCCTTGAATTATATCCATATACATATTATATATATGTAGGCTTTAGTGTTTTGGACTAATTTAGTATTTGTCTCTGTATTATACCTTTTCCAATCAACACTTGTTATAGATTATGACATCTTGTGAATTTTCATGCACTTTTCACAGTTGAGCTGACACCTAGGATACATTTGTAGGCCCAATTGTTAAAACAGGCATAGAATGATTGCCACATAAGCACCAAGGAAAAGGGTCCTACTCCCCATATTTTAGTCCCCAAGAACAATGGAGGATGGAGACTCTTGACTTTGGGCAATTGAACATTTTTACTCAAATCAAAATTCTGTATGGTTATGCTGGCATCAATAATCCCCTCCTTCCACGAGGGAATGTGGTTTGCAGCTCTTGACATAAAAGATGCTTATTCTCATATGGATGTTCATACATCCTGCAAAAAGTTCTCATGTTTCTGGTAGGGCAAGAATGCTACCAGTTCAAAGTACTTCCATTTGGGCTAGCAACGGCACCCAGAGACACCTTATTGGTGGCAGCCTAAATGAGATGTTCAGGCTACACAGTCTTTCCATATGCGGATGACTGACTCCAGTCAGGTGGTGCAGTCGGCGATTGTTCTTGTTCCATCTTCTGACAGCCTTGAGAATCTGCATCAACAACGAAAATTGCCTTTTGACTTCTGCAAGATCTAGCAATTTTTATAGAAGCAATCCTAGGTTTGATCTCAGCAAAGGCCTACTTCCCTGTAGAAAGATTCCAGACCATGAACAATTTAATAAGACAGGTCACTTTCAGACCACAAAACACCATCAGTGTCTGCCTTTCTCTACTAGGCCACATTACGTTGTGTACTTAAGAACGTAACGGCCATAATGGATCAGACCAATGGTCCATCTACCCCAGTATCCTATCTTCCAACAGTGTCCAATGCCAGGTGTTCTTCGAGTGCTTGCTCATATCAATTCCAGTTAGGTGTGTGCATGCGCTGCGTGCACGGAAGTCGGAAATCTTTTCCCCAGCAGCTACCTGTTGGGCCGGCTGTGGAGCCCCCTGGAGTGGCGCCGATATGGCGCTCTATATAAGACCCTGCCGGCCTGACTCCACCCTTCAGTTCCTCCTTACTGCCCGTGACGGTTGTTGGAACAGTGGTCTCTTGCTGGCAAGTGCTCCACTACTCCCTAGCATTCTCTTATAGTTGTAAATGGTTCCCTTTGTTAGTTAATCATTAGTAGTTATCTTTGTGTTAAGTGTAGTATAGTGGTTTGGGGGTGGGGGGTTCCCCTTCAACGAGTGCGCTACGGGACTCTGGGGCATGCCATCCCAGGGCTTCAAACCCTGCAGTTCTTGCGGCAAGTCCATGTCTACAGGTGACCCCCACGACTCCTGCCTTAGGTGTCTGGGGGAGACTCATCAGGCAGACAGATGCAAAATCTGCATATCATTTAAGCCCCGCACGAGGAGAGGGAAATCTGCCTCAAGCAACTCCTCATGGAGTCTGCACTGCGTCTCTCTCAAGATGCAGGCCTGAGCACCTCAGTGCGCAGTGCTTCCCCATCGGTGCTGCCCACAGCACCGCACAAGGACCCTCACCCTCCTCCGGACTGATGATCTCCCAGGCCCCAAAGACATCTACCTCGGCACCACTCCCACTCCCCAATTGCTGTAAGATGCAAGCCGTGGAAGGACATTCCAAAAGGCTCAAGTCAGTCACCGTGGCCCTGACCGAGCACAGCTCAGACCAGGCCCCAAAGCCTGACAAAACCACAAGACCTCCATCAGCTCATACTAGTCCTGCGCCACAAGGGCCTCTTCAAGTGGAGGAAGCTACGTTGCCCTCCACCCCAAACACCTTTGAGGCCGCTAGAGGGCTTATTGAGATGATGGCACCGGTGTCCCCCATCCTGGCACTGCCCCTGGCATGACTCCCAGTACCGTCGAGGGGTAAACCGGCGATGTTCGGGCCGCCCATTCCCAGACCAGCTTCCCCACGCTGCTCTGAGTCCCAGTGGCGTTCGGAGTCCTGGCACCACACTGCGCACTGGTCCGACTCACGATGCTGGTTAGACTCGTGGTGATGGTCTTGCAGCCCCAACCCTCAGAGCCGTTCACACTCGAGGTCGTGGTCAGCCACCAGGACATGGTCCAGATCGTGTTCGGCAACAGCATGGCACCGTTTGGACTGGCACCGATCTGCGCACTGATCCCCTGCGCAGCACCGCTCATCATTGCATCACCACTTTCAGGCCCATTGCAGATCCCCAACCCAATCCCGATCCCCTTTGCGGCACCAATCATCCTTGTGGCACCGATCCACATTTCAGTACAGATCATCTTCATGATTCCAGTCCCTGGTGCGGCACCGGGACCCACCTCAGCACTGCTCCATGGCGCGGCACTGATCACCCTCTCAGCGCCCCCCCCCCCCATACTGGCAGTGGTCATCACGTGATCCTCGCCCATTGAGGGATTCGGTGCCCCCCTCCACACACTCCCGCACCACTCCCAGTCGTTGCACTCGCGGTCCCCCTCCATCAGATCGGGACAAGCCTCAAGGCCTCAGACATCCCTCAGTCGGGTCCGGGAAGCCTGGGACATGATCCCTCAGTGCCACAATGGCAACCTCAGTGGAAATTTTGGATCCCTTAGGCATACCACCAGGCCCAAGGTGCCACTCCCGCTGCCCACCCATCAACACACTCAGGTGACTGACCCTCCCCCCCATCATAAACAGATAGTTAAGGGTTAATGTCTCTTTTACCTGTAAAGTGTTAACAAACAGGGAACCAAAAACACCTGACCAGAGGACCAATCAGGAAACAAGATACTTTCAAATCTCGGTGGAGGGAAGCCTTTGTTTGTGGTTCTGGGGTTTTGTTTTGTTCTCTCTGGGTCCTGGAAGGGACTAGATGTGCAACCAGGTTTCTTGCCAATCTCCCTGCTACAGTCTCTTATATATTCAGAATAGTGAGTATTGACTAGGAAAGGCGGTTATAGGCTTTTAATTGTTTTCTGTATTTGCAAATGTGTAGTTTGCTGGAAGTATTTTAAATTGTATTTTGCTGGGGGGGGGGGGGGGGGGGCTTCTCTCTAGTGTCTATAAGCTGAAAGACCCTGTAACTTTTACCATCTAAATTACAGAGACAACTTTTACTTTTTTTTTCTTTCTTTCTTATTAAAAGTTTTGCTTTTTAAGACCTATTTGATTTTTCCCCTTGTTGAGTTTCAAGGGAATTGAGTCTGTACTTAACAGGGAAGGAGAAGGGAGGAATCCCTTTGTTTTAGATTCACGGAGCTTGAATCTGTCTGTCTCTCCAGGATAACCCAGGGAGGGGACGCCTGGTAGGGGGAGAGAAGGGGTTTGAATCACAGTGATCTTCCAGGGTAACCCAGGGAGGGAAAGCCTAGGAGAGGCACTGGTGAGGGAAAGAGTTTTACTTTCCTTGTGTTCAGATCCAGGGGGTCTGGGTCTTGGGGGTCCCCAGGGAAGGTTTTGGGGGGACCAGAGTGTATCAAGCACTCCAAGTCCTGATTGGTGGCTGCTATCAGATCTAAGATGGTAATTAAGTTTAGGGAAATTCACGCTGGTACCCTATTTTTTTGGACTCTAAGGTTCAGATTGGGGAAATATACCATTACACCCCTCCCCCCGAGGCAACCCTCAGCCGCTCACCTCCAGACCAGCCCCAATCCTCGGAGTCAGCTCTTCCTGCGGTAGAGGCTACCCCACACTCCCAGGAAGATCCGTTCGTGAGAAATCAAGGGGCCAAGTCAGACCCAGCTCTCTGGGTGGTATCATCCTCCCCTGACGAGGCTGTAGCTTGCACATCCATGGCTGGCCCACCTCCCATGGACTTTAGGGTCTTACAAGAGCTACTCAGGCATGTAGCCCTAAACATGAACCTCCAAGTGGAGAAGGTTGTGGAGGAAGAAGACCCCATGGTAGACGTCTTGAGTCCAGACGGTCATTCCAGGGTGGCCCTCCCGATAAACAAGATTATCCAATCTAATGCCAAAGCACTTTGGCAAACCCTGTCCTCCATCGCCCCCTCCCCCAGCCAAGGGAATGGAGAAAACGTATTTTATCCCCACCAAAGGATACGAATATGTCTTCACTCACCCTGCCCCATGTTCTCTCATGGTGGACACAGTTAATGAAAAGGAGAGAGAGGGCCAACAGGGGCCTGCCCCAAAATCAAAGGAGGCAAAATGCACGGACCTCTTTTGGCAGAAAAATTTATTCTATAGGGGGCCTCTCACTTTGAATTGTGAACCAGCTTGCGGTTCTCAGCAGATATAGTTTTATAATTCGTGGTCTGCGATCCTTCAGTTCCAGGAACTCCTCCCATCTGAGTCCCACAAAGAATTGGGGCCATTGCTGAGGAGGGTAAGCTGGTAGCCTGAACCTCCCTCCAGAGCTCCCTTGACACTGCAGACGCGGCAGCTTGCACTTTGGCCTCCGGCATTGCCATGTGTCGGAACGCATGGCTCCAGACATCCGGCCTCCCACCTGAAGTGCAACCCACCATTTAGGATCTTCTGTTTGATGGCCAGGGCCTGTTTACTGAGCAAACTGACTCTCACCTGCATACCCTGAAAGACACAAGGAACACCATAAAATCCTTGGGTATGCATACTCTGGCAACTCAAAGCCATTTAAGCCTCAGCCTCCACAACAGTGCCTCTTCCCGCCCAGACCTAGGCAGGACTTCTCCCATAGGAAAGCAGGTACTCATGGCATAGACCAGTGGTCCTCAACCTTTTAGTCTGGCAGGCGCCAAACAAAGGACTGTGGCAGCGGTTAAGCATCCGCTGAAATGCCACCGAATTTCGGCGGCGACGCCTCTCGATGACATCACTTGTCAGCAGCAAGCAGCGTCATCCAGAGGCGTCGCTGCTGAAATGCCGCTGAATTTCAGCAGCATTTTGGCGGATGCTCGACTGCCAGCCAGGATGCGGGTGCATTTAGGTGCCCCCACAGGCACCACATTGGGGATCCCTGGCATATACCTCCTTCAGGACAAAGCTAGGGCCAATCTGAGCCCCCCCTTACCCCAACTCTAAGTGCCCATTTTGAAGGTGCGTTCAAGGATGGACTACCAGTGCAAAACCCGGCCAACTATCCCTTCCTGAATTGTCTATCTCGTTTCTACGATGCCTGGTCCCTTATTACATCGGACAGTTGGATCCTTGGCACAATAGAGGCAGGATAGTTTATCCACTTCCGGTCTACCCCCCTTTCCCACCATCCTTCCCCATCCCTCTTCAGGGACCCCTCTCATTAGCAACTTCTCATCGAGGAGGTATAGACACTCCTCACCCTAGGGGCAGTGGAGAAAGTGCCCCAAGAGCTCAGGGGCAGGAGTTTCTATTCACGCTACTTCCTCATTCCCAAGGCAAAAGGAGACTTAAGGCCAATTCTGAACCTCAGGAAGCTCAACGAGCACATTTGTCAACCTGAAGTTCTGCATGGTCTCCTTGGCCACAATCATCCCCCCCGTGAACCAGGGAGACTGGTATGCCGCCCTTGATATGAAAGACGCCTACTTTCACATCTCAGTCAGCCAATCCCACAGACATTTTCTCCGGTTCGTGGTGCACGAGACGCTCTACCAGTTCACAGCCCTCCCATTTGGCTTGTGCAGAGCCCCTCACGTCTTCATGAAGTGCATGGCGGTTGTGGCAGCTTTTCTTCGCCGTCATCACGTTCAAATGTTCCCTTACATCAATGACTGGCTTATTTGGGGTCGATCTCACCAGCAAGTCCAGTCTCAGGTGCAGTTAGTCATGGACACATTCAATCGCTTGGGCATCATGCCTAACGCCAGCAAGTCTGTACTCTCACTGATACAGACAATAGAGTTTATTGGAGCAGTCTTAGACGCGACCCAAGCTCAGGCTTTCCTCCCAGAGGCCCGGCGTCTAGCTCTAACAAACATAATCAACAACCTCTGCAGGTTCCCCAGTCTCAAGCTGCTGGGTCACATGGTGTCCTGCACCTACATAGTGCAACACACCAGACTATGTCTCAGACCCCTACAGATGTGGTTGGCATCTGTATATTGACCGGACCGCGAAAACCTAGATATGGTTCTTACAGTCCCGAGCCCCACGCTTGACTCCCTGCATTGGTGGCTGGACCCTCAAATGGTAGGTACTGGGGTCCCATTTCATCCTCCCCACCCTGACCCTCATGGACGCATCCACGTTGGGATGGGGGGCTCACCTCAAAGACCTGACAACGCAGGGTCTGTGGTAGGAGTACGAGCTAACTCTCCATATCAATATCAAGAAACTCAGGGCTATCCACCTTGCATGCCAAGCATTCCTCCCCCACCTACGAGACCATTGCGTAGAAGTTCTGACAGGCAACACCATGGCCATGTTTTATCTGAACAAACAAGGCAGAGCCCGGTCATCGCCGCTCTGCTATGAAGCTCTTCTGTGGGAATTCTGTTTAGCCCACTCCATCACTCTCCAAGCTTCGTACCTGCCAGGTGTTCAGAACGTGTTGGCGGACAGTTTGAGCAGATGCTTCCTCATGCATGAATAGCTGATTCACCCGGACGTCATCTACTCGATCTTCTGCACCTGGAGGTTTCCCCGTATCGATCTGTTTGCTTCACGGACCAACAGGAAGTGCCCAGCCTTCTGCTCCTTCCTGGGTCACAGACCAGGCTTGATCACGGATGCTTTCCTGATCTCATGGTCAAGCCAACTACTCTACACTTTTTCACCATTCCCACTGATCCACAAAGTACTTCTCAAGGTCCGCAGGGACAAGGCAGATGTCATACTGGTGGTCCCTACCTGGGCCTGCCAATGCTGGTATCCCACCTTGTTGGATCTATTGATATGGACGCCCCAACGTCTTCCTCTCAGTCCTGACCTCATCTCGCAGAACCACGGTCATCTCCTACACCCGGACCTTCAGTCGCTCCATCTTACAGCCTGGAGCATCTGTGGTTGAACCAGGCTGAGCGCGCCTGCTCAGACTCAGTACGGCGCGTACTCCTGGAGAGCCATAAACCCTCTACCAGACTCACTTACGAAGCTAAATGGAAAAGATTTTCCACTTGGTGCACCCAGCGGCAGGTATCCCCGCTCCAAGCTCCAACCCCTGCATCCTGGACTACTTAATGCACTTGAAAGACCAACATCTCACCTTCGGTTCCCTTAAGGCTCACCTCGCGGCCCTTTCAGTATTCCATCCAGGAGCAGCAGGGCTCTCAGTGTTCGCACACCCGGTCGTGTGGCACTTCCTGAAAAGTTTTTGGAAAAGATCCACCCCCTGACGAAACCTCCCATGCCAGTCTGGGACCTGAACTTGGTTCTCTCCTGTGTGATGGGTCCTCCTTTCAAGCCACTGGCTTCCTGTTCACTCCTCTACCTCTCCTGGAAGGTCGCCTTCCTAGTGGCCATTACTTTGGCATGCCGGGCTTCCAAGCTACGAGCTCTCACATGTGAACCACCTTCCACAAGGATAAAGTTCAGCTGAGGCCTCACCCAGCCTTCCTGCCAAAAGTGGTATCTTATTTCCATGTAAGCCAGGACATTTTCCTGCCAGTTTTCTACCCGAAACTGCAAGCCAATCTTTGGGAGCAGCATCTTCATTCACTGCACGTTAGAAGAGCCTTCGCCTTCTATATAGACTGTGCAAGGTCATTCCGTAAGATGACCCAGCTGTTTGTCGCCATCACGAAACGAATGAAGGGCACTCTGGTCTCTGCCCAGCAGATATCTTAATGGATTACCACATGTATCCATACCTGCTACAATTTGGCAAAAGTCCCTCCTCCTGCTGTTACAGCTCTCTCCACAAGGGCTCAGGCATCGTCTCTGGCCTTTCTGGCAAATGTGCCCCTTCAGGACATCTGCAGGGCTGCCACATGGGCCTCAGTGCATACCTTCACGTCTCACTACGCCATAGTCCAGCAATCCTGCAATGATGCTGCTTTCGGCAAGGCTATTCTTCAGTCCACACTACCTTGACTCTGACCCCACCTCCGAGGTAAGGCTTAGGAGTCAGCTAACTGGAACTGATATGAGCAAGCACTCGAAGAAAAACCGGTTACTCACCTTTTTATAACTGTTGTTCTTCAAGATGTGTTGGCCATCTCCAGTCGCTCCAGCTATAGCAGGCACCAAACCGTGGCCAGCAGAGAGTCCTACTCTGCATGGCAGCCACAGTGGCCTCCTCCGGGACTATGGCAATTCTGGACCCCATGGGCCTACCATCAGCAACAGGTCACCATTTCCAGAGCATCCAAGTCTGGGCATTCCAGGCAGCACCATTCCAAGTCGCCACACAGGCACACATCAATGGCAAGAGAGGCCACTCTCTCTAGGCTGCCCTTGGATCCCCAAGAGCAACTAGCGATGGCAGGCCCAGTGCCCACAGCAATACCAAGCACTATGACCTCAGGAGGTGTCAGCCTCGTTGGGCCCTGAGGTGACCCAGGCCTACAGGGACCCACAGGAGGGTATGGACGAGGGTAACCAGCAGCAACTCACATCCTCCTCTTCTCCAGGCGAAACAGTGGTGGGTACATCAGTCTCAGGACCGCCACCAATCTACCACAGGGCTCACCAGGAGCTGCTCTGCAGGATCGCCCTCAATATGGGCCTCCGGGTGGAAGAAACGGTCAAGCAGGAGGATGCGATGGTGGACATCCTGGCTCCCGAGGGTCCCTCCAGAGTAGTGCTCCCTCTCATAAAGACCATATAGACAAATTACAACACCATATGGCAAACCCCGGCCTCTATCACACTGACAGCCAGAGGGTAGAAAGGAAATACTTCGCCCCATTCAAGGGCTACGAGTTCCTGTTCTGCCATCCAATTCCCCACTTCCTGGTCATTTCAGCAGTCAACGAAAAGGAATGGCAGGGCCAACAAGCCTCAGCTCCAAAGGCCAAGGACTCAAGAGGCAAAGCGTCTGGACCTCTTTGGTAGAAAGGTCTACTCATTTGGGGGCCTCCAACTACTTATAGGCAACCAGCAGGCGATCCTTAATAGACATAACTCCAACTCTTGGACGGCCATGTCCAAGTTGAAGGCTCACCTGCCCCAGGCCTCACAGTCAGAGTTTGCCGCATTAATAGAGGAAGAAAGGTGGTAGCCAAGACTTCACAGGAAGCCTCCTTCAATTCAGCTGACTCTGCGGCCAAAACCATTGCCTGAGGGGTAGTCATGCAATGCTCAATGTGGTTTCAGGCATCAGGCCTCTCTCCAGAGGTCCAGAACACCCTCCAAGACCTCCCCTTCAAGGGCTCAAGTCTTTTCTCGGAGCAAACAGACTCCAGGCTGCACAGCCTTAAGGACTCTAGGGCCACCCTGAAGTTGCTAGGGATGCATATGCCGGCAACCCAGACAAAGCTCTTCAGGCCCCAGCCTCTGCAGCAGAGGCAATATCAACCCCACCCCAGATATGAGCCGTATCGCAGGCAGGGCACAAACAACAGACATAGACTGCAGAATAACATGCCTAACCAAGGCCAGAATAAACCCCAGCTTGGAAACAAGCAAGGGTTTTGAAGGCGCTCTCAAGGACAGTATACCAAACCAGTACCTACATCCATCCCCTCAGTTTTTAAACTGCCGGTCCCGTATAACATTGGACAACTGGGTCCTATGTACGGTGCAGGTGGGATACTTCCTCCAGTTCTCCTCTTTCCCTCCCTTCCACCCCACCTTCCCCATCCCGCTTCAGGGACCCCTCTCACAAGCATCTCCTTATGCAGGAGGGCCGTTCACTCCTCAAGATAGGGGCAGTGGAGGAGGTTCCACAGGAGCTAGGGGGAAAGGGGTTTTATTCCCATTACTTCCTAAGCCCCAAGGCAAAGGGGGATCTTTGACCCATTTTAGACCTTCGCGGACTCAACAAATGTATGGCCAAACTCCAGTTACGCATGGTCTCCCTAAGCACTATAATCCCATCACTGGATCCGGGAGACTGGTATGCTGCCCTCGACATGAAGGACACCTATTTCCACATCACCATCCATCTGGCACACCTCCGGTTTGTCATAAATCAACATCACTTCTGGTTCACAGTTCTCCCATTCGGCCTGTCGACAGCCCCCCACGTGTTCACAAAGTGCATAGCAGTAGTGGCAGTCTTCCTGCAGAGAAGGCAAGTTTGAGTCTACCCATACCTCAATGATGGCTACTGACAGGTCGTTCCAAGGACAAGGTCCAGTCCCACGTGACAATGGTCATGAACACCTTTCACAGACTGGGACTCCTCCTCAATGTACCCAAATCGTCACTCATACCTACCCAAAGGAGAGAGTTTATAGGAGCAGTCCGAGACTCAGTACAGGCAAAAGTGAGCCTTCCAGAGCCCAGGTTCCAAGCCATAGAGCAGATTGTCAAAACAATGCTTCAGTACCCCACCACAACAATCAGGTGTTGCCTGCAGCTAATAGGACATATGGCAGTATGCACGTATGTGGTCAAGCATGCCTGACTAAGACTCAGGCCCATACAAGCGTGACTCGCACTGTCTTACCGCCCATCCTGAGACCCCCTGCACATTGTGGTGATGATCCCAGGGCAGGTACAAGAATCCCTGCATTGGTGGCTGGACCAACCAATGGTCTGTGCTGGGGTCTCCTTCGCCAAGCCCTAGCCTTCTCTGACATTAGTAACAGATGCATCAGATCTGGGCTGGGATGCATATTAGGGGATCTGAGGACACAAGGCTTGTGGTCGAGGGACGAGATACCTCTCCATATCAACCTGAAGGCGTTCAGAGTGGTTTTTCTATCCTGCCAAACCTTTCACGCCACTTTGCAAGATCACAGTGTGACAGTCCTAAAAGACAACACCACCGCCATGTTCTACATAAACAAACAGGGCGGAGCCCGCTCCTCACCCCTTTGTCATGATGCTCTTCTCCTCTGGACTCCTGTATAGCCCAATCCATTCAGCTGGAAGCATCCTACCTTCCAGGGGTAGGAACGAGCTGGCGGATCGATTCAGCAGGTCATACCATGTGCACGAGTGGTCAATCAGATCGGACATCATACAGTCAGTCTTCCATAGGTGGAGTTATCCTCAAGTAGACCTCTTTGCCACCAAGAGCAACTCACAGTGCCCTCAGGTCTGCCCATTCCAAAACCACAGTCCAGGTTTGATTGCCAACGCGTTCCTAATACCATGGGGTGAGGGGCTGAAGTATGCCTTTCCTCCTATCCCACTGGTCTACCGGGTCCTTCTCAAAATTCGCAGGGACAGGGTGATGGTAATCATGATTGCCCCATCCTGGCCATAGCAGCGTTGGTACACGACCCTCCTAGAGCTGTCCATAGATGCCTCAATAGCCCTGCCCCTCTTCCAGGATCTGATCACACAGGACCAAGGGCACCTTCTCCACCCGAACCTGCAGTCTCTACATCTCATGGCTTGGAAATTCCGTGGCTAAATCCCATGGAGAGCCAGTGCTCTCAATCAGTGAGACAGATTCTCCTTGGTAGTGGGAAACCTTCCACTAGGGCTACCTACCTGGCAAAGTGGAAAAGGTTTTACTGCTGGTGTGAACCCAAGCATCTTCAACCACTCCAGGTTCCTGTCATGGTTATTTTGGACTACTTCCTACACCTTAAGCAACAGGATCTGTCCCTTTCATCCATCAGGGTACACCTGGTGGCCATTTCAGCTTTCCATCCAGGGGAGTCTGGGCATGCAGTGTTTTCAAAGCCCATGGTGGGGTGATTCCTTTAAGGGCTGGAGAGGGTGTTCCTGTATTCTTGCCCACCAGTCCCAGGGTGGAACCTGAACCTGGTCCTCTCCAAACTCATGAGCCCACCGTTTGAGCCCCTAGCCACTTGTTCCTTCCTCTACCTTTCTTGGAAGGTGGTGTTCCTGGTGGCCATTACATCGGCAAGGAGGGTGTCCAGATTGAGAGCTCTCACCTCTGAACCCCCGTACATGGACAAGGTGCAGCTTAGACCGCACCCCAAATTCCTCCCCAAGGTGATCTCCCAGTTCCACATGGGACAGGACATTTGCTTGCCAGTTCTTTCCAAAACCCCACATGAGCCCGAGACACTGCAGCCTACACATGCTGGATGTCCGAAGAGCCTTAGCATTCTACATAGGGTGCATGAAACCTTTCCGCAAATCAGCCCAATTGTTTGTTGCCATAGCCGATAGTCGTAGCCGATAGAATGAAGGGTCTTCCAGTCTCTGCGCAACACATATTGTCCTGGATCACAGACTGCTTTTGCACATACTACGAGCTGGCCAAGGTTCCAGCCCCAGCAATTACGGCCCATTCAACCAGAGTGCAAGCATCTTCGACTGCTTTCTGGTGCAGGTCCTCATCCCAGACATCTGTAGGGCAGCCACCTGGTCTTCAGTGCACACATTTACAGCTCACTATGCTGTCAACCAACAGGCCAGAGATGCGGCGGTCAGCAGAGCTGTTCTTCAAGCAATCGTTCCATGACTCCTACCCTCCTCCAATAGTAAGCTTGGAAGTCACCTAATTGGAATGGACAGGAACAGTCCTTGAAGAAGAAAAGACAGTTACTTACCTCTTGTAACTTGTTCTTCGAGATACGTTGTTCACGTCCATCACGTCCACCTCCCTTCCTCTCCGTTGGAGTCAACAGCAAGAAGGAACCGAAGGAGGGTCGGGCTAGCAGGGTACCATAAACGCCGCCATAAGGGTGCCACTCTAGGGGGTTCCACTGCCATCCTGACGGGCACTGCCAAGGGAAAAAGTTTCCAATGTACGTGCATGTGACGCGTACACACACCTAATTGTAATGGATGTGAACAGCACATCTCAAAGAACAACAATTATGAGAAGTAAGTAACTGCCTTCTTTCCATTTTGTAGTCTTTAATTGCTAAAGGAGATGCTCCTGTATTTTTCTTTAGTCTTCTACCTGTGAAGAGCATTTCTGATTTAACAAGCTTTTCTCAAGAAATTTCATACTCAAATGCTTCTCTGTGCTGAAAAAGACAAGTCCAGGGCCTCATTAATATCCTTACTGTGCAAACAATGCAAACATGAGTGGAAAAATCTCTTTATAAAATCAGAAATTCTATTCACTAAAGACAAAAGTACAACATATCCATTTTAGCAATGTACCTTATTTCATGTAGTAGACCATTTTAAGAACTAACAGCATGTAAATAAAACAGCTGATGTAATTTTTAAAATAATGTATTTGCCCTGTCTTGGACCTGTCTAGGTTCCTCCCTAGACTGACTATCCTGTAGTGTTCTCACCACAGGTGCCAGCTTCTTCCTTTTTCCCCTGGAGTGCTCAGCTCAGGCCTCACCCCCACCCCTCCTCTTCCTGCCCCCATTCTGCCCTGCCTCTTCCCACTCACTTCCACCCCTTCCCCCAAGCACGCCTCCTCCCCCTCACTCCCAGTGCCTCCTGCATGCCATGGACAGCTGATCTGCAGCAGGTGAGAGGCACTGAGGAGGAGGGGCAGCTGGCTGATGGTGAGTGCTAAGCACCATTTTTTTTCCCTATAGGTGCTCCACAGCTGGAGCACTCACGGAGTCAGCACCGATGGTCCTCACCTAGGATCCTGGGTCATTCTTGTGGTCTGGCCTGGTGCTGGCCATCTCGGTTTAGGCTTTCACAAGGTGCTTAGCTCAATCCTTTCAGGTGTTCACTATCATTGAACTGCCTCAATATTTAGAGCCTATTGTGAGAACGCTGAAAGTTTCAAGTTAAGTACCCAATAAATGGTGGCCCCTTCTGAAAATATGGCTGCATCTATTTTCAGATGCTCCACCACCAAAACACCTGGGCCCTTTCTAAAGCTTTGGTATTACTCAAACATTTCCCCAGCTGCATTACCTATAGTAGTGCCCCATCTTCTGAATGTTTCCCTCTTCAGCTGGATCTCTGCAACCTGGTGCTGTGTCCTGTGCCTTCCTGTGCACTGTAGAAAAAATTAATTAAATCAGTTGTGGCTTGGCAAAGTCTCTCTCTGGTGCTGAGTGACAAGGTAAGCTGCTTCCAGGACAAAAATCCTACTGCATTTTACTCACGCACACAACCTGCCAAAGAAAAACCTCACTTCAGTGCCCCGTGATCATTTTTCATGGGATGTGTATGGGGAGGAACAAAAACAATGAAGTGGATAGGCACTTCCTGGCTCTTTGGGCTGAGAGGAAGGAGCCCTAAAAGCTGCATCAACCACTGAGATATAATTGTGAGAAGGGAAGATAATCTGCAATACAGGGCAAATATCTGAACTAGGGCTAATAGCTGCAACACAAGGCTCCAGGTACTAATTCACTGATGTCCTCAACAAAAGAAGCAAATAGCAGATGTTAGAATGGGTTGTTTCTTTCAACTTTTGTGTCAATTATTTCAGCCGTGAGCAATTAGATTAAGGCGAAATAGAGGTACTATTAACCTCTCCCAGCTCTATGCTGCCCTTCAGTGCTGATTCACAGTACTGCTGCTGTTCTTGTCCTGGGTCTCATTCTTCCCCACTGGCTCTGCTGATTACTTTCTGTCTTTGCACACGCATGCACACGGGCCCCCCGGCTGACTTCTGTACCCTGGTCTCCAAACAATGATCTCACTGCCACATTCAGCTGGTGAGAAACTATAATAAAATGGAGGAAAATAAACACATGAGGGGAGAGTGAGGCTGCTGATTTAGGAGCTAGGAATTTGCCTCTTGCTGTCTCCTGCATTGTGTATCTGATCTGAGAAAGTGACAGCTTGACCTAGTGCTTTCCTAGTTGAGACTCTTGCTATGCTTGTTCCTCTGGAAACAGTCTGGTTCCTGCAGATGTTGCCTGCTGAATACATGAATAGCTCAAAGGAACATACATTCGTAGATTCCAGGGCCAGAAGGAACATTGTGATCATCTAGTTTGTCCTCCTGTATAACATAGGTCATAGAACTGCCCCAAAATAATTCCTAGTGCATAACTTTTAGAAAAACATCCAATCTGGATTTTAAAATGGCCTGTGAAGAAGTATCCACCACCACCCTTGATGTTCCAATAGTTAATTACCCTCACTGTTATGCCTTATTTCCAGTCTGAATTTTGTCTATCCTCAACTTTTTCAGGCATTGGATCTTGTTATACCTTTGCTAGATTGACGAGCCTATTATCAAATATTTGTTGCTCTTGTAGACTCCTAGAGACTATAATCAAGTCACCCCTTAACCTCTTTATTAAGCTAAGCAGGCTGAGCTCCTTGAGTCTATCGTTATACGTCATGTTTTCCAATCCTTTAATCATATTCTCATAGCTCTTCTTTAAACCCTGTCCAATTTATTAACATCCTTCAATTGTGTACACCAGAACTAGACGCAGTATTCCAGTAGCAATCACACCAGCATCAAATACAAAGGTAAAATAACCTCTCTACTTCTCAAGATTCCACTGTTTATGCATTCAAGGATGGCATTAGCCCTTTTGGCCACAGCGTCACACTGGGAGCACATGTTCTGCTGGCTATCTACCGTGGCCCCCAAATCTTTTTCAGAGTCACTTCCCAGCAGAGAGTCCCTCAGCATATAAGTAGGGCCTACATCCTTTGTTCCTACATTTACATTTAGCTGTATCAAAACGTATTGTTTGTTTTGCACCCAGCTTACTAATCGATCAAGCTTGCTCTACAGCATTGACCTGCCATCTTCATTATTTGCCACTCCCCCAGTTTCTCTGTCACCTGCAGCCTTTATTGGTGATGATCTTATGTTTTCTTCCAGGGCATTGATAAAAATGTTAAATGTTCTTTGAGTGCTTGCTCATGTCGATTCCATTCTACGTGTACGCGTGCCCATGTGCGTGGTCGTCTGAGATTTTTTGCCTTAGCAGTACCCATAGGGTCGGTTGTGGCACCCCCTTGAGTGCCACGCTCATGCATCGGTATATGAGTGCCACCGGCCCTACATCCTCTCAGTTCCTTCTTACTGCCCGTGGTAGTTAGTTAGAGTGCCTTTCCTTGCATAGCAAGGGCTAGCGGTTTTGTCTCTTCTGACTTTGAGCTTTAGGGCCTTGTAAATAGTTGTTTATAGTAGTTAGTGTTAAGTAGTTGTTTGTTAGAGTCCCATCAGAGACTTTGTCCCAGGTGAGGCATGCCCCATTCTCCGGGGTTTAAGCCCTGCACAGACTGTAACAGGCCTATGCCTGTAAGTGACCCCCACAGCAGCTGCCTCAAGTGCTGGGGGGAATTGCATGTAAACGACAAGTGTTGTATTTGTAAAAACTTTCAACCCAGGACTCCCAAAGATTCATTTGAGGGCTCTCCTCATGTAGGCTTCCCTCCGACCGGCTTCTGAGCCATCCTGGCCAGATTCGACTGCTAGTACCTCGTTGCATGGCGCACCCCTGTCACCGGGCTTTGTCCAGCGCCACTCTCCGTCACCGGTGCCCAGTAAGAAAACTAAGAAGCATGGCTCCCCGACACCAGGCAAGAAAGGCCATCAGGCAAACAACCCAGTTCAGGCCACCCGGCCATGCCGGAGCCACGCAGATGTGCCTCCTCAGTCAGAGCCCTTAGCCCCTTAAAGGATCCACCACTGACTCCCAGGAGTGGTAGGGGACCCAAACTTTTGGTGACACTGATGCCTTTCCAAGCTCCACCAGTCCCAAGAGAGCAGAGGCCTCCACCGCCACCAATGGCACCATGTGTGTTGAAGGAAGCAGCAAAGGCTGCATACAAGGGCAAGCCAGTTGCCAAGACCTCCCAGAGTGCAAAGGCATGCCACTTACCCCCTGGAGCGAAGGCAGCATTCTCCATTTCCATGTTACAGATCTCTGGCATCGCAGCCCAGATCCTTTGGGCCTAGCCCTTGGTCACTGGCACCACGTTTGTGGTCCCGAGCATCTCAATGTGAATCATCTACGGGGAGGTGCCAGTCACCATACTATCAGCACCGTTCACCCTCCCACTCGTCGTCCTCCCGGCGCAGATCTCCATCACCTGCCCCATGGAGCACTCCCTGTCGTGATACCAGTACGCCTGAAACTAGCACTTGTCCTCCCACTCCAAGCACCTGTCTCCGGTGGTGACGGTCATCAGGCAAACACAGGTGCTGACAGCCCCTCCATGGTCACCAGAAGGGGATTTCTCCAGCATAGAAGGGCAGTTCAGTCCATTGCTGAGACTCCACTGGTGCTATTGAGCACCAGAGGCCACATCTACGTCTACAGACCACTTTGGTAGCACAGCCAGTGGTCAGTGCAGTTGCCCTATTAGAGTGCATGGGGTATACCAGTGATGCTGATGCCCCCTTCACATCACTCAGCTGCTTCCACCTCAGAGCAAAAGTTGACGGCACCAGTGGCACCAGGATCAGTGCATGAAATGCACTTGGAGGTTGGGATAGAGGAGAGAGTGCCCACCGCAAACCTTCCTTCCCCCATGGGAGATGATGTCCCGGGGCCTGCCCCCAGCGCTACAATCATCCTCATCCCCAGACAAGACAGTAGAGGGACCCTTGAGGGCCAGCCCACTGGACAATTTTAAGGAACACCAGACCCTGCTTCCACGGGTGGCTGAGAATTTGGGCCTAGAGGTGGAGGAGATGGCCGAGCAGGCAGATACCTTGTTCAATGTGCTCTCGGGCTCTACTCCTGCCCGTGTTGCACTACCAGTGCATGACAGGTGTGATGTTGCACCCCATAATGCTTTATGGGAATATGCTTATGAAATAACTGGAATATGTTTTATGTTACATATGCCATGTAACGTATCTCTGTAAAGGTTATGATCTACTGAATATATTCATCCTATTTGTATGCATGTATCATTTTTGTATTCGAAGTTATGAATATTGGCTGTGTACTTGTTTAATTTTAAGTAGCCTCAGTGAAGCAGTTGGTCAGCTTCTTGAGAAAAGACTGTTCTCAGTAAGTGCCCAATCAAGAAACACTTAAGCCAACAATGAACTTGGGGACACCAATCCACATCTGAGTTTTCCCAGGAATGTGGGCTGGCTGGTAAGGAACTCAGGCATGCATGGACATGTGACTTGCCCATGTGACTCCAAAACTCCATCTTGGAGCTGAATTTTGCATGGGGGCGGGTCTCCACCCACAAGAGAAAGTCTCTTTAAGCCCCTGGGAAACCCCTCTCTTTTTGTCTTCAGCTGGCTCAAGAGAGAGCCTCTCCACCCCCAAAGGTTACCTGAAAGAGACTGTAACAAAGGACAGTAACCACAGGGGTGGAAGTGATTGCTGGACCCAGACTGGGAGAAGACTAGTCTGTAAAAGAACCTTATTGGAACATCTCTGAGGGTGAGATTTCATCTGTAACCACTTTCTTACTGTATTAGGCCTAGACTTGCATGTTTTATTTTATTTTATTTTGGTAATTCACTTTGTTGTGTCTGTTATTACTTGGAACTACTTCAATTCTACTTTTTGTATTTAATAAAATCACTTTTTACTTGTTAATTAACCCAGAGTATGTATTAATACCAGGAGGACCAGGGGGAACAGCTGTGCATATCTCTCTATAAATGTTATAGAAGGCGAACAATTTATGAGTTTATCCTCCAATGATAGAACAAGAAACAATGGGCTTAAACTGCAGCAAGGGAGATTTAGGTTGGACATTAGGAAAAAGTTCCTAACTGTCAGGGTAGTTAAAGACTGGAATAGATTGCCTAGGGAAGTTGTGGAACCTCCATCTCTGGAGATATTTAAGAGTAGGTTAGATAAATGTCTATCAGGGATGGTCTAGACAGTATTTGGTCCTGCCATGAGGGCAGGGGACTGGACTCGATGACCTCTCGAGGTCCCTTCCAGTCCTAGAGTCTATGAGTCTATAAGCTTTATACAGGGTAAAATGGATTTATGTGGGGTTTGGACCCCTTTGGGAACTGGAAATCTGAGGGTTAGAGACAGGAACACGTCTTAAGCTGTTTTCAGTTAAGCCTGCAGCTGTTGGGGGACGTGGTTCAGACCTGAGTCTTGGTTTGTAGCAGGCAAGTGTGTCTGACTCAAACCAGGCAGGGCACTGAAGTCCTCAGCTGCTGGGGGAAACAGGCTCAGGGGTAGTCTCAGCCCATCAGTTGGCAATTCCCAAGGGGTTTTCTGTGATCCAACCCCTCACAACAAGGGGTTCTGAACCCTGTGATCCATCTCTCTCACCTCCAAAAGGGCCAAAAGGAAGTACTTCATCCCAGCCAAAGGGTTCAGGTACCTTTATACCCACCCCTCTCCAGGCTCACTGGTCGTCTCTGCGGCCAACGTGAAGGACAAGCAGGGATGCACCAGTTCAACTCCCAAAAATAAAGAGGCCAAAAGACTGGACCTTTTGTGGAGGAAAATGTATTCAACTGCCAGCCTGCAATTCCAGGTGGCGAACCACCAGGCCCTCTTGGGCAGGTACAATTTTGAACTTACGGAGGGAGTCTCATAAGTTAAGGAGTCCCTCCCTCAAGGGTTGGCCCAGGAATTTGTCACCCTGGTGGAGGAGGGTACTGTGGCTGCAAGATGCTCTCTCCAAATGGCATGGGATGTGGCTGACTTGGAGGCTAAATAGCCATCCGGAAGGAATTTGTACTAAGGTAGAAAGGTCCGGTATTTTTCCCACTTCCTCTTTCCCCCCATGCAGAGTGAGGCACTACTGATTGGCCGCCTGGGCCTGATTGAGCTGCTCCCATTGAGCCTCCAGCAGCCTCAGCACGCTGCAGGGGAGGGGCTGTGCGCTGGCAGCATGTTTAACTTTGGCTCCACGGGCAGCCAGCGGCTGGAGCTGCATGGTGGTAAGAGGAGTCCTGGGGGGGCAGTCAGGGACAGGGGGAGGGTTGGATGGTTCGGCGGGGGGACTTTCTGGGGGTGGGGCTGTGGAGAGGGGCTGGGGCAGTCAGGGAGCAAGGGAGAGTAGATGGGTTGTGGGTTCGAGGTGGGAGGAAGTGTAGGCCTCTTTCCAACAGCAAAACACAAGCACATAAAAGCCGGCCTTCAGCGTGAAGTACTATCAGATGGCCCAGGCAGCCTGCACGGCGCCCAGCCCACAGAGGTGGGGCACTCTGCTTGCCTGAGCTATATTATTGATGCATTTCATTTGGAAGATGCATCCCAAGTGATTTAAAGGCCCCAAACGCAGCTGAAAGAGCTGGGAAAGTTGCAAGCTTTCTCTGCTGGGCTTTTCATCTGGGATACAATGCAAACCTGCTTGAGGCACCGCACAAGATTTATTGAGGAAGTTCATGCATCTCCCACCTTAAGCTCTTCTAAGCTTGCAGCCATGGCACAAAAGAATTTGGGAGCAGTTAACAGTTATGTGTGGTTAAGAGATTTTCATTTCCCTGGGCCCTGCTGCCCAATGCCACAGGGGAGATTGAGTGAGTAGCCTCACTTGTCCTCTGCAATCCCTTCCCTGCTTCTTTCCCTTGTGTTTGCAAGGGTCTCATTAGCATACATCTGAATGCCTCTCCCCCAGACCTTCCCTCCAGAGACAGCCTCCTGGCTTCTCCTTCTTCCTCACTTTCTCCTCTCTGTCTCTCTGTTTTTCCTCCATGTCCTGTCCCTTTGTCTTTACTCCCCACCTCCGTGCACTGTATTAAGCACATCTCTGCCTCTCTTGTTTATGGGCTCTGTGCTGGGATGGCAGAGGCAGAGCTATTGTTGTGTTCTCTGCTAGGTCTGTTTGTATCAGACTCTAAAATCAAGCGCTCCCTTTGATAGCAGTAACCCTCTGCCTTCTGGCTAAACACTAAAGCCAGGTGCTAGGGCAGAAGCAGATGCCCATGTACCCTCAATGGCAGGAGCCGTGGGTGGTCCCTCACCCCCCCCTACACTGTGGATTATGTGGTGTGTCTGTGTATATTGGGGTCCTTACAGGGGGAGGGGAGCAGTTGGATAGGCGTGGGAGTCCTGGGGGTCTGTCTGGGGGTGGAGGTGTGGATAAGGGTCGGGGCAGTCAGGGGATAGGTAGGCTCCTAGGGGGCAGTTAGGGTGGGGGGGTCTCAGGAGGGGGCAGTCAGGGAACAAGGAGCAGGGAGGATTAGGTAGGAGGTGGGGTCCTGGGGGGCAGTTAGGGACAGTGGTCCTAGGAGAGAGGCAGTCAGGGGACAAGGAGCGGGGGGGGGGGTGTTGAGGGTTCTGAGGGGGGCAGTCAGGGGGCGGGAAGTGGGAGGGAGTGGATGGGAATGGGGGTGGGGTTCCCCGTCCTCTTTTTTGATTGTTGAAATATGGTAACCCTACCCAACAGGGATGACCTAGACTGAGTAGTCAGGGTGCGAGATTGCATCCAGTCATCACTGGATTGGTGGTTCGACCCTGGGTCGGTGTTGGAGAGAGTTCCTTTCATGGCCCCAGCCCCATCATTGACACTGGTCTGCGATGCTTCAGACTTGGGCTGGGGAGCCCACCTGGGTGAGCTCAGTACCCATGGCCGCTGGTTGAAGGATGATCTGGTTCTCCATATCAACATCAGGGAGCTCAGAGCAGTTCGCCTGGCCTGCCAGGCTTTCTTGTCCCACCTGAAGGACAGGGACTCATCAGTTATAGGTCCTGATGGACAATACCACTGCAATGTATTATATCAACAGGCAGGGCAGAGCCAGGTCATCGGCCCTTTTCCAAGAAGCTCTCCGTCTTTGGGACTTTTGTGTGTGGAATGCCATTCATCTGGTAGCTGTGCACCTGCCAGGGACCAGGAACGAATTATCAGATCGCCTCAACCGGACCTTCTCATCTCGCCACAGGCACTTGCTCCACTCAAAGCCTGTCAGTGCAATCTTCCAGAAGTGGGGGACTCCCCAGGTGGACCTGTTCGTGTCCAGGCAGAACAGGAAATGCCATGTTTTCTGTTCAATCCAGGGGAAAGACAAGGGTTCCCTGTCAAATGCATTTCTCCTTCCATGGTCAGGGGCTCTGATGTACATCTTCCCGCCAGTGCCATTGATTCACAGAGTCCTAGCGAAGATCAAACAGGATAGGGTGAAGGTTATCCTAATAGCCCCTGTGTGGCCTTGCCAGCAGTGGTTCGGCACGCTACTCAAAGAAGAAAAAATAGTTACTGTGTAACCCTTCTGCCAGGCAAAGCCAGCAGCAACTAGGGCCGGGTTCAATATCTAGGGGTTCCTTTCCAATGATACAACACAGAACCAGCTTGACCCCCACCCAGTGACCTGGGAAAATTACACATCACCTGTGGGTGCCTATGAGAGACAATACTTCCCCACTTGCAAGCACAGAGTCTGTGTGTAGCAGAAAAACTTTTAACAAAAGGAGGGCAGTAACTGAGCGTTAATTTGGGAAAACACCACAAACAGGGTTCATAAACCTAAACCATCAGCAGAAGACTCACTGATCACGTAAGATGGGCAGTGTCCTTTCCCCCTCAGGTTCTTAAGTCCTGCAACCCAAAATTCCCTTTAGGATGCCCATCCCTTCTCTGCACTCCACTCACTGTCCTCGGTCAGTGCAGACCTAGAGTTCAAAGGCGCATCTGCAGAGTTCACCTCCCACACTGGGTGGAGGTAAAGAGGTACCTTACTCGCTCCACTGCTTGGGCACTTGTCCGCCAAGCCTCTCCAGCTCTCGTTTACCAGCCAACTGTCAGCCACCTTCAGCTGCCACATGCCCGTCTGCTGTGACCTCTGCACATCAGTCTCTTAGTGATTTTTAGCTATTGGCAGGCACAGAGCTGTAACAAGGAATTTTTGCACCCAAGGCAAGGGCCAGCTCCAGGCTCTTCAGCAGCAGGTCCCTGAGTCCCTGCCACCGAATTGCCACCGCCGCTTCCCAGAACTCAGGGACCCACCACCGAATTGCCGCCGAAGCAGCAGCAGCGGTAGAGCTGCACCCCTCCATATTGAATTGTGAGTATAAAAAGATATATAGAGTAGGATTCAAAAAAGTATGTAGGCACCTGACTTCCATTGAAATCAATGGGACTTAGGCACCTAGCTACCTTTGTGAATCTCACACATTCTGTCCATACCATGCACAGAATAAGGCAGGAATCCTGTGGGGGAAGAAGAGGGGAAGAAAACAGTATGCAATCATATAAGACTATCATAATGTGCAGGGGCCAACATGAATTCTGATGTTTCCTAACTTTCAAGTGCTTGACTTTAATAAATATTCCTTTTAAAAAAATTAAGGTTGTAATATAATAATATTAGGTGCCAGTTAAGGCAGAGTTGAGTTTTACAGCTGAAGCAGCAATTCGGTCCTCTTAGGTATGAGAGATACAACCTAACCTCACAAAAATTACAGCAATTCAAGTACAGAATGTGTTTTCTGAGAATTTAAAAGGAAATCTGTTGTTTAGATTAGGAATTAAAAATAATGAAATGGATCATTTAACACCAAGTGTCAGACTTGGTGTGCCCCTAATGATCTCACTAGCAGGATGCCACAGTCTTCAAATTTCCCACATAGTTAAAATTCACTGAAATCTTGTGCATAGGTTAAATTTGAATATGTTATGTTTGGATTAACAGTCACTTTCCCCTTTATGCTTCATAATGGAAAGTTCCTCATTTAGCAAAGGCTGTGAAGGGGTGTCGGTCAATGGTAAAACGATAGCACGGGGGTGGGCAAAGTTTGGTCCTTGGGCCACTTTAGGCTGGCCCGCGAGCTCCTGTTGGAGAGCAAATCTGGGGTTTGCCCCACTTCGGTGCTCCAGCCCAGCCATGGGCACCGGGTCGGGGACTGCACCACGTGGATCGGCCCTGCTCCAACACTCCAGGCGGGGATCCGGGTTGGGGGCTGCACCACGCAGCACCTGGAAGCAGCTGTATGGTCACACTCCGGCACTCTAGCAGGGTCAGGGTCTTCTCCACTCATAGAAGCCGAAGAAGGAACATGCCACTGCATCCGGGAGCCATTTGAGGTAAGCATCGCTCGGCGCCTGCACCCCTGAACCTCTCCCTATGCCCCAACGCCCTGCCCCAGCCCTGATCCCCCTCCTGCTCGCCAAACCCCTCAATCCCAGCCCAGAACACCTTACTTCACCCCAAACCACTCATCCTAAGCCCCACCCCAGAGCTCGCACCCCAGTTAGAACCTGCACCTCTTCCCGCACCCCTGCCCCAGCCCTGATCCCCTTCCTGCCCTCTGAACCCCTTGGTCCCAGACTAGAGCACCCTCCTACACCCCAAACTCCTCATTCTCAGCCCACCACAGAGCCCACACCCCCAACCCCAATTTTGTGAGCATTCATGGCCCACCAGACAATTTCTGTTCCCTGATGTGGCCCTCAGGCCAAAAAATGTTCCCAACCCTGCTATAGAGAATTGTATGAAGAATTGCTTTCTTTCAGAATGGTTGCCAGTCTCCCATTCGTCTCAGTCGGTGGCCATTTTGAGAAATCTCTTTCCTCCTCCCCCTTTCTCATTTTTCCTCAGTGGAACAGAGTGTTTCCATCTCCTCACAAAACAGGGGTTGGGGCTACCCCTTTTCACTCGGGGCAGCTGTAACTTCAGCCTAACTGAGAACAATGGGAGATGATTCATGACAGCTAAACTTTCAGTATGAAAAAGAACAGCAAAAAACGACCATTATCTTAAATTAGAGAGACAAAGTGGGTAAGAGGTAAAATCTTTTATTGGACCAACATACCTACAACTACACTGCATATATTATCTTAAATATCTTTCCAAAAGCCACCTATTGCATGAGAACCACTGAACAGGTAGGTCAGGAGCAGAGGGGACATTGGGAGGGGCATGAGTGCATACATGGTAACATAAGGAGGTGTAGGGAGATTCAAGAAACAAGGATTTTGGAGGACGGGGTGCAGGGAATCGGATATGTGTGCCAGCTGTTTTGCACTGCTCTGGCAAAACAAAGCCTATACACCCACTTTAGCTGGCTACTGTTTTCCAGTTGCATTGTGCTGCTCAAGAGTAAGCTAAAGCAGTTAGAAAGTACAGGAGAATCTGGCGTTAACAGTTAAAATTAAAGTCATTTCACATCTTTAGATGATTTGAAATATTCCATGCTAACATTCTTTGAGGTTTTTTACTGTTTATGAATGAAGTTTAACAACCAACATGGGAAATCTGAGACAAAACACATAAAAAGGAAGTTAAAATTGAGATTATATATATGTAATTTAGGGTAGAAAGGGACATTGCAATATTCTCAAAACTAAATGTTAAACTCAGGAAATTAAGAGTTAACAGGTTAAGGGAGCCTTAATTTCAAAGAAAGCCAAACGAGCAATTTCTGATCACACGTCCTATAGTGCTGCCAGAAGAGGTGGGGGAAAGTGAAAAATAATCTAGTGTGTTTTAAAACTCAGTTTAATCTAATCTGGATCCACATACACGAAAATGCCTTATTTATAATCCTGTTGTTTTTGCACTGGGTCAGTGCAAGGGCAGAGGGCAAAGTTCTTGTTCCCTGAGAGATGCCATCTTGCTGGATTGGAGGTACCAGTTCCTCTTCTTCCTTTCTGCAGATTCCTTTCAAGCCTGGCTCTGCTGGAAGCTGGATGGGTTAGTGTGGATGGGCACAGAGGGGCAGTGACACTCCAGCGCTTGATGGGAGGAAGGGTAATCACCTGGATGAACTGAAGGGAGGGGGCAAGGAACACAGGGAGGTGAATCAGGGTGGAATAGGACACTCTGGATCTCACCCTGTCTCCTTTCTGAGTCTGTCTCTTTCTGTCTCCTTTTCTCAGAGGTTCCTTTCCCAGCTGCTGCTCTTGGATTCTGAATCCATGCTGGCTGAAGATAACATGAGGGAAGGATCCACTTTTGGACCTTAGTTGCTCCCCTCAGGCCCACCAATCCTTCCTTCCAGAGCACATGCTGTCTGGGTAGCCCTTTGGCATTGGACCCTGGCCAGTCACAAGTGGGCATCATCTGGAGAGTGGTCATGGAAGGCAATGCCCTGGGCTGTTTTGGGCTGAAGTTGGATTGGACTGGAATGTTCAGTGGCCTTGGATGCAAGCTCTGGAGGGGCACAAAGAAGCGAGCATTGAAATGAGGGGAACAGGTAGGTGGGACCAAAGGGCAGGGGGTCATGAATGATGTGGTGGGAGTTGGAGTTGAGGACATCTGAGTGCTGGGTGGGCTGGGAGCAGAGGAATAAGGGGTTGTGGAGCTAAGTTTCTCTCTTCATGAGATGTGGTGGTGAGAGATGTGGTGAGGCTGAGCCTTGTGGAGGTGGGTCATGTTTTTTTTATTTATTATTTATATTATTGTAGTAGGGGCGGGTGGTGCACAGATGGCAGGATGGCTCCAGATTGCTGTGTGGCTGAGGTATATTGTTTTTTCCTAGGCACAGGAGTTACAGACACTCAGCCTGTTATTTGGGACAACTCATAACAAAGCGCCCAGTATATATGCACTTGAAACCCTTCAACTCCTTTTGTCTTGTGCTCCAAACTGGAAACTGGGACAAGGGGGTTGTAACTTGTGCAGACAGTTGAACACAACCACCCCCCAACTGTGCCATTACCTTTCAGTCTGGTCTGATAGTGCCCCCTTCTTATGCCGTCCTGCACCTCTGTCAATACTCCTCAATCCTCACCTGTTGCCCTACAGCTCTGCCCATGCTCCTCAAGTCTGACCTTACAGAAATCCTAATGCCCCTGTTGTTCTCTTATCTATATGAACAATGTTTTAGTTTCTGTGTTTAAGGACAAATTTGGTAATTAAAAAGATGGGTAATTGATTTGTCTTGTAGAGTTAAATTAGCCCAACATCAGTAACAGTAAAACCTTATCTGCAAAAGACCTTTTTTGACTGGTGGTATTTGTGAAAAAGAGGTATGTTGAGAAATGAGGGTGATAGGAACCATAGAGGTGAAAGACCCCTGTATTCTGCTCCTCAAGCCCCTGAGATAGCCAGTCCCCCTGCCCTGGAGTCTACTGGAACCACTAAGCTAAAAGTAAAAAGCCCCTGAGCCCCTTGGAGCCTCACATCCATTTTTATTCTCCTGCCCCATGAATCTTTATTTGGGTTGGTTTTTTTGCCAGCAGGTGGCAGCAGCATCCCAGGCATGGTGCAACCATCTGGTGTCAGTTTACTGACATGTTCTTTCATGCTCCAGTTTCCCCTTTGGAGATTCAGTCAAGGGGCTCCAGTGTTTCCACTGTACTAATCATGATCATTCCACATCTCACCACCAGTTTAAGAGACTGGCTGAATCCAGACACATTATTTGCTGAGGAAAGACTCCCCAGCCCTGTACTGTCACAGAAAATCTTTCATTCTCTCTGTCTTTCACTCGTAGCCTCACGTAGACACTGTTCTGTTGTGTTCACCTCACCAGCTGTCCCAGCCTGACCTAACACTTATGTAACAGCCATTCAAGTCTCATTCCTGCCCTTGCCAAATCCCACATATGAATCTGCCATCCCTTCTTCCCTTTCCTAACAGCAGCAAAGTCACAGAAAAGCCAGAGCCTTACAGAGAGGTTGCTAATGAACCGGCTGCTGATTATGCATTCCCCTTGTTAGACTCTCATACCCAGGTCCTTGGCAGCCCAATTAGGAGATGACTGGGAACAAATCCCTCCATCTCTCTGTGCCCATCTACTAGCTTCACATTCAACTCTTCTCTCCTGGCAGCCTCAGAGGAAACGGCTTTCCAGTCCTAGAGGCCTGGACAGAGACAAGAAGATGGCATATTCCAAACCATAAGTGATCTCTTTCCTGCCATCCATCACCACCCTCTGACAAACAGAGGCTAGGGACACCATTCCTTACCCATCCTGGCTAATAGCCATTAATGGACTTAACCTCCATGAATTTATCTAGTTCTCTTTTAAACCCTGTTATAGTCCCAGCCTTCACAACCTCCTCAGGTAAGGAGTTCCACAAGTTGACTGTGCGCTGTGTGAAGAAGAACTTCCTTTTATTTGCTGCCCATTAATTTCATTTGGTGGCCTCTAGTTCTTATATTATGGGAACAAGTAAATAATTTTTCCTTATTCACTTTCTCCACACCACTTATGATTTTATATACCTCTATCATATCCCCCCTTAGTTTCCTCTTTTCCAGGCTGAAAAGTCCTAGCCTCTTTAATCTCTCCTCTTTTGGGACCCGGTCCAAACCCCTACTATTTTAGTTGCCCTTCTCTGAACCTTTTCTAACGCCACTATATCTTTTTTGAGATGAGGAGACCACATCTATACTCAGTATTCAAGATGTGGGCGTACCATGGATTTATATAAAGGCAATAAAATATTCTCCATCTTATTCTCTATCCCTTTCTGAACAATTCCTAACATCCTGTTTGCTTTTTTGACTGCGTGGATGTCTTCAGAGAACTATTCGCGATGACTCCAAGATCTCTTTCCTGATTACTTGTAGTTAAATTAGCCCCCATCATATTGTATGTATAGTTGGGGTTATTTTTTCCAATGTGCATTACTTTACATTTATCCACATTAAATTTCATTTGCCATTTTGTTGCCCAGTCACTTAGTTTTGTGAGATCTTTTTGAAGTTCTTCACAGTCTGCTTTGGTCTAAACTATCTTGAGTAGTTTCGTATCGTCTGCAAACTTTGCCATCTCACTTTTTACCCCTTTCTCCAGATCATTTATGAATAAATTGAATAGGATTGGTCCTAGGACTGACCCTTGGGGAACACCACTAGTTACCCCTCTCCATTCTGAGAATTTACCATTAATTCCGACCCTTTGTTCCCTGTCTTTTAACCAGTTCTCAATCCATGAGAGGACCTTCCCTTTCATCCCATGACAGCTTAATTTACGTAAGAGCCTTTGGTGAGGGACCTTGTCAAAGGCTTTCTGGAAATCTAAGTACACTATGTCCACTGGATCCCTCTTGTCCACATGTTTGTTGACCCCTTCAAAGAACTTTAATAAATTAGTAAGACAGGGTTTCCCTTTACAGAAACCATGTGGACCTTTGCCCAACAATTTATGTTCTTCTATGTACCTCCAGTGTATTCTCCTGTTAGGAAAGACCAGGACTAGGTGCTGTAGAGGGGAGCAGTGGCGGTTATCTCTCAGTTACTCTAGTTCTGGTTCCCCCTTACAGGAGGCAGAAGTATTGGCTGTGGGGAGAGTGTTGGCTGGTATTCAGGCTTGAAGTATAGTGGTTTGCAGCTGTTGTGGTGGTCGGTCTTACTTGCCCTCTCCCCTCTGCACAGAAAGCTCCCAACGTTTGTGTATACTCAGCAAACACAGGGCCTTGGGTTTGTGCAAATGCTTAAGTAATCCTAGAAAGGTCCTCTGTCCCCTCTTCTTTCTAAGTCCTCTATAAGGTTTTGCCCAGGATCTAGCCCATCTCCTGGTGAGGCAGAAGTGCCAAATTGTTCCCACTTCCCTGGTTCCTCTTTACTGTTGTGGTATAAACCACCCCTGTGGCCTTTAATTAAAGGTCATAACTTCAATTGGAGCTAAACTTAGCTCCCTCCCACTTTCATAGCACTGGGAATAGCAGCTGGATAAGAGGAGTTAGATTACTCCTCAGCCAGGTGATTTGTCTCTGCCCTCCCCTTGGTATCTGCTCTGCTACCCACTCCCATCTGTGCTTTCCCCTGCTGCCTCTTATCCCTACAGATCCTGCTCTGCTGACCCACACAGTCCTGGAAGACTGAGCTCTGATATGAGGGCTGGGGAAGATTTTACTCCTCATTTATTACCCGTATACATCTCCATAACCCACATATTCTCATGAAAGGGGCACTCCTTAGATATTTCAAAAAGGTGTAGTTTCAAATACCCTCCAGCTCTCAATCCTAAAATGGGATGCCTATTCTGCAGGCATCTTGTCCCATGCTGGGCACTGCTGAGATGAAGCCTGTATAGCGGGCATCCCAACTTGGGCTGGGCGTAGCCAGGGTGCTGCTGTGAGAAAGGATCCCAATCTGGGCTAGGCAGGTGTAGCGAACGGATGTGAAGCAGGCACTGTATCCAGGCAGAGCACTGCCAAAGACAAGTTGTTGGAACTGTGGGCGCTCCCCCTTCACACACACAATTGTGTCATTACCAGGCCCTGGCCTGTTCTCCAGCCAATGAAAATGCACTGCCACGGCTGCTGTGAGCAGGCTAGTCAGGTGGTAGGCAGGATGTCCGCAGTCACGTCCTAGCGGGTAGGAGCCTCCCAGTGCCTTATTCAAAAGTTACTCATGCTTGCTGAGCGCAGCCTGATGGGAACCTGGCCTGAGGGTGGGGAATGCCAGGCCAGCCAGCCTGGGAAACACAGTCCCATTCTAAGCATGTCTGGCTGGAGCAAATCAGGGGAACGCAGAGCCAATGAAAGTCCAGGGCAATTTTTGCTCAGGAGGGCTCGGGGCCAGCAGCACTGTAAGCCTCCTTGCAGCTGTGCTGAGCCGAGGGAAAGGGGCCCGCGGCTCTAGATCCTCCCTGTAGTGTCCTGGCAAGTTCCTGAGGGGGTAGAATCGGTTTGGGGGATTTGTGCCCTCTGATTCCAGCTGGTAGCTTGTCTGAGCGACAGTTGTTCCCTATTCTTTCCAGGGGCGGGGGAGGGGCGGTTGTGCAACTCCCACCCAGCCCCCAGCTCAGAGCCGAGCCGCTGGGCCTGGCCTCTTGCCATATTACCATAGTGTTTATAATTGAGGTGCATACACTTTCCTGCCAGTCTTCGGTGAGCGGAATAGAAGAGAGCACCAGGTGTAACTCAACCTGAGTGGAGACACACCCCTGGCTCACACCAGTGAGAGACCCATAGGTCCCATCCCCCATGCAGGGCCTTTGAGAAAGATGGGGAGGGGCTTCCAGAACCCTTGCCCTCTCCCTGCGTGAAAATGTCAGAGCTCCTGAAAACAGGTGCCCCCAATAGAGGGATCCCTTCAGGCTCCTGTGTGCTTCCCCTCCTGCCACTGTGTCTCCAGCGTCCTGTGCGATTCTGTCCTCATGCAGCTGACCTTTCCTGGCCCACCATACAGCAGAGGGGCTCATCGGGGGATGCACAGGAGCCAAACAAGCAAGTGCAGATAAAACCCCACTGAGAAACCCTGCTATAGTCCTTCAATCCTGTGTTATAATCCTGTGCTATTCCATTCGTGGGCTCCTCACATACAGCCCTAACTATGTCCATTAGGTGTAATCTGCAACCTTCCTGCGATTTCACTCACCAGCGTGCCCCATTCCCAGACACACAGGGCACGCTACTGATTATTTGTATTACTGTAGCACTTAGATGTCCCAGCCAGGACCATGGGTCCCTTGTGCTGGGCACAGAACATAGTGACAAGCCTCTTTCTATTCCAGTCAGCCCCTGCCTCTACAGCTCTCCTAGTGCCCCTCAGCCTTGATGGCTGGGCCTGTGTCCTGGGTGCTGTGTTGGGCTAGCTGTGTTTGTGGATACAGTGTAGCTGGTGAATCTACTGCCTGTGTCTCCTCTCACACACGTGCACGAGATTCATGGTAGGGTGACCAGACAGCAAATGTGAAAAATTGGGATGCAGGAGGGGGGTGTAATAGCAGCCTATATAAGAAAAAGACCCAAAAATCAGGACGGTCCCTATAAAATCAGGACATCTGGTCACCCTAATTCACAGGTTGGAGTCTCCCTCTGCCTCCCCCTTAACAGCAGATGGGGACACAGGAGAGATCTGAGTGTGACTGGCTGTGTGGGGCTTGCAAGAGACGGGAGAGGGAGAGGGAGAGCCCCCACCCCGCTTCTCCTTTGCAGGCCAGGGAGTGCAAGAGAACAGCCACAAATGGGCGTGGGAGGCGCGCAACGCAGCAGCATTAGGGCTGCACGTACACGGCTCTCTGCTGCCCTCCGCCTCTGATTTGACGCTTTCTCCAAAGGCCGGGCCCAGCAATTACCATACGGGGCTCTATAAAGGCCGGGGCAGCGAGCCTGTCTCCTTCTACCTTCCCCCTACTGCAGGATCGCGGCTCAGAGGCAGCCCCCAGGTAAGAAGAGGCTCCCCACAACGTGGAGCCGGAAGACGGCAACCAGGGTGGCCTCCCGCTGCGCTCCCGGGCAGCGATGCTGGCGGCTCTGGGGTGGCAGGGGGCGGAGTGCGGGTTGCTGGTGCTGGAGGACTAAAGATCGCGCGGGCCAAGAGCGGGGGGGGGGGTGGCTGCGGGGACAGGAGGGAGGGGGCCAGCGCTAGGGCCGCTGAGAAGTTGTAGGGGCAGGTGCACGTGAGGCGCTGGCTGATTTCGGATTCTCCTTTGTGCTCAGGCGGGCGGAGCAAAATGGAGGCGAGGTGACAAAACCCGCTGGGGTGGGGGTGTAGCTGCCCGATGTGCAAGCAGAGCCGGGAGTGGAGTGTGGTGGGGGCGGCGCGGAAGCTGGCGCTGGCCCGGGGAGAAGGAAGTCGCGCTCCGGGGGAAGTGGGTTTGGAGGCCCCGGCAGGGCGCCTGTGTCCCGCCCTGCACGCACGCGTGGGGCTCTGGGGCTCTGACCCCCGCCCGGCGGGGCTTTCCGGCCCGGCGCCGCGGCTGAAGTGCTTGGGGCTAGTTTGCTGACCCCCCCCCCCCCCCGGGAGGCGCAGCCGCGGCAGGGTGCGTAGCTGGAGTGCGGCTCCTGCTGTCCCCCGCGGGTGTCTCAGTGTCTCCCCCCCCGCAGGAGCATCTCGGCAGAGACGATGGTGAAGGTCGGAGTTAACGGGTGAGTCTCTGCAGGGGCGGGTGCTGGGCGCGGCGGGGCTGCCCCCAGGGCAGGGTAAGGCCCGAGTGTGTGGGGCGGGGGAGGGGGCTGGTCTCCAGCGCTGAGGTGGGGGGGGTCCCCGCGCCAAGGGCGCGGCAAGGTCGCTTGGGCCGCGGCTGGCCTGCACCCCCGCCCCCCTCCCGTTGCGGGCTCTCGGCGGGACGGTCCTGGCCCGGCTGACTCACTTCTCCCCGCGGCTGCTGGGGGGAGGGGGGCCGTGACTCACCCCGAGCGGGAAGCGCCGCTGCATGCCGGGCTCCTGCCTCCGCCCCGGGAAGGGCGCCCTGGTATCGCGTGTCCTCCCCGGGCCCGGGGAATGTGACCTTCTCCTGCCGCGCCGCGGAGTAACCGGAGCCGGGGCCCGGGGTAAATTTAGCGCCCGACCTTTGGGGGCGCGGGGCGGGGGCTCTGCTCATCTCTAATCTCTGCTCGCCCCTTGCAGGGCTGCGGCTCCCTGGGGGCCCCCCCTAGCGGCAAGTAGCTCTCTTCCCTCCCCTCCCCCCACTGGCCGGGGAGGGGCTACAGTAGCGCGGGGGTCTGAATCTGGGGTAGCCTCTGGGAATGAAGCCAAGCCTGAGCTCCCCATCAGAACAGCTCCCCAACCGCTTCTGTTCCTCTCCTAGATTTGGCCGTATCGGCCGCCTGGTCACCAGAGCTGCCATCAACTCTGGCAAAGTCCAGATTGTAGCAATCAATGACCCGTTCATTGACCTCAACTACATGGTGAGTGGGACCCTGATCTCTAACTTCGAGCTTGCTGTGTGGCCTGTGCAGGTGCTGTGCTGCAGGTGGGGTGGAAAGGGGTGGGGAAGGAATGCAAGTTGTCTGACTTATTTAGTATGTGCATTCCCTGTGAAAGCCAGAGAACAACCCAGGGGGTGAGATGAGATTTAATAGGACCGGAAACTCCCATTTGAGCTAAATACAGATGAGCAAGATCACTACAGGCTGCAGCAAACTACACCCACGAATTCCTGTGGTTAAAATCAGAGTTGAGGGGCATTAACAGACCTATGAGCGGGCTTTTGAGGATTGAAACAGGGAAGTTTTTGAGAATGCAGCCAGCGCTTGACTTCGGTCCATTTCTACTTCTAGGTTTACATGTTCAAATATGACTCCACTCATGGGCGTTTTCATGGCACTGTCAAGGCTGAAAATGGAAAACTTGTGATTAATGGAAACCAAATTACCATTTTCCAGGAGTAAGTGTGACTCTTCTTTGCCTTTCCTTTGGAGCTATGGGAGAGGGCATTTGACAACCTTGCAGTTCCTAAACGATTTCTCTCCTCTCAGGCGTGATCCTGCTAACATCAAGTGGGGAGATGCTGGAGCAGAGTATGTTGTAGAATCCACAGGAGTTTTCACCACCACAGAGAAGGCCAGCGTGAGTGATGGATCACATCTGGCTTGGGTATGGGAGGAAAAGAGTGTAGGGATGACTCCATCCCCTGCAGGTGCAAGTGGGTATGTACAGACTTCTCCCAGTCTGAGGCTGTATTGCAGTGGAGGTGTTTTGGTTTTTGCTTTTTTTGAGGGGAGAAGGGGCAAGATATCCCAAATGTGCTGCTCTACTGGAGCTGTAGAGGAGTCTATTAATGTTTGTCTCCCCCAGGCTCACCTGAAGGGTGGCGCTAAGCGTGTCGTCATCTCTGCCCCCTCAGCTGATGCACCTATGTTTGTGATGGGTGTCAACCATGAGAAATATGACAAGTCTATGAAAATTGTCAGGTGAGGATGGGGGGGAATCAGAGTTGAACCTGAGGTGCAGAACTGACTGTTGTCCTCTCCTGTGAATGTGTGTGGCGAAGATGAGGAGTGGTTGGCCCCTCCTGCAGAGGGACTGCCTTCTGGGGGGTGGGCCCTGACTGCCTCTAGCTGACTCTGCTTCTTGTCTGTCTTCCAGCAATGCTTCCTGCACCACCAACTGCCTGGCTCCTTTGGCCAAGGTCATCAATGACAACTATGGCATAGTGGAAGGTCTCATGGTAGGTGATCTGGAGGCACAGAACCCCTTATTCCTGAAAGCCCCCAACACCAGCTCTCTGTGGGGCAAACTACAGAGCTCTGGATGGTGCCTCTTTCCCCAATCCACAGTTTTGGGTGAAGAGGGATGGTGACTGTGATCCCACAGCAGGAGAGACAGGTTCCCTATGCTACCTGGAATAGAGGAAAAGGGAAGGTTGGGGGAGGAATACTTGAGCTCAGTGGGATGAGGCTCTGTGTAAATGTTGATTCTGTTCTACCCCCACCCTCTAACTTTCAGACCACTGTCCATGCCATCACAGCCACACAGAAGACTGTGGATGGCCCCTCTGGGAAGATGTGGCGAGATGGCAGAGGTGCTGCCCAGAACATCATCCCAGCATCCACTGGGGCTGCTAAGGCTGTGGGCAAGGTCATTCCGGAGCTGAATGGGTGAGTATCGGTTACGTGCATCCCTTGCTTTGGGGCACAAGGACATCAGAAGGGGCAGGGAACCTGCAGCTGGCCCACTTTGCCCTCTCCCCAGTAGGATATGCAGAAGTCCTGGATATGCAAGAACCTGTTCTGATCCACTTGTGTGTCTCACAGGAAGCTCACTGGAATGGCTTTCCGTGTTCCAACTCCCAATGTCTCTGTCGTGGACCTGACTTGTCGTCTGGAAAAACCAGTGAGTATTGCAGGAAGTGGACCAGGCAGGCCCTGGAGCCTGCACCTCTAATGTTTCTGTCACCACCTTAACCTATGGGGCAGGGAGCAGCTGCTTTGCAGCCTCCATCCTATTTGGAAGTAGCCCTTTATGTTGCTTGTTTCTTATTGCTCTAAAAGATTATGCAAGAGGCTGCCCCTGTCTGGTGTAGTTCCTGGCACAATGGGGTCCTAGCTATGCATCTCAGCTGTGCAGTCTCAACTGGCAGCAATCTTCCCCGGGAAGCAGCTACTACTCCATGGGGTCTGGGATGCTCTGACTTCTCTCTCTTTCAGGCCAAGTATGATGACATTAAGAAGGTGCTGAAAAGTGCCTCTGAGGGGCCTATGAAGGGCATCCTGGGATACACCGAGGACCAGGTAAACTCTCACCATCCTTTCAACAGATTGGGAGAAGAATGGAGTGAATACCTCCTCACATGAAGGGGGGTGGGGGGAAAGGAAGCTACCTCCCTGGGAGTGTTAATGTATCAGGGTGTCAATAACACTTTTGTGGGCTTGGATGGAGTTGAGGACAAAATGGGTGTGTGAGACAGTCTTTTCCTTTTCCCTCCTCACTTGCAGGTTGTCTCCAGTGACTTCAACGGTGACAGCCACTCGTCTATCTTTGATGCAGCTGCTGGCATTGCTCTCAGTGATCACTTTGTCAAACTGGTCTCCTGGTATGGAGAAGAGAGGCTGTGGAGATGAGGGATTTGGAGGGTGGTTTCTCTGGGATAGGTTGGGAGTCCAGGGGAGACTTGGGGGTCATTAAGGGGGTTGGCAAGGATCCTATCATGGCAAGCTTTGCATTCTCTCCCTCTATTGCCTCCAGCTGGAATTTTAGGTTGAAAACACTTTGCAGCTAGCAGCAGAGTTTTTGGTTGGCAAAGAGGCAGTATCTGCCTAGGAAGACCTCATATAGAGTGAGGTTGACCCCTAGTATCTGAACAACTGCTGTCTCAACCTTTCTCAGCTGGAGGAATGGAGGTTGTTCTGGGGCTTGGGGGGGAGACCCCCATGGGGGACATACAAGGGGTCTGTCCATCCCTAACTGCTCCTTGTCTACTTCTGTCTCCAGGTATGACAATGAGTTTGGATACAGCAACCGTGTTGTGGACTTGTTAGTTCACATGGCATCTAAGGAGTAAGCCAGGTGCATAGATCAGCCTGTGCCTGGGGAATGAGGTGTGTGTGGGGGAAGTCTTACTGGAGACCCTTGTTCCTCTCACCCCTCTTCTTGCCGCCACTCAGCTCTGCAGCCTGCAGCAAGAACCTGGTTCTGTTCCATCTGTCTTCCCCATTCCTCTATGTGTATCTGAAGCTTGGGGGAGGTGAAGAAGCTAACAGAAGCTGACCTGTTTCTATACCACATTTTTTTTTTCAAATAAAGTAATAGCTGTCCTAAAATATTTGTTTCTGTCTGTCAGGAGATGCCACAAAGGGCTCATAGCATGTGTTACTGTGGCCACTAACATAACCTGGGACTTTTCCACCACCCCAAATGGTAGCTACTGGCCAGGAAGTGCAGCTGTTGCAAACTAAGAATATTTCATATAAGACTAAAACTAAGGTTTAATCCAAGCAGTCAAACCTTGGGAAATGTCAGAAAAAAGGCTGTGCAGGGTGTGGTTAGACTTTTTTGTGGGGGTGGGAAGAAGACACATGGTGTTCCCTCTGTGTGCTGCCCCAGCCCTGCACAGACAGCTGGCATGGGTGACCACAAGGTCCATTAAGGAACGAAAGCATCCAGCCAGGTTTGTCAATGAAGCACAGGACTAGTGTCCCACAGACTCTACTGCACCACTAATGCATGTAGGCCTGTAACAGTGGACCAGCTCAGTGAATGGTGGGACTTTCCATTCCTCCCTAGGCCAGACAAAGATATTCCCTCTGATACATAGTACTGCTCCTTGATGTGGCTAACTTGTTTGCATCTGGGTATAAAAATGTATTATCCATCACCATGTACATGTTGGTTTAATTAAAACATTTCTATTAAGGTCAGGATGGCAGCATGTATCTTTTAGGAAGGGTCAGTGTGCTCCTGCTATTCTTGAGGAATGTTTTTGTACCATCCCTGATATCGGGATGTATTGATACCACTTAATATCAGGCTGTGCTTGCATGAGTACTTTGTGACACACACATTCCTAAGTAGTGCTAATTTGCAATATAAGCCCTGTTCTTGGGAGATTCTGGGAGCAGGCCCTACCTCATACCAGGGCTCTGATACAAAGGTTTAATGTTTCAGGCTTTCTTCCTGCTATGCAGGAAACCTTAAATCTGCCTTTTAATGATCATATGGAGTGCCTTTTTTAATCCCTAGTACCAGGGTCGGCTTTAGGAAGTGTGGGGCCCAATTCGAACAGTTTTGATGGGGCCCCAGCAGGGAAGACAAAAAAGGCCACGTTTTTAAAAAAAAAAAAAAAAAAAAAAAAAAAAAAAAACCACTTGGGGCTTGTACTTATTGGGCGGTGCTCCGAGTCTTTGGCGTCACTTCGGCGGGGGTCCTTCACTCGCTCCAGATCTTTGGCGGCACTGAAGGACCAGCTACCGAAGACCCAGAACAAGCGAAGGACCCATTGCAGAAGTGCTGCTGAAGACTCGGAGCGCCACCAGGTGAGTAAAAATTAAAAAGTTGCCTCTAGCTAGGGAAGAGATTCTCACTGGGCACGGGGCCCAATTCGGGGGAATTGGTGGAATTGGCCTAAAGCTGGCCCTGCCTACTACCTATGCTTTATTCATTCAGAGCACATGAACAACAAATGAGATGGGGTTATATGAAAGAAGTTCTGGTACAGTTCTTGTGTGATGCTGGGCCCTAACTTTCAGGGGCGGCCACTAATTGTGTTCTCAGTATCACAGTTGACAACTAAAGCCTGACTTTCAGATGTGGTGATTGAACGACTGCAACTGAAGTCTGAGAATCCCAGGTGCTTAGCAGCTCTGGGAAATATCAGAGCCTGGGTCTGCCAAGTCGGGCACTTCTACAGAGGTTTAGCCTTCATCTTTTTCCTCCGTTGCCTTCTAAAATACTTCCCTGCTTTCTAGCAGTATTAAGGTAAGTAAATTCATTAATGAGGTGAAGTACTTGGCTACTGTGGGTGTCATGAAAATAAAACCTGTTCAGTGCAAGGTTTGGGTGGTGTATGATTAAGGATGTGGCAGTACCTCTGTAATGGAAACAAGCAGCTATTAAATATTTTATGCTCAGTCCCTGATCACTGTCCATCTTGTGTAAGAAATGAGGTGGGAGGACAGTTCAGTATATCAGGTAACTAGGCATTGTAGCTTTTTTGGTTATAATTTTGCAAAGTCAATCCCAACTAAAAGTTCCCTTTGAAATATTTGGTTCTGTTGCTCATATGAGTGTAGTCTAAAATTCTGTATTTTACAGAGCTGCTAGAAAGAGAAATACTTAGTTACAAATGTAGCTCCTGGCCTCATTTACTATCGACTATCTACCATCCAAACAATGCCCTGAAAACATAACTTACTTTCACAGCTCGCAGGTGAGCTAAGAGGCATATTACTATGCTTATGTTACAGCGAAGGGCAAGTGAAGCATAGCTTAAGGCAAAATATATCCACTAATTTTGGGTACCTAATTGAGTTCACCCGAGTCTTGAATCTTCAGAGTACTTAGAAAGTGAAAGATAATGCTATGTGGCTAGCAAAGCACTTATTGGCCTCAGAAGTGAGTGTTCAGCACTTCTGTAAATCAGAGCCCAAGATCTCAAATTAGGCATATGGGGGATGGGGGGGGGGAAGAAATGCCTGCCCTGTTCTAAAGCCTAATCTAATTCATCACACATCCATGATTCAGTCTGACTGAATGAGGCAGGGGCCCTGTGGAAAAATTAGTATCTAATCATGTAATTAAAGACTATCAATGGGGTGGGTGGGTGGGTGGGGGCCTGTGTAACTTCAATTCTGGCATTTCCTACCATCTGAGGGCATTACTACACACACACAGCTATACTGAAAAGGGGAGTGATTTTCCTAGGCTTGTGAGAAGGGAAACAAAACAACTTTCACTGTGTGATATAGTATTATCCATGTGGTTCATTAACAGGATTAGGGTCAGTTAGGTGATTATTTCACTTGAGATTGTTACTGGTATCACTTACCTCACTAACAGTTATCTGGCAGTGGAGGGGGGCTAAGAACTTGCCAGCAAGTTTCACAGCTGCTTGTGCCAGTGGAGGAATAAAAAGACTCTGAAATATTAGAGTCTCCTCTAGCTCTGGAAAAGAACATGCTCTAGCGGTCATTGTCACTTCTGCCCATTGAGCTTGTTCTTCTCCTTCCCTGGGATCTCCAACTCCTTAGCCTTGCTCCATTTTCCTTGGCTAGTGAGTCTGCTTCCTGCCTGAGCTTGGTCTCTCAGTCTCTATCCCCAATCCCTGTGGCTTTTTATCCCGTCTTACTCTCTACCCATGCTCTTTACCCATGTTTTCCCTAATTTTGTTCTTGGAAATGACTGAATTTTTTGTTGAAACCTTCCAAAAAAATTCAGCTGGTCCCTGATTGCTGGCATAGGAAGTGTCAGTCTGAATGGTTAATAAACAACTGAAAACGTATATTCTTATAATAATGAAGTGTCAGTCAACTATAACCAGCACATTGAGCTATACACAGCACAGACCTATCCCTTAAGCTAAAGCAGGGGGCAGCAACCTTTCAGAAGTGCTGTGCCAAGTCTTCATTTATTCACTCTAAAGTTTTTCATGCTGGTATTACATTTTAACCTTCTTAGAAGGTCTCTTTCTAAAGTCTATAATATATAAGTAAACTATTGTAAAGTAAATTTTTTTTAAAATGTTTAAGAAGCTTCCTTTTAAATTAAATAAAATGCAGAGCCCCTAGACCAGTGGCCAGGACCCAGGCACTGTGAATGCCACTTAAAATCAGCTTGCGTGCCACCTTTGGTACCCGTGCCATAGGTTGTCTACCCCTGAGCTAAAGGAACAACTGGAACATACTTAAGAGAGGACACTATCCTGGGAAGCAGTGCCTCTGAAAGAGGATAATCAGCTGAGCATGAGGTCCTTGTACAACACTGTAGCCAAAAGGACTAATGCATGAACAAGGGAATCTCAGGTAGGAATAGAGGTTATTTTAGCTCTAAATTTGGCACTGGTGCAACTGCTGCTGGAATATTGTATCCCGTTCTGGTGCCTACAATTCAAGAAGAATGTTGATAAATTGGAGAGAACGATTAATGAGTTAGAAAACCTGCCTTATGGTGGTAGACTAAAAAAGCGCAATCTGTTTAGCTTAACAAAGAGAAGGTTGGGAGTGACTTGATCACAGGCTGTAAGTAGCTGGGGAACAAAAATTTAACAGCTCTTCAATCTAGCAAAGGTATAACAGGATTCAATGGCTGACAGTTTAAGCTAGGCAAATTCAAACTGGAAATAAGGTGTAATTTTTAACAGTAATTAAGCACTGGAACAATTTACAAAGGGTAGTGGCAATTTTAAAATCAAGGTTGGATTTTTTTATTTTTTTTTTAAATGCTTTAGCTCAAAAGAAATCATTGTGGGGGAGGTGTATGGTCTGTGTTATATAGGCGGTCTGCCTAGATGATCACAGTGGTCCCTTCTGGTTTTGACTATTATGACTCTATTAAGTTTGTTTGTCTCTGTGGAGCTGTGGCGCACATTGCCAATGGGTTACAGAACAGCTTTCTAGACAGCAGTGGCATGTGTGTTATCAAGATTCCTGGATCCTACTTCTGTTTCTGAAAGGATAGTTTGGTGGTGGTTGGCTTGCAGGTATGTGCAATGTGGTCAGAAAATTAAGGACCAAGAATGAAACAAGTTCTACTGATGCCAGGTGTAAATGGTGGGGGTTTTTTTCTGTGTATATTTTGAAGGTGGCCAATTTGTTTATGGATTTGTGTGAGGCTAGCACGAGGCCCTGTTCTGCAACCCAAGACTGTTGTGTCTTAAAATGTGGTTGCTGCTGCTTTTATATTTATATAATATTTTACCATGAGAGAAATGATCTCTTTTTCCCCTAAACTAGTTCTTAAAAATGTTGGTATTGTTTTTTGCTGGAATGGTTCAAAACGCTTTAAGCTCAGGCATGGACAACTTTAGCCTCAACAGTTTGGCAAATTTATAAGCCACTGAAAATAGATTACACAGATTGTCTGAGTGACTATGTGCTTTGTCTATAATTCAGTGTGTGTATTTAAAAAAAAAATTAGAGCGTCTACACTTAAAATGCTGCATTGGTGCAACTGTGCCACGGTAGCACTTAACACCGATGGGAAAGCGGTCTCCTATTGGCATAGTTAATCCACCTCCATGAGAGGCAATATACTGCTGGCTACACCAGTGCTTAAGTCGGCATAACTACATCAATCAGCGGTGTGGATCACTGGGTATCTGTCATCAATATCCATGTGCACTGGTCGGGTGGTGCATGATGCTTATATCATTAAGAACACAGGACTGTTTAGAAAGCTGCAAGCATAGATTCTTCTTCGAGTGATTGCTCATATCCATTCCAGTTAGGTGTGTGCGCCGCGCGTGCACATTCGTCGGAAAACTTTTACCCTAGCAACTCAGTGGGCCGGCAGGTCGCCCCCTAGAGTGGCGCCGTCATGGTGCTCGATATATACCCCTGCTGGCCCACCCGCTCCTCAGTTCCTTCTTACCGCCCGTGTCGGTCGTTGGAACAGTGGAGCGTGGCTTAGCTGACCTCCACTTCCCTAGCTACTCGTAGTTCTCGTATATAGTTGTTATCCTTTTATACATATATTTGTATAGTTATACATTTTTTCTTTGCTAAAATAGTTAGTTTAGTAATAGTTAGCGGAGTTCAGGAAGTAGCCCCTTCCCTGCACCCGGTGCCGGAGCCCATGCACGGCTCACCGGGTATTAAAATGGACTCGGCATGCCAGAAGCCGATGCCGAGGGGAGATCCACATGACTCCTGTTTGAAGTGCCTCAGGGAATCACACTTGACAGCTAAGTGCCCCATTTGCAAGGCTTTTAAGCCGAGAACAAGAAGGAGCGGGACTTTCACTTACCCCTCCACCTTTGGCACCGAGTGATGATCAAGCGGCTGGCAGAAGCGCCTCCTCGGCACCGGACCCCGCTGGTACTGCCAAGGCCTTTCGGCACCGGCCGTCGCCGGCACCGAAGTCAACTTGGCACCACTCCCTTCCTCCGAGTTCGAGCAAGGGAGATTTAGGTTGGACATTAGGAAAAAGTTCCTAACTGTCAGGGTAGTTAAACACTGGAATAGATTGCCTAGGGAAGTTGTGGAATCTCCATCTCTGGAGATATTTAAGAGTAGGTTAGATAAATGTCTATCAGGGATGGTCTAGACAGTATTTGGTCCTGCCATGAGGGCAGGGGACTGGACTCGATGACCTCTCGAGGTCCCTTCCAGTCCTAGAGTCTATGAGAGAGCCTACAATTCCTGCTGGTGCCTGACGGCTCCCCAGCATGCACCGTGGTTGAGCCCCCTGCTCCTGCTGCTTCCGTGCCACCCGCATCGCAGCCAGAGAGCTCGTCTAAGTCGGATCGCCCGGCACCGACACCTGCAGAGGCACCGATGACATTGGCACCGTCGATCCCGGTCCCACAAGGGCCGTCGAATCCGGTGCCTGACAGCTCCCCGGCACGCGCCGTGGTTGAGCCCCCTGCTCCTGCTACTTCCGTGCCAATGGCACCGCAGCCAGAGAGCTCGTCTAAGTCGGATCGCCCGGCACCGACACCTACCAAGGCTCTGATGACCTCGGTGCCGTCGAATCCGGTGCCTGACAGCTCCCCAGTATGCACTGTGGTTGAGCCTGCTGTTCCCTCCACGCCGGAGACATTACCAATGGCGAGGGATCTCATTGCCATGACAGAGTCGATGCTGCCTGACCCCGGCACCGCCGGTGCGGGTAATACAGTCTCTTCATATGACCGTCCTCTGTCAGCACAGCAGAGCGGCACCGTTCATGATCACGGACCCGCAGACGCTCCAGGTCCTGTCGGCATGCCCGACACCACTTGCAGTCCCGGTGCTGTTTTCCTCATCGGTACTGGGCACTCGCCGCACCGGTCGGTATCCCGTTCGCCGACCCGCTACTATCGGCACCGTTCTGACTCCTGGCACCGAGACAGGTACCGTGACTCCCGTAGCCTCTCCCTGAGCCTCGAGATCTCGGTCGACCTCCCGGCACCGTTCTGGTTGCAGGTCTGGATCTTGTTCCAGGTACCGGTGCTGGTCCCCGGTGCCGAGTTGGGCAAGGTCAGAGACTCTGCCCATGCCTTCTTTTAGTACCTCCATGGCCATCCAGAAACGCATCCGTGTCGTCCCACATGCTCAGATCTTATGCTCAGGACCACGATTCTGATACGCCCCCCGACAACCTGAGGTGGAGGAGGTCCCAGAGGTAGAGGACCCGGTATGGTGCCCTCTAAGGGGTACGACTACTCGTCTGTCCGCTCTCCTCTCTGCTCACTAGTCTTTCAGTCTGTTAAGGAGAGGTATTGGGAGGCTTGGCGAATGAACCTATTTGGCCGCCAGGTGTGCTCTGCAGAGGCCCTGCAGCTCTGGGTAGCAAAGCAACAAGCCTTGCTTAGCTGCTATAATTATAGCACCTGGGTGAAGGTATTTTAGTTTATGGAGTTTCTCCCTCAAAACTCCCATCAAGAGTTCGCTGCCGTCTTGGAGGACGGGGGAAAAAAGTACCCAGAGCGTCCCTCCATGCCTCGTTGGACGCAGCAGACTCAGCAGCCAGGACTCTGGCCTTTGGTGTTGCCATGAGGTGCATCTCATGGCTTCAGGTTTCAAACCTCCGGCTGGAGCTGCAGTATGCCATTCAGGACTTACCCTTTGTTGGTAAAGGCCTCTTTGCGGCAAAGACAGCCCCAGGCTGCAAAGCCTGATGGACAACAGGGTCCTAATGCGCTCTCTCAGCATGCATATGCCAGTGACCAAACGCAGGCCTTTCTGTCCCCAGCCGCCATACTCTGTGCCTAGCCAGAGATAGGACTTTGGCAAAAGGCGAGGCCAAGGTGGTCGCAGACAAACGTCAGGACCCCTAAAGAGCCAAGGTCAAGGTCCCTCGCAATTACCACTGGGACCAAAGACAAACCTTCCAAGGTGCTCCTGAGGGCGGTGTACCAGTCACAGGCCCGGATCCCAATTCCGCTTTCTCCTGGCGTGGCCCCAGTTAATTTCAGATTGCTGGGTCCTGCGCACGGTGGAGCATGGATACCACCTCTAATCTGTTCCAACCCTGTCCCCCTTCAGGGACCCCTCTCACGAGCATTTCCTCATACAAGAGGTGCAGACGCTGATGGACGAAAGGGGCAAGGGGTTTTACTCCCGTTATGCCCTAGTCCCCCACTCGAACGGAGGTCTCAGACCTTCCTAGTCCTGCGCGGTCTCAACCAGTTTAGGATAAGGTTGGAGTTCCGCATGGTATCCCTGGGAACCATTATCCCATCCTTGCCTCCTGGGGACTGCTATGCCGCCCTCGATATGAAGGACGCGTACTTTCACATCGCCATCTTCCCTCCACACAGGAGATACCTCCGCTTTCTAGCCAACCGTCAGTACTTCTGGTTTACGGTCCTGCTGTTTGGCCTTTCTACAGCCCCACGGGTATTGTCCAAGTGTATGCCCATAGTCGCCGCCTACCTTCGCTGATGTCGGATATGCGTTTTCCATATCTGGATGATTCGCTTATCCAAGGAGACTCCGAGACACAAACCACTCAGCACGTGGTCATTGTCATGGTCTTATTCACAGGTCTAGGCCTGATGATTACTATAGAGCAATCCACTCTGGTTCCCACGCAGAGGTTGGACTTCCTAGGGGCTATCCTGGTCTCCGATCTAGCCGGAGCCTGCTTACCACAGCCGCGGTTTTAGGCGATGACAACAATCATCCGAGATCTGCAGGCTTTCCCAACGACCTCGGCTCGCACTTGTCTCATCTCCTGGGTCCATGGCTGCCCGCAAGTTTGTAACCAAACACGCCAAGCTCCGCCTCCGTCCTCTCCAAGTCCGGCTCACCTCGGCGTACCGCCCGGACAGGGAACCAATGGTCATGGTAGTCACCGTTCCCTCGAGCACCTTAGGCTCCCTAGAGTGGTGGCTAACTCCCTCCCTGGTGTGGGCAGGGATGCGGTTCCATCCACCCCAGCCCTCACTACCCCTGACGACGGACCCGTCATCTCTCTGCTCGAGTGCTCATGGTCACCTCCAAGCTTAAGGCCTTTGGTCTTCTTGGGAGCTGGCATTCCACATCAATGCCCCAAAAATGAGAGTAGTCCGCCTGGCGTGCCAGGGGTTCCAGCGGCAGCTGCGAGGCCGTGGTATCTTGGTGTTTACAGCCAACGCAACGGCCATGTGCTTCATAAATGACCAGGGAGGGACATGGTCCTCCCCCCCTTTTGTCAGGAGGCCATCCATTTCTGGGACTTTTGCATGGCCCACTTGATGGAGCTGGTGATGTCCTTTCTCCCAGGCGTTCGGAACGCCTTGGCGCTTTGACTCAGCAGGTCTTTCCTGTCTTACGAGCGGTTACTCTGCCCCATGTGAGGCGTTCTGCTTTCCAGAAGTGGAAATTTTTCCTCACATAGACCTGTTCGCTCACCGCGAGAGCAGAAAATGCCAGATGTTCTTCTCCTTCCAAGGTCTCTCCTCGGGATCGATCTTGGACGCATTCCTGATGCCGTGGAAAGGCCAACTCCTTTATGCCTTCCCACTGGTTCATTAGGTCCTACTCAAACTCCGCAGGGGCAGAGCGCTCATCATGATCACTCCAGCGTGGTCCAGGCAGCACTGATATATACCACATTGCTCGGCCTGTCAATAACCAACCCAATTACCCTGCCACCCCACCCAGACCTCATCACTCAGGGCCACGACAGGCTTTGTCACCCGGACCTGCAGCCTCTTCGCCTCACGGTGTGGCTGCTGCGTAACTGAGCCGGGGTGGCAGGAAGCCTTCCACCTGGTCAATGTACCTGGCCGACTGGACGCGTTTCTTCTACAGGTGCAATACGCTCGATCTTGCTCCTACTGAGGTCTCGATCCCCTCTATTTGGCCTGCCTCTGGCCTTCAGCGGCAGGACCTGGCGGTATCATCGCTGAGGGTACACTTAGCAGCCATCTCTACCTTCCAGCCAGGCTAAGGTGGACGTTCCGTGTTCCCACACTCTATGGGTTCGAGGTCCCTCAAGGGCTTGGAGCGCTTGCACCCTTGGGTGCGCCGCCCAGCCCCAACCTGGGACCTCAACCTAGTTTTAACCAGACTTATGTCTCCCCCATTCGAGCAGTTCACGACCGGCCCTCTGCTATGCCTGTCTTGGACACCAACTTTCCTCGTAGCTGTTACATCGGCCAGACGAGTCTCCGAGCTCAGAGCTTTTACAGTGGTTCTGCTGTACACTAGGTTTCACAAAGACAAGGTGCAGTTATGACCACACCCGGCTTTCCTCCCTAAGGTGGTTTCGGCCTTTCATGTTACCCACAGCTCAACGCAGTGGGCGCAACAATTGCACTCCCTGGACATCTGTAGAGTGCTCGCATTTATATTGCGCTGACAGAACCTTTTCGTAAGGTGCCCTAGCTCTGTCACGGTAGCAGACCAAAGGGAAGGCTTGCTTGTTTTCCTCTCAGAGGATCTCATCTTGGGTGATGGCGTACATCCGCACTCGTTATGATTTGGCTCATATTTCCCCAAGCCACATCCGTGCATTCTGCTAGGGCTCAGGCTTCATCTGCCGCCTTGCTGGCTCGTGTTCCTACCCACGAGATCTGTCGCACAGCTCCATTGGTCCTCGGTCCATACCTTTGCTTCGCAGTATGCCCTGGTTCAGCAGTCAAGAGATGCTGTAGCCTCTGGCTCAGCAGTTTTCATTCTGCCACATTTCACTCCGACCCCACCGCCTACGTAAGGCTTGGGATTCACCTAACTGGAATGGATATGAGCAATCGCTCGAAGAAGAAAAGACGGTTACTCACCTTTGTAACTGTTGTTCTTCGAGATGTGTTGCTCATATCCATTCCACACCCGCCCTCCTTCCCCACTGTCGGAGTAGCCGACAAGAAGGAACTGAGGAGCGGGCGGGCCGGCAGGGGTATATATCGAGCACCATGACGGCGCCACTCTAGGGGGCGGCCTGCCGGCCCACTGAGTTGCTAGGGTAAAAGTTTTCCAACGAATGTGCACGCGCGGCGCACACACCTAACTGGAATGGATGTGAGCAACACATCTCGAAGAACAACAGTTACAAAGGTGAGTAACTGTCTTTTTTTCCCCTATTGTTGGCTTACCATTGGTGATGTTGAAAGGCCAGTAGTGGTCCTAGGGGACTTAGCCTACTCCTTCCCCAGGCTCATGAAGCCGTACATTGGCCACCTCCACAGCACCAAGGAAAGATTCAGCTACTGACTCAGCAGGTGCAGAATGACAGTTGAATGTGATTTTGTTAGAGAGAAGGGGCACTGGCTTTGTAAAAGCACTGGTTTGGACCTCAGTGGTCCCCAGGCATGTACCTGAGTGCCTGTGCAGCACTAAATAGATGGCGGCGCAGCCATGCAGCTTACAGGGAACTAAGTGACCTAAAGGTCCCATTTGGCCTTAAACCCTATTGAAACTATATTTTTTATTTATTTTAATCAAGGAAAATCAAAGCAATATTATGTGAAGCAGCCTGCCAGATAATTTCATTTTGTGACAAATTTCCAGGTTTTGAAATTTCTTTGTTCCACATGGGCACTGACTCTCTCCTATGAAGTGACTAGCAATCTCTGGACCCAAAACTCCTTCCCAACAAAGTGCCTCATTGTTAAATATTTTTCCTTCAACAAAAGTTCATTTAGTCAAAAATGTTCTGCCTAGCTCTAAACTAGTCAAGTTGCACAAAACCACAACGAACAATGCCAAACATACACATACATTTGGTCACTTTCCATTGCCATAACAATTCTACCTTTCTCAACTACAAAGTTCACATGCAGACAACCTGAACTCTGTGAGACAGGTTGTCACACACACCTCTCTCTCTGCTCCGGGGAGCAATCCAGGAGCTGTGGGAACCACTTTGCCCCTTACCCATACGGCTGAGCTAGTCTCTCTCACACTGCTCTGCTGGTGGTTCAGCCAGCTGCTCCAGGCCCTGTTATCACCCAGCATGACAGCAGGTGGTGCCACACACCCAACTGAGGTTGCTGAGTGTGTTACCTAAGCCACTCAAGGACAAACAAAAGATAACAGCCAATTTCCCAGCTCCCCAGCCTTGCACCCTTGTTGGAGTATAAACCCAGTATTATACGGTCTTGCACTGCACAGCTTACAATGCAAGCTCATTAATATAGTTGGCGTTCCCCTCCATCTTGGAAAGATATGTGACAGGCTTTGTTTACAGAGCTGAGATTTTCCCAGACATTTCACTCAGAACACTGGTTAAGATAAAACATGTTCATTAACTATAGAAAGATAGACTATAAGTGATAACAAACAGATCAAAGCAAATTGTATAGCAAATAAACAAAAATGCAAACTAAGCCTAACATACTAGCGCAGGGGTCGGCAACCTTTCAGAAGTGGTGTGCCAAGTCTTCATTTATTCACTCTAATTTAAGGTTTTGTGTGCCGGTAATACATTTTAATGTTTTTAGAAGGTGTCTTTCTATGTCTATAATATATAACTAAACTATTGTTGTATGTAAAGTAAATAAGGTTTTTAAAATGTTTAAGAAGCTTCCTTTAAAATTAAGTTAAAATGCAGAGCCCTCCAGACCTGTGGCTAAGGACCCGGGCAGTGTGAGTGCCACTGAAAATCAGCTCTCATGCTGCCTTCGGCACACGTCCCATAGATTGCCTACCCCTATACTAGATAGATAGGATTTGAATTAGCAATTCCTCACACTGACTGATGATAAAAGCAGTCTACCAGGTTTCCCCCACACAGGCTAGAAATCCTTTTAGCCTGGGACCAGCACTTCCCCAAGTTCAGTCTTTGTTCCTCAGAAGTTCTCTTGTGTGGGGAGTAAGGCCCAGAGATGATGTCACTCCCCACCTTATATAGCTTTTCCATATGGCAGGAACCAGGAGTGTAGCGAAGGGGGTAGCAGGGGGAGTGGCTGCTCCCCCTGAGCACATTATCCAAAAGTGGCACCTTAGGCCCCAACCCCATGGGTGCTCCTGCCCCTGCCCAAGCCCCAGCTCACCTTGGCTCTTTCTGCCTCCTCCCCTGAAGGGTCTGCCCCACTTCTCCCCCTCCCCCTGCTTCCTGTGAATCAGCTGTTCGCGTGGGAAGCCTGGGAGGATGGAGAAGCAGTGCGGCAGCTTTGCACTCAGGCCCAGTGTGGTGGAGCCAGAGCCGAGATGAGCTGGGGGAGACCACCCACACCGCAGCAGGTAACCGGGGGGGGGTGGCGGGGGTGGCGCAGGGGAACCTTTCCTTGCCCCAGTTCACCTCTGCTCTACCTCCACCTCCCTGGGCCTGAGCACGAAGCCACCGCTTGCTTCTCAGCCCTCCTAGGCTTCCCGTGTGAACAGCTGATTCATGGGGGGGGGGGGAGGGCTTTGAGCTCTGCCTGACCCGGTGCTCCAAGCGCTGCACCGTGGTGGTGTGGCCCAGCTCCAGCCAAGCGGTGCGACTGTAGCACCACCAGCCACTTACAGGCAGCGTGGTAAGGGGGGTTGGATAGAGGGCAAGGGAGTTCAGGGGTGGGAGGGTGGATAGGGGTTGGGGCAGTCAGAGGGCAGGGAATGGGGCATTGAATGGGAGCAGTCAGGAAGGAGGGGTGGTTGGATGGGGTGGCAGGGAGTAGTCAGGGGAGAGGGAAGGGGGGTGGATGGGGCAGGGGACCAGGGAGAGACATCAAGGAACATGGGGGTTGGATAATTGACAGTGTAGCTGCAGGAGAACCTGATCTGTGTACTTGTGCCGGAGAGCACGCTCTGCTGTACTGCTGGGGAACTCAGCCTGTACAAGGAACGGCTTGGAGGGGATTGTTCATGGGGACAGTCCCAGCCCTGCGACCGCACCCACTGGCAGCTGCCTCCCTAGCTGGACTCCAAGGACTGGTAGCAGGAGTGGAGCTGTGTGGCTCCCAAGCAGAGACATGGGTGAGCTCTGTCCACCAAGATGAACCCTGGATCGGCTGTGTCAGCCCTTAGCCTATAGCAGTGACTCTTAAACTTTTGACCCCTTTCACATAGCAAGTCTCTGAGTGTGACCCCCCCCTTTATAAATTAAAAACACTTTTAAATATATTTAACACCATTATCAATGTTGGATGCAAAGCAGGGTTTGCAGTGGAGGCTAACAGATCACCCCCCATGTAGTAGGGTCATGACCCCCTGAGGGGTCTGGACCCCAAGTTTGAAGGCCCTTGGCCTATAGCACCAGCTGGGCTCTGCTCAGTGTGTGCTGGCCACATGGGCTGGAACCTCGGGTCACAGCTTTTATATAGCACCTTTTTTATTTACCTTCTTGTTTTTATCAGGCTGTGTAATCCGGGGGGCGGGGGGCAAAGAGGGGGATGAAAAGGGCTGAGCGCCCCCCTTTGTCACTGCCATGGCAGTGCCACCCCTTAGCAGCACACTTCCCTATCCCTCCCAGCCTGGGGCGCAGTAGAGATTGCTGAGTTTATGTAGCAGAAGGAGTTCCCCTGATGGAGCCCTTCCTCCCTTAGGCAGGGGAAGCCCAGCTTTGTAGGGGGCTAGGAGAGTTCAGGAAAGATGCTGCTCTCCAGACCTTGTTTCTGCTCTTAACTCCCCCCCACCCCCCAGTTGGGAACTGATGGCACCCCCAGAGCCTGGGTACTCTGTCATTCTGCATCTTGCTTTTTCCAGTCTCAGCTCTCTTCTCTGACTGCCGCAGAGATGCCCCACTGAGGGCATCACTGAGTTGCACTGTGCTGGGCGCTGTCTGCAGCCTGGACTCTTGATAGGTTGGCTTTAGTTTTGAAGGTGTTTTTTTTTAAAATGTTTTCAAGCTGCCTCCCCCTCCCACAACATGCAGTGCCGGGGAGGGGAAGGGTTGGGCCCTTCCTGCTGCCTCAAGATGTTCAAAAAAGTCTTTGGGGCCTTTATTTTTTGTCCACATTTGTTACCTTTAGAAACAGTCTGCTCTCCCCTGTTCCTACTGGAGGTCTCCTTGGAGGAGCAGAGAGTTGGGAAGGTGGGGAAGGGGGTATGGCTTCTGCCTGCTGATGAGAGAGGACATGCTGGGGCCTTGCACAGACCTCTTCCACCTTGAGTGTCTGGAAAAGGCTTGGCTTCTGCGCCAGTCCCTTCCTATCCAAAGAGCTGTGGCTCTTGCTCTCTAACATCACAACTCTGCTAGACCCCAAGCCCTTCAGAATCCTCCAGCTCAGGATGGCTAGCCCCTTGCACCACTGTGGCTCCGTTTCTATTTTTAGCACACTAGCTTGATCAGCGCTAGCACAGGTATGTCTACACAAGCTGGAAATTACACCTTCCTTTTCCAGTGTAAACATAGCCCAAATCATGGGGATACTTCCTTTTGTCCACCCTCTGTATATATGGGGAGTGGAATTATTGACCTTGTATATATGTAATGGTGTTTGATGTTTGTAAGACAAGGTATAATAATCACACTTCCAAATTGCAATGAACTGTGGAAAAGTTCCTGTTTGGTGTGAGAGATGTTACTTATACCTAGATGCACTCCCCTTCCCCACCCCCAGCCCTACACATGCTGGCTTGGGAATATCACTGCTGTAGTGTCAGCTTTTAAGACACTTTTCACATGCACCACTTCTAGTATTATGGTAAGTTAAAACAAACTACAGTACATTAGGACATTAATATTCTATTACAGTGTTTGCATTAGCATATTAAAAGCAATAATGCTTAACAGACCAGTATATCCAGGACATTACTAGCATACTTTTCCCCCACTGATACATAGTAGTTGCACTGTCATCTCCCATAGCTACTTATGTTGCAGCTTTTTTTGTTAAAACTACATTGAGAAGAAAGACTACTGATTCTGAACTTGTTTAATGGTTACTTTCTTGCTAAAGGGTGTAGTGGGGTGCAGGCTTGGAGGGAGGAAGGTTTCTATGATGTAGGCAAGATCAGGTGTTTTATCCAAAACCAGAATAGGGTGACTCTTCTCCTTCCTCACATTTTGGTTGAGGATTCCATCGATAAAGGGATTGGCCTCAAATACCTGGTTGTAGGATTCTTCCATGGTGTAGTTTTCACCTTGGGTGGCCCAGTCCTCATTATATTAAAGCATGTACTTTAGTCTTTGTAATTATCTGTTATAACTCTGTAGCTTTTTATGAAGGCGGGAGTAAAATAAAAGTAGCTGCAATAGTTCTACAGTTAATTAAAACTGAAAATTTACATAATTTAAATCAGACTCCTAATCTTAACTTTTGCTTGATAAATAAATCCATAAGAAAACTCTGTTGGGGAAACTGCTACAGTTTACTTAGAAAGTGTGCTTCTCCTATATAGGTCATAAGGATCCTACCTGTCTGAATACTGGCTGCTCTTCCTTTCTTTGATCTGCAGAGTGACTGATGCTTTTCAGGTATCAGTAGTGGGTACAGGAGGGTTTCGTTGCATCTTCTTTCTTGGCCCCAGCTACTGTTCTCCCTTCTTGTTGTATTGATTGTGGGTGGGTGTCTCTCGCCTTTTTTTTAAAATCTCATATGCTAGGAACAGTCTTGTCCTCTTCTCCTCTCCTGATGTCAGCATAGATGCAGGCAGCGCAAAATGTACTACAGTCATATAGTGTCTCAAATGGAAAGCTGCATTTCTCTGACCTGAGGTTTGAAGAACAATGTAGAACTAGCTATTTTATGGGATGTCTAGATTTTGTTCCTGTAGTAACAGAACTTGTGATAGGAAAGCAGGAAGAGGGTGTGTGTGTGTGTGTGTGTGTGTGTGTGTGTGTGTGGCTTAAATTGATTAAAAACTCTAACTTTCAGTGTTTCAAAAATGTTAGACTGCAACTTGTGTCAGAGAGATGTCTTTTGTTTAAAAAAAAAAAAACAACCCATGAATAAAGCTACTTTAAGGGAAATTACTGCTTTGTCCAACCCTGAAGAGCAATGAGATCTTTGCTTACCAATTCTCATAAAACTTCTATTTGTCATGCATTTTTGGTGGCTTTACTATTACGATCTATTATAAATAAAGTGCATTTCATTGATTTTAAAATGAAATTAGTAACTGGAGAAAATAACCAGTATTTTTTTTAAACCTGTGACAATTATAAACTACTGTATTCTGTCATTTACTTTCTAGAATCTAAAGTATATCTAAGTATAATCTAAAGTTTTCCTGTGAAATGCTGGCTGTTCAAACCCTTCTGAGGCTGGATCATTCTTGTGGTTTTTATTTAAAGTACAAATAAATATGTATAACAAATTTAAAAGTATGTAATTAGTAATTTGATATCTCGAATGGCACCTCTTCTTATGTGTTCACTTCCCCTGTTAGAACCTGGCTACGTCACTGACAGGAACCCTTTGTTCCAAGCTAAGTTTCTAGTCCAGTTTGTGTAAAAATACAAATTCCAAAAAGGAGCTTAGTGTTATGTGGACCCCTGCATGCCTTGCTGGGTCATAGCAGCCATGACTCATAGGTTGGATGAAATGTTCACAGGAAGGCTAAGCTCTTCCATGGTCCATTGTCTTTGCTGATGATCCATTAGCACTGTCTAGCTTCTTCACTGTTGTACTCGAAAGTCTATCCAGAGTAAGCACATTTGAAATACAGATATACAGTCAATGTTCATAACTTTAGATACAAAAATGATACATGCACACAAATAGGATAATCATTTTCAGCAGATTATAACTTTTCCACTGACAGTCTTGTACAAAATGCATCATAATTGTCATAATCATATCACAATCATACCACTATGATGAATATGGGGGTGCAATGTCACACTCTGTCCCCTATGAAATGATATGAGAAAGAATGTATGTGTCTTCCAGACAGGAAAAAAAAATCAAAATAATAGACACCCAAGAGATTAACACGGGCATTCTGATAATGCCACTCAGACAAACGAGCCTCAGTGGTATTTGTCTAAAACTAACCTTTATACATCAAAATAGTTCTGTATAACAGTGTGTACAATGCACAGTGTTCATGACCTGCCATCGTTTACAGAGTCACAGTAAGAAAACTTAATATTTATGCAATTTTTACAAAACATGTAGAATTTATTTAAAAAATAAACCCATCACACTATGGAATTATATATGTGTATGTATGTATGTATATATAAAACTAGAAAATTAAAATGAGCTCGTAGCCTACATTTGTGAGCTGGATAGAAACATAGTGTCTTAATATAACATCTCCAAAAATAGCATAACATTCACAACTAATCTATTTCCACATGTAATCGTGTTGTACACAGATTCGTCATCTTACACTTTTACTGCACACACAAAAATAATTGTTTATAATGAGCTTGTTATGCAGCACAGCTGTCAGAAAGACAGCTACTTATAGATTGTACTCAAGCCACCCCCTAACTGTCTTTTCCTTAAGCTATATAGATTGAGCTCCTTGAGTCTAGCACTCTAAGGCAGGTTTTCTAATCCTTTATTCATTCTTGTGGCTCTTCTCTGAATCTTGTCCAATTTATCAACAGGCTTGGCTTCGTGAACTGTGGACTCTAGAACTGGACACAGTGAGATGTTGCACTCGTGTCAGATATTCCTACTTGAGATTCTCCTTTTTATGCCTCCAAGCTTTGCATTAGCCCAGCGATACTCAAACCTCAATGGTTCAGGAGCTAAATTAGTCCCCAAAAGTAAAAGAGCCACAGTAGTGTGACTTCATTGTTTCATTTATAATTTTATTATATGTATAATTCTCACAGCAAAATGGCTGAGCCAGTATTGTTTTATTACTATAATTAACTACAATTGGTTAATAACCTAGTAAAAGCATCCTGACTGGTTAATAATTAAATCAGTGTTTTACTATGTGCTACAAAGAGTAGCAGGAGACACATTAAAGGCGCTTCAGTCTGAGGATCTGGCTACATATGGATAGGGCCCTACCAAATTCACGGTCCATTTTGGCCAATTTCATGGTCATAGGATTTTTAAAATAATAAATTTCATGATTTCAGATATTTAATCCTGAAATTTCAGTGTTGTCATTGTAGGGATCCTGACCCAAAATGAGTTGTGGGAGGCGTGGGGTGGAGTTGCAAGGTTATTGTAGGGAGGGTTGCGGTACTGCTACCCCTACTTCTGCACAACTGCTGGCAGCAGTGCTGCCTTCAGAGCTGGGCAGATCGAGCGAGGCGGCTGCTGGCCAGGAACCCAGCTGTGAAGGCAGTGCCACCACCAAGAGCAGCGCAGAAGTAAGGATGGCATGGTATGGTATTGCCACATTTACTTCTGCGTTCCTGCCACTAAGGGTGGCATGGCATGGTATGATATGGTGGGGTGCTGCCTTCAGAGCTGGGCACCCAGCCAACAACTGCTGCTCTTTGGCCACCCAGCTCTGAAGGCAGCACAGAAATAAGGGTGGCAATACTACACCCCTTCCCCCCAAATAACCTTGCAACCTCCCCACAAGTCCATTTTGTGCAGGACCCCCCAATTTAAGAAACACTGGTCATCCCTGTGAAATCTGTATAGTATAGGGTAAAAACACACAAAAGACCAGATGTCACAGGAGGAGACCAGATTTCATGGTCCGTGACATGTTTTTCATGGCCGTGAATTTGGTAGGGCCCTAACTATGGACCTTCAGCAGCACAGTTGCACCACTACTAGTGCAGATGCTCTAAGCTGATGGGAGAGAATTCTGTCAACTTAGGGTATATCCACACTACGGGATTATTCCGATTTTACATAAACCGGTTTTGTAAAACAGATTGTATAAAGTAGAGTGCACGCAGCCACACTAAGCACATTAATTCGGTGGTGTGCGTCCATCTACCGAGGCTAGCATCTATTTCCGGAGTGTTGCACTGTGGGTAGCTATTCCGTAGCTATCCCATAGTTCCTGCAGTCTCCACTGCCCCTTGGAATTCTGGGTTGAGATCCCAGCGCCTGATGGGGCAAAAATCGGGAAAGCAATGGCAGACAATCATTTCGTGCCCTTTTTCCCTGGATTGCCCTGGCAGACGCCATAGCACGGCAACCATGGAGCCCGTTCAGCTTTTTTGTACTGTCACCGTATGTGTACTGGATGCCGCTGACAGAGACGATACTGCAGTGCTACACAGCAGCATTCATTTGCCTTTGCATGATAGCAGAGACAGTTATCAGTTGTTCTGTATCAGAGGGGTAGCCGTGTTAGTCTGGATCTGTAAAAGCAGCAAAGAATCCTGTGGCACCTTATAGACTAACAGACGTTTTGGAGCATCAGCTTTTGTGGGTGAATACCCACTTTGTCAGATGCATGTAGTGGAAATTTCCAGGGGCAGGTATATATATGCAGGCAAGCTAGAGATAATGAGGTAGTTCAATCAGGGAAGATGAGGCCCTGTTCTAGCAGTTGAGGTGTGAAAACCAAGGGAGGAGAAATTGGTTTTGTAATTGGCAAGCCATTCACAGTCTTTGTTTAATCCTGAGCTGATGGTGTCAAATTTGCAGATGAACTGAAGCTCAGCAGTTTCTCTTTGAAGTCTGGTCCTGAAATTTTTTTGCTGCAGGATGGCCACCTTAAGGTCTGCTATAGTGTGGCCAGGGATGTTGAAGTGTTCTCCTACAGGTTTTTGTATATTGCCATTCGTAATATCTGATTTGTGTCCGTTTATCCTTTTCCGTAGCGACTGTCCAGTTTGGCCGATGTACATAGCAGAGGGGCATTGCCGGCATATGATGACGTATATTACATTGGTGGACATGCAGGTGAATGAACCGGTGATGGTGTGGCTGATCTGGTTAGGTCCTGTGATGGTGTCGCTGGTGTAGATATGTGGGCAGAGTTGGCATCAAGGTTTGTTGCATGGATTGGTTCCTGAGCTAGAGTTACTATGGTGCGGTGTGCAGTTACTGTTGCGAATATGTTTCAGATTGGCAGGTTGTCTGTCGGCGAGGACTGGCCTGTCATCCAAGGCCTGTGAAAGTGTGGGATCATTGTCCAGGATGGGTTGTAGATCCTTGATGATGTGTTGGAGAGGTTTTAGCTGGGGACTGTATGTGATGGCCAGTGGAGTCCTGTTGGTTTCTTTCTTGGGTTTGTCTTGCAGTAGGAGACTTCTGGGTACACGTCTGGCTCTGTTGATCTGTTTCCTTATTTCCTCATGCGGATATTGTAGTTTTGAGAATGCTTGGTGGAGATTTTGTAGGTGTTGGTCTCTGTCTGAGGGGTTTAGAGCAGATGCGGTTGTACCTCAGTGCTTGGCTGTAGACAATGGATCATGTGATGTGCCCGGGATGGAAGATGGAGGCATGAAAGTAGGCATAGCGGTCGGTAGGTTTTTGGTATAGGGTGGTGGTAATGTGACCATCACTTATTTGCACCGTGGTGTCTAGGAAGTGGATCCCCGTGTAGATTAGTCCAGGCTGAGGTTGATGGTGGGGTGGAAGCTGTTGAAATCGTGGTGGAATTTTTCCAGAGTCTCCTTCCCATGGGTCCAGATGATGAAGATGTCATCAATGTAGCATAGGTAGAGAAGGGGCGTGAGTGGATGGGAGCTGAGGAAGTGTTGTTCCAGGTCAGCCATAAAAATATTGGCATATTGTGGGGCCGTGCAGGTGCCCATAGCGGTGCCACTGATCTGGAGATATATATTGTCATCAAATTTGAAATAGTTGTGTGTGAGGATAAAGGCACAGAGCTCAGCAGCCAGTTGTTCTGTAGCGTCTGCTGTGCCATTGTAAATTGGCAATGAGATGAAGGTTATCTGTCGTTCTGTACCATCTGCCGTTGTCATGGGTGCCCCTGGCTGAGGTCTGCCAGAGGTGCAAAGACAAAAATGGGAATGACTCCCTGAGTCAATCCCTCCTTTATGGTATCTAAAAATAGTCAGTCCTGCCTAGAATATGGGGCAAGTGTACTAGAGAACCAGTGTATCGGAGAACCAGAGAGCACAGCCGCTCCGTGTCAGATCCCGCAGAAATGGTGAGCTGCATGCCATTAGGGGGTGTCCCTGCAACAACCCCACCCATTGCTTCCCTCCTCCCCAAACCTTCCTGGGCTACCGTGGCAGTGTCCCCACCCCCATTTGTGTGATGAAGTAATAAAGAATGCAGGAATAAGAAACACTGACTTGTTACTGAGATAAAATGAGGGGGAGGGAGTCTCCAGCTGCTATGATAGTCCAGGCAGGACATTAAGCAGTGTGGGGGAGAGGAGCTCAGCATCCCGCTGCTATGATAGTCCAGGCAGTACAGAATCTTTTCTTTACACAGGAAAGGGAGGGGGCTGATGGAGCTCAGCCCCCCGTTGCTATGATGAGGATGGTTACCAGCCATTCTGTACCATCTACTGGGAATGACCGGGAATCATTGCTATTTTTACCCAGGCGCTCCCAGCCAGCCTCACCTGAAGCCGGCTAGGAGCACTCATGGGCTGATAATGATGACGGATAGCAGTCATATTATACCATCTGCCACAGAGGAGAAGAAGGTAGCGGATACTGCTCTTCACTGCCGCAGCATCGCATCTACGAGCAGAATTCAGTAGACATAGGGTGACATTGAAAAAAGTCAAGAAACGACTTTTTTCCCTTTTCTTTCACGGGGCGGGGGAGGGGGTACATTGACGAGCTATACCCTGAATCACCCCGGACAATGTGTTTGACCCTATAGGCATTGGGAGCTCAGCCAAGAATGCAAATGCTTTTCGGAGTCCTCAGTCCCCCTCCCTCCCTCCATGAGTGTCCATTTGATTCTTTGGCTTTCCGTTACGCTTGTCACGCAGCACTGTGCTGTGGCCTCTGTCTATCATAGCCTGGAGATTTTTTTTTTCAAATACTTTGGCATTTCATCTTCTGTAACAGAGCTCTGATAGAACCGATTTGTCTCCCCATACAGCGATCAGATCCAGTATCTCCTGTACGGCCCATGCTGGAGCTCTTTTTGGATTTGGGACTGCATGGCCACCCATGCTGATCAGAGCTCCACGCTGGGCAAACAGGCAATGAAAATCAAAAGTTTGTGGAGCTTTTCCTGTCTATCTGGCCACTGCATCCGAGTTCGGATTGCTGTCCAGAGTGGTCACAATGGTGCACTGTGGGATACTGCCTGGAGGCCAATACCGTCGATTTGCGGCCACATTAATCCTAATCCGATATGGTAATATTGATTTTAGCGCTACTCCTCTCGTTGGGGAGGAGTACAGAAACTGATTTTAAAGGCCCTTTATATTGATATAAAGGGTCTTGTTGTGTGGATGGGTACAGCGTTAAATCGGTTTAACGCTGCTAAAATCGGTTTAAACACGTATTGTAGACCAGGCCTTAATTATTCCAGCCCATGTTAATGGCACTAGCTATGTCGGTGCTTAGGTTAGCGTAAGCTATGTTGCTTGACGAGGAGGCTTATAAGTGACACAATTTATACCGACATAAGCTGTATTGTGTACATAGCCTGCATATCACTGCCTTAGCCCTTTTGGCTCAGAATCATACTGAGAGCTCATGTTCAGCTGATTATCCACCATGACCCTCCGAAACTTTTTTTTAGCATATCTGCTTCCCAAGATAGAGTTCCCCATCCTGTAAGTGTGGCATACATTCTCTGCTTAGTGTTTCCTTCCCCCTGGTTATCAAGCCATCCAGATCACTCTGCATAAGTAATCTCTTCTCTTCAGTATTTACCACTCCCCCAATTTTTGTGGCATCTGCAAACTTTATCAGTGATGGGGGGTTTTTTGTTTTGTTTTTTGCGTGATTATATGCAGGGCCGTTCCTAGCCATTCTGGTGTGGGGGCTGGGGGGGGGGCAGGCCTCCACGGGGGGAGCTGGTGCCCTACGCAGCTGCTTACTGTGCGTATGGGTAGAGACGACCCTGATTGTATGTTTTCTTCCAGGTCATTGATAAATATGTTAATAGCCCAGGGTCAAGGACTGAGTGCTGCCAGACCCCACTAGAAACACACTCTGATCATTCTTACCGCTGCAACCATGTCATGGTATAATTCCCCAATCTGAACCTTAGAGCCCAAAAGTTGGGGTACCAACATGAATTCCTCTAAGCTTAATTACCAGCTTAGATCTGATAGGCTGCCACCACCCAAATATATAGTGTTTTGGGGCACTCTGGTCCCCCCAAAAAACCCTTCCCTGGGGACCCCAAGACCCAAATTCCTTGAGTCTCACAACAAAGGGGAATAAACCATTTCCCCTCCCCCTCCTTTCTTCCTCCCAGATCTTTCCCGCTCTGGGTACACTAGGAGATCACCGTGATTCAAACTCCTTGAATCACAACACAGAGAAATCAGGTTTTTTCTCCCCTTTCTCTCCCCCTCCCAGGCTTTCCCTCCCTGGGCTATCCTGGAGAGAGAGACAGATTCAAGCTCCGTGAATCTAAAACACAGAGGAAATTCACCTTTCCTCCCCCACTCCTCCTTCCCTTCTCCCACCAATTCCCTGGTGAGTACAGACTCAGTTCCTTTGAGCCTTAACAAGGGAAAAAAAATAATCAGGTCTTTTAAAAAGAAAAGCTTTTAATAAAAGAAAGAAAAAGTAAGAAATCTCTGTAAAATCAAGGTGGAATATTACAGGGTCTTTCAGCTTATAAACACTAGAAAGAAGTCTCACCCCAGCACAAATACCAATCAAAATCTGTCCAGCAAAATACACATTTGCAAATAAAGAAAACCATCAAAAGACTATAACCGCCTTTTCTACTTAATACTCACTATTCTGAATATATAAGAGACTGTAGCAGGGAGATTGGCAAGAAACCTGGTTGCACGTTTGGTCCCTTTCAGGACCCAGAGAGAACAACACAAAACCCAAAGAACACAAACAAAGGCTTCCCTCCACCGAGATTTGAAAGTATCTTGTCTCCTGATTGGTCCTCTGGTCAGGTGTTTCAGGTTCACTGTTTGTTAACCCTTTACAGGTAAAAGATACATTAACCCTTAACTATCTGTTTATGACGGGGGGCGGGGGAGCAGGCCTCCACGGGGGGAGCTGGTGCCCTACGCAGCTGCTTACTGTGCGTATGGGTAGGGACAACTCTGATTGTATGTTTTCTTCCAGGTCATTGATAAATATGTTAATAGCCCAGAGTCAAGGACTGAGTGCTGCCAGACTCCACTAGAAACACACTCTGATCATTCTTAGGGTACCCAGGACTGGGAGTCACCTTGTTACCCCCATGCCTCCACTGTGATGGAGACTTGCTTGTGCTTAACTCTGACATGGGTGATGTTGTGGTGGGCATCTGCTATAGACCACCAGACCAGGAAGATGAGGTAAACAAGGCTTTCTTCTGACAACTAACAGAAGTTTCCAGATCACAGGCCCTGGTTCTCATGGGGGACTTCAATCACCCTGATATCTACTGGGAGAGCAATACAGACAATCCAGGAAGTTTTTGGAGAGTGTTGGGGACAACTTCCTGGTGCAAGTGCTGGAGGAACCAACTAGGGGCCATGCTCCTCTTGACCTGCTGCGCACAAACAGGGAAGAATTGGTAGGGGAAATAGAAGTGGGTAGTAACCTGGGCTGCAATGACCATGAGATGGTCGAGTTCAGGATCCTGACAAAAGGAAGAAAGGAGAGCAGCAGAATACAGACCCTGGACTCAGGGGCGGCTCTAGACATTTTGCCGCCCCAAGCACTGAGGGTCCGCTGGTCCCGCAGCTTCGGCGGACCTACCCTGCGGGAGGTCCACCGAAGCTGTGGGACCAGCGGACCCCCTGCAGGCAAGCCGCCGAAGGCACTCTGCCTGCTGCCCTAGCGGCGACTGGCAGAATGTTCCCTATGGCTTGCCGCCCCAGGCACGTGCTTGAAGCGCTGGTGCCTGGAGCCGCCTCTGCCTGGACTTCAGAAAAGCAGACTTTGACTCCCTCAGGGAACTAATGGGCAGGCTCCCCATGGAGGCTAATATAGGGGGGGAAAGGAGTCTGGAAGACTCCATCCCAATGTGCAGAAAGAATAGTAAATATGGCAGGTGACCAGCTTGGCTTAACAGAGAAATCTTCGGTGAGCTTACAAGGAAGCGTACAAGAAATTGCTCGAGCATGCAGGGGTGTAATCAGGAAGGCCAAAGCACAATTGGAGTTGCAGCTAGCAAGGGATGTGAAGGGTGATCGGTTTCTACAGGTATGTTAGCAACGAGAAGGTGGTCAGGGAATGTGTGGGACCCTTACTGAATGGAGGAGGCAGATGATGTGGAAAAAGCTGAAGGACTCAATGCTTTTTTGCCTTGGTCAACGTCAACTCCCAGACTGCTGCACTGGGCAGCACAGTATGGGAAGGAAGCGAGCAGCCCTCACTGGTAAAAGAACAGGTTAATGACTATTTAGAAAAGCTAGACGTGCAAAAGTCCATGGGGCCAGATGCAATGTAGCTGAGGGTGCTACGGGAGTTGGCTGATGTGACTGTAGAGCCATTGGCCATTATCACTGAAAACTCATGATGCCTGAAGAAGGTCCCAGGTTATTGGGAAAAGGCAAATATAGTGCCCATATTTAAAAATGGGAAGAAGAAGAATCTGGGGAACTACAGACTTCACCTCTGTCCCCAGAAAAATCATGTAGCAGGTCCTCAAGGAATCCATTTTGAAGCACTTGGAGGAGAGGAAGGTGATCAGGAACAGCATGGATTCACCAAGGGCAAATCATGCCTGACCAACCTGATTGCCTTCTGTAATCATATAACTGGCTCTGTGGCTATGGGGAAAGTGGTGAACATGATATATCTTGACTTTAGCAAAGTTTTTGATATGGTCTCCCACAGTATTCTTGCCAGCAAGTTAAAAAAGTATGGATTGCATGAATGGACTATAAGGTGGCTAGAAAGCTGGCTAGTGATGAATGGCTCGATGGCTAGTTGGCAGCCTGTATCAAGTGGAGTGCCACAGGGCTCAGTCCTGGGGTCAGTTTTGTTCAATATCTTAATTAATGATCTGGATGATGGGATGGATTGCACCCTCAGCAAGTTCGCGGATGACAGTAAGCTACGGGGAGAGGTAGGCATGCTGGAGGATAGGGATGGGGTCCAGAGTGAGCTAAACAAATTGAAGGATTGGACCAAAAGAAATCTGATGTTCAACAAGGACAAGTGCAGAGTCCTACACTTAGGACGGAAGACTCCCATGCACCGCTACAGGCTGGGGACTGACTGGCTAAGTGACAGTTCTGCAGAAAGGGACCTGGGGATTACAGTGGACAAGAAGCTGGATATGAGGCAACAGTGTGCCCTTGTTGCCAAGAAGGCTAACAGCATATTGGGCTGCATTAGTAGGCACACTGCAAACAGATTGAGGGAAGTGATTAATGAGGCCACATCTGGAGTACTGCATCCAGCTTTGGACCCCTCCCCCAATACAGAAAGGATGTGGACGAATTGGAAAGAGTCCTGTGGAGGGCAATGAAAATGATTAGGGGACTGCAGCACATGACTTATGAGGAGCAGCTGAGGGAACTGGGCTTATTTAGTCTGAAGAAGGGGAGAGTGAGGGAGGATTTGATAGCAGCCTTCAACTACCTGAAGGGGGGTACCAAAGAAGCTGGAGCTAGGCTGATCTTGGTGGTGGCAAATGACGTGACAAGCAGCAATGGTCTCAAGTTGAGGTGGGGGAGATTTAGGTTGGATATTAGGAAACACTATTTCACTAGGAGGGTGGTGAAGCACTGGAACGGGTTACCTAAGGGGTGCGGGGGAGGGTGGAATCTGAATTCGTAGAGGTTTTTAAGGCCCGGCTTGACAAAGCCCTGGCTGAGATTAGTTGGGGTTGTTCCTGCTTTGAGCAGGGGGTGGGACTAGATGACCTCCTGAGGTCCAACCCTAATCTTCTATCATTCTATGACACCACCAGCCTGTTGGCCACGCAAGCACTGCCCTCTGGGCTATGCTAGCCCTTATTTTGCCTTGCAGGTTAACAACAGGTGCACTCCAGTCCCCGAGTCCCTCATAGGGTCCACACACTTATCCACTGAACACTCAGATACACCAGGTCTTCTGTCCACAGAGAGACAGTGTATTCATCAGCTTGTCTGATTCAACACTAGGATCAGCACTTTGCTTAATATCACAGCACTTAGCGATATTTACAATGAAAACAAGGATAAGTTTATTTTCAAAGATGCAAATGGCTACATATAAAAACAAAGTCATAACATGCTTTATAGAGACTAAACCAACAGGTTAATCTCACCCTCAAAGTCCTCTGCAGTGTTTCAACAATGGCTTGTTGTGATCCCATTTTCATAAATAAAGGTGCTATCTGTTCGCTTTCTAGGTGCAGGATAAGAGGATGTCATCTTTGCCTTCTACATGTACTCCCCAAAGTTCATTATCTTTGCATACAGACCGGCTAACCACCTGTGGTTTATTTTTCCTGGGTGCTTCTTCCTTGTTAACTTCACATCTCTTTGCTAGCTTCTGACTTTGCATGTAAATAGGCATCCATTGTATTAGCTTACAATGCTTAATTTATATCTGATAGATATACATTTCTTACCTCCTGTTGGGAGGAAAATCTGCTTTTCAGCCTTACCTTGATATTTAAAGAATATTTTTCAGTGTGTATATATATATATATATATATATGTGAGAGAGAGAGAGAGACAGCTGTCAATTAATTGCAGTTAACTCAAAAAAATTAATCGTGATTAATTGCACTTATAACAATAGAATACCAATTGAAATTTATTAAATATTTTTGGATGTTTTTCTACATTTTCAATATTGATTTAAATTACAACACAGAATAGAAAATGCACAGTGCTCACTTTATATTATTTTTTATTTCAAATACATATACTGTAAAAATGATAAAAGAAATAGTATTTTTCAATTCACCTCATATAAGTACTGAAGTGCAATCTCTTTGTTGTGAAAGTGTAACTTACAAACGCAAATTTTTTTTTGTTACAGAACTGCACTCAAAAACAAAATGGTGTAAAACCTTAGAGACTACCAGTCTATTCAGTCCTAATTCTTGGTCAGCCAATCACTCAGACAAATAAGGTTGGCTACAATTTGCAGGAGATACTGCTGCCTGCTTCTTGCTCCCAATGTTACCTGAAAGTGAGAACAGGCATTCACATAGCACTTGCCAGATATGCTAAACATTTGTATGCCCTTTCATGCTTCAGCCACCATTCCAGAGGCCATGCTTCCATGCTCATGATGTTCATTAAAAAAATAATGCATCAATTAAATTTGTGACTGTACTCCCTGGGGTGAGACTTGTATGTCTCCTGCTCTGTTTTACCTGCATTCTGCATATATTTCATGTTATAGTAGTCTCGGATGATGACCCAGCACATGTTCGTTTTAAGAACACTTTCACAGCAGATTTCACAAAATGAAAAGGGATTTCTAAAAATAGCTACAGCACTCAACCCAAGGTTTAAGAATCTGAAGTGCCTTGTAAAATCTGAGAGGGATGAGCTGTGGAGCATGCTTTTAGAAGTTTTAAAAGAGCAACACTCCGCTGAGAAAACTACAGAACCAAAACCACCAAAAAAGACCTTCTGCTGGTGGCATCTAACTCAGATGATGAAAATGAACATGCGTCAGTCCACAGTGCTTTGGATCATTATCAAGCAGAACCCATCATCAGCATGGAAGCATGTAATCTGGAATGATGGTTGAAGCATGAAGGAACAAATGAATCGTTAGTGCATCTGGCATGTAAATATCTTGCAATGCCAGCTACAACAGTGACATGCGAATGCCTATTCTCGCTTTCAGGTGACATTGTGAACAAGAAGCAGTCAGCATTATCTCCTGCAAATTGTAACTAACCTTGTTTGTCTGAGTGATTGGCTGACCAAGAAGTAGGACTGAGTGGACTTGTAGGCTCTAAAATTTTACATTGTTTTATTTTTGAATGCAGGTTGTTTTGTACATAATTCTACATTTGTAAGTTCAATTTTCAGGATAAAGAGATTGCACTACAGTACTTGTATGAGGTGAATTGAAAAATACAATTTTTTCTTACAGTACAAATATTTGTAATAAAAAATAAATATTAAGTGAGCACTGTACAGTTTGTATTGTGTTGTAATAGAAATTAATATATTTGAAAGTGTAGTAAAATATTTAAAATAAATGGTATTCTATTGTTGTTTAACAATTAATTTTTAATTACTGGTTTTTTTAAATTGCTTGACAGCCCTAATATATATATTGTGATAAAGTTCCTCCTCTACCTGGGTGGGTCTTGCACTTATTGGTAGATTTTGCTTGCCTCAGAGATTCATAGTAGCCCTCAGTTTGGCCACTTTCATGGCTCAAATCTGCTGTTCATTCAGATAACCTCATCAGTGGCCAGCATGGTGAAAAAAGAGTAAGAACAATCGCTGCAGTTTCTGCTGATCCGCCATGTGGGTCAGGGGAACAGCCCAGATACCTTCCCCTCTGGTGGAACCTCCTGTGTTGGATGAGGAGTTGGGAGGTTTGGGGGGAACCTGGCCTTGCCCTCTACCTCAGGTTCCAGCCCAGGACCCTGTGGACTGCAACTGTCTAGAGTGCTTCCTGGTACAGTTCCACAACAGCTACAACTCCCTGGGCTACTTTCCCATGGTCCTCTCCCAACACCTTCTTTGTCTTCACCACAGGACCTTCCTCCTGATGTCTGTTAATGTTGTAATCCTCAGTCCTCCACTAGCACATCCTCTCACTCCCAGCTCCTTACACACACCTCACTGACTGGAGTGAGCCTTTTTAAACCAGGTGTCCTGATTAGCTTTAATTAATTCTAGCAGCTTCCCAATTGGCTACAGGTCCCCTTATTATCCTGCCTGCCTTAATTAGGTCTAGAAAGTTCCTGAGTGTTCTGGAATAGTCCCTGTTATCTTACCCAGGGAAAAGGGACCTGCTTAACCTGGAACTAATGTATCTACCTTTGAACAGTCTCTTGTAGCCATCTGGCCTGACCCTGTCACATATCCTCCCCTCCTCTGCTCAACATCACAGGGTTGGGCAACTTGGGAGGTCAGGCAGTGTACTCGCAATAAGCTGTCTGCGTTGCCATGGTGGCTTCCGGCCCAGTGTTGTATGGTGAATTGGAATGGTGGTAAAATGAATTCTTTGTTGAAGTCTGGGGCTATGAAAGCACGCAGTTACTGCAGAGGGCTGTTCGTAGATCCGTGAATGCGTTCTTTGCAGTTTCAGTTCACTTTACCAGGTCTGGACCCCTGGCTTTTATCAGGTCTGTCAGGGGACTTGTTTTGGTAGCAAAATGGGGAATAAATAGCTGGTAAAACCCCACCACCCCCAGGAATGCCCGGACTTGCTTTTTCTGATTCTTCCGGGGCCAATTTTGGATAGCTTCCAGTTTGTTCAGTTGGGGCTTGACCACGCCCCTTCTTACAATGTAGCCAAAGTATTTAGCCTCAGCTATCCCTATAGCACACTTGGCTGGATTAGTTGTAAGGCCAGCCCATCTTAGCATGTTCAGAACTGCTTCCACCTTTTCCAAGTGGGTCTCCCAGTCGGGGGTGGGTGTGTGTGAGAATAATCACATCATACAAGTATGCAGCTGCATAACTGGTATGGGGCCACAGGAGCTTGTCCATAAGATGCTGGAAGGTGGCAGGTGCCCCACGCAGTCCAAAAGGAAGAACAGTATATTGAAACAGACCCTCTAGTGTAGAAAAATGCCGTCTTTTCTTTCGCATCTTTCACAAGGGGAATCTTTGTATCCCTTTGTTAAATCAAGGGTGGTCAAAAATCAGGCATTGCCCAGGCGATCAACTAACTCATCGATGCAGGGTATGGGGTATGCATCAAAGCTGGATATCTCGTTCAGTTGGAGGAAGTCATTACAAAAATCTAGTGGTGCCATCGGGTTTGGGCACCAACACAATCTGGCTCTACCAGTGACTGTGGAACTCCTCAATGACTGCTAGTTCCAACATCCTTTTTACCTCTGCCTTGATCTCCTCTCTTTTTGCCGCTGGGAGCCGGTAGGGTGTTAAAGTTACCTTTGCCTCAGGGTCTGTGATAATGTGGTTATATGCTTCGGTGGGCCGACCTGGTTTGGTTGAAAATACATCCTGGTACCGGTTGATCATCTCAGTTACTGCCTTCTTCTGGTTCAGTGTCAGATCAGGGGATATCCTGAGCTCTCATGTAGGTTATTTCCCTGGGTCGGGGGCCTCTTGGGTCACCACACATGCCTCTCATTGGTGCCAAGGTTTGAGGAGGTTAATGTGATAAATTTGTTCTTGTTTCCGGCATACTCGCTGCCGCACCTTGTAGATTATTTCCCCTACAGGTTCAACCACCTAATAGGGCCCCCACCATTGGGCAGCAGCTTGCTTTCTGCCATGGGTACCAACACCATCAGCCGATCCCCTGGTTGGAACTGTCGGACTTTTGCCTGGTGATTGTAGTGGGTTCTCTCGGCCTCCTGCACCTTTTCCAAATGTTCCAGTACAATAGGGGTGACCCGGGCAATCTGGTCTCACATCTGCAATACATGTTCAGTTATGCTTCTCCCCTCATTGGGTTCCTCTTCCCAGATCTCTTTGGCAATATCTAATAGGCCACAGGGATGGCGTCCATATAACAATTCAAAGGGTGAAAACCCAGTTGAGGCCTGAGGTACCTCCCGGATAGCAAACATAAGGTAAGGTAGTAGGGTGTCCCAGTCCTTCCCGTCCCGACTTACCACCTTCCTTATCATTGCCTTGAGGGTTCGGTTAAACCAGGGGTTCTCAAACTGGGGGTCAGGAGGTTATTACGTGGGGGTTGCAAGCTGTCAGGCTCTCCCCCAAACCCTGCTTTGCCTCCAGCATTTATAATTGTGTTAAATATATTAAAATATGTTTTTAATTTATAAGGGGGGGGTCGCACTCATAGGCTTGCTATCTGAAAAGGGTCACCAGTACAAAAGTTTAAGAACCACTGGATTAAACCTTTCTACCAGCCCATCAGTCTGTGGATGATAGACTGAAGTTCTCAGGGTATGTATATGGAGCAGCATACAGAGGCCCTTCATTAGCTTCAGCATAAATGAGGTTCCTTGGTCTGTTAATATCTCCTTTGGTAGCCCCACTTGGGCAAAGATCCCCACCAACTCTTTGGCTATTGTTTTAGAGGCTGTGTTCCGCCGGGGGATGGCTTCTGGGTAGCAAGGAGCATACTCCAAAACAAGTATATATTGGTGGCCCCGAGCCGTCTTCTCCAGGGGTCTCACTAGGTCCATCACTATTCGCTCAAAGGTGACCTCTATGATGGGAAGGGGTACTAAATGTGCCCTCCGGTGGGGACGGGGACTGTGCAGCTGACACTCCGGGCAGGACGCACAGTACCTCTGCACTTCTTCAAGTACCCTGGGCCAGAAGAACCATCGTAGGACTTGTGCCAGGGTCTTCTCTACCCCTAAATGCCCCCCCCAAAGATGACCATGGGAAGGCTTAATATGCCATTCTGGTGTTATTGAGATACTAGGAGCTGTTGTACCTTCTGCCCCTGTACTGGCGCAACCTGGTACAAGAGAACCTTCTTCATTATGAAGTAGGGTCACAGTCCCTGTGTTTTTCCTTCCACGGGGACCCCATCTATTTCGGTCACCTCCTTCCTAATGTTGTCATACCTTGGATCTTCAGCCTGGTCCCGTTCAAAATTTTCTCTCCTGGGGCTGGTCTGTCCAAATTCAGTCTCTGTTGCCTCTCCTGGTTCAGAGATATTAGGGTGGGGGTCAGGCTCGGGTGTTTCCTCCTCCGAGGCAGCCTCCTTTCCAGCTACCCTGGTCCACCTGCCTACAAGGGCGACCCTCTGTCCCTGGGTCAGGATCCGAGTCCCCAAGGCCTTAGCTGCCCTTTCCATTTTCATCATTGTACCTGACTTGGGAATGGAAAACAAATCGGGGGATATTTCAGAAAAGACTGGGGGTTGACAGTCTACTGTGGATGCCTCACTAACTTCAGGGTTCCCCTCTTTCTCCAATCCTCCTACTGGGAGTAAGTGTCCAAACCGTGGGAAGTCCCTCCCTATGAGCACCAGGTATGGGAGTTTAGGGACTACACCTGCTGCTACCGCAGTAGTGTTCCCCTGGCTTTCAGTTTTTACTGGGATTGTGGGACAGTAACTAACTGTCCCCTGGATGCATGTTATCCTCATACATTTAGCTTGCAGCAGCTGACTATGCTTCACAAGCTTCCCTGAGATAAGCGTGATAGCACTCTTCGAATCAACCAGTGCCGTGGTCTCTACCCCATCTAGTTTCACTGGTCTGGTGTACACATGTGGGGTTAGTGAGACCCCACAAGGTGGATTAGGGAGCATGGATCTGCCCAGTTCCCCAGGTTACACTGCATAGGCTCCTCACCATTGGGACACTGTGCAGCTATGTGTCCCCACTCCCTGCAGGCGTAACATCTGTATGGGGCCCTAGGCATCCCCCGATCTCTTGGTTTGGGCAGTCTAACATCATGATCCTCTTCTTCCATCAGTGCTCCAGCTCTTTGTGGCTCCTGGTGAGCCTTCAGCCCCTCTCTTTTTCCACCTGGGCTCTCCTGGTGGCCCAGTTACCCGAGCTCTAGGGCTTGGTGCTGCTAGTTTAACCTGGGGTGCCTCTGGTTGGGGTCAGCTCCCTCGCCGACCTTTGCCTCTCTACCAGTGCGACAACCTCGTTGTAGGTGGAGGGTTCGTTCTACCTTACCCAGGCACGAAGGTCTGGCAGTAGCCCCCTCATGTATCAATCAATGACCAGAACCTCTAGTGTCTCTTCAACCACTTGTGTGTGAGATGGATGAGGTCATAAAATTGGGACTGTGGGGTTTTGTTTTCCTGGTACCTCCACTTGTGATACCGCTTACGTAGTATTTGTACATATATTTCATAATAATATTAATGATGAGTGTGATCCCGGCTTTCGTTTAATACCTCACATGACATTCTTTGGTGAACCAGAATGGTCGTACTTGAATCAGGACATTCCTGTAACTCCCTTGCCAGTTGGCATTAATGAGTTCTTGGGTCCCACACAACCCCATTTGATGATGCTTTCCCCATGAGACCTGTAAGTTAGTCAGTTTTTAGTGTACTTACTTGTACTATGTTAATTTTGTAACATTCTAGTTTCTTAATCAAAATATTATGCTGTACCAAGTCAAATGCCTTATAGAAGTATAAGGATATTGCATCAGCACTATTACTTTTAACTGAACTTGTAATCACATCAAAAAAGATATTAAATTAGTTTGACAGGATCTATTTTCTATAAACCCATGTTAATTGGTATTACTTCTATTACCCTCCTTTAATTCTTTATTAATCAAATCTTGCATCAGCCATTTCATAGTTTTGCCTAGGATTAAGATTACAAACAGTGAAAAACAAAGATTAATTCCTCAGGAACATTAACATTCAATAGAGGGGAGGGTTCAGAGCATTTGGCTGTTACCTTAGTGACTGTTGTTGTTTCTAGGCTATATGTATAAGAAGATTGAATGGACATGTGTTGATTCATACAGTTTAAGGGACAGAAGGGACCATTAGACTACCTAGTCTGATCTGCATATCAGAGGCAATTACATTTTATTCTCTTACTCCTATATTGACCCCAATACCTAAACCAAATCTTCCAGGAAAGGATTCAGTCTTGATTTGAAGATATCAAGAGCTGGAGAAGCCACCTCTGCCCTTGGTACTTTGTTCTAATGATTAAATTTTTTTGTTTTATTTCTAGTTTGAATTTGCCTGGTTTCAGCTTCCAAGCCACTGGTTTTTGTTATGCCAGTCTCTGTTAGATTACAGGGCCTTTTAATACCCAGTATTTTATCTTCATGAAGGTACCTATAGATTGTGATCAAGTCACCATTCAATCTTTGTTTTGATTGATCTCTTTTTTGGTCTAAATTACTCCTCACAATCAATGTCTCTCATAATTTTCTTTATTTTTGAGAAGTTAGTCATTTTGAAGCACCAAGAATATAGATTATTCGTTAGGACTGTCCTGTTTGCTCATATTGAATTAATCATGTCATGATCACTGCAGCCTAGGCAACCATCAGTCCAGTGATTAATTCAAACTTAGTTGTCATAATGAGGTCTGAAAGGAGGTGGATCCTGTGCTGTGTGCATTAGAAAATTATCATCTATAATTTTTAGGAACTCTAATGGATGTTTTACTACTTGTTGCATGAGAACTCCAGAATGTGTGTCACAAATTGCAGTCCCCTATAACACACTTCCCCACCCCCCCATACATTACAGACAGGTGCTTGGAGAGAAACTCATCTTGTTCTCTGGTTTGAGTTGGTGGTCTGTAACTGACCTCCACCAGTATCCTTTTCTTGGGGTTTGTTTCTTAGCACATTGATCCACATGTATTCAAGAGCCTGTGGTTCTGAATTATCAGTAACTCAAAAACTAAAACTTTAATATAGAGTTCAACCTCCACCCCACTACCTTTTCCCCCTCTCTGTCCTTTCTAAATAGTTTGCGATCAACATTTTTAACTTTCTAATCATGCAAATCATCTCCCAGGTTTCAGTACTGCCAATTATATATCACATTTCCTTTTCTCCATGAAAATTTCCAAGTCCTCTTGCTTGTTACACAAAACCATAGCATTGGTATACAAGCAATTGAAAAAATGTCATCTTTTCACATTCTTTGCCCCTTTGGTTCAATTTGTTCATGACAGAGTTTGCGTTTGAATTGTATTTGCCTTCTTAATACTTTTCTCTTGCATTGCTAGCCCAACATTTTCCTGGCTACTCCAGCAAGTCTCCCCTACCCATGAGATGCAGGCTGTGCCATTAGTACAGCCTCCTTTCCCACTGGAGCATTGACCAATGCTCTACCCAACGGAAATCTTCAAGTTCACACCTGTTGTTCAGCCAGTGGTCACCTCCAATAGCTTCTGCCTTCTCTCACTCACGGGACCAGAAATATCTCCACTTCATCTTTTCTCTTCTTCAGTTCCCTTCCATGATCTCTGATATCTTTTATAATCTGTGTAGTTCCATGTGATGCCATATCATTGATTATAATTTATTATAAATGTTATAATTGTGACAGGCAGGGCAATTTCCTGCATTATTCTGGACAAACCTTATTGAATTAAGTTGAAGCATCTTAGGTGCTCATTGTATTAAAAATGCAAAGGTTTATGCACTCTTGGGGGATTGTAGGTAACTTGTCTAGGAGAAATAACTAATGCAAATGTTGGGAAGTGTTATGAGATTCAAAAGACTCTTTTAAACAATGGGTAGAAAACAAGAATGAATTGTTAGTTGAGGTGGTTTCCTAGGAAATACCTGTGGGGAGGGGAATACCAATGCCCACCTCCAGACCTGACCCTTTAAAGCTTCCTTCATGGGGAGGGCACCTTTATCTATGAATTACCTAGTCTCAGAATCAAAAAGCCCAAATAACTCTCAGACTCACAGGTGCAGTGGTTCTGAACCAGAACCGTTATGAATAGCAGTCACTAAAAAATCCCTTGGTGGGATTTGAAGGACCGTTCATTGACCAGAGCCCTTGCTGGAGTTAGGGAGTGGTCTCTGGTAAGCTTGTTAACAGGTGTGCAAGTTCTTTTATTGTTTTAATATGTTTTATCTGTAATACTTTACCCTATGAATAAATGTGCTTGCTTAGAAGGAGCAGTGTGGTAACTTGACTGTGTCAATTACACTGTTTACCATACCAGAGGAGAAAAGTAAAGCAGACCTGCTTAGAAAGTCTGGCCTTGCTGGGAAAATCATGAATGGAGGTAGAGAGCTGTGCAGCCTGGAAATACCCCAATCAGGAGGGAGAGAGGGACATGTGTCTCTGCCCATGAGAGGGTATTGCTGGGGAGACAAAAGCCTAATTATGAGTACCCTTGGTGGACCACAGAAGGGGAATGGTGGTGCAGTTGCCCTGAACTGTGACTAGAATCATCAATGGAGATTTGCCAGAGAACCTCATAATATATCCAATCTTGCAGTTACACCTTGTATCCAGGGATACAACACTGAGGCCATGGCTACACTGGTGCTTTACAGCGCTGCAACTTTCGCGCTCAGGGGTGTGAAAAAACACCCCCGAGCGCTGCAAGATACAGCGCTGTAAAGCCTCAGTGTAATCAGTGCCGTAAGGGATGTGGTTTAGGTGCAGCGCTGGGAGAGTGGGAGAGCTCTCTCCCAGCGCTGGCGCTGCGACCACACTCACACTTCAAAGCGCTGCCACGGCAGTGCTCCTGCAGTGCTGCCGCGGCAGCGCTTTGAAATGTCAAGTGTAGCCATACCCTCAGTCTTGATGTCCTTGTGTCCCTGGCTGAATTCTCTGTCCATTGCTTTCTTAATATGGAGTCATCAATGCTTGCTTTAGCAGGATGGTTGAAGAACCTCTCTTGGTAGCTGCTTACTTTATATCACAAGGACACCCTTTAAGCGTGTCCCCTGTTTTGTTCATCCAGAAACAGGTTTCTCAGTAGTTTACTCACTGAGTATCTGCTAGTAATTGGATCCTTCTAGCCAGGTTGAATGGCTTCTTGGTCTGTTTCCTTTCTTAGTCACAAATCACCATTCCACTTCCTCAGTGTTTATACTCTCTTCAGTTTCTTACTGTGATCCTTTCCCGCATGGTGTCCCTGGCAATGATTTCTGAATCTGATTGTCCAAAAGATCTCCGTTTTCTCAGCTGTTACGTACTGTTGAAACTCACACTTCCAGACAACATATCCTCTCTTCCAGCATAGCTACCAACTTGCACGTCATACACTAGATCTCTCTTCCATCTTCCAGCAGAAAGGAAAACATAGCACATAAAAGGGCAGGTCACAGCAGGTGTGTGCAGAACTATAACTAAACAGAAGGACCCACAGTGCCTCCGAAACTCCCATTTGCCACTCCTGATCAAAGGTTCCCTTGACAATTGATTTATATACAAAGTCTTGCTGCTCAGCGTCACTGTTCAGGACAACTGGACCTGTATTCCCTGCTCTGTGGTCCAGCAAAAGCACCTGCTCTTAAGAATCTGGCTGTCAGCCATCACCTCTCTTCGATTTAGACAAGCATCTCTCCCCTTCCTGACCGGGGATCTTCCAGGCTGCACAGTTCACTGTCTACACTTTTCAGAGTAGCAGCTGTGTTAGTTTGCATCCACAAAAAGAACAAGAGTACTTGTGGCACCTGAGAGACTAGCAAATTTATTTGAGCATAAGCTTTCGTGGGCTACAGCCCACTTCTTCGGATGCATCCGAAGAAGTGGGCTGTAGCCCACGAAAGCTTATGCTCAAATAAATTTGCTAGTCTCTCAGGTGCCACAAGTACTCCTGTTCTTTTTGTGGATACACTTTGAATTCCCTAGCCAGGCAGATTGCCTCTGCTGGACTGCTCTGCTTTTCTTCTCTGCAGCTATAAACAGGGTAATTGCCCAGTTATAAGGTACCACACAGCTTTTCTTAAGCAAGCATATTTATTCTTGAGGTGAAAGCATTACAGAACAAACATAATAAAAATAAACGAACATACATGCATACTAATGAGTTTACCAGAAATCATCCCAGCAAGGGCATGTGAAGAGCCCTTCAAACCCCACAAGGGTTTTTCGTGTAGTTACAAGTTCATAACTACCTTGGCTCAGAACAAGCACCTCCATGAATCTGAGACACTCCAAGGCCTCTTACCTTGTCCTAATGTAACAGGTGATCAGCAGACAAAGGCAAAGCTTCAAAAGGCTGAGCTCTTGCACAACTAGAGGGGGTACACATTTGCATAGATCTCCTGCTACAGGACTTCCTGGGAAATGAAGGACGTAGTTTCAGATAGTCCTCTGAAGTGTATAACACTTTCCAGTAGGGCTTTGGAGCGGAGCCCGGAGCAGCGAAACTGCAGGTTTTTGCCTGGAGCTGGAGTGGAGCCAGAGCACAGCTCCAAAGCCCTGTTTCCCAGGGTTTGTATTAGTCATGTCTGCCCCCTACACACAACCCACAATAACACAAATATTTTCATTTTTAATACAACGAACTCTAAAATGCTTAAACATAATTCAATAAGGTTTATCCAGGATACTGCGGGAAATTGACATACCTGTTACACTCGGCTCTACCCTTCATTGATATGGAAGGATTAACCACTTGGAGACTTCAAACATTGGGGCTGATCAAAGACCCAAGTGCCCCAGTCACATGGTCCTCACAGAGACAAACAAATGGTCCAAACACACAACCTCACCCAGTTCCATTTTCTAAAAGCAAGGCGGAGGAAAAATCAATTCTTTTTTTAAATGTAAAAATCAGATTAATAAAAAAATGCTATTTTGTGTATTTTTTGAATTCCAATCATGAGTAATAAAATTAACTATCTTCTAGTAAACAAGAAATAGGTCATTCACCATTTTCTAACATAACAAAATATAAAAATTAAGACTCTGAATAACTGTATGTTAAGCAATATAATTGCTTAAATAATATATATGTATGTATGTGTCCTCCTGGTTAGCAAACAAAAGCACCAAATTTAGTGTAAAGGCTATCATTAGTTCCAAATCAATGTTTTAATGGTTACCACTCAATGTGAAGGAATCTTTAAGAAAATAAACAAACAACAAACAAGATTCAAATGGATGATTGAAACTAAGGTTTCCTGCTTGCCAACTTAAATCATGATTTGAATTGGTGAAGCATTCAGTGCAGCCTGAATCAGCCAAAATGAGAATGTTCTGCAACATACAGTGAACCTGAGAGACCAGTCTTCCTTCGTCTGGAAGAGTACTACCATCCCATCCCACAACAGATGAGAGACAGAGTATTTTCCATTATCCTGTAGCCAGTTGTTAGTCCTGATGAATGTCAAATGTCACTTTAACAACAAGGAGTCCAGTGGCATCTTAAAGACTAACAGATTTATTTGGGGATAAGCTTTTGTGGGTAAAAGGTTTGCAAGGAGATAGTGAGTGAATTCTCAGTTAAGGGTACTGGACATAGAGGTTAATTCCAGGTATGTGATGAGAGCAGACATTGCCCCTGTGCATAGTGTCACAGGAACTCCCATTGCCAGCAGTGGATAAGAATGTGCTGAGAGCATGGGGAAGGGTGACAAATGGGAGGGTAAGGCAGGTTCCTGTGGGGTCCTTGAGCAAGGGTCAGAGCAGCATAAGCCCCGTCCTTGCTTAGAATGGAAGCTCAGCAGAGCAAGGACCAAGTCTACTTTTTTGTTATTTTTAAAACCAAGCCTAGCGCATTGGAGGGAGCCTCTTGATTGCTACCACAATCAAAATACTAAGTGCAGTCCCTGGAGGGCAGTGTGACCCCAGCAATGGGCCCTCTTACCCACCATGTTCCCCACACATGGTGATAGACAGACGGAGGGATGGAGCATCATTAACTCCCCTCTGAGACTCCAGCAGAAGCTGCAGCAACAGACCCTTCCCTGCAGCAGTGCCCAGGCAGTACCCAATGTGGCCTGCCTACGGGAAGCTTCCTCTCAGCAGTGCCCTCCAAATCCCATGCCAGCTAAATAAAACCCCACACAGCTGTAGAAAAAGGGCATTATTGTCCCATTTAATGAGTCCTCATTTCCATCACAAACATACACACTGTCATCACACCACAGATGCACAGCAAAGCAAAGTGCATGGAGGGGGCAGGAGCCAATGGCCCTTTCCTTGTCCCCAAGGAGAGAAGAGGCTCTCAGTACCTTGTGTGCTGTGGTGCAGGGACCACGGGAGTGTTCAACAAGCACAGAGGGCAGAGAGAGTCCAGCACTCGGTCCAGTTGGCACCAACGTTTGCAGAGGGACACAGCTCCAGTTCTACTTCTGAGCAGCACAAGGGGTGCAGAGGGAGACACGTCAAGTATACCAGGACAGGGGACGGAGGCAGTGGTCCCCAAGAGACAGGTCCCAGGGGATGCTGCTATAATAAAGTAGGATCCTCCCTGTCTGAACCCCAGTAAGATCCAAGTGGGGGAGGCCAAGACAGAGGTGGGGAGAGGGAAGGGGACCCTGTGTGAGGGCCCTCAGCTCTAGCTAGCTGTTCTCATTTACAACATGTCCTTTCTGCGTAAATTCTCCACCCTTGCCCCAAACGAGGAGGGATTTGATAGAGTTCTGATGGTGGCTCCCTGTCAGTCTCTCCCAGCCACAGTTCAGACACCCCTGCTCTCTGCCTTGCCAGGAGTGGGCAGGGCCTCTCAAATAATTATCTGATAGAGGCATCCGCTGGGAGGTCATGATTGGACTCCTCGGTATCCTCATTCAGGGCTGGTTCACTGTTAGAGGGTGGTGTGAAAGCAGGAGACTTTCTGAAAGAGAACAAAGGGCAGGGGTCATGTAGGCACCAGACTGGGGGCGGAGGGGGTGGGCAGGAGAGAAGCAGAGCTATTATAACTAGGGCTGTGGATTAATCACAGTTAACTCATGCGATTAACTCAAAAAAATTAATCTCGATTCATTGCAGTTTTAATTGCACTGTTAAATAATAGAATAACATTTAAAATATATTAAATATTTTGTATTTTTTCTATATTTTCATATATATTGTATTCTTGTTCTAATTGAAATCAAAGTGTATATTTTTATTACAAATATTTGCACTGTAAAAATGATAAAATAGTATTTTTCAATTCACCTCATACAAATACCATAGTGCAATCTCTGTCATGAAAAATGCAACTTACAAAGGTAGATTTTATTTTGTTGCATAACTGCATTCAAAAACAAAACAATATAAATCTTCAGAGCCTACAAGTCCACTCAGTCCTACTTCTTGTTCAGCCAATCGCTAAGACAAACAAGTTTGTTTACATTTACAGGAGATAATGCTGCCCTCTTCTTATTTACAATGTCACCAGAAAGTGAGAACAGGCATTTGCATGGCACTTCTGTAGCTGACACTGCAAGGTATTTATGTGCCAGATATGCTAAACATTCGTATGCCCCTTCATACTTCGGCCATCATTCCAGAGACATGCTTCCATGCTGATGACGCTCGTTAAAAAAATGTGTTAATTAAATTTGTGACTGAACTCCTTGAGGAAGAATTGTATCTCCCTTGCTCTGTTTTACCCGCATTCTGCCATATATTTCATGTTATAGCAGTCTTGGATGATGACCCAGCACATGTTCATTTTAAGAACACTTTCACTGCAGAATTCACAAAACGCAAAGAAGGTACCAATGTGAGATTTCTAAAGATAGATACAGCATTCAACCCTAGGTTTAAGAATCTGAAGTGCCTTCCAAAATCTGAGAAGGATGAGGTTGTGGAGCATGCTTTCAGCAGTCTTAAAAGACCAACACTGTGACGCGGAAAGTACAAAACCCGAACGACCAAAAAGAAAAATCAACCTTCTGCTGGTGGCATCTGTCAGATAATGAAAATGACCATGAGTCGGTCTGCACTGCTTTGGATTATTATCGAGCAAAACCCGTTATCAGCATGGATACATGTTCTCTGGAATGGTGGTTGAAGCCTGAAGGATCATATGAATCTTTAGTGCACCTGGCACATAAATATCTTGTGACGCCGGCTACAACAGTATCATGAGAACACCTGTTCTCACTTTCAGTTGACACTGTAAACAAGAAGCGGGCAGCATTATCTTGTTCAGCACTGGCTGAACGAGAAGTAGGATTGAGTGGACTTGCAGGTGCTAAAGTTTTACATTGTTTTATTTTTGAGTGCAGTCATGTAAAAAAATTCTACATTCATAAGTTTAATTTTCATGGTAAAGAGATTGCACTACAGTACTTGTATTAAGTGAATTGAAAAATACTATTTCTTTTGTTTTTTTACAGTGCAAATACTTGTAATCAAAAACAAAGTGAGCAAGGTACACCTTATTTTGTGTGCTGTAGTTGCAATCAAAATATTTGAAAATGTAGAAAATGTCCAAAAGTATTTAAATAAATGGTATTCTATTATTGTTTAACAGTGCGATTAATCATGATTAATTTTTTAAACGCTTGACAGCCCTAATAACAACTGATACCTAGGGGGTGCTGTAGAACCGGATGGATTCCTCAGGTACTGGAAGGGGTGTAGTTAACACTGGGAAGTTAACATGTGACATTATATGGGTCCTGTAGAGTACCACTGAGAGGGCAAGGGGGTTATATGGAGCCTAAATAAACGCTGGGGCCAGTGATGGGGAGCTTTGCTCAGAGCAATATCCTGGCAGTATTCTGCGGAGAGGGATATGGGGGAGGGAAGTGACACTGTGAGCTCATTCCAGCAGGGCCCAGCCCAGAGCTGCACTGACTTTATACTCCTACAGGCTGGAAGAATGTCCCAGCAGATCAGTGATGCTCTGTTCCAGGCTCTTTTTAGATAGTGATGACATCTGTCAAAGCTGACAGCTGAGCACGATTCATCTGCCATAGGCACCTGGTACCAAATTCAACTCCTGTGAGGAGTCTGCAAGATGGTTACAGCTGATCATTCAGAGTCCAATCCAGTTGTGACAGCCAGCCTGGCCCCTCACCCATCAATGCACTAGCTCCCATTCCTCTGCGAGAACTGGGAACAGAACCCAGGAGCCTCAATTCCCAGTCCCCCTAGTAGTGCCCACTCTTCTCCCAGCGCTGGGAGTAGAACCTTGTCTGTGTGGCAGATAGAACAAACCTAAGTGCCTTCCTCTCCAAGTACAAGGTGCATTTCTTTGACTTTGCCTTCTCGAACAGAGGATACAGAGTAACATGTACATTCAAAACAAGTAATGCCCCCCAAACCAAAGCACTGCACTGGCACACTTCGCTCCCAGGGGAGAGGATGAGTGAATAACCACCTCGTGACAAACACGTCCTCATGATGCTTCATCTGGAAGGCATTCAGATACTACAGCGAGGAGTGCAGTACACAAACCTATACAGCACAGAACTGAATTGAACTCAAGAGTCCTAACTCCGTCCCCTGACTCTGAGCCACTAGATCCAATGCCCCCGCCCCCAGAGCTGGGACTGGAACCCAGGAATCCTGGCCCTCCCTCTCTTGGAGCTCACCTGTCTCCAGACTGGGTGATGAGCCGGCGGCAGGTCTCCATCTGCACATCCAGCCCACGCTTCATGCTGCACATTTCCATGTATTCATGCAGGTGCCGATTCATGTCATTCTTTGCCGTTGCAAGCTCCAGCTGCACAAAGAGGAGCAATGAGGAGCTGAACCTGCCAGCGTAGCACTCTCTGTGCCACATGGGGACACTGCATACTGTCCCAGCCAGCCCGCCAGAGGACACTGCCTACCTTCTCCTCCCACCAGGGGACACCACCCAGCTACACTAGCCAGTCAGAGGCAGACATCCACAATTACCGATTTTCTTGTCCCTCCTGGGGTCTATTCCTACATCTCCCACCTCCTTGTCCGCCCTCATCTTCCCCACTATGTCCTTCTCCCACCTCTATTTGGTCGATGGTTTCCTGATATTCTTTCTCGCGGCTCTTGAAGAGTGACTCTGTGTCCTTAATCACCTTCTCCAGACAGTCATCCTGCTGCTGGGGGAAAAGAGGATGCCATGATGTTTGGAGACAGGGCAGTTACCAGAGATCAGAAAGCACAGAGTGAGAGATCAGAGAAAGACTCAGCAGCAACAGAGAGGGTGAGGAAAGGGTAGAGAACAGAGACAGACAGTGACACAGGATTGGGGGGTGGGGGGTGTGCCCCCAGTTCACACAAATCCCATTTAACAGGCCACAACTACAGCCTGACCTCATGTTTGCATTCACCCCATATTTGCTGGTACAGCTACACCTATACCCACTTGATCAGCCAGGGCTCTCCCTCCTAGCAGCAAGGATGGGACAGACAGCCTGGAACCAGTGGCAGTGTGAAGTTTTGTCCCACAAAAGCACAGCATTGCCCTGAGACATTGGGGATTGTGGCAGAGAGACAGCCCCCTATCCTTAACAGCCCCTGCCCCGAGACCCCACAACTGTTAACCCACCAGGGTCAAGGGGAGCAGCTGGAGTGCTGGCTATGCAGGGGCCTTGGCCAACTGGACTTTCAGGCCTCATCTTAGGTGGTGCAAAATGAGTTTCCTTCTCACTCAAGGGCTGACAGTCTCGTAGGCAGGGTTAAGGGACAGAATGAGGGGTCACTGGAGCCTGGAGCAGCTAGAGATGGCACCTTACCAGCTGGGTAGGATTTTTCTATGCTTGCTGGCTTTGGCAAGGACCTCAGACAAGAGGCCTTAGGCCAGTCTGAAAAGGAGATCTGGATACATTTTACAGGGGCAAGGCGGTGTAGCTAACTGGTGGGGGGAAGGCCATGTAGGGCCTACACAGGGGTGTTCGAATATTCTGCATTTGAATGAGAGCTTCGGGGTAACAAACACTCAAGACTGCACAGCAGTGGGGATTTTAACATTCAGAGGGAAGAAAAAGAAGTAAGAAAGGATACAGCTGTGGGTAGGAGAATGGACATGAGGAGGAAGGGTAGTGTGGATACCAGTCTAATAGGTGATACTGGTGGTAGAATGTCTGTGCCTAAAAGGGTTAAAAATGTTAGTGAAGCCAAACGGCAAAAATTAAGATGTTTGTATACTATTGTGAGGAGCCTAGGTAACAAAATGGAGGAACTACAGTTATTGGTGCAGGAAGTGAAACCAGATACTATAGGGATAACAGAAACATGGTGGAATAGTAGTCACGACTGGAGTACAGGTATTGAAGGTTATGTGCTGTTTAGGAAAGACAGAAATAAAGGCAAAGGTGGTGGAGTAGCATTGTATGTCAATGATGAGATAGACTGTAAAGAAATAAGAAGGGATGGAATGGATAAGACAGAGTCTGGGCAAAAATCACATTGGGGAAGAAAGCTGCTAGAGCCTCCCCTGGGATAGTTCTTGGGGTGTGCTACAGACCACTGGGATCTGATTTAGATATGGACAGAGACCTTTTTAATGAAGTAATTACTAATGGCTATTGTGTGATCATGGGAGTGGGAGCCTTTAACTTCCCAGATTTAGACTGGAGGACAAGTGCTAGTAATAATAATAGGGCTCAGATTTTCCACGACATGATAGCTGATGGATTCCTTAGTGTCTGGGGATTGGTCCTGCTTTGAGCAGGGGGTTGGACTAGATGACCTCCTGAGGTCCCTTCCAACCCTGATATTCTATGATTCTAAGTAGTTGCTGAACCAACAAGAGGGGATGCTATTTTAGATTTGGTTTTGGTGAGTAGTGAGAACCTCATAGAAGAAATGGTTGTAGGGGACAACCTTGGTTTGAGTGATCATGAGCTAATTCAGTTTAAACTAAAGGAAGAACAAACAAAAATAGATCTGTGACTAGAGTTTTTTATTTCCAAAGGGCTAACTTAAAAAAATTAAGGAAATTAGTTAGGGAAGTGGATTGGACTGAAGAACTGTGGATCTAAAGATGGAGGAGACCTGGAATTACTTCAAGTCAAAGTTGCAGAAACTATCAGAAGCCTGTATCCCAAGAAAGGGGAAAAAATTCATAGGCAGGAGTTGTAGACCAAGCTGAAAGAGCAAGCATCTCAGAGAGGTGATTAAGAAAAAGCAGAAAGCCTACAAGGATTGGAAGATGGGAGGGATCAGCAAGAAAAGCTACCTTACTGAGGTCAGAACATGTAGAGATAAAGTGAGAAAGGCCAAAAGCCATGTCGAGTTGGACCTTGCAAAGGGAATTAAAACCAATAGTAAAAGCTTCTATAGCCATATAAATAAGAAGAAAACAAAGAAAGAAGAAGTGGGATCACTAAACACTGAGGATGGAGTGGAGATTAAGGATAATCTAGGCATGGCCCAATATCTAAACAAATACTTTGCCTCAGTTATTAATGAGGAGCTTAGGGATAATGGTAGGATGATGAATGGGAATGAGGGTGTGGAGGTAGATATTACCACATCCGAGGTAGAAGCCAAACTCAAACAGCTTAATGGGACTAAATCAGGGGGCCCAGATAATCTTCATCCAAGAATATTAAAGGAACTGGCACATGAAATTGCAAGCCCAGTAGCAACAGTTTTTAATGAATCTGTAAATTCAGGGGGTGTACCATATGCCTAGAGAATTGCTAACATAGTTCCTATCTTTAAGAAAGGAAAAAAAGGTGGTCTGGTCAACTATAGGCCTGTTAGTATGACGTCTGTAGTATGCAAGGTCTTGGAAAAAATTTTGAAGTAGTTAAGGACATTGAGGTCAATGGTAATTGGAACAAAATACAACATGGTTTTACAGAAGGTAGATTGTGCCAAACCAACCTGATCTCCTTCTTTGAGAAGGTAACAGATTTTTTAGACAAAGGAAATGCAGTGGATCTAATTTACCTCGATTTCAGTAAGGTATTTGATACAGTTCCACATGGGGAATTATTAGATAAATTGGAAAAGATGGGGATCAATATGAGAATTGAAAGGTGGATAAGGAACTGGTTAAAGGGGAGACTACAACGGGTCATACTGAACGGTGAACTGTCAGGCTGGAGGGAGGTTACTAGTGGAGTTCCTCAGGGATCAGTTTTGGGACAAATCTTATTTAATCTTTTTATTACTGACCTTGGCACAAAAAGTGGGAATGTGCTAATAAAGTTTGTGGATGACACAAAGCTGGGAGGTATTGCCAATATAGAGAAGGAGCGGAGTATCATACAGGATGATCTGGATTACCTTGTAAACCGGAGTAATAGTAACATGATGAAATTTAATAGTGAAAAGTGCAAGGTCATGCATTTAGGGATTAACAACAAGAATTACTGTTATAAGATGGGGACACATCAGTTGGAAGTAACAGAGGAGGAGAAGGACCTTGGAGTACTGGTTGATCACAGGATGACTATGAGCTGCCAATGTGATATGGCTGTGGAAAAAGCTAATGCGGTCTTGGGATGCATCAGGCGAGGTATTTCCAGTAGAGATAAGGAGGTGTTAGTACCGTTATACAAGGCACTGGTGAGACCTCATCTGGAATACTGTGTGCAGTTCTGGTCTCCAATGTTTAAGAAGGATGAATTCAAACTGGAACAGGTACAGAGAAGGGCTACTAGGATGATCCGAGGAATGGAAAACCTGTCTTATGAAAGGAGACTCAAAGAGCTTGGCTTGTTTAGCCTAACCAAAAGAAGGCTGAGGGGGGATATGATTGCTCTTTATAAATATATCAGAAGAATAAATACCAGGGAGGGAGAGGAATTATTTACATTCAGTACCAATGTGGACACAAGAACAAATGGATATAAACTGGCCATAAGGAAGTTTAGACTTGAAATTAGATGAAGGTTTCTAATCATCAGAGGAGTGAAGTTCTGGAACAGCCTTTCAAGGGGAGCAGTGGGGGCAAAAGACATATCTGGCTTCAGGACTAAGCTTGATAAGTTTATGGAGGGAATGGTATATGGGATAGCCTAATTTTGGCAATTAATTGGTCTTTGACTAGTAGCGGTAAATATGCCCAATGGCCTGTGATGGGATGTTAGATGGGGTGGGATCTGAATTACTACAGCAAATTCTTTCCTGGGTGCTGGCTGGTGAGTCCTGCCCACGTGCTCAGGGTTTAGCTGAGTGCCATATTTGGAGTCAGGAAGGAATTTTCCTCCAGGGCAGCTTGGCAGAGGCCCTAGGGGGTTTTCGCCTTCCTCTGCAGCATGGGGCACAGGTCACTTGCTGGAAGATTCTCTGCACTTTGAAGTCTTTAAACCATGATTTGAGGACTTCAATAATTCAGACATAGGTTAGGGGTTTGTTACAGGAATCAGTGGGTGAGATCTGTGGCCTGTGTTGTGCAGGAGGTCAGACTAGATGATCATAATGGTCCCTTCTGACCTTAAAGTCTGATTCTATGAATCTTTTAGAAATGCGTGAGTATTTGTGTAGGAATTAGCATAAAGAGGAATGAGGGATCCACACTGTATCAGAGAGAGAGACAGAGGGCAGCTGGAGATGGGCTATGACTGGAGCATAAAGCTGGTGTTACCTCCCCCTGCACCTCTGCAGCTGCAATAGCGTATCCGGAGAAATCCTCCCAGAGCAGCAGTGTTTCCTCTGTCTCCTCCCATGTGAGACTGTCACAGTCATCCTCAAAATCATACTCCCTCCTGGGGACAAGGAAATCACATGTTAGCAAAGAGAGGGGAACTCTCCCAGTAGGAAGAACTACAAAGTGTGAGGCTTGAATACTAACTGTGGGGGAATTCCCAATCCTGGCTTTTCCCCAAAGGAAGGTGCTGTAATGCAGTGGTTTTCAAACTGTGGGTCACGACCTAGTACTGGGTCACAGAATAGAAGGCACTGGGTAGCGGCAGCTCTGGTCAGCATTGCTGATCGGGCCATTAGAAGTCCTGTCTGCGGTGCTGCCCAGCTAAGGCAGGCTAGTTCCTACCTGTTCTGATGCCGCGCTGAGCCCTGGAAGCAGCCATCAGCAGGTCTGGCTCCTAGGCGGGGAGACCACAGGGCTCCGCGTGCTGCACCAGCTCCGCACTCCCATTGGCAGTGCCTGCGGGTGAGAGCTGCATGGAGCTACTCGTGCACCTCCGCCTAGGAGCCGGACCTGCTGCTGGCCACTTCTGGGGCACAGCGCGGTCCGCAGTGCTAGGACAGGCGGGAAGCCTACCTCTGCACCCCAGCTGCACCACTGATCAGGAACCACTGGAGGTAAACACGTGCCCCAACCCCCTGCCCAAGCCCTGAGCCCTCCCCTCAAACCCAGAGTCCCCTCCTGCACCCCAAACTCCTCATCACCAGCCCCATCCCAGAGTCTGCACCCCCAGCCCTGAACCATGACCCCCTACTGCACCCCAACCCTCTGCCCCCGCCCAGAGCCCCCACCCACACCCTTAATCCCCTCATTCCTGGCGCCACCCCACAGCCCTCGCCCCTGAGCTCCTCCCACACCCCAAACCGCTCATTCCAGTTCTGCTGGGTCACAGGCATCAACAATTTTCTTCAGCTGGGTCGCCAGAAATAAAGTTTGAAAACTACTGCTGTAATGAACATGGAAGAGCCATTGGCTGTGGGGGAACTTTCAGCTACACCCGTCCCAGCCTCTTCCAGCACGGGGAAGAGCAGTAGAGAACAGGGCAGGAGAGCTGGCTATGACAGAACTCACAGTGGCTCCAGTCCCAGCCTGTCTCAGCAGCAAGTGTGGGGCAGAAGTAAGGGCTGGGCTACACTCACAGCTGGTTTAGCATCCTCTGCATCTCCTCATTGATGCTCATGGCTGTGGTCTCTTCATCTTCCTCCTCTTCAGGCTTTTTGGAGGCATCGTTCTCAGACAGCGACGTGTCCTCATCACTGATCAGCTTCCGCTCCCGCTTCCGCCCCGCCGTGGCTGGGACCTTAATGGGAGACAAGTGCAGAGACTACAGAAACAAGGCCGGGTCCAAGGTCGGGTTGTTGAGAAGATATGGAGGGAAAAGGAATGGCACAGGGGTAGGAAGATAGGGAAAGTAAGAAAGAAAGAAGGAAGGAAGAAGAAAGAGTGAGAGAGGGGGGCTTATTATGATTAGGTTAAAGATGGTGCAATGGCTAAAATGTGATTTTAGAATATTTTAAAATTAAAAACTATGCAACTAAAGATGGAATCTGTGAACCTGATGAGAAGAATGTGGTTTAATTGAAGAACTCAACCCTCCCCGCCCCCAGATCCAGAGACAGAGGAAAAGAGAAAGGCAGAGAGGAAGAAGAGACAGTCTAAGTGAAATATGTCGATATTTACAGTCAAACCTCAGTTTACAGAAAGTGTCTAAATTGTACATATTCTTAACCGAGTGAAACTAACCAGCTGCTTCTGTACGGGGGGGAGGGAGAGAGAGTGAGACAGCGACAGAGCGAGAGAGACAGGGAAAGGGACAGAGAGAAAGGCAGAGACAGAGAGAAGGTGGGGTGGAGAGAGAAGGGGTTAGAGACAGACACTTTGCACCAGGTCTCCCTCTTCTGCAGCTGCTCTCAGGAGTCCCAGCGCCCAGTATCTCTGAATAACGAGTTGGGTGAATATTCCTAATGCCTCAAGTAACGTCAGGAGCTCTCAGCCTCCTCCTCTTGCCTCTCGGCCTGCTGCTCCCCACCCCAACACACATAACCCAATACGGAGAGCAGGTGAACTCGTGGAACAAGGCTTATGGTGACTGAGCCCCTCCTCTGCAACAGGCATGCAAGTGCTTTGGTTTCTCCCCTTGGCTGGAAGCTCCTTCCCCCAGTGGTAGCTGTTTCACAGCAGCAGGTGTGTCTCACCTGAAACATTTTGATCATGTCCTCACAGTTACGCTGCTGTGCCACGTCACACAGCTTGGCAGTGATGTCAATGCGCCGGCAGATATCCATGTCCACTTTCATGGCCTTCTCTTGGATCTTGGTATCCAGCTCTGTGAGGTTCTGACCCAGTGAGCACCAGCCCAGCACATGGTGGCAAGGGGACAGAGGAAAAGGATAGTTAGACAAGGCACATGGAACCCTCTGGCACAGAGTCCTGACAGAATTCTCCTGGGCATTGTGAGGGAGATCATCATGCTGGAGACATTATAATCAGGGCCAGGCACTGTCAGGGCATTGCTGAGGGAGCTGCTGCTGGAGGCTTCCCCCATGCACTCAGGTTGGGCGCTGCTGTGTCACTCTGTAGACATTCCTTGTTCGGCATTACTATGAGGAAACGCACAGCAGGTCTGCTGAGCCATTGGATGGGTTCACAATGTCTTGGCCAGTGGCTGAGGGTGTATGCTGGGTGGACAGGGGCACTCACATTGCTCATCAGTCCCTTGAAGACAACCAACTCTGCCTTGAGCTGCTTCACCTTCAGGGCCAGCTCCTCCTGGCACGCTTCAGCCTCCTGGGCCTCCTGCTCAGGGGAGAAAGGGAAACACTGGAATCAGTGCCAAGGAAATGAGGCTAGAGTGCAGGGAGAGTGGGGATGGGCCCCTCACCTCATGCAGCTCAGTCACTTGGTCCTGCAGCTGGACACGCACAGTATATTCCTCTTCCCACCTAGCGAGACAAATGTGCCAATTACACCCTGCCTGCCCCACAGCACCCTCTGCTGGGGAGGGCAGAGCTGGAAGCTGCAGCTTGCCTTCCTCACTGCTGAACTGCGAACTACAGGATCCACTCTAGTCATACAAGGAGAGTTGGGAGTGGGGAAAAGAATTTGATGCCCTTCCTTTCCAAACAGCTACAGCTGTTGGATGCATGTCACGCCTTCCAACCATGAGCTGGTCCTGGCCACAGACTCTACTGATCTCAGTCAGAATTCACCAACTGTCTTTCACGTCACAGTGTGAGGCTCTCAGGACACCAACCACAAGCCGTATTTAGCAGCTGAAACGCATTCCCCCCAGGACCACATTAGATCAATTGGCAGATCTAGCCCATTGTCCTCTCTGCCCATTCCCACCATGCCAGTTCAGGCGAGTGGCCTCCAGCCTGGGTTATACTGGGGTTTGCTGTACAGGCAGTAACAGGCGTTGGGCTGTATCGGGCACTGAGGGGCTGCAACAGTCTGTGCTGTGCTTGTGTTATATTTATATATAAATATGCTGTGTTATTAAATTGGGCTGTACTGGGACAGTGGATAGCCAAGCTCTGCAAAGGGCTCCACTATACAGGGCTGTACTGTGTTGTGATGGGCTATGCTGTGTGGTATAACCGGCTATGCTATAATCCCCTGTATTGCACTGCAATGGGCTGAGCAGCATTGCACTGTGATAGGCTGTGCTGAACTGGCCTATTTTACGCTAGGTTGTATTGGTTATTCAGGGATTATGTTACACCGGGTTGTACTGCACTGCAGCTGGGCTGCAAAGGGCTGTTCTGCCCTGGTTATGTTGGGTTTCAACTGGTTGTACTATACTTAGGCTGTATTGTGTTGCAAAAGATGGCTATATTAAGCTGTATTGCTCTGCAACATGCTGGGTATGCGGCAATTATTGCAAGATGACTGACAGTTTTATGCTGGTTGTGTTGTGCTGCAATGGGTTACAATACTCTAAGCTATATTTCATCACCAGGTGTTGCGCCATTCTGTGCTATATTAGGTTGTGTGGGACAGTTCTGTGTTGCGTTGTATTGCAGTGTGTTGATCCATGTTTTGTTACGTTGTGCTGGGTTGTATTTCACTTTGCTAATTAACTGTATCCTCTTCCATGTGCAGTTCATATAGGTTGGTGGTGCACTGTATTGGCCCCTGTTCTATTGTGTTGAACAGCGCAGCATAAAATTGTTGCTATTCCATTTCCTTTAGGTGAGTGGAATTCTCTCATTGGGCTGGGAACTCAAGAGTTGCCAACTCTTGCAATTTTATCATGATTCTTGCAATATTTGGTGTTTTTCTTAAAGCCCCAGCCCCTGGAGTTGTATAACATGAGAATCTCAGATTTCGTTTTTAACATAGCACATTTCTAGTGCTCGTGGCTGGGCAGAAAAGTCTGAAAATGTGAATCCTAAAAGATCAGAAACCAGATGGCAAATAGAGAGAATCCCACAGTTATTATGTTTTTAAGCCAGTCTCCTGATTTCTGGTGCCTGACATTACTTTGGAACACCTGAGGTTGGCAATATTGCTCAATGTGTTAGAAAATGTACCACTCTAAAGCTGCATGCTGGCCTTTTTTAGATACCCCAGACCACTGCCCTGAACAAGCAGGCAGCCCATCCTCCATCCGCAGGATAAGAGTCCATGGGGGTTCCTCTTACCTTGATAGGGGAGAAGAGGAAAAAGTGGAGACAAAAGAGATACACAACAGAGGGAAGGACAGAGATAGAGACAGGATGTATTTTACATGGGAACTGATCAAAGTTTCCCCGACACAAAATACTTCAGTATCTCTTCCTCTCCCTCCAGATCTGGCTTACAGTGCTTTCTACCTCTCTTTCCATTACTCAACCTCTCTCTCTAGCTCCGTCTACACTAGGAAAGTGACCCATTACTGAAACAGCTTTGAAGTAGTGATTCCCCATAACCATTATGGTGTAGAACAGACAGAGATTTCAACACTGGATAAGAAAATGACAGTGATACTTAGTGGAAGCAACACTTCTGTGTATCCTCTCCATCCTTCACCCCCTGCTTACTCTTTCCCTGGCACCCTCTCTCACTCTGTTTCTCTCCTCCTCTCAGCTACTCTATCATTCCCATCTGCAATGCACCATTCCTAATAACCACCTCCCTGAACACTTCCCCCACACAGCCCAGACCAGCCAAGAGGCTCCAGCCAGCATCCTGGATGTCCTGTGGACTGTGAGCAAGGCTTCCTCCTGTTACCCCGTCTCATCATCCCAAGTCTCCACGGGGAGCCACAGATCCTTCCTTTGTATGCAATGTAACACACACATCACTCCAGCATCGCAATATTCCAGTAACCTGCCTGAGGACCAGATAATGTGAGGGGAGGAAGACAGAAAATCTGAGAGATCCTCTGCCCCATATAGACCAGGCCACCCACTAGGCAACACTAGGCCAGCATCTCCAACCCATCCCCTCCCACGCCAAGGACAACACCCAGTCCTTCCCCATCCAACCATCACGACACCATGAGGAAAACAACATGAAAAAAAAATCCAATCTGCCTATAAAAATCAGTATCAGCCAATCTGGTACCATGAACAGTAAAATGTCTTAATTATCATCACGTGGTCATTGTGGTGCCACTAGTGGACAGAGTTAAGGTTGTTTGGGTGCCTTAAACTGTATATTTCCAACCTTAACATGTTTGGGTGACACTTTTAAGTTTAACCTTAACTCTGGATTTCCTCGGTTTGTAATACAAAGTTTGTGGATAATCACGCCATATCTGCCATGTAGTTTATTCTGAATTACTGATATGGAGTCTCCATCTTAACAACATCTTATCATTTGTGTCTGGGAATACATATATATACATGGAAGAAAGGGAGAAAGCAGACAAGACTGGGCTCCCAGCTGCATGATCCTTGGCAGTTTGCACACATGTTTTCTCCCCCTAAGATCATTGACTCATCATTTAATTTTATCCACCCTAAATGTGGTTCCCACCCAGTCTCTTGTCGCTGCTTCTCCTCCCTTCTTATTTCCGATCCCCTGCAAGCTGTGTTCTGCTCCAAAGTCCTGTCCCTTTTAAGAGAAACGTTCCTCATCACACTGTTGGGAGCTCAGCAGTCTTTGGGGCTCCTTTGGCCAAGGGGAAGATATTCAGCACTGCCCTATGCCCTTCCAGAATGCAAGAATTTCATTCTCAAAACTCAAACTATTCAAAAACCAGGAAATACTAAGTTAATGCAACTCTTCCTACAAAACACAACCGTAGCTGTGTCCCTATTAGGATGACAAGGGGAACAAGGAATTTCCTGGGTCTGAAGCATTGAAGTTTAGGAAATTCAACTCTTATTGCAGGAGGACATGAGGAGCCCATGGCCTGGGTGAGCTCCTGCAACCTTAATTCCATAGCATTACATTTTTGCATATGAACTTCCCCTGTTTTTGAGAAAGTGAGGGGCCATGACTGAAGGGAAACTGCAGCAGGGAATGGGAAAGGTTTCTTGGGCACACCTTATCACCTCTCAGGCATTAGCTTCCACAGACCTCCTCCTAGCCTCCAGCAGGGTTAGAAGCCCAGTGAGAGGAAGGAAGCGGGTAGTGGAGATACCTTGGGAAAGTCAGCTATCAGTTAAAGACTGCATGGGGTGGGGGGAGATCCCCAGAATCCGGGCCTCAGAGTGGGGCCCATGTAGCGGAAAGGGTCTCTGCACTCTCCTTGCCCCCAGGAATGGGAGATGGGGAATCCCAGAAGCTCTTCCACTGATGTGGGAGAAGTGTGTGGGAAAGGGGAGCCCCATAACCTCCTCCTCCCAGTCGGGACCATAGGAGGATTACAGCTGCAGCTGTGCATCTCAGAAGGTTCTCGATGCGGGGAAGGGGTTGTGGGGCTTCTCTTTATCCCAATGTAAAAACAGGTTACACCAAGCACATCACTAGCCCCCAGGCCTGCAGCATCTCTAACCACCCACCTGTCTCCTCCCAATGTACCTGCAGAATCACCTACACAATGCCCCTTTGAGTGCTGGGGTGAATACGAGACCCCTTCAAAGTTCTTCAGCATCAAGCCAGCTAAAACCAACTCTTGAACTGTGAACAAGCCAAAACAGGCTGATCATGCTCCTGAGGAGCCGAAATAGTTTACAGTTTTGGAAACCACCGGAGACTAAAGCCCAGGTCCTCAAGGGTATTTATACACCTAACTCCCATTGAAATCGCTGGCCCCTAAATACCTTTGAGGATCTGGGCCTGAGTGACTTGGCTAAGGAAACTCAGGAAGTCTGTAGCAAAGGTCCGAACTGGGTCTCCTATCATTAGTGCCTCAGGGCGGGCTAGTTCTCCAAAACACTCCAGAAGGATGGCCAGCTCCAGATGTACAATTTGAGTGACTGCTAACCACCACAGAGCCAGTCTGTGGAGGGGTTTCAAGAACAGAAGCCAGTTCTCCTGGGTCCTACTCTCCATTGTCTTAATCGCAAGACCTTGTTTCTTCCTACAATCTGTCCTTCATTATCACACCTATTACATTGACATTCCAGCTTGTATGACTACAGCCCTGGGCAATTCAGTTTTAGCATACTAATTTCAAAAGGCTAAGGGCTGAATGGATGATACCTGAGTTTGCTGTATTAGAGACCTGGATTCTATTCCTAGCGCTGATAGCAGTGACACTAGGCAGCATCACTATTACATGATCTGCAAAAAAGGGGCAATGGTAGTTGCCTGCCCCTAGGAAAGGGCTCTAAGCCTGCACTTCATAATAAATAATAATAATATGTATGTCGTGCACAGAAAAGTAACACTAGCAGTCCATAAAAGAGAAGACTTGAACTCTTGAGCATCTGTTTCCTAGTCAAGTGCACCTTCCTCTGAGTATCATAGAACAGTCTGGTCCCCCCCTACCCCTTCCTGTTCCATACATAGCTCACAGGACTTCAGCTTCCTGCTCCACAGAGACAAAAAGAAACCCTGATTATTTTTTAATTATCTGGATTGTGGCACCTGACAGCTAGGGGTTAACAGAGCTATACATTTTATTTGAATACTGACCTTAGTTTTGCCCCTTTCTTTGCTTAAAAAATCCCCCCAAAGCATCACAAGAACATTTTGTTTGTTTGTTTGTTTTTTAATTCACACATCATTTGGCTGTGGGGGAGGTGAGCAAAGAAATGAATGTCTCTAGGATCCCTCAGCCAAGTTACCCCAAATTTGCACCCAACTCTACCCTAGGCCCTGAACTGGGAACTGTTTGTTTTCAGGCTGATCTTATTAAACATATGAATTTTAGAGCAGTTTAAAACTTGACATTAAACAGAAATGTAGTTGCCACCTTAATTAGAGTAAAACAAGGACTTCTGGTTATATCAAAAGACTACCCAAGAACTTCGGGCACAAGCCAACCACTAGCTCTTGGGGTCAGGAGGAAACTTTCCCTGGGACTGGTTACCTCATCACTGCGCCCTGCAGGGTTTCCTGCACCTGCCTCTGAAACAGCTGGCGCTAGGATAATGGACTAGATATGCTACAGGACTACATTCTTATATGAGGTTTGGAGAGGAAGGACAATAGGGAGAAAGGGGGTTAGGTGGCCAAGAGACAGTCCTATCAGGGATTTCTCCAGAGCATTCCAACTACACAGCAAGGTCCACACTCTTGGAGATTTTCTCTTTGCCCTTACCTCCAAACTTCATCTCCTCCCTGACTCCGACTCAGCCCCACTCCCTATTTCCCTTGTAAGCCCAGTCTCCTTACTTGCTGTATCATCTCACTCAGAGTTGCTAACTCTTAATTTTTTCTTAAAGTCCCAGCTCCTAGAGTCATGTTAATTCAGGAGAATCTCAACTTTCATTAAAAAAAAAAAGTTTCAGGCCCTCATGGTTGGGGTGAAAAGCTGGAGAATGTGACCTGAATGCAGCATGAATGCTCAAAAACCAGAAGACAAATGAAAAGAGCCCAGCACTTACCATTTTTAAAGTTTTTGTGATTGGTATCCTGATCTCATGATTTTGTGGGACCTGACTTATGATTTTGAGTGCTTGGCGTTTGCAATCTGCATTCACTCATGTCCCTTTGCACCATCCCACTGTTTCTGCTCTCTCACCAGTGCTAGTTGTCACCTACTCACCACCCTCCTCCCTACCTTACACTCCCCTGCAGCCCCTGCACTTTCTCACCTTCAGGTGTATTCACCCCATTGCTCCCTACCACTCCATTATCTGCCCCCCTCTCTTGCCTGCACTGACACGTCTCCCAGTTGCCCTGGGGCTGTCACTCACTCCCTGCCCCCATTCTCCCTTCAGTCTCCTGCCTGCGCCAGACTCACCCTGCTCCTTCTCTCACCTGCGTTTGTACTCGTCGCGCTCCCTCTTCACCTTGGCCAACACATTGTAGAGGGCCCGGATCTCAGGGGTGATGGTGTCGATCTGCACGCCAACCCCGTCAGGGTGAACCCACGAGACCCCTGGCCCCTGAACCAGGGTGGTCTCAGGTCCTGGGCCCAGCCGACGGGCCTGCGAGAAGGACCAGATGGTGCCTGGCATGAAGCGAGATGAGGATGAAAAGGGGCTGCCAGACAAGGGAGGAGGCTGGGAAGAAGGCGTGAATGGCACCCCAAGGTGGCAGCTGGGAGAGCCCAAAACCCTAGAGGAGGCACCGAGCCCAGCGGGCCGGGGGCTGCCCAGGGCAAGCCCCAGTGGGCGAATGGGGCTGACGAAGCTGGTCTGCACCGCCTGATCCCGGCGCTGGACAGCCCGCTGACGGCTGCCCCCCTCCTCCAGCGCCTGCTGCAGCTGTTTTTCCAGCTGCCGGTTCCTGCGCTCCAGCTCGTGCACCTTGGCCAGGAAGCAGCGGAACCGCAGGTTCAGGGTCTTCAGCACGTTGATGTTGGAGCCCAGGTCATTGCGGAGCGCCATGGCCGCGGGGGGGGCCGGGAACGGGGGCGCTGCCGAAGCGGGGCCCAGCTCGCCGCCGAAAAACTCCCCCAGGGGCGCCGGCGGCGGCGGCTCCTGCTCAGCCAGGCCCTGCTGCTCTTGCTGCAGGAGGAAGAGGTTGGGGCCGAATAACGGGTTCATGGCTGCGCCTGGCCCGAGGGGAGCGGAGCGAGGGGGGCCGCGGGGCCAATCAGGGCCCTGGCTGCCGCAGGGCCGCTGTCAGGCAGAGGCGGGCCAGGGGAGGGGGCTGCGGGACCAGTCCCAGGCGGAGCGAGGGAGGAGAGAAGGAGGGAGCCGGCTGCTGCGAGGGGCGGGGCGGGAGACGCTGCAGATGGGAGGGGTCCGGGAATGCAGCAGAAGCGGCGCCGGTGCCTGCACGTAGAAGCCGGAAACGGGGAGGGGGGGGGAGTCGGAGCCAGGCACAAAAAGAGAAAATCCTCCGCGGAGGGGGGCGCCTCACTCGCGTGCCCCACCTGAGAGGAGTCCCGGGTTTTCCCTTGGGCTAGGGGTTCTGCAGCCCACGCGGGGCTAGGGGGAGTCAGGGCCACGCCCTGGTTTTCAGACTGGGGCAGCCTAGTGGTTCGTCCCTCTAGCCTAACATCCTGGCTCTGGCAGTGGCCAGCACCGGATGCAAGAAGCCCCGCAGGAGGCAGCGATGTGCTGGATAATCTGCTGTTGCCTCCAAGGCTCTCCTCAGTGTAGTCCTACCCTACCGCGCTGGCCTATGAATCATTGAGACATCCAGCTCCTGCCTTCTCGCCAACAAAAGCCTTGATTCTCCCACAAGCCCTGGGTGCTTTCTCCTCTGCAGCCCGTGAAATGTAGGGGAACCTCCCCCTCAAACCGTATCCACTTTCAGATCTATCCAGGCGTGGGTCACCATCCTCATGGTGCCTACAGAGAGTCGCCAGCTGATGATGGCTAGGCAGATGATTGGCAGAGCTTTTGTGTATGCAGCTAGTCTATGCAATGACATGCTGGTGTTGTTACCGTAGTCCTTCTCTCACCCCGAAATTGCTGTTTAACTCACCTGTTGAGTCTTGCCTTTATGATTACGCTCTTTGAAGATTACCTTTACTAGACTGGGACTCAGAGGAACTGGGAGGCAGAGAGTCTATGTCCAGCTCTGCCACTGGCTTCCTGAGTGACCTTGGGCAAGTCACTTAATCCCTGTGCCTCCATTTCCCCACCTGCAAACTGGAGATTCAGTCTTTAATGAGATGATCACAGGCTGTTTTTCTCACCGGACCCCTTTCTCATTCAGTGCACAGCTAAATGAGCAGCTATTATATATTTTATTTACTCCATGTTACTCAGTGTACAGCCCCAGGCCTCATTCATTGCACACTGTTCAAACCCTGCTCTGAAGACAAAAATTATGTATTTACTCATAGGCTTTTCTGCAGCTCTCACCACTATAATAGCCAAATGCTTCACAAACTTTACTTGATCTTTACAGCAGCCCTGTGAGACGATGGGGTTTTATCCTCCTTTTACAGACAGGGAAGGTCAGACATGCCTAATAATTTTAGATGCCCAATTTGAGATACCTAGGACTTGATTTTTCAGAGTACTTAGAGCGGCACTGATCAAAATCCAGCACTTCTGCAAATGAGACCCAGAAAATGAGAAGCACACAATTAGCAATGGCCTGTGAAAAGTCTGGTTGCTGTGACTTGCCCGCAGCCCAGCCTCAGAGGCAAGAATAGAACTCTCCAGGGCAGTATTCAGCTGCCATGAGGCCATCCTTTCTCTCCCTGCAATCCTTTCTGCAACAAATAAGATGGGGGGTCCTACAGACAGCAGTTTCCTTCACCACACAGAACAGGTCCGTCATGTGCAGTGAATGAGGCTAGGGATGCTATAGAAATAATAGTATGTGATCACATAATTAAAGACTGTATCATAATGCATCAGCCTAAGGGAGGGGGGATGGTGAATTAAAGTCACACAGGCAGCCTTAATTATGACACTTTCTAACTTATGTATTCCTGACTTTACAGCCTTAACATATTCTTTTAACCCATCATCCGCTCCAGTTAACTAGTTGCTTGTTCATTTTGCTCCAGCATCTTTTCTTTTGCAACTTCAATTGTTGACAGAGCCTCAGCGTTATTACCACAAAACAGCAGGTATCTCGTAACATCCTCTGTGGTCAAGACTAAGCCAAAGAAATGATATGCATCTCCATAATGTCTTCATCCCAGCATGGCTGGCCCCTGTAAATGATGCAGGTCCACCACCTCTGTGCCAGGCAGAACAGGTACAATTAAGAGCAGGGCTATAAAGGACCAGGGAAAACCTAGGAGGAAAGACACCTTGTGAGCTAGGGCTGGCAGTCTCTGTGGAAAGCTGCAGAGTTCTCTACAAGCCCTCCTGAGGAAAGGGGGGGATTTCTCAGGAAGCCAGGATAGGGGCTAGCCTGCTGACTTTCAAGAGTGAAAGTCAGTGCTGGGAGACTGGAGCTTAGAAAGCCAGTGAAGGGCTGGCCGGCTAGCTGGCTGGCCTTCCTCAGCTAGAGAGCCATGGCCAGAGAACGTGTGAGATGGCTAAAGATAAAGAACAACAGAGGGAATATGCTTGCAGGCTATTTGAGCCAAAGAGGGCTGAAGCCTGGGGCTGAGGTGTAGTGAGGGACACAGGCTACACTAGAGAGCTGGGGTGTGCTGAGAGCTGCTGGGACTCCATGCGATGTGCTTTCTGGACTACAGCTATGAGACTTGGGGTATGGTTTACGTGCATGGGGGTGGCTGTTGTTGTTGTAGGAGCAACAGTGATCTGTATGCTCTGTATAACCTGTATGTCCAAAAGGTCTGTTACACATCCCCTGCCCCCCCCCTTTTGTCTTCTCTCCCTCTTTGAATACCTGTGAACAGGGCCGGCTCTAGGCAGCAGTGCTCCAAGCATGTGCTTGGGGCGGCGCTTTCCAAGGGATGGCACTCTGGCTCCTTTTTTTTTTGCTTAGAACGCAAAAAGCTGCGAACTGGCCCTGAGTGGAGGTGAGCTGCGGGGAGGGGCGCAGGAAGTAACCTGAGGGGGGCAGACAAACTGCTCCCCCCCAGCTCACCTCTGCTCCACTGCCGCCTGCTCCCCAGCGCTGCCGCTCTGCTTCTCCCCCCCTCCCACCCAGGCTTGCTGCTGAATCAGCTGTTTTGCGGCAAGTCTGGGAGGGAGGGGGGGAGAAGCAGAGCGGTAGCAGCACAAGTGGAGCAGAGATGAGCTGAGGCGGTGAGGGGCATGGGGGGGGGCCACAAGAAGTAACCCTGGGGAACACCCCCCCCAGCTCACCTCCACCTCATCCCCCACACACAATGCATGGACACTGTCCGAGGTTGACTGTGACCACCCCATCTCTAGTCGCAGGCTATGAGGAGCAGGTCCTTAAAAGAGGAAGGGGACATGAGCTCAGGAGTGCACTCATAAGATTGTACCTCCCGTAAAGGCGCTTTGCCCAGATCACCTGGCCAGTGGTTTGCCATGTTGCATTCCATCGTGCCCCGGGAAGACTTACCTTCATCTCACCATCCATTGCTGTGCTGTGGGACGCTTACCTTGAAGGATCCTGACATCTCCAGCGCCGTGCCTGTTCTGGGAGAGTGTGTGACCCCCTCCTCCCCTTCTTTTGAGCTGAGCTGTCAGTATAATAAACGTGCTGCTTTCTGCCAAACTCTGGTGGGTCATTATTCCTCCCTAAGCTTACTAGCAGACCCAGTTTTGGTTAACATTACTGGTGGAGAATACAGGCAGCTTCGTGTAGGATTAGACCCAAGAGTAGGAGTCCTCTGGTCAGGGGCGGCTCTATGTATTTTGCGGCCCCAAGCATGGCAGTAAGGCGGCTTTCGGTGGCTTGCCTGCGAGAGATCTGCTGGTAACATGGATTCGGTGGCATGTCTATGGGAGGTCCAATAGTCCTGTGCCTTCGGCATACCCACCTCCGAATTGCCAAAACCGCGGGACCAGCGGACCTCCCGCAGCCACGCCGCCGAAGACTCTCTGTCTGCTGCCCTCTTGGCAACCGGCAGGCCACCTCCCCATGGCTTGCAGCCCCAGGCACACGTTTGGTGCGCTGGTGCCTGGTGCCACCCCTGCCCCTGGTGCCCCCCGGTAGTCTCTTGAGTGGGTCTGGCTTGAGCCTGTGTAAAAAGTGGTAGGCTAGAAACCCACTGCAGGGAGAAAAGGATGCTGCTACTAAGTATGCCACTGTGGGGCAATGGGAAGAAAAAGGGAAAGCAGCCTGAGCAAGAAGACTCCCCCCCACCCTTGGGACATGGCCCTGTTGCCTGGGGCTCCAAAAGAAAGGGGCAGACCTCTGGATGCTAGGGGCGGTTCCACCTGGGAGTACAATTCCTGAACTACAGCTCATGTTGAATAAATATGTATTTATATACAGTCCCAATAAGGCGGGACTGGATCGTGCAGCTGCCTGGCTGCTGTGGCAAGCAGGCTGGCAATGGCAGGTGGCAAAAAGTCAGCTTGCCACAGAAATAGATTCACTCAGGGACCGGTGTAATGAGCTGGAGAAGGAATGGGATACGTGCAAGGCACAGGTTCTGACTGCTAACGCCCAGGAGTCTTCCCTCTCTGTAGCCACAGTACAGGTGACGGCAGCAGAGGAGTGGGAGTGGGTGGAAGTAGAGAATGCCACTCTGAGCCAGGCAGTTACCTGCTGAAGAATCTGGTCCTGGAGGGGTCCACCTGGGAGAACAGGGTCCGGGGAGCTTATTCAGCCTGAGTCACTGCAATTGGGGTGAAAGCCCAGGGGGGTGCAGGATCATATAATGATTGTGACAGGGATATCTGGTATGATTCGGATCCCAGACACCATGTTGCGGCAGTCTGGAGGGTGGTCTGAAACTATGGGCCTGCACCTGCAGGAGGCAGAGCAACCCCAAGTACCAGACACACTGTGGCAGAGACTGAGTTGATTCCCGCTCAAACAATGGAGTTAGCAAAAACCCTGGGTGGCCCCTCACGCTGCAGGTGGGCCTGGGATATGGTGACCCTGTGTTTGGATCAGGGTCAGAACCTAGCTGAGACCCAACAGGTGTTAAAAGCCACATCCTGGTTGGGAGATTTAGCAGGGGCAGCTCATCAGCAGGCCGGTCATGCCACACACAATATCTTTAATATGTTGGTGGGGATGGCACCTGCTTGGAGCATTGTTGGCAGTTTGTCTTGGTGGCTGCTGCACCTGGGGAAGACCCTGTCTGGTTCGTAGAATGGTTCTCCTGGAATGCTTGTGTGGCTGCCACAGCAGGCGGATGGGCAGGTACCCCCGAACATAGCTCAGATAGCCCTGCCTCTGGAAGAATTGAGGCTGGTCACCCAGGGGGTCCCCATACAGCAGGTGATTGGGAGGTGGAGACCCAGGGAACCCGAGGATGTGGAAGCCCTGCTGGATGCAGTCCGGCAGGCTTCTCTCATCTCCGTGCCTGTGCTAATTTGTTTCTAAGCTTCTATCTTTCAGCCTCTGAACCAGATCATCAGAGCTGCTACCAGCTGAAGAGTTATAAAAATACCATGGTTATAGTATAGCAACAAAGTCAGTGTTGCATGTTCTGTGTCTGTCTCTGGTGGGTCTCCTGTGCTAGCATTGGGTCCAGAGAGAGGGGATACTATACTAGACAGGGTAAATACCTTTTCTTCTACTTCCCCCCATCCCCAACCAAATTATCAGTCACATCCACCTCAGTCCAAAAGACTTTGGTCCCCAATGCATTAGGTTTATTTTTTGTTAGGTTCTCTAATAATCATTGTGTTGTTGATAATAAATTTTCTCATACTGTTAATTCCACACTTTCCTCTATTCACGTTGGTTCTACTTCCCCAAGCCCTGAAGGGTAGTTCATCGGCCCCCATAACCTGTAACACGCATTATCACCCTCTAGTGGGATTTTTGACCTTGGCCCATGATTGTAGGGCCCTGTCTTTCAGGTCTTGGGTCTGTTTCCTCCCCACCCCCTAGGACCACTTGAGAACAACTGTTAGTTATACGGGATTCTGCAACGTTTTAGCAACTAGATGTTGGTGAATTGCTATACTTAACTAAGTTCTCTGTTACTAGGTATCTTCCAAATCAATTTAATCTTGCATGACAACTGTGGTACTCCTACAAATCTTATTTGTTGTGTGTACTTAAGGGTTAGGGTTGACGTTTATTGTTTGATGGCTATTGCAGCATCCAACTTGGGCCTCATTTTGTTTGTCAATGTACCCAATTGTGCTAGGCATAGGGCAGGTGCCAGGGTTTGTACGAAGGTTAGTAGCCTTCCAGCAGAAGCAATTCCCTTCCATCCTTTGCTAGCCCCACTTATTGAGCCACATCAGCCAAAGGGTGGATGAAGAGGCAAATGAACCAAGCTGTAAGGCAGCCCCCATCACTGGCCCAGGAGAGAAAGAAAGGGGCATAAGAGAAGGGTTTGAGAAGGAGGAGCGAAGTGACTGGAGTGGATGACAGAAGACTGGGAAACAGGAGGGTCAGAATAAGGGCAGGACACAAAGCAAAGAGGTAGTGAGGGAGAGTGATGGGAAGACAGAACAATGGAAGCCAAGTATAGAGGGAGAGGCCACAGTGCAGCACAAGAACAAGTGGCTACAGCTGAACATTTACTGCAGGGTCCAGTTACACTACACGGAAATAAATTCCTGCCTTAGACATACAGGGAGAGAGAGAATTTGATCAAAGTATAAATCTTTAATGAATTAGGATCTATCAATCCAGCATCCCAACCCCATGCTGGGGGAAGTACACTGGGCTGCAAGTCCAAAAAATGCTCCTTCTGTAGGGGTAATAGTTGTCCCAGACACTTACTGCTAAAGCAACCATCTGCACAAGATAGCGAAAAACAACCCTACATGGGTGGAATCTGGAGAGTCCCTGAGCTTCAGCCTTCAAGGAGAATGTCCCATCCCTGCAACTCTCATGAATCAGACACCAAAGCCCAGAGAGGCAGTCCCTCTTATTGTCTATTTGGGTGCACTCTGTGCTGCTTCCTGGCAGGTGGCCGAGCTCCTGGACGCTGGGGAAAGGGCCTTTTATGCCTTTGCACAGAACCTCCCTTTGAAGGGGGCTGCCGCTGCTTCTTCTGCCCCGTGGTGACTTTCAACTTCTCAAGTTTTTTCCTTTTAAGCTGTGGCTCTGCAGCTACTTCTGGAGCAGATGCTGGACTTGCTGTTTCCACAGTAGATTCCTCATCTAGAAGAAGAAACAAGAGAGTCAGAGAGGAAAGCGCAGATGTTGTGGTGAGCAAACAGTGCTGCCTGGATGGCAAGCTCTCTGCTGCTCCACACCAGCCAGCATTGTACATGAGTAAGGTAGCAGAGCAAGGGGGAGGGATAGCTCAGTGGTTTGAGCATTGGCCTGCTAAACCCAGGGTTGTGAGTTCAATCCTTGAGGGGGGCCACTTAGGGATCTGGGGCAAAAATCAGTACTTCGTCCGGCTAGTGAAGGCAGGGGTCTGAACTTGATGACCTTTCAAGGTCCCTTCCAGTTCTAGGAGATAATATCTCCAATTATTATTATTATTATTAGCAGCTCTGGAGCTCAGTTACCTTTCTGCATTTTGGGGATGGCATTAGAAAATTTCTTGAGCTTGGCGATGAAGAACCCATCCATGTTGTGGGTGTGAGGGTAGAAACGCCGTGTGGATTTGAGGGATGGGTGGAAGCGATGCTCCTTGAACCTGAGGGGAGAGAGAAGGAGAGAGGAAATATTAGTTTCCTAATTAAAGTTGAGGGTTAAAAACAGAGCAAACTTCCCTGATAAATCATCTGGAGAAAAGGGTAAAAAGTGAGGTGGCAAAGTTTGCAGATGATACTAAACTGCTCAAGATAGTCTGCTTCAGTCTTAACTGAAGAACTTCAAAAAGATCTCACAAAATTAAGTGATTGGGCAACAAAATGGCAAATGAAATTTAATGTGGATAAATGTAAAGTAATGCACATTGGAAAAAATAACCCCAACTATACATACAATACGATGGGGGCTAATTTAGCTACAAGGAATCAGGAAAAAGATCTCGGGATCATCGTGGATAGTTCTCTGAAGACGTCCATGCAGTGTGCAAAGGCGGTCAAAAAAGCAAACAGGATGTTAGGAATAGAGAATAAGATGGAGAATATATTATTGCCCTTATATAAAATCGATGGTACGCCCACATCTTGAATACTGTATACAGATGTGGTCTCCTCATCTCAAAAAAGATATACTGCACTAGAAAAGGTTCAGAGAAGGGCAACTAAAATGATTAGGGGTTTGGAACGGGTCCCATACGAGGAGGGATTAAAGAGGCTAGGACTTTTCAGCTTAGAAAAGGGGAGACTAAAAGGGGATTTGATAGAGGTATATAAAATCATGAGTGGTGTGGAGAAAGTGGATAAGGAAAAGTTATTTACTTGTTCCCATAATACAAGAACTAGGGGTCACCAAATGAAATTAATGGGCAGCAGGTTTAAAACAAATAAAAGGAAGTTCTTCACACAGCGCACAGTCAACTTGTGGAACTCCTTGCCTGAGGAAGTTGTGAAGGCTACAACTATAACAGGGTTTAAAAGAGAACTGGATAAATTCATGGAGGTGAAGTCCATTAATGGCTATCAGCCAGGATGGGTAAGGAATGGTGTCCATAGCCTCTGTTTGTCAGAGGGTGGAGATGGATGGCAGGAGAGAGAGATTGCTTGATCATTACCTGTTACGTTCACTCCCTCTGGGGCACCTGGCATTGGCCACTGTCAGTAGACAGGCTACTGGGCTGTATGGTCCTTTGGTATGACCCAGTATGGCTGTTCTTATGTTCCTCCCCACAGCCCCCACAGACTTAAACACACACCTGGTGAATCCTTCCTTGCCAAAGTCCAGCCCTGTGGGCACCAAGCGAACATTGCGTTTCTTCAGGGCATAATCCACAACCCACTCATTCTCTTCCACCTGCCAGAGACCAAGCATTAGAGACAGACTCTGTGGAGACTCTTTGAATGAGAGCTCCCCCAGCACACGGGCCAGCTGCCTGGCACCCAAAGGGAACTCACCATGATGGAGCAGGTACAGTACACTACGTAGCCCCCCGTCTCGGAGGCAGCATTGACTGAGTCAATAGCACTGAGAATCAGCTCCTTCTGAAGATGAGCACAACGCAGGACATCCCTCTCATCCTGAGAGACACAGAGGGGGGTTAGAACACTTGAGCTATGCTGATCCACTCCTTCCCCTGGCCTAGCTCACTTCACCCTCTATGCCTGCTGCGAATGGAGGTGTGATGAGAGCAAGAGCCACCAGTGGTGAGGTAGCAGGACTTAGGTGGGCTTCTACCCCTAAATCTGGTCCCAGAACAGTGTGTGCGAGGGAGACAGGTCAATTTCTTCGGGTTTCTCTGATCCAGACATCTCGGTGCAAGGACAAGAGTCCAGAAGCCCCGCTCTTCCATGGCCTGCGGGCAAGTTCACATCTCACTCTATACCTTACACCAGCAGTTTTCAACCAGGGGCCCTCCGGGGGGGTGGGAGGCACAAGTTTCAGGGTGTCCACCAAAATAAACCAGACATCAGGGCCAGTGTTAAATTCACTGGGGCCCAGGGCAGAAAGCTCAAGCCCAAGCCCCTTCTCTCTGGGCTGAAGCAGAAGCCCAACCAACGTAGCTTGGGTGGGGCTCCTTGTGTCTGGGCAATCGCTCCCCTTGCTGCCCCCTAACACCAGCTCGGCCCTGGCTTTTAATCTACTGACAAACAATTGTTGTTGCATGGGTGGACAATGGAATTTTTATAGCATGTTGTGGGGGCGTGCAGGGGGGAACCTCAGAAGGAAAAAGTTTGAGAACCCCTGAACTGCACCAGAAATCACCCAAGCTCCTTTCCATCTTCTCCTGAGCCGCCCCCACCCAGGCTGCTCACCTTGTTGGTTTTGACAGCAGGGTCCTTGGAGATGACACCTGTGCCACTGCAGGGAGCATCAAGGAGGACACGGTCAAACCCACCCAGCACCTAGAGGTGGGTGGAGAGACAGAGGTCTTGGACTCAATTCCATTGAAAGGACAACAAGGGGGACAACGCAGAAAAGGGGAAATTGTGGGGGAGGGAGGGAAGAGAGATGCCCCATTGCTTTCTCCCCCACCCCATGTGCATTCCTTTCTTGTGAGTCACCCACCCGCTGCATACAGTCAAGGAGACCATAGCTGGATTCCATGAAGCCTTGTGACGGCCACAGCAAGCATGAAACTACCCAGTGGCTGCATACCATGGGGAACTGGCGTCCATCGCAGTGGCTCAGGACGGCATTGGTGACTCCCAGACGGTGCAGGTTCCCCACCACACTGCGCAGCCGCTCAGCACTGCTGTCGTTGGCCAGGATCACACCTGTGTTCTTCATCAGCTGAGCTGCCAGGGGATGAAGGTTACATCAAGACCCAATGCGCAGCCCCACCACTCCCAATCAGCAGCAGGAATACCCCACCCCTCCATTCCCCGGTGGACCCCTCACTGTCTCCCACTCCTACCAGGCAACCCATCCCCCAGCTTCCCTCTATTTCCCTGTTCCCACGCATCCCCACAGACCTCTTTCCCCCAGGCTCTCCTCCCAAACTCCAGGGCCTTGGTCCTTCCCTCATCCCCCAACCCCCGTCAGGTACCTATGTAGCTGGTCTTGCCTCCTGGGGCACAGCACATGTCCAGGATGCGTTCATTCTCTTGGGGGGCCAGAGCCATGACAGGGAGGAGGCTGGAAGCTCCTTGTAGCATGTAGTGTCCAGCCAGGTACTCAGGGGTGGCACCTGGGGGGTGGAGGAGAGGTGAAGAACAGAGCCATGAGAAGAGGGGAAGCAGCCAAAAAAATGAGTCAGTCAGCTCAGCCCTGTGAAGGGAGGGTCAGTTTCTCACCAATGGGCACAGAGGAATCGTAGACAACAAGCCCAGTTTTCGACCACTTCCCCAGGGGGTCAAGATTCACACCACGATTAATCAGAGCCTGAAGATGAAGACAGAGGGGTGAGATCTTTGCTCCATAACTGGGACAGAGGTTGAGGGATCACGATGCTTTGCTCACCTGTGCCAGGTCTCGTCGCCGTGTTTTCAGCGTGTTGGTACGAAGTGTCATGGGGCGAGGAACCTCATTAGATTCTAAGAAGTTGACCAGCTGGAAACAGAGTCAGAGTTCAGGGCCAAAATGCACCACCAGATCACCTAGACTGTCTTCCTGTACATAACAGGCCACCCACCAACCCCTCCCAGTACTTGCAAGCTATGCCCAACAACCAAAATTAGAGTAAAGTATTACAACCATCAGGAGACTAGACTATTGTGTGCTACAAGCAGAGAACAGGAGGGAGAACAGGAGGAACCAAGATGCACCAATGCCTGAGGCCTCTGCAGTGGCAAGGAAGCATTTACAGGAGATATACCCAGATAATCCCAGCAAATGATCCACACTCACATGCTGCAGAGGAAGACAAACCATCCCTCCTGCTAGGTCACTGCTAATCTGAGCTGGGGGAAAATTCCTTCCCAAACTCATGAGGTGATCAATTAGATCCTGAGCATGTAGCAAGAACCAGTCAGCCAAGCACCAGACACACAATGATCAATACCACCTCTGAGCCTTGGCCCACCCTGTCCATGGACCCTTCTCCAGCTGTGGCCATCTCTGATGCTTCAGAGGAAGAAAAAAAACAGAACACATTGCCAGGGGGGAGTCCCTTCCTGACTCCTGCAGGTGACTAGCTGAAATCTCGAAGCATGAGATTTTACAAACATTGGACATGAACCAGAAGGAACCTCCAGGACTGCTAAGACCTGCACTCAGCCATATAATTCCACTGATAAATTTGTCCAACTCTTGTTTTCCCCCATAACTTCTAGAATCTGTTCCAGAACCTGTCCTCTGATGGTTAGAAACCGCCTTCTAATTTCCAGCTTGAATTTGTTCACGTCCAGTTTATATCCACTTGTTTTCGTGCCAACATTGTCCTTTAACTTAAATAGCTCTTCACCCTCCCTGGTGTCTACCCCCTATGTAGATGTATAGCGCTATCATATCCCCTCAGCCTTTGTTTTGCTAACAAGCCAAACTCTTCCAGTTTCCTCCATTCCCCGTTTAAATTAATCTTTGTTGAACATGGGAGACTAGAACTGTACACAACATTCCACATGAGGTCTCACTAGTGCCTTGTATAAAGGCATTAATTCTTCTTTACTGGAAATGCCTTGCCTCACATCCTAGCCTTTCTCACAGCCGCATCATGTTGGTGGCTCAGTCACCTGTGATCGGCCCATATGCCCAAGTCGCTCTCCTCCTCTGTTGCTTCCAACTGATGAGCACCCAGCTAATAGCAGACCCTATGGGCATGAACTTGCCCTTTGCGCTATTAAATTTCCTCCCATTTCTGTTACTCCAGTTTTTAAGGTCATCCTATTCCTGTATAATATTCTGAACCTCCTCTGTACTGATCATGTCTCCCAACTTTAGCAGCAGCAAATTTCATTAGCACTATTTTTTGTGCCAAAGTCATTAATAAAAATATTAAATACAAGGTCCCAAAACCAAGAGGAACTCCATCAGTTCCTCCATCCAGTCCAATAGTTCACCTTTCAGCATAACTTGTTGCCTTCTCTGCTTTAGCCAATTCCTTATCCACCTGACAGTGCTTGGACTGATTCCCCATCCTTCCTAATTTAACTAACAATGTTCCATGTTCCTGTGTCAAACAGGCTGTCGAAGCCCAGAAATATTAGATCTATTTAGATAAATTTAATTATTCTTTTCTTCACAATTTGCTCTAAAGCCCTGCATGCTACTGAGGTCAGACTACAAGGTCTGTAACTGCCCGGGTTACTTTCTTCCCGTTTTCTTAAATACAGGTACTGTAGCTATCCTCCAGGGGAGGAAGGGGAGAAAAGAAAATGAGATAAAGAAAGGGGAAGGCAGCAAGGAAGCCAGATCCATATCTGGGAACTGGGTGGGCAGACGGGTGAACACCAGTCAGTGTGGATGTAGGCTGGGTGAATCAAAAGAACATAAGAACGGCCGTACTGGGTCAGACCAAAAGGTCCATCTAGCCCAGTATCTGCCTACCAACAGTGGCCAATGCCAGGTGCCCCAGAGGGAGTGAAGCTAATAGGCAATGATCAAGTGATCGCTCTCCTGCCATCCAGCTCCATCCTCTGATGAACAGAGGCTAGGAACACCATTCTTTACCCTTCCTGGCTAATAGTCATTTATGGACTTAGCCACCATGAATTTATCCAGTTCCCTTTTAAACATTGTTATAGTCCCAGCCTTCACAACCTCCTCAGGTAAGGGGTTCCACAAGTTGACTGTGCGCTGTGTGAAGAAGAACCAGAAGCATACCTGGACCTGGGTGGGGTTCATACCTCAGGGAGAGGGAAGAGCTCCATGAGCTTCTTAAGCAAGAAGTCACTGTAGGAATAGTAGGCAGCAAGGTCCTGGTGTAGCAATGCGAGGTACTCCTGCCGGGCACGTCCCGTCTCCCGCTTCACCTTGAAGTCCTGCAGCACCTCCACGTTGTCCTTGATACGCTGATGAATGAGGTGCAGGTCAGGTGGCTCAGCAGGTAATGAGGCAGTTAAGGAATCAAGAAAGAGTCACATGACCCTGGGCATTGCTCAAATGTGAATTATTGTGTGCATACCAAGCCATGCAATGCACAGCTGCCTTTAGTGGATGACTTTCAGGCTACACATATGGCATCACAAATGCCTTTGCTGTTATGCTGGAGTGTGCTACTTCCCCTCTCCCCCCAATCACACACAAGCGCAATCTAACACATGCAGGTGATATGGCTCCTGTGATACACTAGTGCAGCCTATCATAACCAATACACCTCCTCTATGCAACACACATGTACAACCCAACATGGTTCTGTGCAAGAGTGTTGGTGCTCATCTGCGTTGTGTACACAGTTTATGTGCACCACACACGTTAGAGGGAAGGATATTCTCTTTCTCGATCTCCTCACCACTGGGTAACACAAATTGCTCATCTATCTCCATATTGAGCTGCAGGTCTGTGTCCTCCTCTTCCTCCTGCCCCTTGCTTTGGCTGCTCACCCGCTCCTCCTCTTCTTCACTGTCATCCTCATTGAGACCTTCCCTGAGCATAAGAGAGGGAAGGGTTTGCATTTACGCATGGGAACCGTCATCCTCTCCCTCCCCCCACGTAAGCAGAGAAGTGTCCATTCTGGTACCCACAATTCCAGAAGGATGGTGATAAATTGGAGAGGGTTCAGAAGAGACGTGAGAATGATGCAAGGATTAGAAAACCTGCCTTCTATTGATTAATTAAGCTAAATACATAGGCTCAAAGAAACAGTTAAGGGGTGACTTGATTACAGTCTATAAATACCTACAGGGGGAACAAATATGTAATAATGGGCTCTTCAAGCTAGCAGAGAAAGGCATAGCACAATCCAGTGGCTGGAAGCTGAAGCTAGAGAAATCTAGATGGGAAACGAGTACATTTTAATGGTGAGAATAATTAGTCACTGGAACACTTTAGCAAGAGTCGTGGTGGATTCTCCACCACTGGCAATTTTTAAATTAAGACTGGATGTTTGCCTAAGGAACATGCTCTCGGAATTATTTTGGAGAAGTTCTATGGCCTGTGTTAACACAGGAGATCAGACTACATGACCACAGTGGTCCCTTCTGGCCTTGGAATCTAGGCATGCTAGAAATGTGTGTGGGGGGGGTGGGGGTGGGGGGTGGGTAATGGAAGAGACAGCCTCACCCCAGCCTAGGAGAGAACCTGCTGGCCTCCAGCTCCTGAAACCCTCACCTGCCAGACTTCTGCTTCCGGGCGGCTTGTTCGATGGGCAGCAGCTAAGAGAGCCATGGGAGAGTTAATGAAAATATGGCATCAGATGGCAACTCCCTGTTACCCCCATTCCTGCCCCTATAAAACCCACTCACTCTATGCGAGAGCACATACAGACCAGCAGCAGGTGAAGGCAGGATTAAGTATTCTATCCCTGGACCCATCTCCATTCTTGAAGTCTCTCTCCCATGGGGATAAAGTCTTTCAACTCCTCCCACCCACCCCAGGCCTCCTCCATCTCAGTGATAAGGTCATGATGTCTGAGTCCCACACTACCCCCAGCTGGGGAAGTCTCAAGTGTTTACTGTAACATGCAAGTCAGGAGTTCCTACCTCCTCTTCCTCAGAGGACGAGGCTCCATAATCATCCACCATCTCCTCATTGCTCCCATCATCCCCCATGCTCTCCCAGGCATCCACATCCTCATCTCCCTCACTTTCACTGGACTTCAAACGCTCTTCTTCATTATCCCCAGCAGGCTGTGATCTCTTGGCCGGAGTTAGTGAAAGTGAGCAGAGGGTGCCGAGAGGTGCTGGCCCCCTGCATTTTCCTCCTTTCTGTGGTGATGGCTGCTCTGCAGCTGCAGGCAGAAGAAAAGGTTAATGATTTGTAACAACCCCCAAAACCATCTTGTCTGTTCAATGCAAAATAAGAGGGATGGGAATTCTGCACTGTAACTTCTAGCTAGAAGGGCCAATTAATTCTCTGTCCCTCAGTTTCCTCACATTCAGTCAATGGGGATTTATGATACACATCCCTTTTTCACAGGTCTAATATGGACTTTAAAATTCTATTTGTTTGTTATGATATTTCTCTTGCTTGTTTCCAAGTTCGATTCTTATGCTACATCAGCATGACACCAGAGCACCTTTCACAATGCGTTATGTGGAGCAGCTAACAATGGTTTACATGTAGTTGTTCCTTTCTCCGTTCCTTCCTTTTTCCAAGGGGGAACACCCTTTTTTTTTTTTTTTTTTTTTTTTTTTTTTAAATCTATGATGTGGTATGAGTTTGTATTAGTGAAGGCAGGTCACAGAAACATGTCCTATACTTGTAATGGAAAATAGTGAGGTTTACAGTAGTTATAGAAAGGATGGTCTTGTAGAAGGCGGCACTGGATTGGGACTCTGCAGATTTGGGTTCAGTTCCTGACATCACCATAGACTGTGCGTCTCTGAACTGGTCTCAATTTCCAAATGTAAAATAGGGGTCACAGTATTTTTGTTCATGTCATCTGTTTAGATTGTAATCTCAGAGTCAGGGAGTGCCTTTCACTATGTTAGTGCAGTGTTTAGCACAATGAGGTTGTGATCTTGGTTGGGACCTTTAGGGTACGTCTACACTGCAGCTGGCAGTGTGCCTGCCAGCCTAGGCTCGAGTAAAAATAGCAGTGTACACACAGCAGCACGGACAGAGGCTCAGAGCCACCACCCAAGCTTGGACCCAGGAGGACGGGCAGGTTCTGACTTGGGGGGCTAGCCTGAGCCACCATCTGTGCTGTAATATTTATGCTGCTATTTTTAGCGAGCAAGAGTGAGCAGAGCTAGCACTACTCTGTCTACCTGGGCTGGGAGGCTCACTTGCAGCTGCAGCACAGACATACCCTTTGGCACTGCCGTAAACACAAACTCTTCATTCTCCTCATTACTAAGTGGTTCTTGGATCTGTGAAGATTTCCCTCTACACTTTTGGATTAGTCCCCAAAAATTCCCAGATCCTTCAGTGTATCCTGAGCCCAGGTTATTGTGCACCCTGAGGTCAAAGACTAAGACCATTGCATTTGAAGCTGTATTTTATGGGGAACCAGCATAGAAAGCAGAAAATAAGTCTGATGTGCCTGCTCTCAGTGTTACTGAGGAGAGAGAGTTTTAAAAATCCAGGTTTTACAAAATTTAATTTGAGCCAAAATTAAGTTACGGTGGTTACAAGGCGCTTCTTAGTCCTGTGCAATGTATGTGTTTAAAACCCTGGCTACTAAAGATGCCCACAACACCCTGGAGGTCAGGTGGGAGCAGTTGAAAGAGATGTCCACTGCTTAAAACGACTTAAGCTATGCCAGACTCCTGCTCTGCTCACAACTGGGGATGAAAGTGAGATTTAAGAATTTAGAACATTCGGAACTCTTCATTAGAAAAATGCTTTTAAATGATTGAAGTCAACTCATTAAACACGTACTTGAGCTGATGCCATCCATCTCCCCCTTATCTGTTGGCTTCTTTAGCTGAAGCAGATTTTTCCTAGCTTGGGTTTTTCCTGACTCCATTCGTCTCTTTGCAGCCCTGAAAACACATGGACAAGTGAACAAAAAGAATAAATGAATAGAAAAACCTTCTGATGTCAGAGAGCCTAACAACCCCCTCTGACCTGGGTCTGCCAGATTGCAAATAGTGCCTTGGATTCTATCCTCTCTAGAGGAGAAATTAATTCACGTATTTGTACACTCACCTTTTTCGTGCATGGCTGGATAATTTGTTTCCACTGTTACCAGTAGCTAGAAACAAACAAAGATGAAAGATAATTAAGAAACTGGTCACAGAAGGAGGACAAACAATAGGATGATGTCCTTATTTAAAAGCCCTTACAGGTGTGATTGCGTGTGGGAAGTGCATGCATGTGTGTGTGCATGTGCAGAAAATGTAGAAAAGGAAACAGAAACAAAGACACTTACCTGGGGGAAGAAATTTGGCTAATTCTACCTCTGCTCCCTTCTGTTTGCGGGCTTTGCGCCCTGGGCCACGTTTTTCCTTCCTCAGTACATCAAGCTTGCGCCCCATAGTACTGTTCACCTTGTGAGGTAAGTGAAGGAAAAGGAAAGAAGGAAAATGAGATAAAAGAAAATAGAACAGACCCCCTCCACACACACACATTTACCCATATAGCATGGCAACCTCTGGGGCGATTCCTTTAGGACAGCAGTTCTTCCAATTGCATGTCTCAGTCTCTCTAACACAGTGGTTCTCAACCAGGGGTCCATGTACCCCTGGGGTTACACAGAGGGCTTCCTGGGGATACTTCAATTCATCTAGATATTTGCCTAGTTTTACAACAGGCTACAGAAAAAGCACTAGAAAAGTTAGTACAAACTAAAATTTCATATAATAAGTTGTTTATACTGCTCTATATACCATACATTGAAATCCAAGTACAATAATTTATATTCCAATTGATTTATTTTATAATTATATGGTAAAAAATCAGAGAGTCAGCAATGTTTCTGTGTGCTGTGACACTTCTGTATTTTTATGTCTGATTTTGTAAGCTAGGAGTTTTTAAGTGAGGTGAAACTTGAGGGTATGCAAGACAAGTCAGCCTCCTGACAGGGTAGTCTAGGAAGGTTGAGAACCACTGATCTAACACACTCCCCGTTCTAAGGCATCTTTGGTTAAACCCCATGCTCCTGTATCTCATTTCTGAGCTCTCAAATCTCCCTTCCCAGAAACCACTTAGCTCAGGGTCTTCTCCAAACCCTCAGCCTCGGAGTTTTTCCCAGTTCAATCACAAGGAGCCCGCGGCTGGATCCCCCCGTCAAGGCCCGAGCTCTGCTGGAGCTTTCACCCCACGTTACCACCCGGCCCGGGGCCCCTGCACGAACCCCGGCCTCCCTCCCGCGCGCTACCCCGGCTGCGAGCCAGGCTGGGGGTGTGGGGACACGGGCAAGGCACCGGGCACCGGGCCTCGGTGAGAGCAGCGGCTGCAAACCCCCACCTACCTTCCGGCCCCACGTGCTCAGCAGCTACTTCCTGGGCCGGCCTGAGCGTAGCTCTCGCTCCACGCAGGCTCAGCCCGGCTCCGCCCTCGCCCTGGGATTGACCGGACGCTTCTCCTCCTGCCACCCCGCCATTGGCTAGAATCGCCCCCCCCCCCCCAATTAGGCAGCCTGCCCCACCCCCACCCCTTCCCCTAGCCGAAAAGAGGCATAATGGAAGCCCCTTCCCGGAGTGGGGGTTGTTCGGCTGGCTTCGGAGTAAGGTAGGTGTGAATCTGGAGTGCAGCTGCGATCCCAGAGTAATCCCATGTGTTGGGCCAGACAGCTGTAAAAGCTGGAGGCTTAGTCTACCCCAGGGGTCAGCAACCTTTCAGAAGTGCTGTGCCAAGTCTTCATTTATTCACTGTAATTTAAGGTTTGGCGTGCCAGTCATACATTTTAATGTTTTTAGAAGGTCTTTCTATAAGTTTGTATATTATAACTAAACTATTGTTGTATGTAAAGTAAATAAGGTTTCTAAAGTGTTTAAAAAGCTTCATTTTAAATTAAAATGCAGAGACCCCTCCCTCCCCCAAGACCAGTGGCCAGGACCCAGGCAGCGTGAGTGCTACTGAAAATCAGCCCGTGTGCTATAGCTTTCCTACCCCTGTTCTACCCTGCAAAGTTAGGGCAGTATTGGTGTCAGGCAGGACTCTAGAGAACCTCCCCCCACAGGGCCGAGCTAGGCTAACCCCAAGCATGTCAAGGAGAGGGTTTATTGACCGACCCTGGTTTGGGGAGGGGATGTACTCACATCGACAGAAAGTTGTGCCAGCAGCTGCTCTAGTTCTGCAGGCAGAGGCTCTATAGCCTAGATTTACCTCGTTTGTTCAAACATGCCTTAAGCCACGTCCAGACTAAGGTATTAAAATCGATTTTAGATACGCAACTTCAGCTACGTGAATAACGTAGCTGAAGTTGAATTTCTAAAATCGAGGTACTCACCCGTCCAGAGGGCACAGCATCGATGTCCGTGGCTCTCCGTGTCGATTCCGGAACTCCGTTCGGGTTGATGGAGTTCCGGAATCGATGTAAGCGCGCTCGGGGATCGATACATCGCGTCCAGACTAGACGTGATATATCGATCCCCGAGCAATCGATTTTAACCCGCCGATGCCGCGGGTTAGTCTGGATGTGGGCTTAGGCTACCATTGCAAGAGACTGTATTGAAATAAGCTTCTTTACATTTACACATGCCTTCTGAAGTTTTAAGGGGTACAGCTCAGATTTTTCTTCATAGGCTGTAGTGCTAAAATCTTTACTATTAGACAGTTGAGTGTGCTCTATTCACTTCTGTCCAAACATCACATACAATGAGATTAACAAATAGCAACACTGATTTGTCCCAACAGCTGCTCCAGAATTATTTGAGGGAGGGAGGTAAATGTGCACTTATTTGCCAGATCAGAACAAAATTACCACCCTCTGCTCCAAAAATGGCAAGGTGGGGAAGCTATCACACAGCTCTGGCCTGTGCTGATAGCAGCAGCCCTAGCAGCACAACTCAATCATGGGGGAGAAGACAGTAGCCACAGAGATCAGAGAGTGGGTGTAGCCACAAAGCTTTCTCTGTATGTTTCTTTACTAGCACCTTGGGTATGTGTACACTACAATGGGATACCTGACTCAGGCTCCTGGGGCTCGGGGGGGGGGGGGGGGGTTTGGAGCCCAAGCTCTGAGACCCTACCAGCTTGTAGAGTCCTAGAGCCCAAACTATCTACACTGCAACGAAACAGCCCCTTAGCCTGAGTCAGCTGGCACAGGACAGCTGCAGGTTTAAGTGTAGTGTAGACATACCCCTTGTGCTAAGAGGCCACTTGCACTGCTCAGCATTTGTAAAGGCACAGAAATCAGGGACATGAGGGCCCCAAGCCAGTAGCCAGCCTCTAACAGCTCATTATCTGAGCAGTAACATAAATGACAGATCTGTACTGATCACAGATTGGGCTGGAAAGGAGATATATGCATGCTGAGATGCTGCTGAGGATCTGACAATTTTTCTGTCTTTGTGGAGCACAAAACAAGGCTTATGCTACAGGATACCAAGGACCCACCCCATGCCATGCCATAGAAGGGCAAAGAAGTAGCAGCACTCCACCAGAGATCACTTGTTCATCTCCTGCTAGTTCCTCCCCACAACTTCTTGTCACAGCTAGTAAAGACAGCAGAATAAAATACAAGGAAACCTTTATTTTTCAGTTTTATCAAGATTTTTTTCATCTTTTTTAGCTGTTTATTAGTGGACAAGTCCAGTCAGTTTTTGTATTAAAAACGATCTTGATGGAGGTAGCTGTGTCTCTGTCCTGGCTTTTGCTTGGTCTCATCTGTACACTCATCTCAGTAAACAAACTCAAAATAAGATTAAAACAAAAAACGTGGAACTCCAGGCTGAGGCAGCGAGCAGTGCAGCCAGGATTCTGTGTAACAGGACGTGGCGCTGTGGCCTCCAGTCACTATGTACAGAGTCCATCATGTCCCCTCTAGCCCCAACACACTCCTTGCTTGTGTGGGCTGGCAGCGGAGGGAGGAGTCTCCTCTTCCTCAGGGAGGCCCTGTGCAGCAACATCCACCAAGGGGAACAGCACCCGATCAGGAACATCAGGCAGAGGAAGGGTAGAGTGTGAAGAAGAATCATTTGAGCTTGGTCAAGAAGCCAACAGTACCAAGCTAGGGATTCATTGCTGCTGGGCCACCTGTGGTGTGAAACAACATGTATTAGGAGCCCTTACAGACAGCACCTGTCCAGCTGGGACACTCACTGTGGGTCCCACTCCCTCCCAATAAATGACCGGATTGGAGTGGGGTGGATTAAGCTCCAAGAGGAATGGGGATCTCTACCGGCTGGGGGAGGGGAGGATGCTTACCTGCTGGGGAGGTGGTGGGGGTGGAGGTTCACTGCTGCGGTTGGCCAGTCGACTGAGGATATTGCGCTCAGACATTTGGAGGCGCACAGCCACAGGTGGGATGCGGGCAATAGTGGCAGGCAGCCGAGTCACATCTGCCTTCATGTCACTCAGAAGCTCCTCCAGCTGCTTCAAAACTGGAAGAAAAAAGGGTGTGTATTTAGAGGGGGACGAGAAGGGGCACCCTGACACAGGGAAACAAGTTGGGGGGATAGCGGCACAAGAGACAAGCCCACCTTTGCTTAGCATGATCTACTGCCTCACCTTTGTGAAGAACAGCATTGGCTGGCTTGTTCCCAGCCATTGACTCCTTAGACAGGTGCTGGTGGCTCTCTGCCAGACACTCTACCTCAGCAAAACGTGTATTGAGGGCCATAGATGGGTGCGATGGATCTTCTGACATGTTCAGATAGGCAGCTCGCCGCAGCTGCTCCTCAATCACCAGTGCCTGCTCCAGCAGCTGAGAGAGAAAGGATAAGCATGAGGGCCTTGCCATGCCTCCTCTAGTTACTTCTTGCAGAGTAGCCTAACAATCACACCTTCCTACTCCCCTAGATTCTAAGACTTACGTTCTGCCAACATCCCTGCCCCATCTTCTCAGGACTGAGCTACTGCAGCTTGTTCCCTTAGCCCCACTTCCCAGGCTCTTATTTATATTGGGGGTAGTGCCTAGAAATGCCAGTCAAGGATCAGGTCCCCACTGTGTTAGACACTGTGCACAGAAGAACTAGTCCTGTCCCAGAACAAAAAAAATCATCTCATAAGCATCCTCTCCTCCATGCAACGGTAGCTCACTTTTTTAAGGACTGTTCCCTTGGTACCTTCATGGTTTTATCCTCTATCCCTTGAAGGAGCAAAGAGACCACAAGAACACATTAACAGTGGGTGGTCCCTGAAGGACTTTCAGGCTGTTTCTTCCCCCTAAACCTCAGGAAGAAGTGCTCCTAAGAAAACAGTGGCCATTTTCCTGCTTTCCAGTAGGCAGAGCAGCCTGGGACAGGTTTTCATAGTAATTCAATCAGGAGAAACACACACACTAACAAAACCAAAACAAACCAAAAACAGTTCTTGTGTAGTCTCCAAGGGCATGGCTAGGCTAGAAGAAAAATGGTTTTATTGAAGCATTGGTTAACTTGTTTTAGAACCCTACTGTAGTAGTGTGAATGCAACATGCACTATCTACGCTAGAACTCTATAATGTGTTCAAACATGTTTTCAAATTATTTTTAGTCTAGACATACCCTGAGCAGGCTGTAATACAAAGGAGCTCAAGGGTGGAGGGGGGTGAGGGGGAGACACAGGACCAAAAAAAAAAAAAAACAAAAAAAAAAAAAAAAAAAAAAACACAAACACACATCACCCCACCCCTTTGATGCTAGAGCACTCCCAATCCACTTCATAGATTCTCCTGCAATCAGGGAATATAACAGTGGACAAGCATGAAAGACAGCGATGCTCTCTTTATCCATCAGAAATAGTCTCAGAGAGGCAGACACCCTCAAATTTTCCTTCTGCAGCTCCCACCTTGAACCTCCTGGCCAGGAACTTGTTCTTGATCTCCAGGAAGTTGCCCCTGTTCATCTCACCCTTGAAGGGTTCATTGAGGATGGCATAACGTGGATCATTCTGAATGTCCTGCCAGCGGGCATAGCCATGACTGAGATAGAGAAGCTCAGGCAAACAAAGAATGAAAACAAGGGAACACGTATTCCAGGCAAATAGGATTGTATCCCATTGGGTGAGGGAGATGGAAGAGATGAGACTATCTTGCTCACTGTATCCTAGCCACCCCATTAAGATCCCCACATGGAGCTGTGATCTTCGTTAGAGAGGGTAAATATGAGGCTATCCCACTAACTATATTCCAGCCACCACTTGATAGGATCCCCTTTATGGGGATGGGTCAGAGTCCCAGAAAGGAAAAAGGGTGTTCTGTCAGGGGAAGGATACTTGATGATCCCAGCCAAGAGCCAATAGTCATGGCGCCGGTGCCAGATCTCGTAGGTTTTCTTGGTGACAGTTGCTGCTCGTTCTTCATTTTGCCATAGAGAATGCAACTCTGAGAATGGGAGAAAAGAAAGTCAAAAGGGATTTCACTAAGATGAGCAGAGGCAGGTAAGTGTAGCTGCACTCAGGCCCCCTCATACCAGTGAAGCCACCATCAGCTATGTTGAACATGAAGCGCTGCTTCACTGCCTTCTTGTGCCTCTCATCAAGAGAGTCCTTCAGCATCTCCCCATTCTGCAGCATCACCACATCCCTCTTGTCATCTTCCTTCTTCTCCTCTGCAGACACAGAGACCCATTAGAGAGGAAAGGAGAGAGAGTACCACAGCAGCTGCACTCATGAGGTACCCCTCTAAAAGGTGGAGAATGAAGAGGGCTGGCAGTACCCTGCCACACTTACCCTTCTCGTCCAGGTTGATAGTTGGAGGTTCAGCAGAGGGCTCAGCAGACACTCTATCTTCAATCTTCTCCACATCAGCTGCATGAGAAAAGGGGAAGAGAAGACATGAGATCAAGTCTGGTAGCTACAAAGGGTTTAACTGTTCAGTCTAAAACCTGGCCTGTTTCCCCAATCACATTTATGTTTAAAGCCTCACCCAGACCAAAAGAGGATAGTCTCTGTATAGCTCTGGAAATATGCTAACTGGGGTCCTGCACACAGTTCTGGGCTTCTAACAACCTCCAATACCTTTGCTTTCCATTTCCATTGGCTCCTCCTTCACTTCTGGTTCCTCAGGCTTTTTCTCCTCTGCTTCTGGGGGGTTCATTGGGGACTTTGCCTCTTGTGGGGGTGTCTCCACAGGCTGGGCACACTGCTGATGAGAGAAACCCTGTTAACTCAAGGAGGAGCAGCGTTGGACAAAGCCTGTGAAACCCCACCCACCACCAGAAGCTGAAGGCAGAGTGAAAGACATCTGAGTGCGCCACACAGAGGGTAGCTGAGGGAGAACAGAGTGTCAGAGAGCACAAAATAGGGCTCCTTCATACGTCCACAGAGTGTTAACAAGGAGATGCATTCTTCTTAGGAATCCCCAGAGTCTAGCTCTGTCCCAGGCGGGTGGTCAGGGGAGGGGACAGGAACGGGACAACAATGGGCACAGCAGAAGGAGGAGGAGATACCTGTAACAGTATGAAACAAACAAGCACCTACTAACTCACCTCCATTGGGACCTCTGCTTCAGCAGAAACTAGGTTGGGTTCCTTCTCAGACTCCATGAGCTCCCCTTGCTCCCTAGTACTGGCTCCTTCTTCCACCTTCACACCCTCTTCTGTGCCTCCCCCACCGAAGACCAGCATATTTTTATATAAATAAAAAAAAATAAAAATAGAGGCCAGCAGTAAGCTCCAACCTTCATTGCGATTTGGTGCACATTTCCCTTAGCTCTCACAAAGCGGACCTCCATCCCCACTTGAACCACAACGGAACCAAAGCCCTCCGACGCCACAGGACAGATGCCCACCCAGGGAAAGGTAATGTTCTCTCGTGCCTTTAAGGGCATGCACATCTCTTGGGGGCAGCCCTCCTAACCTGAGAGGCAGGTTGATCTGCGTCCGCTCCCAGGTCCTCCCCACCACAGCTCTGGTGAGGGGAACAGCACTGGTAGGGACAGGACGGGGCTATGCAAGGGGAAGGCTCTCACCAAGTGGAGGGACAGCGGCAGGTGTGTTAGGCTGCGTGTCCCCTGGTGTGGAGGGTGTGGGGGTTTTGGGGGAGGGCGAGCCCGGCTGCAAAAGCTTCTTGTTCTCCTCTATCTCTGCTAGTTCTGGCATACTCCAGCGCCCATTCACATGCTCAAATTCCTGCACCTAGTGGGGGAAGTGGAGAAACAGACATGTCATGAGAGAGATCACACCAGGCTGCCCCTTTAAGCAGGGCAGATGGGGATCTCAAGACATCATAGGCTGGGGAGTCCCCAAAAATGGGTGGGAGAGGAAGAGAGCAGTTACTGCTTTGTCCACTGCATACAAGAGCTCAGGGCTTCTGTGATAAGAGGACCTCTGAGGCCTGGTCCACACTACGCAGTTAAATCGATTTTAACAGCGTTAAATCGATTTAACGCTGTACCGTCCACACTACCATGCACTTTAAATCGATTTCTGTACTCCTACAAAACGAGAGGAGTAACGCTAAAATCGATATTACTATATCGATTTAGGGTTAGTGTGGACGCAAATCGACGTTATTGGCCTCATTCTTTTACAGTAGCTACCCACAGTGCACCACTCCAGAAATCGACGCTAGCCTCGGACCACGGACGCATACTACCGAATTAATGTGCCTAGTGTGGACGCGCACAATCGACTTTATAGTATCTGTTTTATAAAATCAGTTTAAGCTAATTCGAATTTATCCTGTAGTGTAGACGTACCCTGAGAAGAAAGGGATGCTGTGTGGTGGAGGGAGAGTTCAGCATTGCTCCACTAAGCACCCACCTTTTTGCGTATGAGTGACATGACTCCAATGCGGGTGAGGACATGCTGGCGGGACAGCCCCTCCCGTGGGACCCCATCTGCAAAGGTCTCCGCACCATCTGCTCCTGGCTCACATAGGTGACGCATGAACAGCGAGACATAGGCCCTGTAACAGTATTAGATAAGCTTAAGGTCCAGCATATATGGAAAAAGATGCCCTAGGGCTCCTAGTCCCCAGTGACCCAAGCAACAGGCTCCTGGCTCAGACCCGTAAATACTCTGGGATAGTTCCTGAGCTCCTTTCCCTTGGTTCAGTTTCCTTTTGTTATTCCTCCTCAGCCTCCCCAAACAGGCTTCTTGCCCCTGCAGCATGCAGCTCCTTTTACCCCTTGAGCCCTCTGCTACTATCCTCACCCTTTCCCAGTGGGTTCAGATGCTGCCACCTCCCTTCCCTTGCCCAATGCAGACTCACTTGAACTCCTTCTCAGACTTGCCACGCAGGTCCCGGACAAGCCACTGGGTGGTGAAGGCATCCTGGGGTGGCATCCCATAGCGCATGATGGCATTAAGGAAGGCTTTGCGCTGGCGGGCATTGAAGCCCAGCACCTGGAAAAGGGAAGGACAGGTATAGTGAGAGCCCCAGGCACACAAACACATGGGCTCAAAGGCCCTTTCCAGGGTACCACTTACTTCAATGTTCCCTCCCACACGGGCAAGAAGGGGAGGCAAGGGCTTGTCTTTGTCATTTCTCAGGCCTTTGCGACTGGGCCGGCGAGCAGCTGTAAGACAGACAAGCAGGTAAGAGGTACACAACCTACCATAGTGAGAACATTCACTCATGACATCCTATGCTACATGGAGATGGACTGGAGCACCAAGCTCCCAAGCCAAGGTGTCCTGACTGCCACCTCCCAGAGATAATATCGCCCAGGCTCTTGGGGCATCTACCTTCAGATCTCTCATCAAAATCTTCATCTCCTTCCTCAGAGGCCACTGAATAATCTGACTGGTTATCTGACTGGTCATCCTGCCAATCTGGAGGAGAGGAGAGAGAAGAAAAAAAAAAAAAAAAGTGTGAGCCTGACAGACCCTATCCTTGCAGGTCTTGTTCTCCCCAGCCCCACAAAAAAAATCCCTGTGTCCCCCTTCTGTACCTCTGTCCTCCTGGGAGCCGTCATTGTAGTTGACCTGCTTGCGGATACGTTTACCCTTGCCCAGGTTCCTAGCCAGATCCTCCTGCTGCTGCTCATAGTGGTGACGCAGCAATTTTTCCCAGTAATCTGGGTCCACTGACTCTTCTTGTTTAATAATCTCCCGCTCCACTTCCTCCTCCTCCTGCTCCAGGGAGAGAGGGATAAGAGAATAGCCATGCATTCAAAACCCCCACCCCCACAGAGGCAGATACCTGCTCACCCCTCCCCACCACTTCTGGATGTCTACACCCTAGTCACATCTGTTCCTGTTTAACTCCTGCACCCTGGAACAGGAGGGGAAAGACACTCACCCCCATCTCCTCTTCCCGTACCACATATTGGGCCACCTTGAAGGAGCTGAGATACTCATTCATGCCCTGCAGCTCTGTGTCTTCAGTCTCATCCTGATTTCGGTCCAGTAGTCGCTCGATTGCTTTGTCATCGTAGTGGATGACACTGCTGTCCTCGCCCTCTTTGCTATCACCTGAAAGAGGAGCACAGTCAGTTGGTGTTGAGACTCAAGGGGCTTTTGGGAGAGTGCCACGCAAGGCCTCTCCATGAGGCAGCATTCAGCCCTCTTGCTATTCTCCGCAAGCATGGGTCCGCCCAGGAGCTGGACCTGCTGCTGGCTGCTTCCAGGGTGCAGCACGGTCCACGGTGCCAGGACAGCCAGAAAGCCTGCCTCTGCATCCCAGCTATGCCGCTGACCAGGAGCCAGTGGAGGTAAGTCCATGCCCCAACCCCCTGCCCTGAACTCCCCCCAAACCCTCATCTCCAGCCCCAAGCCCACACCCCAACCCCCTGCCTAGAGTCCTCTCCCACATGCTGAACCTCTCATTCTTGGTCCCACCCCATAGCCCTCACTCCAACCCTCTGCCCCAGAGTGGAGCACGTCCCACACCCCAAACTGCTCATCCCCAGTTACGTTGGGTCAAGGACATCAAGAATTTTCTTCAACTGGGGCCCCGGGAAAAAAGTTTGAAAACCACTGCGCTAGAGAACACCCAGGCACTCACCACCCTCAGTGGCCTCATCCTTGAAGAGCTCCTCAGTCCCAAACTTCAGGATGTCATCAAGCTCCTGCTTGGACATGGAGCCCGTCTTGGAGCCCAATCCTGGCCTCACCACCAGATGTGTTAGCATCATCTTCTTCTTAGCCACTTGAGTGATACGTTCCTCTACTGAAGCCCGTGTCACAAAACGGTAAATCATCACTTTCTTGTTCTGTCCAATCCTGTGTGCACGGCTGAAAGCCTGAGGGGAAGATGGTGTGTTCAGAACAACCCCCAAAACCAAGTTCTATACTGCTTCACCCATCTGACCTTGTTTACATAAGCCTGACCTTCCTGGGATCTTTCATCCTCCCCTTCCTTTTCCTGCAGGTTACCCCTTGGGAGCAGCCTTTACTGCCAAATCCCTTCCAGCCGCCCCCTCTCCACTTAGTGCTTTTGTTTCTCCACAGTGGAGTCTCCTCCTCCCCTGCCTAATCACATATATACTTCCTTCTCTCTCCTCCCTCTACTCTCTTTCACCCCCCCGCCCCCATTCCTAAGGGTCACCTATTACCATTAGTGACTCTAGTGCCATCCTACAGCCTTACCTGGATGTCATTGTGTGGGTTCCAGTCTGAATCATAGATGATCACTGTGTCTGCTGTGGCCAGGTTGATACCGAGCCCCCCAGCTCGAGTGGAAAGCAGGAAGCAGAACTGCTGAGCACCAGGAGCTTCAGGAGGAGAGTGAAGGGGATGGGGAAGAGCATGCGCATTAGATTCAACTCCACAGACTCATCACATCCAGCCCCTCATGCAGGGAGGTACTGTCAGCCCAGAGGCCTAGGAATGGCATAGCAGGATGTGCTGCAGATCAGCACTAAGGATTAGCAGCAGATGTGGGGCCCCAAGCATCTGTGAGGTGAGGGAGGGTTCTTGTTTTCTGTGAGGTGTATAGGGTTCCATACCATTGAAGCGATCGATGGCCTCCTGGCGCATGTTCCCTGTGATCCCACCATCAATCCGCTCATATTTGTACCCTTCATGTTCCAGAAAATCTTCCAAGAGATCCAACATTTTAGTCATCTGGGAACAAGGAGATAAAGCTGAGCAGGAAGATACCAAACTGGATTGCCACCCCTCTCATACACAGGGACCCTAGCCTCTGGGAGGCACTGCCCCATTACCTGTGAGAAGATGAGCACCCTGTGGCCTCCTTCCTTGAGGTTCTTCAACATCTTCTGGAGCAGCAGCAATTTCCCAGATGCTCGGATCAGGGCACTACCATCATACATCCCATTTGGCATCTTTGGAGCTTCCTAGGGGAGGAACAGAAGAGAAGGTACATTTGCCCTTAGATCTCTGAGTCACACACCACCATCATCATTTGTGCAACTGGTATCTTGGAGTTTGGCTCCTACACGCCCATTCCATTTTTCTTTCTTCCCACTCCTTTCCCTTTTTGCATCTTCCCCTCCCTACCTCTTGTGGCCCCTGCAGGGAGACACTATCTGCTTGCCACTTGGCAGGGGCTGCAGAGGGAAATACAGGAAGAGCCTACAAACATTTCAAGCCCAAATTAAGAGGAAGGATAGCTGCTCCAGGTGCAAGGAAGTTCAGGCTCACCCCAAACGAATGGTAAGGAGGCTTGCTCAGGGGAGGACTGAGGGGCTAGAACATACCATAGCAGCAACGGGAAAGAGGTAGGGGTGATTACAACATTTCTTCAGATCCATGACCACATTGAGCAGGGAGACTTGGTTGCCACCACCTCGTGCATTCAGTGCCTCAAAGTTTCTTGTCAAAATGTATTTATAGTATTTCCTGTGAAGAGAGAATCTGAGTCACTAAGCCCCCATCACAAGAGGGCTGATAACACCCTCCCCACCCCCAGCTAGCATCAGTCCAGCTCCTGGCACTACCTGGGCAATTCTTCCCTGCTAGCACTACCTATACTCTGCCAACGGTCAGTCATTATCTCTCCATCTCCTACATGAGTGTGTAAGATTATTTCTTCCCGGCAGCAAGTCTTGATCCCACCCAGCATGTCCAAAGCATATGGATCTAGAGAAGGCATAAGTTGGTCTCAAGTAGCTCCTCCACCCTCCCATGCTCACTTCTGCATGGGGCTCAGCTCCACCCGGACAATGAGTTCTGTCTTGGAGGGCATGTTCTTGAAAACATCAGCCTTGAGGCGCCTCAGCATGTGTGGGCCCAGCATGTCATGCAGCTTCTTGATCTGATCCTCCTTGGCAATGTCTGCAAATTCTTCCAGGAAGCCTTCCAAGTTACTGCAGGAGAAACAAGCACTCAGGGCAGAAGATGCAGGTCCATGGGGAGACAAATAGGGTGGGGGAAGGGAACAAGGAAGCAGACTCAGTCTGGACCTGCATTACAAGACATACTGGAATCTCTCAGGTGTCAGGAAGTTGAGCAGGTGGAACAGTTCCTCCAGGTTGTTCTGCAGAGGGGTTCCTGTGAGCAGTAGCTTGTGCTGGAGGGAATATCCATTCAACACCCGGAAAAACTGGTGAAGAAAGAAAGGAAGGGAGTCAATGGATTCATCCAGGTAGTCTGCCAGTCCCCATTCCCAACCCAAGATACTGTGCCATAGAGGAAAATTCCTTCCAGGATCAATCCTTCAAGCCAGGGTTCATCTTAGATTACAGGGACAGTTTGTGCAAGAGTCATATGTACTAGACCTGGCTAGTGTCTTTACAGAGGCCGATCTCATTCACACATTGCCTAATACTCACTCCTTAGACCTGTGAGACCCTGCTGCAGCAAATTCCCACAAATCTGATGCCACATATTTCCTTTGTGTGTCTTGAACTGCAGACTCTTCCAGCCAACCAGCCGTCTCCAGGCTGACGTATTATCCACTCTACTGTCTCCTGAACTGGAGTCCTACATTCCTTCAGTCTCCCTCCCTCTCAAAGAGTTTAAGAGATGTGGCCAAGTAGATCTAACTATTAATGGCAATTTTTAATTAAATTGTGAATACTAGGGAAGTTCCAGAGAACTGGGGCTGGGTGGAGGGCAGTTAAAGTTGTGCTAGTATGTATAAACAGTAAAAATGGGTTGACCCAGTTAACAGGCTGGTTAACCCAGCAATCAGTCCCAGGCAAAAACATGGGAATGCTGGTATGTTACTCCAAATTAAAACGAGTGTTTATGCCAGTCAACATGGTTCTGTGAAAAATAAAGTTGTCAGACAGACTCGATATTTTGAGATTACATTTAGCTGACAAAAGGTAATGGTTGACAGTATACTTTCACTTAGTACTACATAACACTGATTAAAAAGTCAGAAGTATAACAAGTCAATGTAGCCCATCTGAAATGGATAAGAAACAGTCCAAAACAGATCTCTAAATGTAGTTAGTAGGGTGTCACTGTAATGGGGATTTCTTTTAAATCCCACAGGGATCTGTTGTTGGTTCACTATTATTTAATAGCTTTATTATCTGGTAGAAAATATGAAATTGCTGATCAAGTTTGTAGATGACAGTTTGGTGGAGTTGTAAATCATGGGAACATCATTCATACAGAACAACCTAGCTTGCTTTATAAACTGGGCACAAATATGCATTTTTATATACCCAAAGGGAAGGTCATACACATAGAACAGAGAATACAGTACCCCATCCTGTAAGTATAACCTATCTTAGAAAGTAGTGACCAGTAAAGACTTGAGGTCATGGTGGATAATAAACCAATTTCCCAGTGAAATGCAATGACTAAGAGCACTAACATGATCCTTTGTATGAACAGGAATATTTAATAGATGTGGGCAAGCTAGTAATATTTCTATATGCAACATTGATGACAGTGTCATTGAAATCATGTCCCACATCACTGTTCACACTTCAAAAGAGATGTTGAAAAATTGGGAAACATTCAGAAGACACCTACAAGGGCTGGAAAACCCAGCCTTACAGGGAAAGGCTTTGAAACTAAATCTATTTAGCTTAGCAGAGAGGTAAAGAGGTGACTTGATCATGATCTAAAAGAAGAACCTACATAATGGAGAAGATTTTCAATAGGAGAGGGCTCTTTAGTTAATTTATTATATTAAAGGAGTCAAGGACATAAGATCCAATGGCTGGAAGTGAAAGCTAGCTAATTCATACTGGAAATAAGGCACAAGTTTTTGAACAATGAGCCCATATGAACATCTTGCAAGGGATGTGTTAGATCAGGGGTGGGCAAACTTTTTGGCCTGAGGGGTCTCATTGGGGAATAGAAATTGTATGGCAAGCCACATAAATGCTTACAAAATTGGGGTTGGGGTGCAGGAGGGGGTGCAGACTCTGGGGATGAGGAGTTTGGGGTATAGGAGGGTGCTCTAAGCTGGGACTCAGGGGTCTGGACTGTGGCAGGGGGAATCAGGGCTGGAGCAAGGGGGCAGGCTCTGGGGTGGGGTTGGGGGATAAGAGGTTTGGGGTGCAGGAGGGTGCTTTGGGCTGGGATTGAGGGGTTTGGAGCACAGGAGAGGGAATCAGGGCTGGGGGAGAGGCTCAGGAGGTGCAGGCTCTGAGTGGCGCTTACCTCAAGCAGCGGCATGTCCCTTCTCCGGCTCCTATGCGGAGGCATGGCCAGGCAGGTCTGCATGCTGCCCCATCCATTGGTGCGCATAGGAGTCAGAGCGGGACCATGCCATGGCTTCCAGGAGCCATGCGGTGCAGCTCCCAACCCTGTGCCCGGGCCGGAGCAGGGCTAAGCCACATGGTGCGGCTCAAGGGCTGTAGTTTGCCCACCCATGTTAGATTTTATCATCGCATGAAGTCCTTAAATCAAGATTGGATGTCTAAGACATTATGCAGCTTATCTGAGAACATAGGCTTGATCAGGAATTATTGGGTGACATTCTCTGGCTTGTGTTATGCAGGAGATTAGGCTAAAACAATGGTCTGGCCTTTTAGGAAAAAAAAAAAGCCTATAAATCCCACCACCTTCAGCCTCCTGCCATCACTCCAGAACTCCTCCTATACCTTAGATTGATTGTTCTTGAGACGGTGAGCTTCATCCACAATAAGACAGGCCCAGTCAATAGAACCCAGAATGGCCATGTCAATTGTGATCAGTTCATAGGAAGTGAGCAGCACATGGAACTTCACAGATGCTTCCTTCTGCAAGGAAAAGTGAGAGTTTAGCCATAGGTGAACAGGGAAGTATAGGTACAGCCCCAGGCCAAAAGCAGCAAGGGAAGGACCTGCCTTTGCATCAGGCTGTCCTGACCATTCACTATCATTCAAGGCTTCAAGAGTCAAGGTATTTATATCAGGCACTGAGGTAGTTCCAACTTGGACAAATCCATTTTGCCTCCTTATCAGCCATGTTCAGTTAGATATAGGATTCTCCTCCACAAGTTAATGTTTAAGGAGGTGGCTGAATACTTGCCAAGCCTCATTCCTGAAGAGTCTACTGTTTAGAAATGGGTGAAGAGAGGGAAGGAGAATCCTAGGGAAATGGACAATTACTAAAGAACAACAACTTGGAGGGGCAGGAGTGGGAGTGGTATGGCCAGAGAACTAAATCCATTCCATACAACTGATTAGTTGAAATTGTTTTAGTGCTGCCTGGAGCTTCATGGAGGAGAAGTAGTTGTCAACATGGTTCTCATTTTCACTGCCACTCACAGTGAAAGCAGAGGAATCCAAGCTTCCCTATACTGCTGTGGAAGCTTTAAGCAGCAACATCACTCACACCAAGCTGCTTGTCTGTAGGCTTGGCAAGGCAAGCAGTCAGTTTAAAGGCTTGGTTTCAATTAGAATGTTCAAAAAGTTATTTACTGGGAAAGCTGGAATGCTGGACAAACTAACAGCTGTGGTAAGAAAGGTTCTTTACCTATCAGGGAAAGGGGGCAAGCAGGGGGGAGAGGGGGAATTTTCAGCCCCCTAGTCAGGTGGCACGAATGTCAGAGGAACTGGCCCTTTCAATGGCTCTAAATGGAGTCAGAGCTTCAGTCTGAGTTTACTGCTTTGCTCTTATCTAGTGCTATAGATCTCAAATTCCTTTACAAAGCAAGGTCAGTGTCATCTACTTTACAGATAGGGAAATGGAGGCAGAGAGAAGGGACTTGCTTAAGGTCACACAGTGAGTCAATGACAGATCCAGGAAGCCCTAGTTGCAACCTCCCTTATTTACTACTGAACTTGGAGTGGAAATGTCTACAACATGAGCAGCATGTGTCCTACCAGGAGAACTTATTTCACAGAGGATTGCCTACCAGCCCTCAATTAGCAACCACTTTCACTTTTAAGGCCCAGATCAGAACCAGGTTTCTAGAGGCTGAAGTCCTCATATCTCTGAATTCTCAACTCTTAAAAGTGAGCCAGTAGGACTTAACTGGAATCAATTTCAGGCTCTTACCTTCATCCTGGATGCCTTCTTGCCCCCACGTATGGCATTGTCCTCGAAAGAGAACTCATTCTCCCGGATGATGGCCCGGCTGTCCTTGTCCCCAACGTAGGTCACCACATACATGTCTGGAGCCCACATCTCAAACTCCCGCTCCCAGTTGATAATTGTGGAGAGTGGGGCACTCACCAGAAAGGGTCCCTTTGAGTGGCCCTGGGGACAGAGTCATCAGGAGTGTTACAGAACTGCATCCCACCAGGGCAAGAGAACATTCCCCCAGATGTGTGTATCCTCAGCCACTTTTGCTCCTCACCTCTTTGTACAGGGAGTACAGGAACACAGCTGTCTGCACTGTCTTGCCCAGCCCCATTTCATCAGCCAATATCGTGTCTGTGCCCTGGGCCCAGGAGAAGCGCAGCCAGTTCAGCCCCTCCAGCTGATAGGGGTGCAGAGTCCCTCCTGTTACATCAAGGTACTCTGGCTGCCGGTCATACTTCACTGTTGGCTACAGTAGAAAGAGAAAAATGTTGAGTCCCTTTGCATCAGACAAAAAAATCAGCCACCAAGACTTCTATTCCCTATGCACTGGGTTCCAGCTTGTGCCTCCCTAGTTCAGGCACAGTTGAGACAGTGGCAGGAGAAGCTCTCAATCCCCCATGTCATGTGTTTCAACTGGCCCTGAATGGCATCCCCTCTGAAGAGCTCAATTTTGGAAGCCAAACCCTCCCTATGACGTCAGCCAGTCCCCTCCCCAGATAGCAAGGTAAAACTGAGTCAGAAGGTTCTGTATCCTCTTCCCTTCCTCTTTACCCCAATAAGGGGGCTCTCTGCAGACAGTATCCTTCTGCCTTCAACTTAGTAATTTACTGATGTGTAAGAGTCAGATGCACCAGCTGGTATCACTAGTGGGAGTGAAACATGCTTCACACCTCTACTCCTGTAGATGCAGGTATCCCACACATCCCAGAACCCACTCGCCTACCTAACGGGGAGTAGTAACTTACATCCACCGTGGGTGTGTCTGGGGGTCTTTCCAGCTTCCGCATCTTCACCTTCTTTATCTTCTTGCCAGGCCGACCCTCTTCACCTCTCATCAGCTCCCTGTACAAAGATATTATCTGGGTGTGTGTGTGTGGGGCTGTGCGAGTTTAATGGAATTTGCAGGAGACACCTAATGGGGAGGGGCTTCAAATTGCAAGGTGGACAATCATCCAAAGCGACCAAGAGACGAACAAACCCGGAAACACAGGGCCACTGCTTTAAGGAAAAGGAGTCAATAGGGGCAGAATGATTCCTTGAACCCCTTCATCCTTCCAATCCTGCAGACCCCACCCCCTTACCTGTGATTCCAGTAGGCCTGTTTGTAGAGGTCATAGTCCTGCACCTCCACATCCTCACTCTCCCAGGAGGCCTGGTCATAGGGCAGGTCCCTCCATTTAATCAGATAGTGGACATTCCCCTTCTTATCCACACTGCAGAGACAGACAATAAATCTTAAGCGTGGGAACCAGCCTTTACCCCACCCACCCCTTGCACAGAGGGGAAGGAAGGTAGGAAACAGAAGAGGTAGGGGTAAGAGCAGCCATGTCCATAATTCCCAGCATAATTGAAATCAAATCTCCAATCCCACCCTTTACCACAAAAGAGGATCCAGTTGATCCCATCATAAAAGGAACCCTGCCTTTACCTATAGTGGATGATCCACCTTCTTTCTGCCAAGTGTGACTGATATCTGTGGTTAGGGTCTCAATGGATCTTATCACAATGGGTCCTCCCCTCTCATGATGGAGAATTCAGTAGATCCTATTCCATTCCCTTAGTCATGCTTGACACCCTTGAGAAAGCTCCCCCCCCCCCACTATCTCTGTAGACTGGAATCCACTGGATCTTGCTTTGACAAATCCTTGCTCCCTCCCTCACCTGTGGTTAAGGATCCGGTGGATCATCATCCACTCAGGCTTGATCCCATAGCGATAGAAGCGCTCCTCCATCTCAGCAAACTTGGGGTCTTTGTTCTTTCGCTTGCGGCTCTTCTCCTCCTCACCCCCAAAGTCTCCTGAGGGCGGCTCATCCATATCATTCTTGCGTTGGTAATTTCGGAACATCACTTGGCAGTGCAGCTCCAGCTGGAGCCAGAACAGACATACATAGTTAAGAGTGGCATCATGCATCCTTCCCACCACACAAAGGTAGTGGTCCACCCCCTGGGCAGGCCAAAAGCCCACTAACCTGCAGTTCAGACACCCACGAACAGTGCCAATAGGACATGCCCTGCCATTTGACAAAGAACTGCCGCTCAGGCCGGCCCTCCAGGGGTCTGGGGGAGGGAGAGTTAGGGTCTGCATCAGCTGGTCGCGGCACTGGTGTGGGTAGTGGGGGCTGGCCCCACTTCCAGATCAAGATCTTCTGCACCTTCCCCTTCAGAGATGGGCACTGGAGAAGAGAGAGAGGCGGTTATGCCAGAATTTAATACAAACAACCTCCACTTATCCCCCCAGCATTTTTCTGAACTCTTGCCAATTTGTCATTTTTCCAGGACAACGGGTAGTGATCAATGGCTCCATGTCTAGTTGGCAGCTGGTACCAAGCGGAGTGCCCCAAGGGTCGGTGCTGGGGCCAGTTTTGTTCAATATCTTCATTAATGATCTGGAGGATGGCCTGGACTGCACCCTCAGCAAGTTTGCAGATGACACTAAACTGGGAGGAGTGGTAGATACGCTGGAGGATAGGGATAGGATACAGAGGGACCTAGACAAATTAGAGGACTGGGCCAAAAGAAACCTGATGAGGTTCAACAAGGACAAGTGCAGTGTCCTGAACTTAGGACAGAAGAATCTCATGCACTGCTACAGACTACGGACCGGATGGCTAGGCAGCAGTTCTGCAGAAAAGGACCTAGGGGTTACAGTGGATGAGAAGCTGGATATGAGTTGATAGTGTGCCCTTGTTGCCAAGAAGGCTAACGGCATTTTGGGCTGTATCAGTAGGGGCATTGCCAGCAGATCGAGTGATGTGATCATTCCCCTCTATTCGACATTGGTGAGGCCTCATCGGGAGTACTGTGTCCAATTTTGGGCCCCACACTACAAGAAGGATGTGGAAAAGTTAGGAAGAATCCAGCAGAGGGCAACAAAAATGATGAGGGGGCTGGAACACATGACTTATGAGGAGAAACTGAGGGAACTGGGATTGTTTAGTCTCCAGAAGAGAAGAATGAGGGTATTTGATAGTTGCTTTCAACTACCTGAAAGGGGGTTCCAAAGAGGATAGAGCTAGACTGTTCTCAGTGGCAGCAGATGACAGAACAAGGAGTAATGGCCTCAAGTTGCAGTGGGGGAGGTTTAGGTTGGATATTCAGAAAAACTCTCACTAGGAGGGTGGTGAAGCATTGGAATGGGTTACCCAGGGAGGTGGTGGTAGAATCTCCTTCCTTAGAGGTTTTTAAGGTCAGGCTTGACAAAGCCCTGGCTAGGATGATTTAGTTGGGAATTGGTCCTGATTTGAGCATGGGGTTGGACTAGATGACCTCCTGAGGTCCCTTCCAATCCTGATATTCTATGATTCTATGACAGAGGATCCCTTAGTAGAGTGCAATGTTCCTAGGGCAGGCAGGGGGACAGGTCTGACCCTCCTGCTGATCCTTGCAGGAAATGTCTTAGAGACATACAAATCCATATAGATTCTATATGGAAAAGAAATTACTGGACTCTGGGCTGATCCAGTCCACATAGTCCAGTATCCTGCCTGATGGCTAGAGGACAATTACGGAAAAAACAACCCAAAAAGGAAGTTTCTTCCTAGCTGGTCAGAGGTTGGAATATGCACTGAGGTAGGAGACCTTTTATATTTCTCACTGTGGATGTTCTCAGTAGCCACATATACATTTAACACCTTTTAAAATTATTTTCTTAGTGATATCTTGTAGCAGTAAGTCTATCCCAGCTCTGTTCTGGGATGTGAGGCCTCTGCATACACCACCAAATCTGCAGCTCACATAGGTAATTCACACGCCACTGCAGGGTGCTGGAACAAATTTGTATAGTGGGGGTGCTGAGAGCCAAACTATAAAGCCTGTATATAATGGAAACCACTTCAAGCCAGGGGGTGCTGCAGCACCCCCAGTTCCAGCACCTATGCCCTACTGATAATGAACTTATGAACAATTTTTGTCAGCTCTAACACTTTGGGATTGAATAGTTTTAACCATAGCCTTAGTTCTCAGACATGTTCAGGGTCCAGGAAATTTGGAGCCTCAAGTCCCTGCAGCCATGTCCATGGAACCATTTTGCACATGGTAGCATAAGTCTGTCCAGCACTGGGATCCATGACCATAGAGCCCCTTTCTGAAGTCTAAATAAGGTAACCAAGCTACGAGGCACTGTAAGGCTGGAGGAGAGAGACCCCAAACAAATAAAAAGAGAAAAAAAATGGGCAAGCTAGAAGAGCAACTACATCCCTGAGGGAACTACATAGCCCTGAGACAGAGAGGGATACCACTCTCTGTGGAGATAGGGCAAATGGGGGTAGCAGAGACTCACAGTGCAGCGAGGGCACAGCCATTCCCCATTAGGAATCTCTGGCAGGGGGGGATTTAGACAGTGAATGTGGTAGGAAGAGGGACAGGCATCACAGCAGAGCAGTTCCCCTCCATCCTTGCAGACCCGGCAGAACTCCATGTGGTGATCATCCTCCTCCTCAGGGTCTCCCACAACATCCTCCAGGATCTCCTCGCCTTCCGAGTTATCCTCCTTTGCCTCCCACTGGATCCCCTCCTTCTCCTACAGCAGAGAAGAAAACTATTAGCCTAGAGTATACAAAACCCCCATCCTCTTGATACCCCCAGCCTCCTACCATCTCTTCAACTTAGCCTTCTGCAAAACGGAGTACAGAACCCCCTTCCTCCATGGTTTTTCCCTTGGGTGTATAAAATCTGGTACTCACACAGTGTGGGCAGCTCCATTTGCCCTCTGGGGCTTTCTCCATGTCTGGGTCCAGGCAGACCATGTGGTAGGCACGGGGACAGGTGTCACAAAGGATGATTTCTCCTCCCTGCTGACACACCTCACAGTAGTCCTGGTGATCTGTCTCATAGCCATCCACAGGAACTGTGGAGTCATCCTCACCTGGAGAGGGTGATGGTGACAGTTACACATCACTGGAAGCCTTTGGCACTGGCAGAATTCCTTTCTGCAGCAGTGGGGATACCCCATCACACCAAAAGGCGACAGAGGAAGAGAGACATTGCTCCAGATCCAGACAAAAAAGGCAGGGGAAGGCAGCTCTTGCTCCACAACAGCCAAGGTGAGTGGAAACAGAAACCAAGGGCAGGGCAGAAAAGCAGTTGTTGCCAACTGCAATAATTGTATAAGTCCCTTCATGTCCTATTCTACCTAGGGGACCCAAGGCAGGATTGCTTCTCACAGTCCCTTGCCGGGAATTAAACTCTTCAGTGCTAACTGTGGGTGAGCCTCACAAGTTCCCTTCCCTTTCAGCAGTCTTACCCTATTCCAATAGTTCTTCCACCCGGAGCTCTCTCTAAATAATTCTCCTGTCCAGGGGTTTAAAGTCCTTAGACAGTAACAGCAGACAATTCTCATATCTCCGCCCACATCCCCTTAGTTGCGCTCCATCCAAAGCTGAACACTGTACTTGGATACCTTTCTTTTTCCTTTTCCCAGCCTTGAGTTTCTTGCGGCTCCGGCTGCTGCGGCTAGTGGATCCATCTGAAACAGAGTAGCTATTGATGCTAGCATCATCAAAGTCTGATTCCACATCCAGATCCTCATCTTCACTCTGGGAAACGCAGGAATAAAGTATGGTGAGTCAAGCAGCTATGGTTTACCAGCCTCCTACATCCTTGGAAACATCCTCATGCATTGCATGTTGGGAAGCGTAGAGCTGGTCAACTGCAAATACCTGCCATCATCAATGTATCAGTACCCCCAATGGGGAGAAAAGAGAAGGTCACTCACTGATGATCTCTTACGCTTGGAACTAAATCCTCCCAGTTTGATTTTCAGAGGAGCCACCTTCTTGGTTTTGGGTTTCTTGATGTCAGGAACACGAGGACTGGCCTTCGGCTTCCGCCGGGCATTAGGCCCTATGAGTAAGAGAGGCTGTGAGAGAGAGGATCACCATCTCTAGATACCACCTTCCACCTCTCATCCTTGTTTTTCATCTCACCTTTGCCCTCCTTGGTCTTGGCCTTACGTAGTGGCACATCAGCAGGGGGCTGGGGCAGGACAGCATCCACGTTGGCCACCATGCTCTCTACCACAGCCACAGCTGCTGCCGCTGCAGCCGCCACAGAGGCCCCTGAACTGCCTTTGAAGGGGTTGTTAGTGCTGAACTCCCGCCACTTGGCCCCCAGCACCATCATCATCTTTGAGACAGCTATTTTAGGGTTCTTGGCAGCTATTAGTGGCCTGTGTGGGGGCAAAGAGGGAGTGTTACTGAACGGACATGGATACTGGATCCCCCAACCCAGGAACTACAATCGAGCCTAACCGTAGGGTTACTAGCTGCTGCCATCCTCCTGAGGAGGGAAATATTTCTAGCTCTGGGAGAGGAATGTTGTCTTTATTAGAGCAGAAGGGGGCATGAAGATATGGACTTATGTCCCAGCTTTACAACTGACAGCAAATTCACTGCTGAATTTGAATCACTTCACTGTTGTCTCCATTCCCCTTGCCCTGGGGGTAACTGTCACCAAAAGGTGGCCATTTAGTGTCTAAAATGCTTTGAGGTCCAGGAAACAAGGGTATTTTGTCCTGTTTCCCTTCTGCTCCAGAGGCCCAAAAGCCTCATTGGCTCAAAACTTACCTGACAAACTGGCTGAAAGCCTTGTAGTTGGTGAGAGTGCGGTAATCCTCTTCTGTGAAGATGTGATCAATGTCCTCCATACCCCAGTCTTCCAGGAGCTGAGCAGATGATTTGGGTTCCTGTGCAAAGGGTGACAGGGAGCAAGTCCCAGGGTGACCAGACACAATGAAAAGGGGTTTAGCCTCTATATACTGCAGGCGAGCCCATCAGTCTGGGGGGTGAGGGTGGGGAAGAAATGACAACTCTGGGTCAGGGGATTTCCCCCCCCAACGTCTAGGGGTGAGAGGAAAGTAATTTGGGAATATGTCCCATATGGGCCAAGTCTAGAGGACAGAGGGAAGAACAAACAGGACAGCCCCCATGTGCTATTGTACAGGGGCAATGTGATGGTCTCTCCAGGTCAGATCTAGGAGACAGACTGGGGCAACAGGGCTGCCTCTCACCTTTGAGTCATCATCTTCCTCTTCTTCCTCCTCCTCCTCCTTGCGCTTGGCTTTGTTTTTCTTTTCTTTCTTGGGCCCTAATTTCTTCTTCTTCTTCCTCCCAGGGGTGTAGTCACTGCCCTCACTGTCTGAGTGCAGCACCTCCTCTTCCTCCTCCACAAACTCATTCCCCTCACCAGAGCTGTCCCCTAGCTGGAGGAAAGGGGGAAGAGAGATCAGGCAGCTTTGAGAAGAGACCTGAGAGAAGTACTCACTACACCTTCCCGCACACTCCAGAGGGTTCAAACTAGGGGTCACTGTCTCAGGCAGTCATTCCTGTTGCCGCACAGCCTATGTGCCCAGTCTTCAGAACCTGTTCCATGGCAGAATCTCCCCTCACAATCAGCCCTCTATTCCTCACCTCCTTTTTCTGGCGCTTGCTAAGTTTGGGCACTTTTGGTTCCTTTAGCTTCTTGGGTTTCTTTTTCTTCTTGATTTTGGGAGTTTCAGCCTCTGACAGCAGCTCTTCCTCTGGCTCTTCTTCAGGCTCTGGAGGGGGATGTGTAGGTAGGTGAGAGCAGAAGAATTAGGAAGCACTGATATATACCCAAGCACCATCATCATGCCCTCTGGGCCATGCTACACAATCCAGGGGCTTGGCTACACTCGAAACTCCAAAGCGCTGGAAGTGCGAGTGTGGTCGCAGTGGCAGCTGGGAGAGAGCTCTCCCAGTGCTGCACGTACTCCATCTCCCCGTGGGGATTAGCTTGCAGCACTGTGAGCAGTGCTCCCAGCACTGGGGCAGTGTTTACACTGGCACTTTGCAGCGCTGTAACTTGCTGCACTCTGGGGTGTGTTTTTTCACACCCCTGAGCGCAGCAAGTTGCAGTGCTGTAAAGCGCCAGTGTAGCCAAGGCCCAGAAGTGCTGCATCACAGCATACCCCACTCCCCACACAGCTCAACAGCTTCTCCAACTCCTTGGTGCACACACTGAAACCCACACATTCGTCTTAGCCCTGTCTAATAGTGTCCAGTAACAGACTGATCATACCATACTGAAGAGAGCAAAATCAAAAGCCCTTAGACCCCCATACCTCCCACATCACTATCTACATTAGTAAGCTCACTGCTCCTTCTCCAAGCAAAGCTACACACATTATTTAACAGGTTAGGAATTTCCTTAGCCCAGCAAGCATAGCAAAAATGGAATTAGGAGTTACTGGCCACGTGCAGAGGACTCAGCAGTCAGAGATGTGAGGAGCCCTCATTGGTAAGGGAGGAAAAGAGCAAGACAGGAAGCCCCCAGCTGATCTTTGGAACAGGCAGCGTGAGAGTGTAGCAGAAAGTTCAAGAGAACCAGCTGATCGGGGATGAGGGCATGGGCTCTATCCCAGGGTCCCCAGAAGAGTCCCTGTGCTGTAGAGGTTTCTACAGTGGCAAGCAAGGAACAAAACCATCAGTTGCAACTTGCTCTTCCCCTCCCACCTGGGCAGCTTCTGTTCAGGGCAACTCACTCACCAGATCCCTGCCTCAGCAGCCAGCCCACAAACATAGCTTTCTGGCACCACAGCCAGCACGCTCAGTCCCTCACTGTTGTAATGCATGCCAACTCTCCCCCACCCACAAAAACACACTCCCATCTGTGTTCTCACCCCCTCCTTCCCACACAAAGCCCAGAGAGGAATGGACAGCCAGACAGCCCTTTCCTTTGTGACCGGATCCACAGCAGCCCAACCACTCACCCTCTCTCCCGTCCTCAACCACCCCACCCATTACAGAGCGAGAGTTACTCATTCTCACTCCAGGGGAAAATGGCCTCCTGACCACAGAAGTGAGGCAGGATGGGAGAAGCCACAGCTCACAGCAGATGCAGCCACCGGAGAACAAGAGACACAGGGGAATGTGCTCAGGATGGGGTCTATATTCACAATGGACACAAGTATATCTTCTTCCAGCAATACTTGCTTGTATCTTATCTACCAGGACAGGCACCATTATCCTTCCCTTCCAACCAGTTCTGATTTAGGGCTCTGTCAGCACCCCCCAAAATTTCACCCAGTACATTCCTTGAAGCTCTTAAATTCCCAGTGACTTAAGTCAGTGGCTCTCAACCTTTCCCAACTACTGTACCCCTTTCAGGGGTCTGATTTGTCTTCTGTACCCCCAAGTTTCACTTCACTTAAGAACTACATGCTTACAAAAATCAGACATGAAAATACAAAACCGTCATAGCACACTAGTACTGAAAAAATGCTGACTCTCTCATTTTACCATATACTTATAAAATAAATCAGCTGGAATTTAAATATTGTACTTACATTTCAGTGTCTAGTATATAGAGCAGTACAAACAAGTCTTTGTATGAAATTTTAGTTTGTAACGGATCTTGCTTGTGCTTTTTATGTAGCCGGCTGGAAATCTAGGCAAATATCTAGGTGAGCTGCCATACTCCATGGAAGACCTCTGTGTACCCTAGGGGTACACATACCCCTGGTTGAGAACAAACTTAAGTGACTTCCCTTAGAAAGGCATTTGAGTCTGGGGCAGGGAGTCTAAGTGTGGGGGGGATGATTCTAGAGCTCCTATTTTACAGAGTGGTAAAATGAGTTGTACATCCATACAAGTCGGCAATAGAACTGGGAATAGAACCTGAGAGTTGACTCTCAGTCTCCAGAGCTCTAACTTCAGTCCCATTCTCCACACAGAGACTGCAGTTATAATGAAAATCAGGCATGAGGCCTGAAGATGCAAATACACCTCTACCTCGATATAACATGAATTCAGATATAAAGTGGTAATGCAGTGCTCTGGGGGAGTGGGGCTGCGCATGCCGGTGGATCAAAGCAAGTTTGTTATAATGCAGTTTCATCTTTAAGGCAGTAAGATTTTTTGGCTCCCGAGGACAGTGTTATATCGGGGCAGAGGTGTACTAAAGGAAGGAGTCTCAACATTTTTCTTTCTGAGGCCTCCCCAATATGCTATAAAAACCTCCATGGCCCACTCATGCCACAACCACCATTTTTCTGCATATAAAAGTCCAGGCCAGAAATTGCCAGGGGCTCCATGCCACAAGGGGCTCTGCAAAGTTAAGTTGATCAGGCTTCAGCTTCAGCCCTGAGTGGCAGGACTCAGGGCCCTAGGGCTTCTGCCCCACACAGCGGGGCTTTGACTTTCTGCCATGGGCAAATCTAATGCCAGCCTTGCTTGGCAGACCCCATGAAACCTGCTCACTGTCCTCTAGGGCCCTGGACTCCTGGTTGAGAACTGCTGTACTAAGGGAACTGAACAGGTAGTAAAGCTACTGACACAAGACACAAGAACAGGGCTAAGGTGAACAGTGTAGAATGATCCATGGGAAGCTTAGAGGTAGGGTGTGGTGAAGACAGAAAGTGGGTCATGCAACAGCCCAAGGCAGTTTCCTCTGGACTGTCAGCAGGTCTGAGCTCCCAGATGGATGATAGGAAGCCAGACACCTTGCCCTCTCACATACTTTTCTGCTCCCAGCCATATACCTTGCATATACATATACCTTGCAGGCACTCAGATGCCCCATTAAAACCAGATTCCCTGTCCCAGGGACCTCCAATAGCCTGCACTAGCTTGGAATAAAACCAATTCCACCTCATTATAGTGTGCAGACCACAGCTTTTAAAAAGGACACAATAAACAGACCTAAATATTCTAATCACCTGGGCTCCTAATGAAACAAAACTTCTCCCTGCACATCGTATTTTACCTGCAGCACCCATTCAATAAAATAGATAGAACAGCCCCACTACCACTCCCTTTTACATACTGCTAGTCACAGCCATCCTACAATGCCACCTATACCTGGGTGCTGAGGGATGCTGTTATTCAGCAGGATTTCCATCTCGTCATCATCACTGCCAGCAGAACAAGGTGATGGGGATCCAATGCCCGATGCCATGTCCTCCAAATTGGGGTACTTGGGCTCAGACAGCTTCTGCAGCTTTGTCTCCTTCCTGCCAGTCAGACCAGTATGTTAATAAAAATGCAAAACAAGTTAACTATGATAATCATCATGAACCCGCATTCTCATGCGATAATCCTGCCCAATGCACATCTGCAGTGAACTTCGAAATGTGCAGCCCCTGACATAAGGGCTGAGTAGGGAAGCACGGAAATGCTGAGACTGGGCACTAGTTTAGGGTCCTGATGAGGGTGGTTTTGTAGCTACTGGAATTGAACTATGTCATTAATTCATTTCATGCAAAGGGCCACCAAATGGCGGTCCGCTGGTAACAGCGTCCAAACCTTTGCAATATGATGCCAGACTGGTACCAATGCTGTACTGTACGGCTAAGTGGAGTTGTGTGACTTTTAGGCAATTGGTCGCCACTGAATTCGAGGCAGTTAAAACCTCTCTCAAAGCTCCTCTTGATGCGCCCCAAACTTTGGTGGTTTCCATCTGGCGGGAGCCAGCCGTGGCCGAGCGACAAGCGGGTGCAGCATGGAACAAGTGTTTGGGGAACAGCCAAACTCGCCGTCACAAAGTGTTCGCTGCCTCGAGCAGGCGACCAATTCATGAAGTAAAAACTCCAACGAAGACAAACCCCTAGCGGTGCGAGAGACCAGCATCGCAGCCCCCCCCCCCCAGTCCAGCCGTGCTTTTGGGGTCCCCCACCAGAAAAAGAGCCTTTTTAGTACCCGGAGGATTCACATCCCACCCGCCTCCCGGAGCCGGCGGGGCAGGACAATGTACAGACGCCCGTTCAGGGCGCCCCACCACGCCCCCGGGAGGCTGACACAGGCCCCCCGATTTCACGCAGGGAAAACAAAGACACGGCGAGCCCGTGGCAGGCACCGCGCGGGCTCCCGGCGAGCCCCCCCCGCCCCGCGCACACACACGCGGGGGGCCCAGCAGCAGCACGCGGCCGCCCCTGCCCCTCGCGGGGGGCGCGCGCAGCTGCGGCTCAGGGCGCTCGGCCAGTCCCGGCGGGCGGGGCCGTTCCCCGGGGGCAGCAGGGGGCGAGCCGGGCCGGTCGCGGCTCCGAGCCAAGAGGCTCCCGGGCTCCGCGGCTGCCAGTGCCCAGCGGGGACGCAGGGCGGCCGGGCCGAGGTCGGCGCCCCCGGGACCCGAGGACGGGCAGTTCCCGGGGTTGGGGTCTCGGCGGCGGCGCCAGGAAGGGGGTCGGAGCCATGAGGGGGTGCAGGTCCCGTGTCCTGCCCTCTGAAGCAATTTGGGGTCGCGTCCGCTCCCTGCCGCTCTCCTCACCCGGCTCGCCCCCCGGCTCCTCGCCTCTCGCTGCCGCCGCTGAAGGGAAAATGGCCCCGGCTCCGGCACCACCTCTTAAAGGGGAAAAAACCCGGCCAGGCCCCTCCCCGCTCCCGCTTCCAGCCCATAATATGTCCCGACACCTCGGCAATGGGTCCGCCCCCGTCACCCTGGCAACCCCCCAACTAAGACATCCCATAATACTTGCCCTCCCTTCAGAACTCCCTACTCACTGGCCAGTCCAGCATCCCATAATAATCACCCCTCCCGTCAGGAACATCCCATAATACTATCCTCCCTCTAAGAAACATCCCATAATATTCCCACACACTCACCCCTCACTCAAACATCCCATAATACTAATCCTTTGCTAAAACATGCCACCCCCTTCCTCACTATCACCCTCCCTCACTGAGACATCCCATAATTGCATTCTCCCCCACACACTGCCATCCACTCTCAGCCCCAAGCATCCCATAATACTCCCTCCTCCCCACCCCATTCCCCCTCCCTCACCCAGACATCCTACAATAATCCCCCTTCCTTGTTAAAATATCCCATAATACCACACACTCACTGCCCAACCTGGCATCCCATAATAAGCACTACTCCCTCTTCAACTCCTCCACTGAGACATTCCATAACAGCCCCATAATATCCCATAATAGTCATACTCCAGACATATATCCCATAATAATAGTCACCCTTCTCATCCTCCCCTCTCAGCCAGGCATCCTATAATAGTTGCCAGGAGCCACTGTCCAGCCAGGCATCCCATAATACTCTCAGCAATTCTTAGCCACAACCCACAATACTGCCTGCTCCCCCACTCCAGCCAGGCAGCCCATAATACTCACATTCATGTATTTCCCCACCTCCACTCACACAGACCAGAAGGAACAGGGTGCCATCTGAATAGTCCACAATACTGAAGCATGGAGACAAGCATCCTGTAGTACTACCTATCAATCACTTGTATGAAAATCTCATAATAATACTCATGATCCACTCTCACCATTCACCCCACCCCCACATCCCATCTACACAGACCATAATAACCACTGGGGGCACAGGGCCAGCCACACATCCCATAATACTCTGGCATAGACTGCCAGGATTCTTTGTTCCTCCAGATGATGCAGATTCAACATATCCCATAATGATCAACACCCCCCCAAATACACACTCGGGCAGTTAGCCCATAATATTCACCAGAATCTACCTCTAGGCAGACATCCCATAATAACTATGCTCACCTCCCTTTTAAAAGAGAATCAAGCATCCAATAGTACAGTCAAACCCCATTAAGGAATGGCATCCTACAATGCAGAAGAGCAATCAATGTGAACAACTCTGATACTCAAACATCCCTATCAAGGTCAAACATATTATCCACCCCCTCACGTAGATCATAGACATGACCATCCCTTAATGCTATACACCTTCATGGTATAAATTTAATAGTATCTATTTCCCCTCCATTATATGCATGGACTTCCCTCCATAGTGTTCCCTCCTTCCTTATATACACAGATATTCTATAATTATGTCCTTCCCATTGTATGTGTCTGTATATGTGGACATCCCATAATACTATTCACACCATTATATATACAGACATCCCACATTACAATACTTTCCCCTCTACTATGCACAAGGGCATGCCATAATAATATCCATACTATCCCACTACACACATTAGTATAGTATCTAACCCTCCCTTTATACACATGGACCTCCCATAGTATCATCCTTCCCCTTTGTTGTACACACAGACATCCCATAATACAATCACTACTAATCCCTTACTATAAACATGTAAATCCCATAATAGTATCTATCCCTATTTATGCACACACAGACCATAATACAATCCACCCTTCCATTACAGGCACCCATAAAACTATCCATACCCCAGTTATACACAGACTCCCCATCTTACTACCCATTCTTTTCATTATAGACATGGCCATCTTACAGCACTACACATCCCTCATTATGACCACAGGCATCTCGTGATACTCATCATCACCTTATACTGACCATGGATGTTTCATAAAAATACAAACACCCCAATTATACATATTCACAATTATAATATGCACATCCAATAATACGTAGTCTCACAGTATACAAAGTGACATCCCATAACATATTCCAATCCTCATACTTATTGACAACTCATAATACCATCTATCACAATTTACCATGACATTCCATAACACTATCACTTTATAACACCCTGTTATAAAGACAGAAATCCTACACTGTCCAGCCCTCCCAGTAGACACATGGAAATCACATACTATTACACATTTTCCATTATATATAGACATCCTATAATGTTATCCATCCCCTCTCATTACATACACAAACATCCCACAACAGTATCCATCCCTTGTTACAAACACAGATGTCTCATGATTCTTTTGAGGCCTCCCTATTACACACAGCCATTCCATAATATGATCTACTCTTTGTTATACACAGTCATCCTATAATACTGTGTACTCCCCCTCCTCCTGTTAAATACAGTCATCTCATAATGCTATCCATTTCTCTCCACTATATGAGATGACATCCCATAATACTATTCTCTTTGTACACATCAGCATCCCATAATACTATCCATCTACAGGACACACACTATCCATACTCCACATTCAATGCATATATTTACATTACTTTCCAAACCAGACTGTCCACCCTCCTAAAATACTATTTTACTACTCACCATCACTTTCCACCAACCTGTACACACAATATATATTTCTTCATCTCATTGCTTCAGTTTCCCCTCTTAAAAGTGGGGCTAATGATATTGTCCTTCCTTTATCTGAGATTTATAGATAACAAATGCTGCATAAGAAGTAAGTGATGTTTATTATTACTACTACAGTACAGACCCATTTACGCACGAATCTGCTAAACGCACGGTAGCACCATGCCTCCCAGTGCTATATATTTAACACATGAAATTCGTTAACATGTGGCACAGAAACTTGCTTTGTAGCACTACAGATTTGCTCACTAATTCACTGACATAGAAATAAACAGAAAGTGCGGAGCAGAAACGTGTTGTATGTCTTTACCGTCGATGGGGCGAGTAAGGGTGAAAGGGGCAGCAACATTAAATAGCTGCCACGGCAGCGCTTTAAGGACGGTCCTTTGCTGCGGCAGTGCTTTAAGGAGCCCCGGGCACCTTAAATCACCACGGGAACCCCAGGCGGCAGGGACCAGGTGGCCTATAAGGGCTGGCTGGGGAATGCTGACCCCTAGCCCTGCCCCTTCTGCCTGAGGCCCCGCCCCTTCCAGGGGCCAGAGCCACCCCCTGCCCCATATGGGTAAATGTGCTGAGTTACTTTCATCCCAGTGTAGTAATAATAATGTTTTTATTAAATTACACATTTAAATTTATATTCTTACAAAGCGCCGTTAACAGGCCTGCAGTATTTGGAACGCTGTGAATAGTATGCAATCCTAGATAATTATACATGTATATATAGATATCTTCAGATATTTCAGCATGGCCCTCTTAACTGTTAACTCCTGACATCCATGTGTAAATGGGTCTGTACGGTACAACTATCCAGCCCCCATTCTATCCATGAATATACTGTAATACTCTCTATCACCCATTATAGACATGTACATCCAATCCCCCTCTCCACACACACACTATACATGTAAATGTATCAAAATGCTTTCCATTTCCTCTTTACACACTGACATCCCATAATGCTGTCATGGTTGTGGTTGGTTGGGGAGAACTGTGAAGCTCTATGGTAAACAGACAGGTTTACTGTCTACATACAGTTTGTTATTACAGTGTAAGTTCTAGATATATCCCATAAAAATCTCATTTTTACAGATGTGATCAAGAGATTAAAGGTAACACAGGCAGAATCTCTGGAAGGCCAATTACCAAAGTTCTGTCTCTGTATACTCTATACTACTTTCCCATTTAGAATTATGATCTTGGGAGGCTATATACCGCCATGGTATAACACAGGCCTAACAGTTATGCAACAGATAGGGAGGCTCTGTCACAGACATTGTTTGAATACATTTTTAATGATAAATGGTAATCCTCCTCTCTCTCTCCCCCCATTATTCTTCATAAATCAATGTTTCTCATTCAGCAGAAACCTTAACTCTGGCCTGTAGTGACACCATGCAAAAACCACCTGGATTGAACCTACACTTAATCTGGAATAGTGGTTTTTACCACCATGCTTGTGAAAAACCTTTTCATATGCTGGGCAGCTTCCTGGGCTGTGCGCACAGACACACCATAGAACAATTTGCACAAGCCCATATAATCTCTCTAAGCCTGTTTTGATTTCTAACTTTCTTGGGTTGATCTCTTGCAGAGCATTTTCTCAATTAGTTACCATGCAATTCCTTCTCTATTGTACTGGCTCTTGTTGTGACCTAGAGTTAAGCTCTTGTTGCTTCTGCTGTACAGCACCTCTTTTTGAAATGTGAGGTCAGAGTCTTTTTTCATCTTTCATCTGTAACACAGAAGATAATTTTGTCCTAGATCATTTAACTCATTATAGGCCAAACTCACAGATACTTGCTTTTTAACTTTAAGATCAATAAGAAAATGTTCTATAATTTTCCCTTTGTTTGTTTAAAATCCCAGAATTTATGTCTCTTGAACACTACATTGATACATTTTTTACAGTATTCTATAAACTTTGCTGTGCCCTCTGGGCCCTCACCACTAGTGAAAACAAAAATACCAAATATTTCAAAGGTTTCTTCTCTAATACTATGCAAAAGGATTGCTAATTGCATTTTCTGGGGCTTTGCCTCTGATCCAGATGCTGCCAAGTAGAGTCTGAAGCATTGCTACCACCACTTCCATTTTTCAGCAATGTTTCCACCTTAGGCTAGGGATTCTAGAGTTTTGAAATTACCCATTTTCTTTGTTTCTCTGTTGCTGTCTTCCTTTCCTTCCCCCTCCCCCGCCCCTTTCTTTTCTCAGGGAGGCTTTTCTGACATTATGTAATGTCCTAGTTGGCATTGGGCATGGAGGCAACTAACACAGGTGCCTACTCTTGTGGAGAAAAGATGTGAGCACCTCAAGTCACATCAAGTAGTTATTCCTGCAAGAAACAGATGCCACTAGAACAAGAGATACAGACCTCTAGAGAGACATGTACAAAATATAGAAGGGTGCAATCGAGAACCATCTTGTGGACCAGACAGTGCATTGGAGGGAGAGATTGCTGAGAATAATGTGCTAGCTGAGGCACAGAATCCTGTGACTTAAACATCCCCTGTGAAACTATTTGCCAGCATGACTATGGGTCTAATATGCAGTAGAAGGACAGATGTAAAGACTGCACCCCTTGGTGAATAATGAAGTGGTAACCTCTGACTCTATATGCATTATTTGCTGAATTACATGTTTAAAAGTTTAACTGATCACTATAAAATATATTACAGGCATGGCTGGCAGCAACTCCTGTAGTTAAGATTGATAGACACTTTCCTTTATAAGACTGTTTTCAGTTGCTTATAACTTTGCCAAACTTTGACCTCGTGGGCTGAAATTTTGTTTGCCGGATGTCTACCTCAGGATAAGCTTTTTGTATATATGAAAAGTTCATCAAACACCATTCAGGCATTTCAGAAAATGAGATTAAGGAAAAATTTGTTTGTTTGTTTTTTCAAATGTTAAAACATTCTTACAACCATTTCACTGAGAAGCTTTAGCAACCAGAGATTTGAAATTTGGAAAGCGGCTTGCTTTGCAGTCACAGAGGTATCTTTTGCCATCCTTGGGGAAAATCTAAACAAATATGTAGCCCTGTATCTTATTTACTACACCCAACATTGACAGAAACTTTTGACTATTTTGGCCTTAATCTCTCTATACCTGTTCCCTGATCTGTAAAATGAAAATTATAATACTACTTTACCTCACATGTGCGTTATGAAGATAAATTCATTGATTTTGTAAAGAACTCTCAAATTAGGGTGATAAGCAGCATAAAAAACACTGAGGAAATTAATTCTGTATTCAGTGCAGGGTTTGGATGGTGGGTAATAAATAACGCACAGGGTCATACTTTGAATGATATGGATATGTTGAATAGCTACCCGTTCAGTGAGCACTATCCATCCTGCATTGAATAAGGCTGAGTGTCCTGTGGAAAAAATAGTACCTGATTATGTAATTAAGACTACATCATAATACATTTACACAAGGGGAGTGAATTAAGGTTGTACAGGCAAGCTTAATTCTGTTTTTTCCTAATGTTCAAGTGCTTTGCAACCTTAACAGTCTTTTATCTTAATTTGTTGTATGTAATCATCAGCAAAGCTGCCAGCAAGACCAATAGTTAAAGTTGTTTAACACTTTCCATTATAAGGTCCTATGTAAATAATGAAATAAGTTGTTAGCAGACCTAGCAGTTATGTACACCAGGAGGTGAACCAGTTGGATCTGGTGGTGGTACAGGCAGTGTGACCTCAGGGTCAAAGAGGCTGCCTGTTTGTTTGAACCACTAGGATGGTGCCTCTGTATTACCTGCCTCTGTGTCCTATATAAAACCAAGGACATACATTGACATACAGCCCCCCTTACAGCTGATTAACAGTGACACTGTCTTTTCGTTTGTGGTTGTATAGCGCCTAGCACAATGGGATCCTGGTTCATGACTGGATGTACTAGGTGCTACAATGATATAAATAATAAATAATAATACACAACAAATTAAGACAAGAAGTGAAGAAATCTACATCCAGCTGGAAATATAGGGGCAGTTTGTTGCAGGGAGTGGTGTGGATGACTCAGTAGGGGGTCTCCTCCCATTGGAGTCAGCGCTGCAGACCCCGGTACTGCTTTGTGCTGTCTGTTAAATTAGATGTAAATCTGAAGTCCTGACCTCTCGTGGGCATTAACAGTCCCCTGTCATTTTGGTGGGGGTGGTTAATCCCAGGATGCTGGTTACACATTCCCACTCTGAATGATTTCTGCTGTTCCTGATGCACTAGCCCCAGCTCACAGGTCAGGGCACAAACTGCCAGAGTTTTGTAAGTGCTTCCAACAGACAGTGGTGTCTGGAGGGTGTTTTCTCATTCCCCACCTTTGGTGGTGATAAACCATGTGCACGGCAGGGTAACACCCTTCACTGAAACATAAGGATCTGGTCACTATCAAAAAGCTCTCATGCTCCATGGCATAAACTGAAGCAATTGAACATGTCCTGCTGCTAAATGAGACTTGGGGAAAGACAGCCTGTGTGTCACCTTCTGTGTATATTTCTCTCTCTCTCTCTCTGTATATACACACACACATTTCTGGCTTTCGATGTTTCCAGATCTCACAATTTTATTGTAAGTCTTGTGATATTCGACATTTTTCTTAAAACCTCAGCTTCTGGAATAATCTAAATAGGTACAAATTGTGAGAATCTCAGCTTTTTGTTTGTTTTGGTTTTCTCTTCTTCTTATGGTTAGGTAAGTTTCTAGCCCTCATGGTTGTGGAGAAAAGCTTGAAAACACAACCTCAGTGCATCCTAAAGCCTCAAAAAAACAAAAGACAAATACCCATCACTCCTCTCAAAAAATATCTTTATTTTAGTCTCCTGACTTTTTGGGGCCTGACACATGAATTTTGAACAGCTGGGCTGGCAACACTGTCTGTCTCTTTTTCTATGCCTATCTATTTGTCTGTGTGTGTCTCAAATATGTATCAGTGTGTTTGCATGTACGTCTGTTGCTCTCTCCCTCTTTCCCATTTCTCTCCCCTCCCCCTTACCAGAAGCACTGTTAAGGTCCCTGAACAACTCTCCTGGGCAGTCCCACCCTGCAGAGCCAGGCACATCCCATAATAGTCCACAAAGGCAAGTCCATCCCATAATAGCCACCCACAGGAAACGTTCCTTAGCAACCACCCCCACCCCCACACTGTGGAGCAGCCATCCCATAATATCATGCCTGCTGTATTGGTTATGATTGTTGAGAAACGGGAGGGAGAGCAGGGGAGAGGGGCCCTGTGGTGGATGGGAGCAGGCAGCTGTAATAAAGGGACAGTGGTGAGGCAGGGAAAGGACCAAACCAGGAAGAGGGAGACAGGCAGCAGCAGCTCAGAGAGGGTCCCAACAGGCACAGCCAGGGAGCATGGCTCTGGCTATAGCCTGCCCATCTGCACTGACATCCCATAATAATTTCTTCCCTCCTCCGGTCCACAACATCCCATAATATTTCAAAGGGAGGCAACCCGCAGTAGGTACAGAGAGACATCCCATAATAATCTCACATGTATCACATGCATTGAGAATCGTGCCATCCCATAATATTACTCCCTCTCCCGCACACATACACCTCACTAGCTGCAGAAGGCCTTGCCATCCCATAATACTTCCCCTTCTTACGGGGCATCATCATCCCATAATACTCTCCCTGCTGTAGAAGGACTTGCCATCCCATAATACTCCCTGCCAACCACCTGCCCCCCTCTGGTCACATAAGGCCTTGCTATCCCATAATAGTCATTGCTGTCCCTCCCCCGTCACAGAAGGCCTCACCATCCCATAATACTTCTCTCCTTCCCCTCCCCCCTGAAGGTCTTGCTATCCCATAATAACAGCAGCAGAGGCCTGACCCCGTGGGCCGAACCCTAGTCAGCTTAGCTCAGATATTTCCTAAGTGTCTGAGTCTGCCTCCAAGCACTAAACCCTCCGATACTGGCCAGGCTACATCACTGTTCATCATCCATCTGTTTATATCCCGTTTTCCCTCTGTCTTCATAGCTTTTCTTTCTGCCTGTCCCCCGTCTCTCTCATTTTCACACTCTTTGTCTCTCTTTTTCTGTACTCTCCGTCTCCTTTTCTTTTTCTCTGACTTTCCTTTTGGTTCTGTCATTTTAGTGATGGGATATGGCTTATTTGATACACTCTTTCTCCATAACTTTTCAACCTTATCAGTTCCATAAGGCACTAAGATTTTGGGCTGGATTAATTTTATTTCAATTGATTGTGATGTTCTTCACAAAAAAAGCTCTAGATAGTTCTAAGTTATAGTTTAGACTTACTAGTACTTTATCATATGCTTATCGTCTATAAATTCCATACATTCCTCCCGCATGGATGTGATACAGACCCCATTTCTTACCACTGATAATTGGGTGCACTTTGTTCTGTCTGCAATACATCGATAACTTGCTCAGCACCCCTGCCCTCTTACAAAAGGTCTGCAACCCTTGTATTTAGCTATTACTTGTAGTATTTTGTCTTCTCACATCGGTGTAGTTGAAAGTACTGTCTGCTGGGTCACTATAGCTTTACTAGAAGTTTACTAACTGCTCACATGTTTATTATTGTGCTTCTGCTAGAAAAGATTACTCCAGTCTTAGTATCTGCTCACATGAATATTTTTGTATTTCTGTATAGGGTTTTTTGCTTTAGATTTAGTCTTTGCTCATGTCAGAGCTTTTGTGCTTCTTTACAGGGTTACTGTAGTCCTTTCAGATGCTTACTATCTGCTTTCTTGGCCTCTATATAGCTTTACTATCAGTTCATGTCAGTATGTCTCTGCTTCTTAACATTTTCTTTCCTTAGGTTCGGTGGCCTTGGATGTGCAGGTCAGACTAGATGATTTTGATGGTGCCCTTTGGCCTTATGTCTGGTGTACACTACAGAGTAAGAGTGACACAAGGCAGCTTACGTTGACCTAACTATGGAATTTTGTTCCTCTTGACATAACTGCCCTGTTATACCGACTTAATAACTCCACCTCCAAGAGCAGTGTAGAGTGAAGGTCAATGCAATGTCAGTGTAGATACTGTGTTACTTATATCAGCTGTTATTGGCCTCCAGGAGGTGTCCCACAATGCCCCACCCTGACCATTCTGGTCACCATCATGAACCCTGCTGCACAGCAGCCACCCTTTAAAGGCCTGCCAGTTTTTGAAATTCCATTTCTTGGTTGCCTGGCTTGCACAGCACACCTAGCAACTCGAGAGCACACTCAGCTGCCCAGCTGACCACCCTGGCAACACACTGCAGATGTACTCCTGCCTGAAATACACAGGCGGTGTTAGATCACCAGGGTCTGAAGGGAGAAAAGGCTGTGCAGGCACAGCTGCAATCCAGCTGTAGAAACTTTGTCATTTCTGAGCAGATCATTCAGAACATGGAGGAGAAGCAGGGCTGGCTTTAGGCTGATTCCCTGGAATCGGGCCCTGTGCCAGAGCCCCATGCCTTAGGCAGCTTTAAAATATTTTTTTTTACTTACCCGGCGGTGGTCTGGGGCTTTGGTGGCATTTCGGGGGCGGGGGGTCCTCTCCGGGGATCTTCGGCGGCATTTCGGCAGTGGGGAGTCCTTAGGTGCCGCGGAAGACCCGGAGCAGACTCCTGCCGCCAAAGTGCCGCCGAAGCACCGGACCCCCGCTGGGTACTCAAATTGGGCCCTGCCCTTCATAAAGCCAGCTCTGAGGAGAAGGACTACAAGAGAAACCAGCAGCAGTGTTGCGTGAAAGCTAAGGAGCTGCGGTAGGCATACCAGAAGGCAAGGGACGCTAACAATCTGGTGTGGGCCCCCAAACACGCTGCTTTTACAAAGGGCTGCATGACATCCTCGGCCGAGATCCCACCACTCCCAAGAGCCCCATGGATACTTTGGAGGATCCCGAGTTGGAAGCCCCTGCTGTGAAAAGCCAGGAGAAGGTGTAGGCTGAGGAAACAGAGAAGGAGGAGTATGGGGGACAGATGATCGTGGGATCCAGTTGTGCAGCAAGCCAGGACATGTTTTTGACTCCAGAGCAGTACAACCAATCCCTACAGTCTAGCATGGGTGAGCCTGATGCAGGGGAAGGAACCTCCAGTAAGTACACTGTTTGCTTTGACATTACAGGAATGGAATTGCCAAAGTAGCAGGACATATCTATTGATTTACTCTTTTTTACTTATGCTAGAAGAGGTAGTGAAACAACCAACAGAGGTAGAGTTGTTATCTGTTTCTCATCCCCCACTAGAGTTAGGCAGAGAAGTCATAGAATCATATAAGATTAGGGTTAGAAGTGACCTCAGGAGGTGATCTAGTCCAACCCCCTGCTCAAAGCAGGACCAACACAAACTAAATCAGGAGTAGGCAACCTATGGCACGCGTGCTGAAGGTGGCACTCGAGCTGATTTTCAATGGCACTCACACTGCCCGGGTTCTGGCCACCAGTCTGGGGGACTCTGTATTTTAATTTAATTTTAAATGAAGCTTCTTAAACATTTGAAAAACCTTCTTTACATATAACAATAGTCTAGTTATATATTATAAACTTGTAGAAAGAGACCTTCTAAAAATGTTAAAATGTATTACTGGCACCCGAAACCTTAAATTGCAGTGAATAAATGAAGACTTGACACACCACTTATGAGAGGTTGGTGACCCCTGAACTAAATCAACCCAGCCAGGGCTTTGTCAAGCCGAGCCTTAAAAACCTCCAAGGAAGGAGATTCCACCACCTCCCTAGGTAACCCATTCCAGTGCTTCATCACCCTCCTAGTGAAATAGCTTTTTCTAATATCCAATCTAGACCTCCTCCACTGCAACTTGAGACCATTGCTCCTTGTTCTGTCATCTGCCACCACTGAGAATAGCCAAGCTCCATCCTCATTGGAACTCCCCTTCAGGTAGTGAAGGCTGCTATCAAAGACTAAATAAGCCCAGTTCCATCAGCCTCTCCTCATAAGTTATGTGCCCCAGCCCCCTAATCATTTTCGTTACCCTCCTCTGGACTCTCTCCAATTTATCCACATCCTTTGGGGGGGTGGGGGGGAGTGGCATCAAAACTGGACACAATACTCCAGATGTGGCCTCATCAATAGTGGCTGAATAGAGGGGAATAATCATTTCCCTTGATCTGCTGGCATTGCTCTTACTAATGCAGCCCAATATGCTGTTAGCTGTCTTAGCAACAAGGACACACTGTTGACTCATATCCAGCTTCTCGGCCACTGTAATCTCCAGGTCCTTTTCTGCAGAACTGTCACTTAGCCATTTGGTCCCCAGCCTGTAGCAGTGCATGGGATTCTTCCGTCCTAAGTGCAGGACTCTGCACTTGTCCTTGTTGAACTCATCAAATTTCTTTTGGCCCAATCCTCCAGTTTGTCTAGGTGACTCTGGACCCTATCCCTACCCTCCAGCGTATCTACCTCTTCCCCCAGCTTAGTGTCATCCGCGAACTTGCTGAGGGTGCAATCCATCCCATCATCCAAATCATTAATGAAGATATTGAACAAAACCGGCCGCAGAACCGATCCTTGGGGCACTCCGCTTGATACTGGCTGCCAACTAGACATCGAGCCGTTGATCACTATCCACTGAGCCCGATGATCTAGCCAGATTTCTATCCACCTTATAGTCCATTCATTCAATCCATTGTTCTTTAATTTGCTGGCAAGAACACTGTGGGAGACCACATCAAAAGCTTTGCTAAAGTCAAGGTATATCATGTCCACCACTTTCCCCATAGCCACAGAGCCAGTTAGCTCATCATAGAAGGCAATCAGGTTGGTCAGGCATGACTTGCCCTTGGTGAATCCATATTGACTGTTCCTGATCACCTCCCTTTCCTCCAAGTGCTTCAAAATGAATTCCTTGAGGAGCTGCTCCATGATTTTTCCGGGGACAGAGATGAGGCTGACCTCTCTGTAGTTCCACAGATTCTTCTTCTTCCGTTTTTTAAAGATGGGCACTATATTTGCCTTTTCCCAATTGTCTTTGACCTCCCTGATTGACACAAGTTTTCTAGGATAATGGCCAGTGGCTCTGTAATCACATCAGCCAACTCCCTCAGCACCCTCAGTTGCATTGCATCTGGCCTCATGGACTTGTGCATGTCCAACTTTTCTAAGTAGTCCTTAACCTGTTCTTTCAACACTGAGGGCTTCTCATCTTCCCCCCATACTGTGCTGCCCAGTGCAGCAGTCTGTGAACTGACCTTGTCTGTGAAGACTGAGGCAAAAAAAGCATTGAGCACTTCAGCTTTTTCCACATCATCCGTCACTTGGTTGCCTCTCCCATTCAGTAAGTGTCCCTCTTTCCCTGTCCTTGTTCTTGTTGCTAACATACCTGTAGAAACCCTTCTTGTTACTCTTCCCATTCCTTGCTAGCTGCAATTCCAGTTTTGCTTTGGCCTTCCTGATTACGCCCCTGCATGCTCCAGCAATATTTTTATACTCCTCCCCAGAGTTCAGCAACGTGTCCATACACAGACACAAGTGTCTACAGTAAAAATTTTGAGGTCTGTGGGGGGCGATCACGGGCAGCTCCCAGCAAGCTGCTCCCCATACCTACTGTTGCTGGCAGAGGCGTGGCCAGGCAGCTCTGCATGCTGCCTCCATCTTCTGTTCCTCCCCAAGCTCTGTCTTTGCAGCTCCCAGCCCATTGGCCAGAAACTGTGGCAAATGGGAGCTGTGGGGGGTGACGCCTGCAGATGGCGGCAGCATGCCTGCAGAGCTGCCTGGCTGCCCCTCTACCAGCAACAGCAGGGACAGGGAGATGCTTGCGGGGAGCCACCTGAGGTGAGCCTCCCCACAAGCAGCTCCTCCGTCCCTGCTGCTGCTGGCTGGGGGAGGTGCGGCCAGGCCGCTCTACACGCTGCCACTGTCCCCCCTCCCTGATTGCTGACTCCCTGGCTCCCAGCCCACTGGCTGGGAACTGCGGCCAATGGGAGCTGCGGGGACAGGGCAGCACACAGAGCTGCCTGGCCATGCCTCCATGTAGGAGCCGAAGTGGGGATATGCTGCTGCTTCCTGGAACTGCTTGAGGTAAGCACTGCATGAAGCCTGCATGCACACACCCTCCCCTCCCCCCGTGCTCACCTCCCTGCCCCAGCCCTGATCTCACTCCAAACCCCATGGTCCCAGCTTGGAGCACCCTCCTACACCCCAAACCCCTCATCCCCAGCCCCACCCTAGAGCCTGCAGCCCCAGCTGGAGCCCTCACACTTCCAATGCACCCCAACCCACTGCCCCAGCTCATAACCCCCTCCCACACTCTGAACCCTTCAGCCCCAGCCCAGAGCCCCCTCCCGCACTCTGAACCCCTCATTTCTGGCTCCACCCAGAAGCGCTGCCAGCTTTTTTGGCGCCCAAAATGCCACCCCCCGACAGAGGCGGCGGAAGGTCACGTCCCCGAAATATTGCCAATGACCTGGGCAGCCGCAGATCCGGCTGCCGCAGTCACCGCCCTCCATATTAGCGCCCTAGGCTCCACCCAGGAACCTGCACCCCCAACCCAGAGCCTGTACCCCCTCCCACACCCCAACTCCCTGCCTCAGCCCAGAGCCCCCTCCCGTCCTCCGCCAATGTCCATCACTGAGTCCGGTAATTTTGTCAAGTGTCCGTCACGCAACATGTTGGTGCAGACACCTGCTCCTCTCTAGTCATCTTTCCAAGTTTTCACTTCTCCTAAGCTTCCTTTTTGTGTTTAAGCACACAGAAGATTTCACCATTAAGCCAAGCTGGTTGCCTGCCATATTTACTATTCTTTCTGCACATCAGGATGGTATGTTCCTCATAAGGCTTATTTAAAATACAACGAGCTCTCCCGGACGCCTTTCCCCCTCATATTAGCCTCCCAGGGGATCCTGCCCATCAGTTCCCTGAGGGAGCCAAAGTCTGCTTTTCTGAAGCTCAGGGTCCGTATTCTGCTGCTCTCCTTTTTTTCTTTTGTCAGGATCCTGAACTCAACCATCTCATGATCCCTGCTGCCCAGGTTGTCACCCACTTCTACTTCCCCTACTAACTCTTCCCTGTTCGTTAGCAGCAGGTCAAGAGGAGCACGGCCCCTAGTTGGTTCCTGCAGAACTTGCACCAGCAAATTGCCCCCAACACTCTCCAAAAACTTCCTGGATTGTCTGTGCACTGCTGTATTGCTCTCCCAGCAGATGTCAGGGTGATTGAAGTCCCCCATGAGAACCAGGGCCTGTGATCTGGAAACTTCTGTTAGTTGTCCGAAGAAAGCCTTGTCTACCTCATCCTCCTGGTCTGGTAGTCTATAGAAGATGCCCATCACAACACTACCCTTGTTGCTCTCACCTCTAAACTTAACTCAAAGACTCTCAACAGGCTTTTCTCCAGTTTCATATGGAGCTCTGAGCAATCATACTGCCCCGGCCCTGCCTCTTCTCCGCCTCCTCTCCTGAGCGCGCCACATCCCCGTGCCTCCCTGTCCCTCCTGGAAAGTCCTAAGCGCCACCAAACAGCTGTTTTGTGGGGGGTGGGGAGGGTGGGAATCACTGGGAGGGAGGGGGAGGAGCGGGGATGCGGTGCACTCAGCAGGGGAGAAGGAGATGAGGAGGGGGGAGCTTGGCTGCAGGTGGGTGCGGAGCACCTGCTAAGTTTTTCCCTGTAGGTGCTCCAGCCCCAGTGCACCCATGGAGTCAGTACCTATGCCTACCTGGGCCTTTTCCTTCAACAGGAAAGATGGACGAGAACACGACTTGCACCTCAAACTCCTTTATCCTTCTTCCCAGAGCCACATAATCTGCAGTGACCTGCTCAAGGTCATTCCTGTCAGTATCAGTGGTGCCCCCATGGAGAAGTAGGAAGGGGAAGCAATCCGAGAGCTTGATCAGTTTTGGCAGACACTCTGTCATATCTTGAGTTCTAGCTCCAGGCAAGCAGCACACTTCTCGAGTTTCCCGGTCTGGATGGCAGATGGATGACTCTGTCCCCCTTAGGAGGGAGTCTCCGACCAGAACCACCCCATCTCCTCCTTTTGGGAGAGGTGGTCATGGAACCCCCATCCCTAGGACAATGCATCCCATGCCTTCTGGTCGATGGGGTCTCCTTCTGATCCCTTCCCTAGGATGACTCTTCCAAACCATTCTTCACCATATTACTGTGCAGACAGCCTGAAAATGGTTTCTTACCTCTATCTGCACTGGGAGTACATGGGTTCTCTTCTTTATTCTTCTGGAGGTCATATGCTGCCATTTTTCTTCCCCGTTCTGCACTGCCCTCTCTGGTTATTCAGCATGCTGTGCCTTCAGTACCAAATGCTGACTTCTATCCAGAAAGCAGGGCTGGTGCAACCATTAGGCAAACTAGGCGGCCGCCTAGGGTGCCAAGATTTGAGGGTGCCAAAAAGCGATGCCCAAAATGTGTGTGATGCTCACCCGGCACTGCGGCTTTAATCAGCTCCAGCCAGCCGGGAAGTGATGTCATTCCTACTTTGACCACCGGGGGCGCTGCGCTGCTCCCTACTGCTCTGGCTCTTCTCTAGGGCCCCCACCCCTGCTCAGCCCAGCCTGCCCCTATTCCCCTGAGCTCTGCAGCAGGGCCAGCCTGCACTCTCCGGCGGGGGCAAGTGCAGAGACCCAGCCCCAGCTGTGCCGCTGGGAAGTGCTGGGGGGTGGTTCCCCACTGCCCTCAAAGCCAGTGTGTGGTGGGGGGGCAGTGTAGGGCCCCAGAATATCTATGGACGGCCCCGATACCTGCCACCCTGCCCGCAGCCAGCCAGCCCTGCACCCCCTGTCCTGCCTCCAGCCAGCCCCTGCTGCACCCCCTGCCTGCAGCCAGCCCCACACCCCCTGCCCTGACTCTAGCCAGCCCCACACCCCCTGTCTCCAGCCAGCCCCTGCTGCACCCCCTGCCCTGCCCGGAGCCAGCCCCGCACCCCCTGTCTCCAGCCAGCCCCTGCTGCACCCCCTGCCCTGCCCGCAGCCAGCCCTGCACCCCCTGTCCTGCCTCCAGCCAGCCCCTGCTGCACCCCCTGCCTGCAGCCAGCCCCACACCCCCTGCCCTGACTCTAGCCAGCCCCACACCCCGTCTCCAGCCAGCCTCTGCTGCACCCCCTGCCCTGTCTTCAGCCAGTCCCACACTCCCTGTCTCCAGCCAGCCCCTGCTGCACCCCTCTGCCTGAAGACAGCCAGCCCCACACCCTGTCAGGTTATTCATTTATTTTCATTAAATGTGTAGACTAAATAATGAAATTAATAAATGTTCAAGCCTAACGTATTAATTCTAATGAACAATGCCATATTATGCAGTATTCATTTTTGAAAGTTTTTATAATCGATGCTTTGCGAGGATGGGGGTGAGGGGCGCAAGGTGGATGTTTCGACTAAGGCGCAAAGTATCCTTGCACCGGCCTTGCCAGAAAGTCTTCATTTTCTCTAATGCAACACAAGTTTGATACTTGGGTCTCTAGTCCTATAACCTTCTCTTCCAATATGGAGACCAGCTTGCACTTTGTACAGACGAATTTGCTTTTATCCTCTGGGAGAACGACAAACGTGGCACATCCTGTGCAGGTCACAACAGCTGGTTGCTCACTATCCATATTATCTTCCTTCTAAGAGCCTCTTTAGATGTTGTATTTATTGCTCACAGAAGCCTGAAAGGCAAAAAACTCTGTGGGAACTCTCCCCAGTCAAATTCCCTCTGTTTGCTTCTCCTCTGTTCGCAGATCACTTAGTTCAAAACTGGCTGCTTTTTTATAAGACTGCTGGCCACTCAAGGCCACCTGGAACAAAGCCAGGGCCATCCTTAGCCATAGGCAGAATAGGCAGCAGCCTAGGGCACCACTAGGTCTGGGGGCACCGCTCTGCTAGGAGCCGAGACAGACAGGAAGCAGTGGAATATGTAAGAGCAGGGCTGCTGGGTCCTAGAGAGAGCTGAATGCAGCACAGTCCGAGGGAGGGGATTGGCTGCTGTGGTCTCTGGGAAGGGGTGGGGAAAGGAACTCACGTGTAGGGTGACCAGATGTCCCGATTTTATAGGGACGGTCCCAATTTTTGAGTTTTTTTTTCTTATATAGGATCCTATTCCCCCCACCCCCGTCCCAATTTTTTACACTTGCTGTCTGGTCACCCGAGGTGAGGGTAATTGGTACCTATATGAGACAAAACCCCAAATATCAAGACTGGCCCTATAAAATCAGGACATCTGGATCTGATCACCCTAGCTAGGAAGCACGTCTCTCCTCCGGGCTGGCAGCGATCCATTTCATCCGGGGGGGGGAGGAGCTGCACAGGGCAGGATGAGCTGCTGTGGCTCCATGGGTGCCCCGTCCCTGAGATCAGATGCTGTGCTAACTTCACCGTGGTCTGTTGGGCTGACAGTGGTGCCCATTGGCGTGTGATTGGACTTGAGGGTTTGCTGCTGCTATTGCCACTCTGCACTCAAAGAGGTGGATTTTGGGGTCCTGCAGTTTTCCACCTATCTCCTCCTGTACTGCAGCTGTTGGACCAGCAGGCTGGGGGTGAGCCAAGCATGCAAGCAGTACTGCGTTGCCATTTAACAAATTTATTCACCAAAAATGCTTGCTAACAAACCTGAATTCAATTTCAATATTTGTTTTTTAAAAAATCAATATCTTAGCCAAAACCAGAAAATTAAGTTGTTGACAATTATTTGTGACAAGCTTGGTATGGGGAAGGGAGTGGGCCAGTTTTCATCAGAGAAACAAAAAATGTTGACTGACTTTCCTATAGCCCTGTTACTGCTAAACAGAGCCCTCCAACAACTGTAATATGCTCATCTCCTTACTAATGTATAGAGCAGGGGTTAGCAACCTACGGCACATGTGCCAAAGGTGGCACGTGAGCTGATTTTTGGTGGCATGCAGCAGTGGGCTGAGTGGCTCAGCCCGCCACTGCTCTGGGGTTCCAGCTGCTGCCCCATTGCCACCCGGGGTCCTGGCCACCGGCCCCATTCAGCAGCCACTGCTGGCTGAGCCACTCAACCTGCTATGGCCTGGAGTTCCATTCACTCAGCTGGTAGGTGGGTTGAGCAGGACTAAATTCAACGAAATAGGAAAACAAGAGCAACTAATGACAAAGTGCAAGAACCTAGAGCAGTGGTCCCCAACCTTTTTCATCTAGCGGGCGCCAGATGAAGGACCGTGGGGGTGGACAAGCATCAGCAGAAATGCCGCCAAAATTCAGTGGCATTTCAGCGGTGACGCCTCTGGATGACGCTGCTTTGTTGGCGGCAAGCAGCATTATCCAGAGGCATTGCTGCCGAAATGCCGCCGAATTTCGGTGGCGTTTCGGCGGATGCTCATCCGCCAGCCAGTACGCGGATGCACTGAGAGGCCCCGGCAGGCGCCATCGCACCCTCGGGCACCACTTTGGGGACCCCTGACCTAGAAAGCCTCCTGAAGCACAGTGATCGTTTTGATTTAAATGGACTTGAACTGTATGAAGAATTGAGTACACTGTCATCAATGGTGCCACATGCAAAATCGATGATGGACATTGTACAGTTTACTCATACCAGTAAACTTGTTGACATATATCCTAATGTGTACATTGCCACTCGTATTCTACTGGCAATTCCTGTAACAGTAGCATCAGGATAACGGAGTTTCTCAAAACTAAAGCTTATTAAAAACCATCTCCGCTATTCTTGCAGTCAAACAAGACATCACTTTGTCTTTGTCATACGATGACATTATTACTGATTTTGCAGCCAAAAAAGCCAGAAAGATTGCTTTTTATTAAAAACAAATCCTTGTTTCAATACCTCTTCATAGAAATTTCCAATAAAATGTTGACAAATTAAAAAAATTATATTATTTGCATCATTCTGTCAAATCAGAATTTTTTCTATAGTGCTACCTCTTTAGTGCTAGTCCATCAGCATGACAGTGTGCTTAATTAAGTTAAACTGGTTTTAATAACATGCATGTGGCAAGTTTTCCAATAGTGTAAGCTTATGTTTGTGTTGCTAAGAGCAAGACAGGCACAGGGGCACCAGCTTAATAATCCCACCTAGGGCACCATAAATCCTAAGGACGGCCCTGAACAAATCACTCCCAATTCACACTTTTCAAACAAACAAACACACAGTCAAACAGTCCCTGCAACTAGCTCCAGTCAAACAAATGGTCACAGCAGACAGACACTCAGATATGCACCCCACCACCTCAAAACACAGCTCCCCCCAATTTAGCACTCACGGTAGCTCCTCTCTGATGGTTCCAAGGCAAATTCCCTCTGTTTGTTTCTCCTCTATTCGCAGCTCACTCAATTCGCAACTCAGGTCCCCGCAGAATACTCTGTTTATGTGCACCAGAATGTCCCGTGAACCGATGAAATTTTCCTCTACGTAGTCTGCAGCCCTCTGCTGAAGGTGTCTGGGGCAGGTTGCCTTATGTCTTTGGCTGTGGTAGGCATAAGCGCCGTCTTTCTTAGTTGCTAGGGGACAATCGACCCCTGCTTAGCCCCAGACCCTGCCCCCACTCCACCCCTTCCCCCAAGTCCCCACTACTGCCCCGCCTCTTCCCATCCCCATTCCACCCCTGCCCTGCCTCTTCCCAACCCCTCACCCAGGGGCAGTTCTAGATATTTTGTCGCCCCCAAGTACGGCAGGCAGTCCCTGTGGATTCAGCGGCACACCTGCGGGAGGTCCGCCGAAGCCACGGACCAGCGGACACTCCACAGGCATGCCATCGAAGGCAACCTGCCTACCACCCTTGCGGTAACCAGCAGAGTGCCACCCGCGGCTTGCCGCCCCAGGCACGCGCTTGGCGTGCTGGTGCCTGGAGCTGCCCCTGCCCTCACCTGAGTGCACCCTGCCCTAGCTCCTCCCGCAGGCTGTGGAACAGCTGATTGCAGCAGGTGTGAAGCGCTGAGAGTAAGGGGCAGGAGTTGATCAGCAGGGCTGCTAGAAAGCTGGAGGTGCTGAGGGGGGAGGAGGAGGCGCTGACTGCCGGTCAGGGGGGCTGCCAATGGGTGCTAAGCAACCACAATTTTTTTCTGTGGGTGCTCCAGGGGTGGAGCACCCACAGAGTCGGCACCTATGGTGTAAGACAGTTTCCCACACCACTCTGATTACTTCAGCAGAAACCATTGCAGCACACAGGCTAGCAACATATGGTTCTGGGAGCCTGCAGGAGCTGGTCCCTTTCAGTGACCATTAACCTCAGAAGTGAGATAATGGCTAAAATTATCACAGCCTCTAGAAAACGGTGCCAGTGTTCAGTTCAGTTGCCCTATACTCATGCCCATAAACTATCACCCCTCATTTACCCAATTTGCCCCCACGCTAGGGCCATACACACCATTACTGGTGCTATGACTGCCACCATGCGGTATAGATCCCAAGGAGACGTGAGAATGTGGTGCTTACAACTTGTATGGATCACGGGGCGTGAGTTCAGTATCCCAAAGTTTCAATTTATCTCAAGAATACACTGACAATGGGACCTCTGTGTATTGTATCTTCAGCAGCTGGAAATGTGGCCTTGAGGGTCTCTCCTTTCACACCATTGGAACAGCTGAGCCAGATAAGGAGAAGGAAGAGGACTGAGGATGACATAGACTCATAGACTTTAAGGTCAGAAGAGACCATTATGATCATCTAGTCTGACCTCCTGCACAATGCAGGCCACAGAATCTCACCCATCCACTCTTGTAGCAAACCCTTAGCCTATGTCTGAGTTATTGTAGTCCTCAAATTGTAGTTTGAAGATATGTTCCTAGAGATCCTGCAAGGCTTCAGAGCTTTAAATAATGAGCACAGGCCCTGGAGGATCACCCCGACAGACAACATTGATGGAGATAAAGCGGAGAGGAGAAAGTGCAGGACAAGGAAACAGACAGACATGCTGCAGATTCTGGTAGACCTGCAGGTTCAACAATCCCATGCTCACCTCCCTCTGCAGCCCATTGAGAATTGCATATCAGGATCTCCCTACCCCCTGCCATCAACATTCCATGTGGCATCAGAGGCCACTGCACTACCCCTACCACGCCACCCCTAGGGACGTTAAGGACATTCACAGACACACATATACTGACCTGAAAGACACAATTGGTGTATGTGTATCTGAAATGGAAATGACTGTTGTTTCCTCTTTAAGTTCTTTTCCCTTAATGTATTAAGTTATTCATGTTTTACTATTTGCATTGTTATGGAATAAAGGTCTGTTTTTGGAAACATAATTCATCTTTATTAGCTCACAACATATGCTGGGTGGTGATGACATCATTCACAAACAGTATTAATACAGTCATTGGCCGTGTTATATTAGTACACACACAGAGCACTCACCAAAGGGTTCATACAGGGCAGCAAAAGAGCAAGGCCAGATAGAGCACACTACAACAACATACACTACTCTGACTCACTATAAAAATGATCTTTCACAGCCTCTTGAGCCAAATAATCCGCTGGTTGGGAAAGAAGATCCCTGGTTGCAGCTTTCTGTACAGTCCTGTGTTCTTAAAGATTCGCTTGTCATTCGCCTTCCCTGAGCAGCCCACACTGGTGTCAGTAAAGTGTCCCTTGGTGATCCACCAGCACGTGCAACACCATAGAAAAGTAGCCCTTTCTCTGGCAAGGTGGTCTGGTGCCAAAATGGGGATATGCATCCCATGTTTCACTCCACTCCAGTCTGGAAACCCCACAGCTGCAAAACCATCCATGATGTCCTGCATATTGCCCAGAGAAACAGTAGTGCACAGCAGGAAGTGATTAACAGCCCTGTACACATGAATTACAACAGCTCCTGCAGTGGATTTCCCAACTCCAAATTGATTCCTGACTGATCGATAGCAATAGGGCGTTGCAAGTTTCCAAAGAGTGATTGCCACTTGCTTCTCCACCGTCCCTGTGGGTTGCATTTTGATGTGTCTGCACTGGAGGACTGGGGTGAGCTCTGCACACAGAACCAGGAACATGCCCTTGAGCATCCGAGAGTTCTGCAGCAACTGCTCATTATCCCAAACCTGCATGACAATATGGTCTCCCCAGTCAGTGCTTGTTCCTTGTGCCTAGAACTGGTGCTCCACCATCTGTAGGTGCTCCATGAATGTGCCAACAACCTTGAATTGTTTCTTTCTATATGCCACAACAATCTAAGACTCCAAGGAATCATCATGTCCCTGCAGCTCCACTTGCAACTCTACAAATACTGCAGGATCAGGCTGCCTATGCTTGTAATGGTCATCACAATAGTGCAAAACTCTGTGGACTCCATGCTGCTGTTGGTGATGGACAGTGAGAAGGGAAATGCTGGTTTGTGAGATTTTGAAAAGAAGTGTGAAATATGGGGTGCAGAACACTGCATTAAGGGAAGTTGAACCCATACTCCCAGTGCTGGATGGAGATGAGTTACACAGTCATAGAATATCAGGGTTAGAAGGGACCTCAGGAAGTCATCTAGTCCAACCCCCTGCTTGAAGCAGGACAAATCACCAGACAGATTTTTGCCACAGATCCCTAAATGGCCCTCTTAAGAATTGAACCTATGATGCGGGGTTTAGCAAGCCAATGCTCAAACCACTGAGCTATCCCTTCCCCCTCCAGCTATTCATGGTGCACTGCACTCTACATTGACACAAGCACTCTTAGTGAGGCCATGCATCACTGACACAAGGAGCATAGTGTGGACACGCACAAGCAATGTAATTACTACAGCGGTTTTATGCCTATGTAAATTAGGTCAATTTAATTTTGTAGTGTAGACATGGCCTTAAATTCTATGAGTCTAAGGGCTTGTCTACACCTACAGCACTATAGTGGCACTCACTTTAGTGCTTAGTGACGATGCTACCTACACCGACGGGAGAGCTTCTCCCATAGGCGTGGGTACTCCACCTTCCTGAGAGACACTGGGACTAGAAACCAACATGAGGGGTAACGATATAGAGGGCAGACAGATTTAATGAGGGACTAGGGTGCAGTGGGAGAACTGGAATGAGCTGGACAAAGAGGCTGTGACAAGGAGTAGGGCAGGAAGAAGACTGGTAGAAGGTGCTGCAGAAGCCTGAAATGAGGGTATGAGGGGAGACTACTTGGGCCACGGAGAAGGGAGAGAGATCGCAAGGGGGGAAAATGGATTCAAAGAGAAGCCTGGAGACTGGGATTGGGTAGGCAAGGATCTGGCACTGGGCTAAGGAAGAGACGGGGACAGGTTGAAGGGGACAAGGCAGAAAGGCTCAAGATTTGGTAGGACAGGCAGAAGTGCCTGTGACCGGAAGCACATATTCCACTCCGAAGCCTGGGAATCCTGAGTCTCACCATTCCTCTGATGTCAGCAAACATCTGTGAAGCCCACCAGTAAAGTGTGTGTCTGATCCCTCTCTAGTGAGGTCCATATAGAGGACAACAAACTACCACGCTCAGTTGCTCCATTAGCTCACATGGCAGAGGTCTGTGTGGGAGATCTAAAGGTTCTGACCTGGCCACTGAATCATGTCGGTATCAGTATGATGCCATGTGACAGAAATTCCATTTTTCAGTTTGCTTAAAAAAAAAAAAATCTAGGAAATTACACACAAAAAACGATGTTAAAAGAACATAGAAATTGCAAAGACAAGCATTCAACATTTAGGAAATGCCAAAATTAAGGTTGTGTGGGTCCATTTATACATATGCATTATGATACAGTCTTTAATTACATGATAACACACTATTTTTTCCATCTGATCCCTGCCTCATTCAGTGCACAAGATGAACATAAGGCTCTTAAAGTTAGGTTGAGGACTCTGGAATAATTGTTGAAGTTATTTTTTATTGTAAATCAATGTATTTAAAAGTTTATTCTTGATATTGCATTAAGATTTGTTTTATTGTTGTATTTTTACTGTTTGCGTTTTGATTAATGGGAGCAGCTCCTTGAAGACACATGATTGAAGGAACACCTAATTGTAGAGTGTGTTTGGAAGAGACAAAGTAGTGCAAGAGAGATTTTTCACTCTGCATCCAGAGACCGGAAGACCCTGCCTGTGTAAGCTCCAAAAAAAGGTCAGAATTTCATTTAATAGACTTCTTTCCAGAAAGCAGGCCTAATTCCTGAAGCTGTAACAGTACTGCTTTTGTAAGACTGGATGCTTCAGGACATTGCTAATGACTTACACCAGTAGATCACCAATTTGAATCCAGCACAGCTCAATAGAGATTAAAAGCTGTTCCCACCTAATGATGGCCCTACTATGAGAGTTTGATGAGTCCTAGTTCCAGCTCGCACCACCACCACCACCGTGCTTTGCTCTAAACTGCACACTCTTTGGTGCAGGGACTTTTCTTACTATGTTTTTACCATCTCTAGTATAATGTGGCCCTGATCTTGGTTGGGTTTTCTAGAGAGAGTCCCTGCAGCTGGGGCCATAATTGCCTTACTCATAAATTTGTTCTCAGAGGGTGTGAGCGGGGGGCGGGGGGGATTTAAAAATCAGAAGACAAAATAAAAAAGTGTGATTTAATTTTTCCTAAAAAAAAAAATCATATGATTTTTAAGCCAATCTCATGTTTAAATGGCTCTGTTATTAATTTTCAACTCTTGCGATTGGCCATACAGCTATTGCAGAGAGCCAATGGCCTGGAGGACAGATAAAGATTCTAAGGCTGAAAGCTCAGCTGCTGAGACTGATCCTTCCTCTCTCAAAGAGGAGGAGCATCAGGTAGTTACTGCCACATAGGACCCGTTTCCCCAACCCAAGCATATATGGTAGGGGAATTACTGGGGGATCATCCCTGTGGGAATAGATATATCACCTTGTCCCCCATTCTTCACTCTCCCTCCCTCTCATCCCTGCTGCCCCCATGAGCCTTAGTCAGGGAAGCTATAGCTCCATAAATGCTCCTGCTTATGCCCAGGCCCTTGCTGTGCCACAAGTCTGGGCCCAATGGATCATTTAGATTTGTCAGACCTAGCGTCTTAGCCAGGAAACCACAGACAGGTCACTGGCTAGGGCTGCTGTCAGAGGAACACAACTGGCAGCTTTGCTCTTCACACTCACTTTTGAGGTCATTTCACACAGCCCTGGAAGAAGCAGTGGGAGAGGAGTAGCCGATGGCTCAGCTACCAGTGCCACCCTTAGCTAACTGCACTCCCTGGGTAACAGCCCCAGTTGGCAAACCATGTCTAGTTTATTTTGCTAACATTCTCAATCTCATGAACTGTAGAGTGTTTGTCAGATCAATGCTTGTGGAAGAGATGGTGATGTCACGGGAGCAGCATCTGTGAACAATTTTAAGATTGGTCCCTGCATCTTCTTTACAATATCTTCACAGTTGGAAATTAAAATAAAATTAAACAAAAGATCCCCAGGGAACTTCAAGCATACAGACGAAGCTTCTGGCTTTGGCCTCACTGTCGGCTCCGACCCCTCCAAGCAAATTCCTTTGCACTTGTACAGCAGCAGCCCCTTGTAGAGGCAGGTAGGTTAGCTCCTCTGTGATTCCTAGCTGCTTTGATGAGTGCTCCGACTCTTCTTGGCAATGGGGAGCCTGGGTGACCATGGAAGCAGCTGGAAACAAGACGAGGTGCCAGCCCCATCTGACCAACCAGCTGTATCACTCCTCTAGCATATCCAGGTCAGGAACTTCAGGTGTATTTGGTATTGGACTGCTGCAGAAAGTATGATATGATACGCTCCTCTAAGTATGATAAGCTCCTGTCTGTCTACCTAAGGCAGATAGTTTCCAAGTGGCCTTCAGATTTGGACAAAAGCGAATCTAATTTCAGATTTCAAACACTTGAATCATTCTGACTAGAAGCATACTCATGCAGCCAGGTCAAGGGCTCCTTGCATTTCTGGCCACTGGCCCTAACCAGCTGTCCCTGCCCTTCTTGTCAGGACCCGATGAAGAAGAGAAGCAACAAGCCAAAAAAACTAGCCAACAAGCAACTCACAAGCCAATTAAGCAAAAAACAAGCCCAATTTCTGTGTTTTTTTCACAGGTTTGGCACACCTGATCCTGTCCTCTTTGAAGGGTCACAATTCCTGCTGGCTTCTCTGTCTGTTCAATCCAGCTGAGCAACATACTGTCTAGTTTGCCTAGGAGCTTATGTCTATTTTCCTCAGGAACTAGGATGGAAGAGAACTTGGCCTGAATAATTATGTCAACGTTCAGCCCTCGTTGAGAAGTAGATGTAGAGTAGAGCATCACCAGCACATTGATGGCACTGTAGTCTGACATCTCACCATCAACCTCAGCAGTCAGACATGGTACACAGGAAAAGTAACCAGACTAAGCCATGCAGAACTCAACGGACAAGGGGAATCCCTGGGTAGGAAGAGCAGTTTCCCATCAATCTTAGTATGGCCCCATCTAGCCCTGCTCAGTCGCATAAGCAGGAGGGTAGTACATCTACACCAAAGGCTCTTAGGAGGCTGTTTATCAACACCTCCAACACTGTCTTCATGCCAAGCCCAGTCTGGGAAGGGGACTGAAATGATATGGAGGCCACCCAACTCAGGATAATGGAACCTAGGAAGGAAGAGTAGGGACCTGCTGGTGAAATCTGTAGGCATGGTCTGCTTCCATATCATGTTTTAGGGTACTTGGGAAGTTGCTCTTCCAGGAGAAGGCTTTGCTTTTGCCGTAAAAGTTGCAGGTTTTCCCTACTGATATTTACTATTCCCCCAGGGCCATGAGTCTTAAGGGGACAGATTTCCTCCTTGAGGCTTCCAGAATCTGTGCCTTTGCGCATGACTTGAACTAAGTGCTGATGGGGGAAGGGATCTACTTCCATGGAGCTAGATAGAATGCCCCAGAAGGCAGGTCTTCACAGCAGGAGGCATATGGGAGCAATGCATATTGTCTGCAGTGATTAGGTCTCTTAGAACCTCAATTTAGAGAGGTTTAGATGAGATGCCTTGCGTTGCTGTTTAGCAGACTCATATTTGGATTTCTGACACTGTCATAACAGTCTTCTACCCTCCCATTCCATCTGAACCAAAGTAACTATGGGGATAGAGGGTGCAATTTGGGGTCAGTGACTCAGTGGCTGCAGCCAGCACAGTTTTGTAAGGGTGCGCAAGTCCATTGTCCTCCAGGGAGTTCTGGATTGTATGGTCCAAAGCCAAGAGCCTCCTTATTGGTCAGCTCTGTGTTATGTTCACAGCATACACATAGGCAAGTTAGATAAAAACATAAATACTCTTGCTGGAAGGTTAGAATTCAGAACAATAACACACAAGAGCCCCAAAATAGACTGTTCCATGAGGCAGCGTGGCACAGCTCACCCCACCTTCTCTTAAATTGTCTCTTTCCAGAATAACTCTGACGTGATGGCATGCTTTGCTACAGAACCCCCTAGCCTGCAAGCAGATCTAAGCACCAAGCCTGCCCTCACCAACCCACACACTCTTAAAGCAATAGTGTGCAATTCTGACACAATTCTCAATACACCAAGGTCTGAGCTGGTACTGAAGCACGTAGCTGACACTGGAGAGTCCACACCATGATCAACATACGTTAGCTCCCCAGATTTGCCCAAGGTTCATGACAGTGATGATGCTCAAACATCCATGGTGCCCAGCACAAAGTGTGTCGGGGGCAATGCTTCTTATAGGCAGAGCCAGTAGTGCCACCTATAATTAAGATTCACTGACATTTCCACTGATAAGAACCTGGTTTCAATTGCTTGTAACTTTCTAAATTAAAACTCTTCTGGCTGAAATTTCCTATGCCAGTTGTGTGCCTCAGGCTGAATTTTTGTGAAACGGTTCAGAAAAAAAATGGTTGAGTTGCTTCTCAGAAGGTGGTTAAAGGAAATACTATTTTGCCATGTTAAATTCTTACATCTATTGTGTTGAGAAGCTCTAGCACCTAAGGATTTGAAGTTTGCCAGGGAGGTTACCCTGGTGTCAGGGATGTGTTGTTTGCTGTTCCCGTGAAAAGTCATCCAATTTTGGCCAGGTTCTAAGTACTTGGAATTGCAGTTCACATGTGCTCCATAGGGACTTAGAATTTGAAAGATAAATTCTCCAAAGATTCTGTCTTTACTGAGCATGCTTCAGGCCAGGGATCGTGGGTTTAATGTGAAGGTGCTGGGTGATGTTGGTGGCTTGTAATATACAGGAAGTCAGACTAGAGAATCTGGTGGTCTCTTCTGGCTTTAAATTCTGTGACTTATTCTGGAGTTGCTCCTCCCAGCTGCTGGAGGGCTGTTGTGGTGTTGGGCAGGGAGATTGAGCTCTCAATATTCCTCCTGCTAGTGTCAAGGCAGTGAGAAGTTGAAAACCACCTGTTCGGGCTGGGGGAGGACAAGGAGCTGGAGAAACAGGAGCTGGGTGCTGAGTGGTGGACAAAGACTGGGACTGGCTGGGCATGGAGACCGGTAGCTGGAGAGGGAATAGGAGTGAGTGAGGAACTAGGAGCTAGTGAGATGGAGAAGACAGATCAGACAAAGAATTCAGGGGGAATTGGGACTAGCTAGGCAAGGAGATCGAGACAAAGATGTAGGTGATAGACTTGATGAGGAGTCTGGGACTGACAGCTGTGTTGGGGGTGGGGGGACAGACACATTCAGAGGAGGATACTAGCTCTTGCTGGGCAAGAAGCCTGAAGAGTGTAGATTGGTACTAGCTGGGAGTAGACTAGGACGAGAAGCTGTGTGTGTATACATAGATTGGGATGAAGAGCCTGTTCTTCATCACCAAGGATGGTTGTGATGAAGGCTGAGGTGAGGGGAAGAGACAGGACTGAGATGTCAGACCCGGACAGCCATGCCTGCATCACTTGCATTAGTTTACAGCCATAAGAGGTAGAAACTTAATTGCTTTTTATGCAAACTGAAATTATGGAGAACAAGGTGAAAGCCTATAAACAGGGCTGGCTTTAGGCACCAGCGTTCCAAGCATGACACTCTGGCCTTTTTTTTTTTTTTTTTTTTTTGCTTGAGGTGGCAAAAAACCTGGAGCTGGCCATGCCTATAAAACAAAAAGCTGATGGCCAACTAATCGCAACGTGGCTCAATTCAACACCCGGAGGAAAGGCTGTGCTGCAGTAGAATAGAATTTAACAAGTTGTGTTCACGTTTGGCCACTAGAGGTCATTTTGCTCCTGTAAAGCTCAGAAGTGATACACAGAAACATGCAACAGCCAAGCAGGGGCTCCGGTTCCCCAAATCCTACTGCAGTGTACGGTGGTAGGATGAGGAGGAGAAGACCACTACTCTCCTAGATTTGTTCTTTGTAGGATATAAACAACAAAAGATTTGGCATTATGAATAAAGGAGGTAAGGGATTCTGGGCTGTATACTCAGCCTGCTGAGCTGTAAGTCACTTTTGGAGAAGTGGCCTTATGCTACCTTTCCACTTTCCTGATTTTGGAGACACTAGGGGCTGAAACACACCCTGATGTAACCTACAGCAGCCTTACTGATGGCTCCAGATTGTCCAGAACACAGAAAGCTCCAATTCCAACCCCTCCTGTCCTGAGATGACCTCTCCCTCATTACATGCCCCATGTGGAAGTGGGAAGACAGTAATTTAGAGCTGACTGCACTTTGTTCACAACTTGAGGAGTCCCTGCACCTATTGGGTTCCAGGAAGTGAGCGGGCAGAGGCCCGCCCACTGCTAAAGGATTCCCCCCCAGCCTAAGGGGAGGATCTACAGGACCTCAAAGCCCAACTGAGTTCAGGGGACAACTAATAAAAGAACAGGGACAGGAGTGTGGTCAGAGGGTCATAAGAAGGGAGCCTGATGGGGACACCGAGCAGAGAACCCCAGACAGCGCCCACTGCTCCTCAAAGGCGTCAAGGGAGCTGGTGGACGCTGCCCAGAGGAACTCTGCCCGGATGCGTGAATGGGCAGAGGATCGGAAACAAGCCCCATAGCTACTGGGGTCTCCATTGGCCAACCTCCTCTCCCTGGAGGAGTCCCTGTTGCAGGATGGTTACCCCGCTCAGGTCCAGAGGGGTTAAAAACAGCTCTGGGAGGGGGTTGTGGCTGGAGAAAGCAGCTTTTAGGCTAGGCTGATTGGGGGAAGTGGTTGCAGCTGAGGCCAGGCCCCAAACAGACTTAACTGGCCCTATAAAGGCAGAGAAGCCAGAAGCAGACAGGTAGTCTCTTTCTGTTTACAGAGGGAGATGGGCCTGGTTGCAGGGAGCTAGCGGCAGGGTACCTGAGAGAAGTAGGGCTGGGGAAAGGCAGAGGAGCTGGGAAGCTCCAGCTTGGAAAGCCCCAGGTTGCAGCATTGATAAAGGCCAGGACAGGTACTGGGGCTACAGAGGGGTAGCCAAGGGTAGGCAAAGGCAGCAGGTTCAAACCTCCCTTTGCTAGTGATGAATAGCATGTACACTGCAGTCTGCCTGGGGAGCGGGGGCTAGATGGTGACTGGCAGTAGCTATATTCTGAAGTGAAGTGGGGATAGTGGGGGGGGTTCCCCTGGGAGGGGGAGACCTAGAATTGTGGGGGTACTGCTGGGGGGGCAGCACCCAGTTAAAGGGGCACCGGGTCTGGTGGGACACAGGGCCAGAGGACAGGTGGATCACTGGCCTGCAGAGGGTGCTCTGGAGCTGGAATGAGCTAATTCTTGGAAGTCACCAGCAGGAGGTGCTGCAGGGGTGAGTCTGCCCCTCCACAGTCCCCTACATCAGCATCTGGAACAGAGGCCAAAGATCTGTCCCTTTATGAGGAAGGTTTGTATGCAGGAAACCTCTTTCTTGCTCTGTCTGCCTTTGGATCTGTTTGTAGTTCCCATCATACAGCTGCTTCAGGGAAGGACAGAAAAAGGAGTCTCATCCTCTAAAGGAAAAGCTCACCTTAACTGATCACTCTCATTATAGTGTGTATGGTAACACCCACTGTTGCATGTTCTCTATGTATATATATCTTCTTACTGTATTTTCCACTGCATGCATCCGATGAAGTGGACTGTAGCCCACGAAAGCTTATGCTGAAATAAATTTGTTGGTCTATAAGGTGCCACAAGTACTCCTGTCCTATTAACCTTAAAACATTTTCCCCTACCCACTTTGTTTCCTGGGATATCCATGTCTGTTTTTTCTTGCAGCTGTGGGTGTTGTCTGTGTTTCTACGGAGCACATGGTCAGGGCCAGCTCCAGGCACCAGCGGAGGAAGCATGTGCCTGGGGCAGCATTCTGTCTGTTCTTGGGGCAGCATAATCCAAGTGTTTTTTGGCTTGGGGTGGCAAAAATGGTAGAGCTGGCCCTGGACATGGTCAAAAATGCCCATTATTTTTTCACAGGAAACTTATCTTTTTTTCCCTCACCTTTTTTCAAAGTTTCCCATGAAATTTTTCTCCACTTCTTTTTAAAACGAAGTTTTTGGGTTCAAGATTTTCACAGAAAAAATGGAAATTTGAGGAAAATTTGCATTTTATTCAAAAAGTTCATTTTGGTAAAGATTAATTTTTCATTAAAATAAAGTCTCAATGAAAACTTTCAGGTAGCTCTAGGTATACTTTATTGGCATGCCAATAAAGTAGTGCTGACAAAGTGTAATAGACAGATCACTCAGTTGTCTGTCAAAGGTGGGTACTGTCTGTTAGGATATATAAAAGCGGCAAAGAGTTCTGTGGCACCTTGTAGACTAACAGATGTATTGGAGCATGAGCTTTCATGGTTGAATACCCACTTTGTCAGATGCATATAGTGGAAATTTCCAGAGGCAGGTATAAATATGGAAGCAAGAATCAGGCTAGAGATAATGAGGTTAGGTTAATCAGAAAGGATGAGGCCCTCTTCTAGCAGTTGAGGTATGAACACAAGGGAGGAGAAATTGCTTTTGTAGTTAGCTAGCCATTCACAGTCTTTGTTTAATCCTCAGCTGATGGTGTCAGATTTGCAGATGAACTGAAGCTCAGCAGTTTCTTTTTGAAGTCTGGTCCTGAAGTGTTTTTTGCTGCAGGATGCCTACCTTTAAATCTGCTATTGTGTGTCCAGGGAGATTGAAGTGTTCTACTACAGGTTTTTGTATATTGCCATTCCTAATATCTGACTTGTGTCCATTTATCCTTTTCCATAGGGACTGTCCAGTTTGGCCGACTTACACAGCAGAGGGGCATTGCTGTCACATGATGGTGATATGTTAGGATATAGAGCGGGGTCGGCAACCTTTCAGAAGTGCTGTGCCGAGTCTTCATTTATTCATTCTAATTTAAGATTTCGCGTGCCAGTAATGCATCTTAATGTTTTTAGAAGGTCTCTCTCTATAAGTCTATATTATGTGTTTTAAAGTAAATAAGATTTTTAAAATATTTAAGAAGCTTAATTTAAAATAAAATTAAAATGCCTATCTTATCAGTTTAGTGTGATCCTTTTTCCTTGCTGAGTTTTCCAGTGTGCACCACAACAGGGAGTGGCTGAGGCCAGGAGCAGAGCCCCAGGCTGGCTGCCGGTACCCCAGGCCAGCAGTTGGCTGAGTGGGGCTGGAAGTCTGGCTACCAGCTGGCAGAGGGTCTGGTGGCCGGAACTCCAGACCAGCAGCGGGCTGAGCCTCTCAGCCTGCCGTTGGCCCCGCTCAGTCCATTGCTGGTCTGGAGTTCTGGCGGGGGTAAAAGTAACTTAAATTTCTTACAGGTACTGTCTTATTACACCCCTCCCCCTTGGGGGGGAGGAGCTTAGGGGCTGGGATGTATGTGTGGGAGCACTCAGAGCAAGGGGTTGGAGTGCGGGGGGATCAGGGCAGGGGGTGGAGATGTGGATGGTGCAGGAGTCAGGGCTGGGGGCATGGGGGGTGTAGGAGTCAGGGTTGGGTGGCGTGAGGGGTTCAGGACAGGAGGTTGGGGGGTGTAGGGGGAAGTCCTGGGGGGATGGGGACTTGAGGCTGGCCTGGGACAGTCCCGGTTAAGGCTGGGTTACGTGGATGGGTCCCTGCCCCGTGCTGTTCCTGTTTCTGCCAAGTGAGTTGTGGGCCAGCTGTGTGGGGGCACTGCATCTGCAGGCAAATGAGGGGGCGGCGGCAGAAGACCAGGGGAGCGGCCAATGGAGCGGAGGGGGGGGCACGTGCGGCTCTTCAGTGGCGGGTCCCTCACTGAGAGAAGGACCAGCCGCCCAAGACTGAAGCGGTGACAGTAGAGCTGCTGCAGATCGCAAATGCGATTGCGGCTTTTTTTTTTTTTTTTTTTTTGCTGCTCTAAGCGGCAAAAACGCTGGAGCCAGCCCTGCAGAAGACCCTCTGGCTTGCCACTCCCTTCCCCCAGGGGCCGCAGGGATGGCACATGCCTGCAGTTCCCTGGTGTCCAGCCACAGTGGTGAGAGAGGGGCAGCAGGACAGGCTGGGACGTGGACACCTCCACCGCGCCTCCCACCGGCCCCTTTCACTTGCCTGACTGCCTGTTGCTTCGGTCGCCAGCGCCAGCCTGCAGGAGAGTTCCAGCAGCCCTCCTGCCCCTGCCCCCCCAGCTGGGAGAGTGCTGCACCCCAGCATTGGCCGGCTCTGGGTTCCGGCTGGGTTTCGGTTACGGCTGATGGCCTCTTGCTAGCCGGGGTCTCAGCTGCCAGCCTGCTCAGTCCACTGCTAGCCTGCGGTTCCATTCACCTAGGCTGGCAGTGGCCTGAATGGGGCCGACAGCTGGGACCTCGGCATGCCATTAAAAATTGGCTTGCGTGCGACCGTTGGCACGCGTGCCATAGGTTGCCAACCCCTGATATAGATATTCAAGCCTGTTGGCAAAGGCCTGTACTTCAAGAATTTAGGTGTATTCTTATCACTTAGCTAGTTACAGAAGGATAAAAGAGAATCAAAATCATTGTCTTTATCTGTGTTAGGGCCCCCTCTCACTGATAGTCTGAGGCCTTGTTTAGTCATATTGCAATAAGGCAATCGGGGGCTGTTAGGAAGGTGATTTGATCTATCACCTTCAGAGAAAGGGAAGAGCCTAGAAAATGTGAAAGAAAATTAGTTTAGTTTAATAGTTCTCTATCTGGCAAGAACTCACATCAATAGACACAGCTGGAGAACCCTTATGTCTGTATAGATGTAGTTGTGGAATCCTCACTTTTGTATGTTTGCATGGTCTTTGTCTGGTTCTGTGATTGTTTGTCTGCTGTATAATTAATTTTGCTGGGTGTAAACTAAGATGGTGGGATATAATTGGCTAGCTAATCATGTTCCAATACGTTAGGATTGGTTAGATAAATTTTAGTAGAATGATTGGTTAAGGTATCGCTCTGAACATTTATATTAATATATAAATTAGGGGCAAACAAGAAGTAAGTTGGGATTCAAAAATAAGGAAAAGGAACTTGGATTTAAGCTTGCTGGAAGTTCACCCCAATAAACATGGAATTGTTTGCACCTTTGGACTTTGGGTACTGTTGCTCTCTGTTCACATGAGAAGGACCAGGGAAGTGGGAAGGAATAAGCCCCCTAACACTGTCTATTCCAGGCCTCATCCTATTCTTCAGGTTTGATCCTGTGTCCCTATTTGTTATCGGTATCCATTCCTGATACAGTGGCAAATTGTTCTATAGAGTGATGCTGTCTTTACCATTTCTCTCTCTCCCCCCCCCCCCCCCGGTTCAGGAACAGTCTTTCCTCATCCCTTTTGAAATTGAGTCAGTTTCTGAGAATCTGACTGTCACTTTCCACTCCAGTCTCTGAAATATGAGGGATCAAGAAAGTGTCTTACTCACTTCTGTCACCTGGTGGTTGCACAGTTGTTCCCCTCTGGATTTGGACTATGTTATTTCCCAGTTTCCACTACTAGCATATAGTCACTGATTCCATAGTTGGTGAGAATCTTCCTTAGCTTTTCACATTGCAATGTAGTGAAGTATCTGCTATCATGATAGTTCTGTGCAGGGATCTAAGCCAGTCCATTTTGTTTTTGTTGTGTTTTCTTTTTCTTCCCAATGACTCATTGGTGTTTTAGGTGCTAGTCTGCTATCCTGAGGACTTTTCAGTTTTGTGTTGTGGTGTTTGTTATAGGATATTAGAGTTGTTGACCCCGGGGAGAGATGATACATAGTAGTGGATCATGCTTTCACTTGAATTTAATTTTGGATCCTTTAATGTTTTGGGGTGGAGGCATGTTAGTTTGGCTGAGTTGAGACCAAGTTGAGTCTTCTATATTTATTAGCAGGGGGACTTTACCCAGTTCTGTTGTTGTTTGAGGTTCCTGGGTACTGGAGTAATTGTTTGAAGAACTACAGGTGTAGGGTTTCTGTTGGGGGGTTTGTTCCAATAAGTATAATTGGCCCTACACTCTCTCCAGTTTATCCACATCCTTTCTGTAGTGGGCGCCCAAAACCAGATGCAATACTCCAGAGGTGGCTCACCAGTGCCGAATAGAAGGGAATAATCACTTCTCTCGATCTGCTGACAATGCTCCTATTAATGCAGCCCAATATGCTGTTGGCCTTCTTGGCAACAAGGGCACACTGGTGACTTGTATCCAGCTTCTCATCCACTATATCCCCAAGTCCTTTTCTGCAGAACTGCTGCTTAGCCAGTCAGTCCCCAGCCTGTAGCAGTGCATGGGATTCTTCTGTCCTAAGTGCAGGACTCAGCACTTGTCCTTGTTGAACCCGATCAGATTTATCTTGACCCAATCCTCCAATTTGATGCCTAAGCCAAGGCAGCCCTCTTTCAAAGAGAGAGTCCCCTTTAGCACCAATAGCCCAGTAGTTAGGGCCCTCCCCCACCCAAAGGCAGGTAGTGGCTGTTGGGGACTCCCTCCTAAGGGGGACTGATTCATCTATCTGCCATCATAACCAGGAAAACCAAGAAGTGTGCTGCTTGCCAGGAGCTAGGATTCATGATGTGATGGAGAGACTGCCGAGACTCATCAAGCCCTTGGATTGCTACCCCTTTCTGCTTCTCCACACAGGCACCAATGGTACTGCTGAGAATGACCTTGAGCAGATCACTGCAGTCTGTATGGTTCTGGGAAGAAGGATAAAGGAGTTTGAAGTGCAAGTGGTTTTCTCATCCATCCTCCCTGTGGATGGAAAAGGCCAGGTAGAGACTGTTGAATAGTGTAAGTCAACAAATGGCTATGCAGGTGGTATCAGAGAGAAGGCTTTGGATTTTTTTGACCATGGGATGGTGTTCCAAGAAGGAGGATTGCTAAGTAGAGATGGGCTTCACCTAACGAAGAGAAGAAAGAGCATCTTCGCAAGCAGGCTGGCTTACCTAGCGAGGAGGGCTTTAAACTAAGTTCACAGGAGAAGGAGACCAAAGACCTGAGATAAGTGAGATACCAGGAGGAAGCATGAGAGTGCAAGAGGGGAGGACTCCTGCCTCATACTGAGAAAGCAGGATGATCAGCAAGTTATCTCAAGTGTCTATACACAAATGCAAGAAGCTGGGAAATAAGCAGGGAGAACTGGAAGTCCTGGCACAGTCAAGGAATTATGATGTGATTGGAATAACAGACTTGGTGGGATAACTCACATGAATGGAGAAATACCATGGATGGATATAAACTGTTCAGGAAGGACAGGTAGGGGAGGAAACATGGGGAGTTGCAGTGTATGTAAGAGAGCAGTATGACTGCTCAAAGCTTCAGTATGAAACTGCAGAAAAACCTGACAGTCTCTGGATTAAGTTCAGAAGTGTGAGCAACAAGGGTGATGTCGTGGTGGGAGTCTGCTATAGATCACCAGACCAGGAGGAATGAGGTTGATGATGCTTTCTTCAAGGCAACTAATTGAAGTTACTAGATCACAGGCCCTGGCCCTCCTGGGGGACTTCAATCACTCTGATATCTGCTGGGAGAGCAATATAGCGGTGCACAGACAATCCAGGAATTTTTTGGAAAGTGTAGGGGACAATTTCCTGGTGCAAGTTCTGGAGGAACCAACTAGGGGCAGAGCTCTTTTTGACCTGCTGCTCACAAACAAGGAAGAATTAGTAGGGGAAGCAAAAATGGATGGGAACCTGGGAGGCAGTGATGATGAGATGGTCGAGTTCAGGATCCTGACACAAGGAAGAAAGGAGAGCAGCAGACTACGGACCCTGGACTTCAGAAAAGCAGACTTTGACTCCCTCAGGGAACTGATGGGCAGGATCCCCTGGGAGAATAACATGACAGGGAAAGGAGTCCAGAAGAGCTGGCTGTATTTTAAAGAATGCTTATTGAGGTTGCAGGAACAAACCATCCTAATGTGTAGAAAGAATAGTAAATATGGCAGGCGACCACCTTGGCTTAACAATGAAATCCTTGCTGATCTTAAACACAAAAAAGAAGCTTACAAGAAGTGGAAGCTTGGACAAATGACCAGGGAGGAGCACAAAAATATTGCTCATGCATGCAGGAGTGAAATCAGGAAGGCCAAATCATACTTGGAGTTGCAGCCAGCAAGGGATGTTAAGAGTAACAAGAAGGGTTTCTACAGGTATGTTAGCATGTTAGCAACAAGGAGGTCAGGGAAAGTGTGGGCCCCTTACTGAATGGGGAAGGCAACCTAGTCACAGAGGATGTGGAAAAAGCTAATGTACTCAATGCTTTTTGCCTCTGTCTTCACAAATGAGGTCAGGTCCCAGACTGCTGCACTGGGCAGCACAGTATGGGGAGGAGGTGACCAGTCCTCTGTGGAGAAAGAAGTGGTTCAGGACTATTTAGCAAAGCTGGACAAGCACAAGTCCATGGGGCTGGATGCACTGCATCTGAGGGTTCTAAAGGAGTAGGCAGGTGTTATTGCAGAGCCATTGGCCATTTTCTTTGAAAACTCATGGCGATTGGGGGGAGGTCCTGGGAGACTGGAAAAAGGCTAATGTAGTGCCCATCTTTTAAAAAAAATGAAGGAGCATCTGGGGAACCGCACCCCAATCAGCCTCACCTCAGTCCCTGGAAAAATCATGGAGCAGGTCCTCAATCAATTTTGCAGCACTTAAAGGAGAGGAAAGTGATCAGGAACACTCAGCATGGATTTACCAAGGGCAAGTCATGCCTGACTAACCTAATTACCTTCTATAGTGAGATAACTAGGCTGATCAGATAGCAAGTATCAAAAATCAGGACAGGAGGTGGGGGGTAATAGGTGCCTAAGTGTGAGAGAGACCCCAAAATTGGGACATCTGGTCACCCTAGAGAAAACTGGCTCTGTGGATGAGGGGAAAGCAGTGGACATGTTGTTCCTTGACTTTAGCAAAGCTTTTGATACATCTCACAGTATTCTTGCCAGCAATTTAAAGAAATCTGGGCTGGATGAATGGACTATAAGGTGGATAGAAAGCTGGCTAGATCATTGGGCTCAACGGGTAGTGATCAATGGCTCCATGTCTATTTGGCAGCTGGTATCAAGCAGAGGTCCCAAGGGTCAGTCCTGGGGCTGGTTTTGCTCAATATCTTCATTAACAATCTGGAGTATGGTGTGGACGCACCCTCAGCAAGTTTGCAGATGACACTAAACTAGGAGGAGTGGTAGATATGCTGGAGGGTAGGGAGAGGCTACAGAGAGACCTAGACAAATTAGAGGATTGGGCCAAAGGAAGCCTGATGAGGTTAAACAAGGACAAGTGCAGAGTCCTGCACTTAGGATGGAAGAATCCCATGCACTGCTACAGACTAGGAACCAAGTAGCTAGGCAGCATTTCTGCAGAAACGGACCTAGGGGTTACAGTGGACAAGAAGCTGGATGAGAGTTAAGTATGCCATTGTTGCCAAGAAGGCTAATGGCATTTTGGGCTGTATAAGCAGGAGCATTGCCAGCAGATCAAAGGACGTGATCATTCCCTTCTATTCTGCATTGGTGAGGATTCATCTGGAGTACTGTGTCCAGTTTTGGTCCCCACACTGCTAGAAGGATGTGGAGAAATTGGGAAGAGTCTAATGGAGGGCAACAAAAATTAGGGGGCTGGAGCACATGATTTATGAGGAGAGGCTGAGGGAACTGGGATAATTTAGTCTGCAGAAGAGAAGAATGAGGGAGAATTTGATAGCTGCTTTCAACTACCTGAAAGGGGGTTCCAAAGAGGATGGATCTAGACTGTTCTCAGTGGTAGCAGATGACAGAACAAGGAGTAATGGTCTCAAGTTGCAGTGGCAAGGTTTAGGTTGGATATTAGGAAAAAATTTTCACTAGGAAGGTGGTGAAGCACTGGAATGGGTTACCTAGGTAGGTGGTGGAATCTCCTTCCTTAGAGGTTTTTAAGGCCTGGCTTGACACAACCCTGGCAGGGATGATTTAGTTGGGGATTGATCCTGCTTTGAGCAGGGGACTGGACTAGATGACCTCCTGAGGTCCCTTCCAACCCTGATATTCTATGCAGGAGATTGAAGACCACATCTGTGGGCTGCCTGATTTGGAGTAGGAGGGACTTGAACCCACCTCTGCAGTGAATGCCCAAACCACTGGGCTATTGGGTATCCTAGGTTGGAGGTGGAGGGTTTTCTCAAGCTCTCCTTCTAGAGCTGTTCCCACTTTGTGTAAATAATTAATTGGACCACATTTCCAAATAGCAAGAAATTTACTTGATAGCCCAGATTCAGATCCTTGAGCCAATAAATATTTAATTATTTATTTGAAATGGACCAGCTCCAGCAGGAGAGATTGAGAAAGCCATAACCAGAATACCCACTAACCTGGCAGCTGCTCTACCTGGGATGTGGAGACTGGAGTACAAGTCTCTGCTCTAAATCATGCAGAGCTATGATTTGAACTTGCATCTCCCAGATGTGTGCCCTAACCACTGGATTACTGGGGACACAGATATGGCCTGCTTGCCTCAGCTGTCCTTTGTGCTGGTTAGGTAAGTGCAGAACATGGCTACTAGCTCAGGTCCCTCTGGGGAGAGATGGGGAAAATACCTAATCTGAGAATTCTGCTGGGGCTTAAGCATGGGTAAGGGCACCAAGCAGCTGATTAGCTGTGTGGTGGCATCAGGACTTAAGCAGCTTTGCACACACCCACCAATGGAAATTTAGACACCTACAGGGTTCGATGGAAGCTGAGCAGTGGTTTGGGGAGTGTTAATGGAGGTTAAATATTGGACTTCAATGCCTAAAGAATCAGTTAAGCTCCTAAATATGTTTCTGAATCTGACTTAAGTGATTTTGGAGCCAAAATATCATTTTCAAAAGTGACTTAAGCACCGGGAGCCTTAGTCAGTGAAAATCAAGGGGACTTAGGCTCCTAATTCACTTAGCTACTTTTGAAAAATTTGCCCAGGATAGAATAAGCATCTGGGACCTAATTCTTCATTACCATGTGCCTTGCACAGTCACTTAAGCCTGTGATAGTGTTTTACACACATTTTGCACATCAGAACAGTATCATTTTACATTCACAGAATTATCAGACATAGATGAACACAATATGTTGGAAATGAGTCAAAACAGCTTTTGTAAAGAGAAATAAACCATGTCTCACCAATTTACTAGAATTCTTTGTGAGGGTCAACAAACGTGGACAAAGGTGATACACAGGATGCAGTATACTTGAATTTTCAAAAAGCCTTTGAAGAGGACCCTCACCAAAAGCTCTTATGCGAAGTGAGGAGTCATGGGATAATAGAGAAGGTCCTTTCATGAATAAATAACTGGTTAATAGGAAACAAAGGATAGGAATAAACCATCAGTTTTCACAGTGGAGAGAGGATCTGTACTGGAATCACTCCTCTTCAACATATTTATAAATGGTCTGGAAAAAGGGATAAACTATGAGGTGGCAAAGTTTGCAGACTCTACAAAATTGCTCAAGAGAGCTAAATCCAAAGCAGACCGCAAAGAGTTACAGAGCAATCTCACAAAACTGGGTTACTGGGCAAGAAAATGGCAGATGAAATTTAGTGTTGATAAATGCAAAGTAATGGTCATTGGAAAATAAACAACTATACATACAAAGTGACTAGTACTAAATTAGCTGTTACCACTCAAAGATCTTAGTTACTGTGGATAGTTCTCCGAAAACATCTGCTAACTGTGCAGTGGCAGTCAAAAAAGCAAACAAAGTTAGGAACTATTAGGAAAGGGATACATTTAAAAAAAAGACAGAAAATGTCATAATGCCCCTATACGAATCCATGATACACCCGCATCTTGAATATTGCATGCAGTTCTGATCATCACATCTTGAAATATATATAAATAATCAGAAAAAGTACAGAGAAGGGCAACAACACGATTAGGGGAAATATGAGGAGAGATTGAAAAGACTGGGACTGTTCAGCCTTGAAAAGAGACAATTAGGCTTTTATGGGAGGAAGTATGATAAAAAGTGATGAATAGTGTGAAGAAAGTGTTATTTATGCCTTCACATAACTCACAAACCAGAGATCACCCAATGAAATTAATAGGCAGCAGGTTTAAAACTAACATAAGGAAGTACTTCTTCACAACATGCAATCAACCTTTGGAACTCATTGCCAGTAGATGTTGTGAAGGTCAAGAATATAATTGGGTTTGATAAAAAAAACTAGATAAGTTCATGGAGGATAGGTCAGTCAATGTCTATTAGCCAAAATGGTCAGGGATGCAACCCCATGGTCTGAGTATCCCTATGCACCTGACTGCTAGAAGCTGGGACTGGGCAAGGGGATGGATCACTCAGAATTGCCCTGCTCTGTTAACTCCCTCTGAAGCATCTGGCACCAGCCACTGTTGGAAGACAGGATACTGGGCTAGATGGACCATTGGTCTGACTCTATATGATCTGGTCTGTTATGTTCAAATCACACTGTTGTAGATGACAAGGTGCATGACAAAAGAAAGATATACACTTTACTTCTGGGGTGTTTAGTGGGAGTTCTGGATCAAAGATTATTACAATACAACAAGCAGGTCATGGATGCATATGTTGAAAAGCTCAGGCTGAGGTTACATCCTTATTTTACTCCTCTTTATTTCATGAAGGCCTCTGTTCCACTTTGTTTGCTTTTATTCTAAATTTGATGGAGTAGTACATGGATTTAACTAGCTCCTATGCTTTTTTACCAATTCCACTTTGTAATAATTTAAGGTTCAGTTCCATATGCCAGTGTAACAGCTGCTTGGAGGGCCAGGCAACCTAGTGGTTGGTGCACCTTACCTCCAGCACCTTGTTTCCTTGTTCAAGATGCCTCACTCTTTTAGGTAGTAAGGCAGAGGGACCTGGGCTCTCCCTTGCTACCAGGTCCCAGCCCAGGGCCCTCTGCAAGTCAACCCCAGAATCATGGCCCTTCACAGCATGAAATCTAAGTCCATTGCCCTGGGTTACTTCCTACCACTGTCCCTTCAGTTTGGGGCATGGCTCCTGTAGTCTAATTCACTGGGTGGCTTGCCTCCAATAGCACCTACTTACAGACCTTGGGCAGCATCCTGCCATAGTTCCAAGTTCCTCCAAGTGAGGCCAAACCTCACAATGTCTCTGGCCCTCAGTCATCCAGTTACTTCAGTTGCCTGAGGCTCCTAGGTCTCTGCCACATCACTTACTTCCTGGTAGCTGCCTTAACTGACAGGCTAGTAACCAGTCAGTCCCAAACTGAGCTGGGCTCTCTCCTTTTCTCCCTCCTCCAGGCCTGGCATTGGCTGCAGGTATAATGGGGTGGGCCTAGCTGGGCACAAAGGCCTCTCCTTAACTCCTGCCATGCTGGCTGGTAGTTTCTCCATTCCATCACAGCCAGACTGTGTGAAAAAATTATTAAAAAATCCATGAAGCAGGCAATATCTTTCCCTCACTTCGTAGTATACAAGTTTGTTAATTAATCACTGTAGGGCAAGGATGTGGTCAGTGGTGTTGTGAAAATTGGGCCTACACATTTACCCTAGTTGTAAAATCAACTATAAAATTGAGTGAGTTAATAAATTGTCACAATGACCATGTGATGTTACACCCATATTCTTTATGGAAATATGCTTATGATATGGATATTGCATAACTGAGATATATTTTATACATGATGGGTTTTGTAAGGTATCATTGGAAAGGTTACAATTTACTGAATGTGATTATCCAATTTGTATGCATATATAATTTCTGTATCTAAAGTTATAACTGTGTGTGTATTTGGGAGACACCTACCAGACAATAGGTCATCAGCTTTGATGGGCCATTAGGAAGAAACAATAAGACTTTGAAGATACTAATCTCTCTCCTTCCTGAGTGGCGTCTTGGGATGTCGCTGTAACACTACTAGGTCAGAGGATCCTGTCGCCTGCTACTAAACACCCTCCTGGACGTCTAGTAATTTTCCACTAAAAGGAGGGGGAGATCCAGACTGGGAAACAAAAGATTCCTGCCTTATGTAAATTTTATTTATGGCTGGGGAATAAGGCAAACAGGACTATTCTCCATTGCCTTCCTGTCCAAGAAGAAAGACTGCTGAAAGTACCTGAAGAGACAAAGGAACTGAGTGGTGGGCAAGGCAAGGGCTGAGTCCATACTGAGACAGAGGAGTCTAGTCTGTAAAGAGAAATAACTGGAACTCTAAGCTACAGACACTCTGCATCCTGCCTTAGTCAATGTTCAGGGTGAGAAATTACTTCTTGAAATCAGTCTCTTTGAGATCTTCAGCTTAGTATGTGTGCTTTGTTTTATTTGTTTAGTAATCTGCTTTGTTCTGTTTGCTATCCTTTATAATCACTTAATCTGCCGTCTGTAGTTAATAAACTTGTTTTGTTTATTATTAAATCCAGTTTGTGCAATTTCTAACTGGAGGTGTGGGGGGAAAGAAGTTGTACATATCTTCCTCCACATTGAGGAAGGGGGCAAATTTTATGAGCTTACGTTGTATAGATTTCTCTACAGCACAAGACAATATTATTTTGTGTGTACTTTTCAGAGGAGAGCTGCACTTGAGTGCTGGGTGATTTCCTAGCTGAGTCTTCTCACAGAAAGCTATTTGCAGACTCTGTGTGACTCTACTGTTGATGCGTCCTTACCTGCATTGTGTGCTGCCAGAGGCTGGAAAGCCTAATTCAGCAAAACAGGGAGAGGGAGCCCAGGCTAGTGGAGCAGGCAGGCTCAGTCAAATCTCAGTACATCAAGTGGCATCCCAGAAGGGAGGGGGTCTAACCCATCACAGTCTTGTTATAGAAAATTGTTTAAGAAACAAGTAAGAAGGAGATAGAAAGACTGAATTAATTTAAACAAAATGGGCTTTCCTGGTACCTCTGTGTTAAGATGACTGGTAAACAAGAGTAATACAGGAGCGATAATCAATGAACCAAAACTGGTTTTGGAAATTAGATCTAGTTTGTGGCAAAATAATGAGGGGATGGACTATTCCACCCATCACTCTCTTTTGAGGTCCTTAAAAGAAAAGAGATTTGGGAGGATGAAAATCAGCAGAGGAGAAAATTGGCTATGGCAATGCTGGCTAACTGAAAGATGAGAGAAAAGACCTTTGAAAAATCAAGGCCTAGATGTCTCAAATGAGGCGCTCAAAATTAGTTGATATCTTTGACAATTTTAGCCTTATGTCTCTGCCTCAGTTCCATGCAACATGGGGATAATTTCTTCTTTGCAGGCAGCGTTATAAGTTTTGACAAATGTTAGTAAATTCTTCAAATCACAGCGTTTGGAATTAGCACAATTTTAAAATTTGGTCACTCTCTTATTTTTAAATTAGCAGCTGTAAGTTCATTTAAAAAAGGAGTGGAGAAACAAAAAGGAGGGGAGAAAACCTAAGTTCAAATTTCCTTATGTGGAAATGTTTCTGGAGGAATTTAGACAAATACAATGGCGTTTATGAAGCGCTGAAATACTTGTGAAAGCAGCACAGAAAACCCCCTGAGAAAATGAATAAGTCTGCATTCAGTGTAGTGTTTGAATGGTGAGGCCCTGGGCAGTACATAATACATGGGGGCCACACATTGAATGATAAAAATAAAATTAAACAGTGGATAGCTACCTGTTCAGTAAGCACTCTCCTCCCCGCAAATTGAATGGGGCAGAAGTTTTGGGGGACAATACTATGGGATCATGGAATTAAAGACTCTACTATAATACATATGCAAAAGGGGGCTGAATTAAGGGTGCACAGGCAACCCTGATCCTGGCATTTCCTGACTTTAGGTAGGGTATGTAATATATTTTATATGGTGCTTAAGCACAGCACTGAATCCACCCAGGAAGCCCTTTCAAGGTTATTTAACTTAAACCTCCAAAACAGCCACTTCTCTGAAATGTTCAGATGGGCTAATTACCCAAACATACAAGGGCACAGATGCTCTCAACCCAAACTACTACAGAATTACTGGGGTTTGCAATAACACCAGCAAACTATTATACAACACCCAGCATAAAAGAGTAATGCCCTTTCTAACCCAAACTTGTGTTTGTATATGTTCCCCCGTGCCTCCAGCTGGCATATGATGAGGGTGGCTCATACACAGCAGAGGAGACCCTAATCTCCCCTTAGCCCTTTTCCCCATCAGTGTGTCTTTCAAACACTAGTAAACCTTCTCCAGATGCAGATGTTTCTTAAACCAAGATGGGTTTGTTGCCAGTGTGTGTGCTGGGAAGAGAGGGATGTATGTGGCATCCTAAGGACATGTGTACTCTGGAACCGCCTGTATCTTCTGGGCATGATGCACAGAGGTCTCCCTCCATGGAGAAGTTCAGCATCCACACCCCAGCAACTACAAACTTCTGTAATGAGAGCAGCAGCTCCCTGGGAGGGGTCAGTGGAGAGGTGGGTTGGGATGCCTCAAGTTCTGTAACCATTCAGGACAATGCCCCTGCTTCACAACACCTTTATCCCAGAGTTCCCACAAGCACTACATGTCTGGTTTTAGGTGTAAAGAGCTGCTTTGCTCATTTAAAAGCGGCTCAAGGATTTAGGGTTTGTTCCAAGCTCCCTTTTTGGACATTTTCAATCTTTTTAATTCTTAAAAGTTCTAGATACTGTAATGACTCTACTGAGAAGCCATAAGTCAGCAGAGAGCAGTGTCATGAATCTGCTAGGGGTGAACCTATTTCTGCTCTTCTTCTGACTTCTTCCACTATGGAAGGGGATAGTAGCAGTAGTGCAAGAAAGGCAGCTGTTCCTAGTGCCTGGCACTAGTGATTAACCAGGAGTTTCTGGCATTGCCTGTGTGTGGCTGTGTCTCCGTTTGAGGTTTCCAGGGGTCTTGTACATAAGAATACCATAGTACAAGTAAAAACATTACACCATAACAGGATTCCATGACATCACTTTCTCCCCAACACTGAAAATCTGCCTGTTGCAAGGCATCAAAATCAATCATCATTTAGCTAAATGTGATGAGCACCAATACAATGTAAAACATTAAGGTCTGCACATTCTTCACAGGGTGATGGAACATAGAATAAATCAGATATTAACAAGCACATTTGACCATTATGCATTCTGTGTTTCCAGATACATCAACAAACTATTGTACAGTGAGTATTCATCCATGACCATTACACACATGAGGTATATTCCAGTACCTCTTCTGGTAAGTGTGTCCTATGTACACCTAGAATAAGTACACACTTTTGTATGTATTACACTCTGGGACTGATTCTGATTTACACTAAGGCCACTTTACATCACTCAGGCAGTGTAAAAGGACCTTAAAGTGGGGTGTAAATAATAGTCACACAATATTAAGGGCCTTTTACATAGTCTGAGTACTGTATAGAGGCCTACAGGTATGTCTACACTTTGAGCTGGGGGTGTAAATTCCATCTTAAGGAGAGATATCTGGACTAGCTCTAGTTGAGCTAGAGTGCTAAAGATCAAGTGTAGACACAGTGGCACGAGTGTTGGGAGGGACTAGCTATCTGAGTACAATCCCATCTGAGATGCTAGGCACATCTTGGGGCACGTAGCCCATCGTGCTGCTATGGCTACCCTCTATTTTTAGCATACTAGCTCCATCAGAGCAAGCCTGGGTATGTCTCCTCATGCTGGCATTTTCACCACCTCCTCAAAGAGAAGACTTACACTCAGTCAAAATGAGAACCAGGCTCACTATGTTCCATGTATACCTACAATCAGTACACATTCTCTCTGGTATCTGCATACATTTACAGCCTCTAAAAGGTTCAGGTATGTTCTGAGTAAATGTATAACTATTGCACATACTGAGTGTGTGCATGCACATATATGCACTATATACATCTACACTGACTCCATGTTCTTTCACAAAGGGCTTCTCTGCACAATCATTTAGTTCACAGCCAGGTGGGAGGTGAAGCTAGCCTGCATTAGATTGCCACAGATTAACTATCTTTGTGGACCCTGCTGACTCCCATTAAAAGTTGGTTAATGGACTTTGTTCTACTCCTTTTTCAAAGAGGAGTAAATCAAAGTGTATTAATGAACTGTGGTCATTTTATAGTCTATGGTCTAGTGGTTAGGGCACTCACCCAAGATACAGGGACATGAGTTCAAATTCCCACTTTGTCTGATGGGGAGCAGGGACTTGAATACAGGTTTCCCATCTCCCAGCCGAGTACCCTAAACACTAGACTATAGGGTATGTCACTCAAATATTTAAATATTCACTGGAGCCAGGACTCTCAGGTGAGTGTGCTAACCACTAGGCTATAGAGTCAGTCTTACTGTCTCTCTGGCATCATTATTATTTTAGTGTTTAGTGGAACAACTTCAGCAGGGTAGATTCAGAAGGACTTACTGCAGTTGTGAGGGAACTTACCTGGGAGCCGGGAGACATGTTCAAGTCCCTGCTCCACATCCAGGTCTCCCACATTTTGGGTGAGCGCTCTAGCCACTGGGCTACACATTAATAAGAGGGGATACTACCACCATCACACTCCTCCTCCCTAGCCTCTGTTTGTCAGAGGGTGGAGATGGATGGCAGGAGAGAGATCACTTGATCTTTACCTGTTAGCTTCACTCCCTCTGGGGCACCTGGCATTGGCCACTGTCGGTAGACACAATACTGGGCTAGATGGACCTTTGGTCTGACCCAGTATGGCTGTTCTTATGTTCTCCAACTGTATTTTGCGTGTGTGTATGGGGGGGGTTAGGTGGCAGCTGAGGTCGGGGGAGGATCTAAGTCCCTTTGTACATCTAGTTACCAGTTTTGAAAATCCTACCCTCAGTACAACTTTAACAAGTATACATCCTAGGAGTATGTGTGTTTTGGGTACATCAACACTATCTACAACTTATCTGGTGTTCTAGAGACCTCTACAACAAACGTGCACTCAGATACTGCAATGATGAGCATGGTATAAGAACCTATGTAAAAGAGAACAAAATAAAATTGCTGTGTGTGTGTGTGTTTTTTTCTAGGTACATATTTTCCACTGTATGTTTCCCTGTAGTGGAATACAATGTTTCTAAAACCCTTCTCATTTTGTTGTAAAAGATTTTTCATCATTTATTTTTGCATCACCAACTTTACCATCCTCACATTTCCTTACCACTCTACTAAGCTTCTCCAGTTTGATCAGGGTACACTCTAGTCAGCTCCCACAATCTTCCTGGCATCTTATGGCTACCCTATAACTCAGCAACCCCATGACGTCCAGGATTAGATTTCAGAGTCCTCGATCGGCCCATTCAAAAATATTTTGATGGGAGCCAGTGGCAAGTCCTTATTGAGGAGGATGAAGTTTTGGACTGGGTACTGCTTTGCTTCTACACTGGAGCGTGTTCTATAGCATTTCGTCTCTGTGACCTGAGTCTTGGCCATCCCTGTGTCGGAGTCCCAGGCCTGGCCCCGCCGGAGCTTCTTGAAGGTGTTACGGAAACCTTCAGTACTAAAGTAGTAAATTAGGGGGTCCAGAGAGCAGTTCATGCTGGCCAACAGCACCGTGACAATAAGCACCTGGCGCACGGAGTCCCGAACTGGCGGCTCAGCTTGGATCACGTGGGCCTTTATCATCCCATAGGCTGCCAGAGTTGTGTTGTAGGGCACAAAGCAGATGATGAAGATTACCAAATTCACCACGAGCAGGCGTATAGTCTTCTGCTGGCGCAGGCTCTGTGTCTCGCTGGCCTGGCATAGCTTCTGGAAGATTCTAATTGAACAGTATGTCACAGAGGTCAGTGGCAAGAGGAAGCCCAGGATTTCAGCCAGGATGACCAGTGGGAAGATGCCCTTCTGCCACAGGCCATCACTGAAGCTTTCGAAACACAGAGCGATGGTCTGGTTCCCTTTGATGCAGGAACTTGACCTATGTACACCAGCAGCCGGAACAGATCCCACCAGGATAAGCACCCACACCACCAGGCAGAGCAGCCGGGCCAACTTGGGCCGCCGAAGATGGCGCCAGCGGAGTGGGTGGACAATGGCAATATAGCGATCCAGGTTGATGCACATGAGGAAGAGGCAGCTGCCATACATGTTGATCTGGAAGAGGGAGCCAGACACCTGGCAAAGGAAATTGCCAAAAGGCCAGTGCTGGCTGGAGTAGTAATAGAGCCGTAGTGGCAATGAGAGTGTGAAGAGCAGGTCACTTACTGCTAGGTTGAACATATAGATGCTCACCACAGACTTGAGGTGCAGGTAGCGCAGGAAGACCCAGAGTGCCATAACATTGAGGATCAAACCTGCCACAAAGATCAGGCTGTACCCAACCAGGTGCAGCCGGTGGTTGGAGCTGTAATCTTTGCATTGGTCCAGACTTTGAGAAATGCTGTCATTTGACATGCCCAGCAGAACCTGTAGAGATCTCAGTGATGTAGCTCAGTCCACTGACAGGCAAATGAGGCACAACAAGGGGCATGGAGGGAGATCATTACCCTCAGGGGAGCAGGAGTCAGGTCATTCCCTGCCACCCCTCGGAAGTGGATGGGTGTCTCTCTCTCTGCAGATTCTGTCACCAGCTCTTCAATGGATCTCCTGGTATCGGTGGTTTGGAGGTCAATCACTGGTTACATTTCACAGGTTCTTTCCAGCAGTTGTGGTGAAGTGGATGCAATGTCAAGTTCCTGCCAGATGTGGAATCACAACACAGTTCCTGATCAGAATGAAAAATCAAGAAGGATGAGTTTAGTTTGTAATGGAGTAAAAGCTCCAGGGTGTTGACTTCTGCCCTTAGTACACACAGAGAAAGAAGGGAAGGAGCAGAAAGATAATAGAAGGGGATGGGGCAGAGTGGTGAGGGGAGGCAGGGTAAAGTCTAAGGTAAGGTTGAATGATAAACAATTTCTTACTGAATTTCTGCACTGTTCCCCTGATTGAAAACAAGCCTGAGCTTCAGAGAAATGATAAACGTTTGTCCCGATTAGAATTTATGCTCCTGTTTTAATTTCAGTCCACACAACTGTAAATGCTAATCTAGGTGCTCCATGGACATTTGTTCCAGGACACAAATTTAGCAGTTTACCCTAATCTAAACAAACCCACAGGGTAAAAACTGATGTACATATCCTCCCTGCATGCAGACATGAAGAGATGCAGTAAATGAAGGTTATTTATCAGTGACCGTGTAGGCTCATCTCAAAGAAATAGACTGTTATGCAGGGGATTGGGCAGACACACCATCTCACTGGAGCTGTTGGGTGCGATAGCCGCCTGCCATTCAGACTAAATGAGGGAACAATTTAATATCACCTTTGTCTGGTGATAGCTCGAACAAGGAAAGCCACTGGCTAAGGACTAGACTGCCTGCAAGCCTGTGCAGTCCAAGGGGTTTCCCAGAGGTCTAATAAAAACACAGGGGTGGGGGATTATTTTGATTGCAGGTGTGTGTGTGTGTGTGTGTGTGTGTGTGTGTGTGTGTGTGTGTGTGTGTGTGTGTGAGAGAGAGAGAGAGAAAGAAAGAAAAAAGCAGGAGAAAAATACACAAGAGAAGCACACAAAGAAGGTATCAAGGAAGCCTCAGAGACAGTCAGAGAAGTACTTGTAGCATGCACATGAGAAAAAGCTATGAGAGAGAGCTCTTGGGTAGAGCACTGGTTAAAATAAGGCTTGGAATTATCTCCTACAGTTTGATTCCTACTGTGGTCAGGGAAAACAAGACTTTGTATGTTCTTGGTAAATTAACAGGATTTCATCAAAGAAGTACCTGACTCTATCTTCAATTTCTCCTAGCAGAAATGGCCTACATGATCCTGAATAATAGCTAACCACTCAGGTCAAAATGAGACAACCCAGTTGGGCATGTGCAGCAGACCAATGACACCTTCTGCAAGCAACCCCTATAGTGGCATCTGTGCGCTTTCCCCTGGGGTTCCCAGCATTCAGGAGATGAGAACATAAGAGAGACAGGGGACCCCAAACATCTCAGTTCTTTCCCCCCTGAACCTCAGAGCCTGGTGGAGCAACAGGTCTTTGAGGAAGAGGGGAAGTGGGCAGCTAATGTGAATATGCAAAGGCTCCTATCAAGGAAATTCATTTATTGGTAAACAAACAGAGGCTCTCCACCTTACAATAACAGGAGTTCTTCAAGATGCTTTGTCCATGCAGGTCCTACTGAATGGCTGCATTTTCATGAGCTCTGAATATTTTTGGCCAGCAGCATCTGCTGAGTTTGCATATGTTCCCACTCCTAAAGGTATAAAGAGTGCAGCAGCCCCTACCACCACTCAGTTCCTTCACTACTACAAAACATCCCGCTAAAGGACTCCATATCAGTGGGGAAGGAGGGCAGGTCATGGGATCCATGTGAACAAAAGCATCCAGTTATTGTAAGCTAAATAGCCTCTCTTTCTTCCTCAAGATTTGTCTGCCCAGATCCCACTAGAGGTATGGGGGAATCACAAGTCTCAAACATGGGTCTCCAGCCAGTCCTCAGCCTGCAGCTACCACCCAGCAGGTCACTGGTACCGGCAGGGAGTGTGGCCTGGGGGACTCTAGTTCACCTTCGGCATCTCCCACAAAGCTCCCAATTGGAGATGTCCGGCCTCTCTGATTAGCTCAGACTCACAATTTAAGCTAGAAGGAGACACAGAAATTTGTCTGAGCAACTATGTGCATCCCTGGCTGGCTGCTACATTGGACACTGCCTTCTCATCTGACTCCCAAGCCCTGGCTTATTCCTGCCTTTCTGTCCTGTTCCTGGTACCTGCACTTCTGTCTTGTTCCAGATCCCTGCTTCTTAGTTCCAACTGCTGTCTACTGACCACAGCTCTGACCAGTGGCTTGATTCCTGGCTCTGACTCCGGCTCCAAGCCTTGGCTCAATGCTGGACTCTGATACTTGGATTGACTCCCAAATTTGTTTCCATCACTGACCTCCAGTTCCTGGCTTCTGACTCCTGTTTTGGCCACTAGACATGATCGCCATTGCTCAAACCATGAGGTCTGATTGCCTACGTTCCAGTCTACAATAGTTTGCTCAGCCCACCAACCCCTCTGAGTTGGGTCCAGCCACGTGTGGACCCAGCAGAGCACCTCCCTCCCCAAGGAGTGTTGGTGCTCTATGAATAGGTGCTCCACCTCCAAAACAGACAACCAAGTAATGCAGGTGCAGATGGCAGAGCTGGTTGCTGAGAATCAGGAATTGCAGGGGCCAGTCCATCAACTCTGTGCAGAGAACAATGCACCTGGGCCTGCTACTGACCACGTCCTGACCTTAGCCAGGCCCTGTTATCCCCTCCCAGAGTGCTTCAGTGGGGATTGTTCCAAATTTCGAGGCTTCATGAACAAGTGCTGCCTATCGTTCTTGTTTTACCCTCAAATATATTCATCCGACCAGGCCAAGGTAGGCCTGGTAGTCAACCTGGCGATTGGAGAGGTGTTGGCCTGAGCCTCTTTCCACTGCAGGCCAGTGGTCAGGTGCTGTTTAGCTGGGACTTTTTCTAGCAGGCACTATCAACCATCTTTGGTGACCCAAATTGTGCGCTCTCTGCTAAGCAGAAACTCTAACAGGGGTTTAGGCACAGCTGCCTCCAATGCAGCACACTTCTGTCATCTCACATTGGACATGGAGTGGAATGAGGCTGGACAGGTTAAAGGAGAAGTTAGCTAGAGTTGGGACCCTGATGGATCTGGTGCCTTTATCAATCTTGTCATCCAGATTGACAGTTGGCTGCATGAACAGTGGGAAAAAAGAAGATAGGTAGTATCGGACCGATGCCCACTGCTGTTGGGTCCCACTCTGCAAGTTGAGCCCATGCCAGTCGATTTGGCCTGCCAACTACTCGCCCACAAGTAAAGAGAGTGCTGGCAACATTTTAACCTGAGTCTCTACTGTGGTGAACTGGGTCATGCAATACTGATTGCTCCTTGAGGAGCCCAGATAGGAGAGAACTAGGAAAATGAGCCAGCCCAGGCCTGGTAAAGGGCACTGGCCTGAGCACCTTGACAAAGCATTCCTGGCATTCAGCATGCATTCCATCGACCAACGCCACGTCTGCAAGTACTGGATGAGCTGTATGTCCCAGAGTGCTCCCTTCCAATCTCTCTGCAGCAGGCTGTCATTAACTTGGGTGCAGTGGATGACTGTTGATCTGGATGCAGTCCAGACCCTGCAGATTTCCCTAAGGCTCAAGCCTGTTCCAGACCTAGTAGAGATCACTGCGCAAGGGCACCAAGAGATGCTGCAGTTCAGTGCCATTCACTCCCCCCATTGTCCCCTGATCCCGAGAATTTCTTGGCTGACCCTCCATAATCTTCTCATTCAATAGCATGAACTAAAGGCCAGCTTCTCTTCAGAATACTGCTGGCAGCACTGCTTGTCCCCAGGAAGTAGAGAGCACATGGTAGAGCCCTGATGGTCACAAACCGGAGTAGCTGGTCTGACACACTCCCCTGCTGATTCCAAGTCTCAGCTTCCTCTCCAGTACAGTGACTTTGCCACTGTATTTGAAAAAAAAAGACATCCTACCTCTGCATGGGGATTATGACTGCCCAGGTGAACTGCAGCCAGGAGCGAACATTCTGTACAGTTACATTTGTGCCATATCTGAACCTGAACTGGCTGCCCTGTGAACCTACCTGCAGGAGAACTGGGCTGAGGGCTTTATTCACAAGTCCACCTCACCTACTGGGCAACAATCCTCTTTGTTAAAAATAAAGATAGTAGCCTCCAACTTTGCATGGACTACCAAGCATTGAATCAGGTCACAGTTAGGAACTGATACCCCGTCTCTAATTCCCAAACTATTGGACCACATGAGGGATGCCTGAATATACACAAAATTGGACCACTGATGGGCACATAACTTGGGGATGAGTGGAAGATAGTCTTTCAAAAATGCTATGGACATTTTGTATAGCTTGTGATGCCTTTTGCTTTAACCAATGCCCCTACCCAATTTCAACATTTTATTAACAATGTGTTCTGGGATATTCTGGACCAGTATGTGCTGGTACATCTGGATGACATACTTACAGACAGTGTTGAACACCACACCATGCACATCTGTTCTGTCCTTGGAAGGCTATGCCAATATCGCCTCTACCCTTAGTTGAAGAAATGTGATTTTGGTCAGGCATCCATACACTTGTTCTGGTTCATCTTATCCCCAAGGGTATTGAGATGGACTCTCATAAGGTGAAAGCAGTCCTTGACTAGGCAGCTACACAGAACATCTGAGAACCGTGGCACTTCCTGGGATTCATGAATTTCTATTGGCGATTCATCCCAATGTACTCAGAGCACATCACCCCCCTCCCTGCCCGTCAACCCCTGCACTGACCTGCCCTCCTCCCAGAAAACCACCCAGCTCTGGATGGATCAAGTTGTCTGCTCCATTGCCTCCCAGAGGGCATCATCTCTGATCATGGTACGCAATTTATCTTCTGCTTCTGGCATGAAGTTCTCTGGATGTTGGGCATTCTTGCCTTTCTCTCCTCCACTTATCATCCTCAGTCAAACAGTCAGGCAGAAAGAACAAACCAAATTTTGGAACAGTACTTACAGTGCTATATAAACCACCACCAGGATGACTGGTGCTCACTACTACCCCATGTGGAGTTCACGTACTATAACACCGAACAATTGTTTACTACAGTGGTTCACAAACATTAGCAACCCAAGAACCCTCATTCTGATTTAAATTTAAAACTCTGCAGCTCTTGATTGGGTGCAACAGATCCATTGGACCAAGATGATCTAAAAACCCACCTAGAGGAGGCCAGAAGAAGCTACAAGCAATATGCGGCCCGTCAATAACAAGAACGGTCCACTTTTTCCATAGATCAGATGGTGTGGCTTTCAGCCAAACATCTGCATGCGGACAGGCCATCTGGTAAACTAGATTACTAGTTCCTGGCCACCTACTGAATTTGCTGCCAAATCAGTCCACTTATTTCAAACTCCTCCTGCCCTGATCCCTGCAAATCCACCCAGTGTTTCTTGCATCGCTTCTAAAGCGCCATATACAGGACATGTTTTCTCACCAGTCTCAACTGGCCATCCCCCCTACCCTCCCCAATATATGTTCAAGGCCATGACAAATATGTCATCCATTATATCCTTGATACAAGAATGAAACAGGGTAAACTCTGCTATTTGATTGAGAGAGTTACAGTCCCAAGGAATGCTCCTTGTAACCCATAGAAAATGTCCATACCCTGACCTAGTAAAGACCTTCCACAAGAACCATCCTGGAAAACCCAGCCCACTGACAACTGGAGGGCACCCTATGTGGGGAGTGTTATGAGGGATCATGAGTCTCAAACGCAGGTCTGTGGGTCCCCAGGCAGGCCTCAGACCACAGCTACCACCTGGCAGCTCACTGGTACCAGCAGGGAGTGTGGGCTGGTGGACTCTAGCTCAACATAAGCACCACCCATGAAACTCCTAATTGAAGAAGCTGTCTAACCTCTCCTATTGGCTCAGATTCACTATTTAAGTCAGAAGGAGGCAGAAAAAGTTGTTTGAGCCACTAGGTGTATCCTTGGCTGGCTGCTACATCAGACCCTGCCTTCTCTCCTGACTTCCTGTCCTGTTCCTGCACTCCTGCCTTGTTCCAGATCCATATTTCTTCTCCCCACCCCGGGCTCCTAGCCCTGGCTCTGACACTTGGATCAATTCCCAACTACGACTCTGACCCTCGGCTTGAGTCCCAACTCTGTCTCCGTTACTGACCTCCAGTTCCTAACTTGCCCTTGGCTTGTCTCCTGATTCTTTACTCTGGCTCTGACCCTTGACTTCACTCCTGGTTCCTTGCTCCAGCTCTGACCTTTAGCTCTGACTCCCAGTTCCTGTTCTTGACTCTTTTCAAGGTCTCTTTTATGAGCCATCCCAGGAGAATAGGGGGAGAAAAATATCTAGTAACAGAACTTCTACTGTCATAAGAAAATGAAGTTTCAGATGCTAAACTTCCAATAGTGGGGAAGTTCTCAAGTATTGTGCTACAGGGTGACTAAATACACTCTTGTTGTCCATTTCTAGATGGTGGGCTGAAATAACTGCAAGGTGAACCTTTGCTGAAGATATGGATAATTCCAGTGATTTGAGATGCAATATGTATTACAGGATTGCTGACATTGGGCCTGCTGTTGGAGAGAGGTTAGTATTGCTGACATTGGGCTTGCTGTCGGAGAGAGGTTACTATTGGTCACCCACAGCAAAAACCTTCGCTGCAATGAGAGCAGACTTCTTTTGTAATTCAGCAGGATCCCCTGAACTTGGGCTGAGCAATGAAGTCCCATAGCCCAAGTTGCAAAATGCAGAGACTCTTAGGATGTTGAATTTGTGTCTCCCTCTGAATTAGTAAATCCAGCGAAACTGGGAGGAACAGAGGATTCTCATGATAGATCTGCAGCAATTCAGAATACCACCATTGTCTGGTTCATGCTGGTGCAATGGGTTGTCCTGTCTGATTCTCCATAGCACCCTTGGGTATTAAAGCAGAGGTTTTCAACCTTTTTTCCCCATTTGAGGACCCCTAAACAATTTCAAATGGAGGTATGGACCTCTTTGGAAATCTTATACCTAGTCTGTAGACAATTGGGGGTCCACGGACCACAGGTTGAAAACTACTGTATCAGAGAATTAGTGATAGGCATTGAGAAGACTGTTCCCCAATCCAGGAAGAAAGTATCCATTACTGACTGGGCTTGCTGTCCAGTAGAATCTCTTGGATTTGGCATTGTAACTTTGCCACCCAAATTTATGAAATATTCAGTTTGCTACTGACTGAATTAGAGATAACTCATGTTTGGTCATGAAGGTTTCAGCTCTGCTTTGTAGAATGCAGCTCATTCTGCTCAGAAGGAGTTTTTTGGGCTGAATCCCGATTTCTTAGAAAGGGATGGAATTGGGGGAGGAGCAGAGTACCTCTCTCAGCAGGACAACCTTTGGAACCATAGACAGGACATGGTCACTGGTTCTGAACCAACATTTTTTTCCCTCTTATCCAGAGTTAGGGGTTGACAGGAATCCCAGACCTGGTTTCTTAGACCCTGAAAGGAACTCAGAGCAGAAGATGGTCTCTTACAGAGCCCTGAAGTCCTTAGTTGTCTAAGCTTATTCTGCTAAAGTCCCCAAGACATCTAAAATTTCTGAATCTGGACATGTACACAGCTATCCAAGTCCTGACACTACCCAGCTGGCCAGCACCTAACATGTGTAAACCCCAGCAGGATTCACAAACTAGGAACTGCCCTGCCTATCTGGCCTTCAGGGCTCACTTCAGTAGTCATGCTTTGATCACATTTATCTAAATCACACAAAATGGACAGAGGAGGCCTAGTGTTTAAGGCAGAGGTGGGCAAACTTTTTGGCCTGAAGGCCACGTCGAGGAATAGAAATTGTATGACCGGCCATGAATGCTCACAAAATTGGGATTGGGGCGCTGGCGGGGGTGAGAACTCTGGTTGGGGGTGTGGGCTCTAGGGTTTTGGAGAGCAGGAGGGGGGATCAGGGCTGGGGCAGGGGGTTGGGGCATGAGGAGAGGCTCAAGCAGCAGGCTCTGAGCAGCACTTATCTCAAGTAGCTCCCGGAAGCAGTGGCCCGTCCCTTCTCCAGCTCCTATGCGTGGAGCAGCCCCTGACCCTGCTAGTGCTGGAGCGGGCCCGTGCAGCTGCTTCGGGAGCCACATGGTGTGGCCCCTGACCCTGCACCCCAACTGGAGCTCACGGGTCATCTTAAAATGGCTTGCAGGCCAGATCCGGCCCACGGGCAGTAGTTTGCCTGCCCCTGGCCAGGGGCATTAACCTGAGAGGTGGGACACAAGTTAAAATTCCTGCTCCACTGTAGGTGTTGGAACTAGTGGTATGTGGGGGTGCTGCAGCACCCCCTGGCTTGAAGTGGTTTCCATTATATACAGGGCTTAGTTTGGTTCAATGGCTTTCAGCGCCCCCACTATACACATTGTTCCAGCGTCCCTGGGCTCCAGGTCAGGCAGAGGGAGGAACTTATTCTGGGTTTCCCATCTCCTGGCTGAGTGCCTTAACTACCCAGTCTAAAGGTTCCATAGTGGGTTACTATAACCTAACCTTACATATCTAATACCTGGTTGCAAAAACATTTTCAACAAAGTCAGCAGAATAATCAACAAAGTCAATGACAGAATGAGGCAGAGGCTTCAGGTCTGCAGCTGAAAGGATCAGAGGCATATGGAAAGTGCAGCCTCATTTTATACCCTTTCCTGCGTAGAGCTGTGAGGGAGGGGGTGAACAGGCTCCTCAATGGGCAATGGTTCTACTGGTCTATTGGACTTTGAGTGGATCTCCAAGTGTGACTGTGCAGAGGTCACTTGATGAAGATCATCATCAATAATGTAAGCGGCTGCTTTCACTTGAGGATCCCAAAGCACTTAACATTTAATTAACAGAGTCTCATGCTACCCATGCCAGTGAAAAAGACAAAGAGTAAGCCGGAATCACCTTGCCCTGACATGCAGCTGTCTCTGGGGTATGACAAAGTATCTGTTTAACAGCAACACAGCACAAGTCTCAAACAGAGAGTGAAGGAGCATCCCATAACCAATTCAAAGCACAGGGGAAATTTAGGAAGGCAAAATGGAATCAACCTAAGCGTGTATTTGACCAGGATAGCAGATGGTATTTAATGTCCACAAAGGGTGAAAGTATCTGTTTTAGCTTAATAACAGATATTTCCAGCTGCCTAGTAATCTCTGGCCCTATAGTGAGGCACTGGGATCAGTACTGACTCTTAGAGGAGCATACACCCTTCTGATTCACCCACAGCAATCACTGCAGAATGGTCTATCAAAGCTCTGATCACATCAGCCCTGCTTCACTTATGAAAACAGGGCTTACAGAGGAGTTATCTGTCTCCATACACACTGCATGCACCTTCTGACACACTCATGTCCACCAACACTCTGTGCCAAGAGCAAAACAAACTATTTTTATCTTAGAGGAAGGAAAACAAATGAAAGAAACAAAGTAAAGTCTCCTGGAGAAAATGCAGTGTCTCCCTGCTGCACAAGGTGCAGCAATCTGTGCTCTGACACTCAGTTTCAATAAGGTCTCCTTATATCACTCTATCCCTGAAAATGCCCTTGTGCAGTGAGCTGTGGTTTTTCACAAAGGCTGATCTAATATTTCCAAACCCAGGAGTTAAAAAACCATGAATCAGCCTCCAAAAAATCATGAGATTATTTTAAAATTATCTCATTATTTTAAAGTCAAAAAAATTGTGGATGCTTTTTAGAGTCATAGAATATCAGGGTTGGAAGGGACCTCAGGAGGTCATCTAGTCCAACCCCCTGCTCAAAGCAGGGCCAATCCCCAAACAGATTTTTTGCCCCAGATTCCCTAAATGGCCCCCTCAAGGATTGGACTGAGAACCCTGGGTTTAGCAGGCCAATGCTCAAACCACTGAGCTACCCCTCCCCGCAAAGTCACTGAGTTTAAGTTCAGAATGGACCACCAGATCATCTTGCCTGACAGCATGTACAGTGCAAGCCACCTGGTTTCTGAGTCTTTAGGTGAGACTTAAGTCACATTTTCCAGCTTTTCTCTGTAGCCATGGGGACTATACATATGTATACAAAAATAAAATTAAATGAAAGCTGTGTTTAATTAAATGAAAGCTGGGTTTCTCTGAGGCACTGGGGCTTTAAGAAAAACACCAAATATCATAATTTTGTAATAAAATTATAAGAGTCGGTAACACCACCAGCCCTCGGCCGCTGAAGGGTGTGTGTGAATCATCCTGTGTCTAAAACGAAACTTGATGAACTTAAGCCTTGGCACCCCATTTGAGTCAATTACATTATCAAAAATTTTTTGCAACTCAAAGGCCTAAACACCTGTATTTGACATGCAGGCTAAGAGTCCCATTTTCATTTCTAGTTCTCTAAAATCATTGGCTCTCAAACTTTCCAGACTACTGTACCCTTTCAGAAGCCTGATTGTTCTTTTGTACCCCCAAGTTTCACTTCACTTAAAAAAACTCCTTGCTTACAAAATCAGACATAAAAATACAAAAGTGTCACAGCACACCAGTATTGGGAAATTGCTGACTCTCATTTTTACCATATAACTATAAAATAAATTGACTGGAATATAAATATTGTACTTACAGTTCAGTCTATAGAACAGTATAAACAAGTCATTGTATGAAAATTTAGTTTGTACTGACTTTGCTAGTGCTTTTTATGTCGCTTGTTGTAAAATTAGGCAAATATTTAGGTGAGTTGACATACCCTAGTTGAGAACCACTGCCCTAAATCACTAGAGAGAAGCACGCTATATTTATAGGCCCAAAGAGCAGGTTTTGGTCACATGCTCAGAGGGTTGCTTGTGTCTGTTGCCCAAAAACTTGCTTCCTGTTGCCTTACCTTTCTCCAAGCAGAGCTGGAAGCAGGTGAATGCCTTGTCCTGATGACCACAGCCGCTGTGGAGACTTCAATCAAGCAATCAAAACTGATGGCAGAGCAGAAACAAAGTGGATGTAGAAAGGCAGATAGGAAACTAGCCCCTGCACCTCCTATCCAATGTAGGACTAAAAGGAACCTGGTAGGTCGCTGAGTCCAGTCCGCTGCTGTTACAGGCAAATCTGTCATATAATCCCAATCCTAAATGTATCAAGATCCATTTTAAAACCAATTAGGTTTCTTTCCCCCTTTCCTCCTATTGGGAGGCTTTTCCAGAACCTCACTCCTCTGGTGATTAGAAACCTCCTTCTGATTTCCAGCCTGAATGTATGCACAGCCTATTTATACCCACTTGTTCTTGTGCCAGCATTGTCGGTTTGGCTTACATAGCTCCTCTCCCTCCCTTTACACCCCAATATATATTTACAGAGAGAAATCCTATCTCCTCTAGCCTAACAAAATGAAGTCTGAAACAAGCCAAGCTCCTCCAGTCTTCTCTCATAAGATTAGGCACTTCATTTCTCTGACCATCCTGGTAGCTCTTTGCTGCACCTGTTCCAGAGTGAATTAATCTTTAGTAAACAGTGGTGACCAGAACTGCAAGCAGTATTCCATCAGAGCCACTACTCCCCCCTAACTCTGCGTACGGCTGCTTTACACGCTCTTCTGTTTTTCTCTCCCTGTCTCCTTCTTTTCCCCTTCTCATTCTATCTTCTTCCTGATGCCCTGCTGGGTTGGCCCCAGGAAATGGACTTTGCTGTCTGCAGGTGGTGTGCCTGCCGAACCACGCTTCTGTGAAAGCAGAAGTGAAAGCAGTTGTGAAATATAAGTAACTCCCTTGATTATGATCGCAGCAGCAGATTCCCTGAAATATGAGGACTCTGGAAACATGCATCTGAAGAATTGGAGTTTTTAACTCATGAAAGCTTATGCCCAAATAAATCTGTTAGTCTTGAAGGTGCCACCAGCCTCCTCGTTGTTTTTGTGGCTACAGACTAACATGGCCACCCCTCTGATACTGGAAACATATGGACACTTTCACTTTTGACCCATTGCTTCTCCTCCCTCCCCAGTTATTCATGGTCAATGGGTGGTGGGGGGGAAGGTTACCTCTCCGTGGATATTTCCAGCTGCTGTAGATGAGAGTGTCAAACGGGGAAGAAATGAGATGGAGGAGAAATTAATCATTAGCCAGCAATCGCTGCACATGGGCCCAGAGACTCCTATCAGTGCACTGGGCTTCCAGTAATCATAGCGCTAAAGAATGAAACCCCTGGAAAGCAAAGCCAGCTGTGTATCCCTGGAATGGAACTGCTGCAGAGGGAGAAAAGCCAGAGGGAGCGATGTAGACAGTGCAAGAATCGGGACTGAGGAGGAGGAAAGAACAACTGGCATCCATCCAAGCGACACCACAGCATGTGTCTGTTTGTCACTAATTGCACACCAAACTGGCACTAGGCTGAATCAGTTGCAGGATGTGAGACTCTGTGCAATGCTTGGAGGGTGGAAATCCAGGGGAAGCAGGAAGCCTGAGAACAGGGGATGCAAGGGAGAGTAGGAGAGTTACTGCCCCTTTCCATAGCCTCTGTATCACTGGTGCCTTTTAGCACTGTGGTCTCATTTTCTGTAGTATCTGTGCCCTTCACCTTGGGGAGGCTGTTGGGACCAGGGAGACACTCCTCTCTGCCACACTCTTGAGCCCTATGCTCTCTCCCCAACGAATCTGTCACTGCCTCCTGCCGTAGTGAGAGCACCCCCTTCTGGGGCTGTGAAGCTATTCCCAGCCCCTGTGGGCTCATCACTGCCTGGACTCTTTCTCTGCTGCTCTCATCCAGTTCCTCCGCCTGTTGGATGTTCTTCCTTGTGTTTGTTTTTCTCATTCTGTATGGCCCTTGTTCGGCTGTCACTGCCTCCTGATTCAGTGGGTGACACTGCGGGGATGTATGTCTCTGCTGCTCATAAATCCTGTGAGGATACAATGGCAGCCCAGCCACTGATCTCATCCAGCTTCATTTTAGTGCTTGCTTTTTTGAGCCAAACCCCCTTTCCTGCTTCCTTGTTGCTGGGATCTTTGTTCTTACTACTTTTAGTGTCTTTTGAATTACCATTGAGAAGCCAGCCCCACTAAAGGCTTTTGGAGAGAGAGAGAGAGAGATACTGGGGAGGAGTCAGCACTTCACCCCTTACTAGGCAGTGAGAGTCTTTAACCCCTATGTGGGAACAACCCCCCACCACTACCACACCCACACCCACACCCAAACCCACACCCACACACACAGTTGTGTTAGCTGAGCACAGCAGCCCATGCCCCACCATGTGCATTCCAGGTAGTGGGATCTTTGTGAGTCCCTAATTTTGGTACATAGTTCTCTGCTGTCCCTGTTAGAAAGTTTTACCCACCTCTCTGATTTTCTGACACTTCAGCCCATGAGCTGCCATTCTTGTGCTGTCCCAGGCAAGGTCAGGAAGCTGTATCATGGACCCTCAGCTCACCAGGGAAAGCAGCATAACCACCTGCATTTCCTCACCTCCCCACCCCCTGTCTGAGTTGGCAGCAGGTAAGACCAGCTTACTGGGGGCGTGCTAGAGGTTACACCCTGGAGCTGCAGATCCCAACATGTCTTTGGCCTGGGAGTTCAGTCTCAGAACAGATAAAACCAAGACTGGGAGGAGGGAAGAAGAAACAGAGAGACGGAGACATGAGAGTTGGGGGCAGGGGGCTGCAAGCACTATCCAGCCCTATTTGTACGGCAGGCAATTTCAGTAAAGCCTGTGACCAAAGGACTACCTCATATGTGTGACATGAAACCTCAGCCAGAGTCAGAGGTATAGCCATTTGTAATTAACTACATGAGGAATTAAACCTTCCTTAGCCTATAGGAGGGTGGGCGTTTCCCAGTCCTGTTTAGAGGAAAAAACTTTCTCTCAGGATGTTCCTGCTCCCAGCACACAAGGGTTAAATTTGCCTAATCTCTCAGTGGTTCCACAGTGCAGGGTTTTGCGGTTTTTTTTTTTTTTTGGAGGGGGGCATATTTACCAACCTAGACCATGTCAGTTTTCACAAATAGCCCACCCAGGAACAGGGAGAGGTATTACCCCTACCCCATTTCCAGGCAGTCCCTTCAACTCAGGCTGGTGGGGGCGGGACGTGGCGGGGGAGAGAGCTGCCAGGGAAAGAGTTAAGAGAGCCAGAAAGCAGCAGCCTGAGCTGTGTCTGTTTGCTGTAGCCATGAGGGTTGCAGGACAGAAAAGAGGAATCTCTAGCCTGGAGGAGCCAGATGAGAGAAAATCACCAAGAAAGGCAGCTGGGAGGTGAAGGAGGCCCAGACGAGCACCAACTCTCCTTGTGCGTCACTCTTGGGAACCAGCACTGGGACTCGCTCTCGCTTCCCAAAGGAACTGGTGGTAGAAAAAGATGCCAGAGAACTGAATCACCATGTAACAGCGGATTGGGTGCCACTGGGACCTCACTGCATAGAGGAGCCTATTAGTTACCAATAGGGTCTCACTCTACTCCCTTGCTGGCTTGTGGGCAGCGTGAGCTGCAGGGGAGAGAGAGCAAGAGGATAAAGCATTCATCCGAGGAGTAGACTTAAAGAATCTGCATGTGGAATTGTGGGTACAGGGGCTGCTTGCTGTTCATGCTGAACTCCACCATGTGAGCCACCTTTTTGGGAGAGCTGTCGAGGAGCCCCTGTCCTGTGCTTCTGACTCTCCAGTGATGTCTCACAATCCCTAGAGGACAGTGGCACTGTAGATGCCCTTACAGTGCTAACCTGGGGCTCCTGTGCTGACAGGCACCCAGAGACAGCTCATGGTTGTTGTGGAGGGTGGGGGTACTTGCTCTCCGCAGTGCTGGACTGGGACTGCCCTGGAAGTGACTTTCTGGCACCAGGCGCTGGGGAAGAGGGAAAGGCATTTGTGCAGCTAAGGCAGAGGGACTGTGGCTAAGATTTCTCCAGCAAGAAGATGGAGATTGTCCAGCTGTATGTTGTGTTGATTTCTGTGTGGCACATCCGTGCTGTGACCTGGCTGTAAGTATGGTGTGGGCTGGAGCTTGCGTGACCTAACGGTCCCCTAGGGTGGCTGAGGGACCCTAATCCCCACGAGACAATAGGCAGATCTCACAAGAAAAGGGAGGTGTAGGAGACCCCAGCACCCCAAAGAGATGCTGGGGGATCCCCTGGGGTGGGTGGAAGTCTGATCACATGGGGAGAGGGAGTCTGAATATCCCTATGGGCTCTTCTAAGAGTGAGGCTATGAAGGGGAATTTTACCCTTTGAGCTATTAGCGTGTCCATAGCCCATCTCTGAGCGTGGCTAACTCCGTCTATCCCTCTGTGCAGGTACCTGGCAAAGCAGCCCTCCCTGCGAGGGACCCTGCAAGATTCCAGTGCCTGTGACGGTTTGAAGGGCCTGGCGGAGGAGCAGGTGCGAATCTGCCAGCGGCAAGCGGAAGCCATGGACTCAGTGAAGCACGGAGCAGAGCTGGCCATAGAGGAGTGTCAGCACCAGTTTCACAACCGTCGATGGAATTGCTCCACTCTGCAGGGGCTACAGGTCTTTGGCAAGGTTGCCATACAAGGTCAGAGGTCAAGAGTTAGGCAGATCTATGCAGTACAAGGAACATTTACCATCAGTGCCCAACTTCTTGGCTCATGTCCAAACCCCAACCTAATGCTCACACTAAACCTAACTTTTAAACCTTCACCCTAACCCCAAACCAAACCTTAACCTTACCATGCTTATCTTAATTCTAATAGTAAGTAGAACACTAAACTAACACTAGTACTCCGGCTAAACCACTCCCTAAGTCTACCCCTAATGTTCACTCTGACTCCAATGGTCAATCAGACACTGATCCTAATGCTCACCTAGACTATTCATCCTAATGGTCAAGCATACTATTAAACCTAATGCTCACCAAACCCAAAGGGAGTGTGCTTGTGTTTGGAAAGTAGATTCAAGTCAACTGAAAGACACAGTGACTTTGTATTGATTTTGGTGAATTGTTTCAGCTGAAACAAAAAAGGAAAACAAAATGTTTCAAAATTTTGGGTTAGCTTTACAAGGGGATTTAGGCTCCATTAACAAAACAGGAGGAGGCGTCCCCCTCCCCTGCAACCTTTTCACCCAGTGGTTAGAGTAGTCACCTGGAATGTGGAAGACCCAGGTTCAAAGTCCTGCTCAGGAGCAGGGACTTAACCCTAGCTGTCCCCCTTACCACAAAAGTATCCTGACCACCAGGGCATTCTGATGTGGGGCTTGCTCAAGCTTTCCTGTTGAAGGTGTTATACTGTGGATAATTATAATAATTATTAAAATATAAATTATATAATTGCAGATAAAAAATCCTTAGCACAGGGACTGGAAGCCAGGTGTCCTACTTCTCAGGTGGGGGGGCCTAACCACTGGGCTATAAAGTCATTATCACTGTCTCTTACTGTGGCCCAATGACTATTTAAGTATTTTATACACAGTGGAACAGCTTTAGTAGGAGATCCCAAGACAGCTCTACCCCAGAATAGCTGGGAGCCTTCCCTTCTCCCTCCCACAGATAAGTGCCCCAACTGCTGAGCTAAAGGTTATCATGGGGGGCACCGCCTACCCCTTCTGTTTGTGAATACAGCCCTTCATTTCTTTGCTTTTTTAAAAACATTTACAATTTCCAAAAATGAAACAAAATGTTTCCTTTGACCCAAAATGATTTTTCCCTAATTTGAGTCTCCAAAAATATGTTACTGTTCTAGTCTGAGCCAACCCATCCATTTTTTTTTATTTTTCTTTTACAGAACTGCCAGCAGACCAAAAGATTAGTTATTTGCCTTGCTTTAGTCCTGAGAAATGAGGCTCCAGGCCATTCACTTGGAGGGATGACTCTGCAGGCTCACTGACCCTCTCAGGACTGCAGGATGGTTCCTGTGCTCAGCCTCACTGCATTCTCTCTGGTTCTCCCCCTAAAAAAATTCCCTCTGAGACTTGCATCCCCTTCCCTCCCTGCTGGGGACATGAGACCTCTGGGACTGAGGTGCCCAGAGCTGCGTGCATGCCGTGTGGGATCTCCCTGGTGCCCTAGCATGAGGGGCTAGCCTCTCCCTGCTGTGGGATCCAAGACCTCTGAGGATGTAGCAAAACTCCCTTTAATGATTTACCAGTGTGATCTCTGTTTGAACATCTCCTTTCTAAGAGTGACACAGCATTATCACATAGCCCCTGCGTGTCTCAGGCTGCCTCCATATGTCTAATACAGATGAAACTGCAAAGTTTCCTCTCTCCACAAATGAACTGAAGGAGAAATTCCTTAGACAAATCTTGAAGAAATTGTTCCTTCTAAGGCTGCTTCTGTCTCTTCTGCAGGTACACGAGAATCTGCTTTCATTCATGCCATCTCATCAGCAGGAGTGGCGTTCGCTGTGACCCGGGCCTGCAGCCGTGGGGAGCTGGAGAAGTGCGGATGTGATCGCAAGATCCGTGGAGTCAGCCCAGAAGGTAACAGAAGGTGGTTGGTGCTGGAGAAAGAAGAAGCCCTCCACTGGCATGGGAAGAACTGGAAGGATGAATAGGAGCAGACAACAAAGCTTGCTACATATCCCTGGGAAGGGGACGGTGCAGAGGAGAGCAGAAAAATAAATGGGGATGGAGAGTGCCGCCACTGCATGCCCCTGGGATGAGAACAGTAGAGGGAGGGTGGGGCCAGGGAGCTATGAGCAGAGTGACCTTTTCCCTGCTTGGAAGGCCTGAACACCTCTACATCTGCCCCCACACCTGGAGCAGCCTGCCTGCCTCATGGACTCTCTCTCTCTTTCCCAGGATTCCAGTGGTCAGGCTGCTCTGACAACCTGTCCTATGGTATTGCCTTTTCTCAAGCCTTCGTGGATAACCCTGAACGGAGCCGTGGTGTCTCGTCCAGCCGAGCACTCATGAACCTGCACAACAATGAGGCTGGTAGGAAGGTAAAGTTGGTACCATGTGCTGGGGAACATACCCAGATGTCTGAGCCTCTCATCGGGGACCAGAGCCTGTCCCATCCCCCACTCCTTTTGTCCAGATTAGAGTGGCACCCACAAACTGATAATCTCTGGAGGAGAGCCCTTCCCTTCTGATTGGATCCAATTCCCTGCCTTTCCTTCAGAGTCTATCATTGCTCTGCCCCAGAGCAGAGCCTGTTCTTTATATGCCTTGGAGTGGATCCCAATTCCTGAGCTCCACCTCTCTCAGAGCAGTTTTCTTTCCTTCCTACATTCTAAATGTGGATTCCCCTTCCTCTGCCTCTTTCTTAAACTGAATCCATTTCCCTCACTCTGCCTTCAGGCAATTCCTCATCCCTTCACCTCTTTTGAATGAATGGTTCCCTTTTCCCAGCCACTGCCTCCTGAGTAAGCCCCTGACCCTCCCTCTGACTCACAGTGGATCTTGTTCCTTTGTGGCAGAGTAGATCCCTTCTTCTACTACCTCAGAGTGGATCCCTTTCTCATTTTTAAGAAGGCCTGCTCATATCCCTATGCAAAGGGATCGCTATAGTTCTGGGCAGGTCCTTTCCCCCCATAGTGGATCCCTTCAGCTGATGAGTGGATCAGTGGCTTGTATTTCATCTTCCTGTGAGCAGCTTCTGCTCCCTGTCACACACCTTAGAGTGACCCCTTTTCCCCAGGCCTCCCTTTCCCTGACTCTCTGTGTCACAGTCCCCACGTGCAGCACCCCCTGGGTGGTAAGAAGCAGCTCCACTGTAGGCTTAAATCCACTTCTCACTGGCACCCTCAGGTGGGCTGCATGAGGCCCTCCACCTCCTGCCGACAGACGCTTTCTACTTGCCAGGTTATCCTGTCCCACATGAAGGTAGAGTGCAAATGTCATGGAGTGTCAGGTTCCTGTGAGGTCCGCACCTGCTGGAAGGCGATGCCCCCATTCCGCAAGGTGGGCAATGTCCTGAAAGAGAAATTTGAGGGGGCCACAGAGGTGCACCCCAAGCGGGTTGGTTCCCGCAAGCTCCTGGTGCCCAAGAGCTCCCGCTTCAAACCCTACACAGCTCACGACTTGGTCTACCTGGTGGCCAGCCCAGACTTCTGTGACCGGGACCCCCACAGTGGGGTCTTTGGCACCTCCGGACGCCAGTGCAACCGAACGTCTCATGCCATGGATGGCTGCGAGCTGCTGTGCTGCGGGCGAGGCTTCCGCACGGCCCAGGCCGAGAGGGTGGAGAGATGCAGCTGCAAGTTCCACTGGTGCTGCTCAGTCAAGTGCAAGCAGTGCCACCACCTTGTGGAGGTGCACACCTGCCGGTGAGGGGGAGCTGAACTGAGCTGGGGGGAGGGAGCAAATGGTGGGCAAGAGTGCCAGCACCAAGAGGCAGGGTAACCTTGGGGAAGACATGGGGAGGGGATGACTCAGAGAGAGGGACTGAGAGCTCCAGAGAGGAATATACACATGGGGAGGGGGATGGAGACCCTTTAGCACCCCAATGAGGAGGGAGCTGATTGCTCCAGAGGGGGCATCTCTGGGGTGGGGGGTGGGGGGTTGCACAGAGGTTCTTCCGCAGTTACAGAGGGGTTTGTCTGGGATGTGGCTCAAGGGTATTTGGGTTTACTCGCTTGTGATGGCATTCTCTGAATTTTGGGGGGGTGGCGGGAGGGACATGGGGTTGAACACACAGAGTCAAATAAACCCTTAAAATATTAGGAATAAAATTATTGTATTAGCAAAAGATGCGAGCATGAGCTACTGTGTGTGTGAAACCCTGGGTGGGCACTTCTGTGCATGCACTGGGGTGAGGGAGACTGTGCTCAGAGTCCATTCTGAAGGCTCAGGACTCCAGTGCCCTTTGTATGCAGTTAAATGAGGGGGCATTGGTGAATGCATAAGGGGAACCAGTGAGAGTGCAAGAGACACCGCTGACGAAGCTAGTGTGGATGAAGGAGTAGGGAGAGGATCACGTGTTTCAAAAAGAACAGTAGCTAATAGAACAGAGAAAGTGAAGCACTTTGGCTGAACAGGCTCTTTATAAACCAAAACATAATATAGGAAACAACCCACTGGTTGTGTCCATGGCAGGAGGCCTGAGGGTAAAAGACATTGTGGGCTTTGGGCAAGGGCCATCAGGCAGGAACCTGGAAACTAGCAGAGACTCCAAGTGAATCACCCCAGGGCTGATGCCGCTCCTGTTGCTGGAGTCCCTGTTGCTGCTGAGCCTTAGAGGCACCTGGGGGACAGCTGAAACTATACAGTGCCCGGGTTGGTGTCAAATGAAGTGCCAAGGACAGGGATTCCCCAGTGAATTCTGGGGTGCTGTCATTCACACTGCTGTATGGAGCAGAGAGGAGGCTGTGGCACTTGGCTGAAAGCAGGGGTGGGCACTAGACATTATCCCTGGGGACAGAGAGACAGACAGAGGTTGAGAAAAGTTGCTTCAGGTCCTGTCAAGTTTCTCCTCCTCTCTCTGCCTCCATAGGGTCCATTCAGTGTCCTATTCCCCCTTTTCCCTTCCTCCCTGGGGTCTTCCTCTGTCCTCTCTCCTCCACTCATCCCTCAGTCAAGCTGAAGAATTTCTGGCTCCAGAGCAGCACCTCCTCTTCGCCTTTCTCTTCACTCAGCACTTGGTATGTCTCGTTCCTGCGGCAACCATAACGAAGCACCTGAGCAGATAGACAGAGAGATAGATAACCTTATCCCCAGAGACTGGTGCAGACCCCTCTGTCCCCTACCCTAGAGTCAAGGGACCCAAACACCAGTTAAGGGAGTCCTGGGAGTGAAAGGAGCGGTCTCCTCGTAACATTAGCCCTGCAAGTATGAGAGCCTGTCTCTTGACCAATGGAGGGCCGGGAAGAGAGGGTCCTGTCCCTAGGTCACTGCAGGGTGGAGACCTTGGGTGAGGAGATCCAGTCAAAGGTAGCAGGGGGGCAATCCCTGATGGAAAATGTAGCTGGGCTGCACTAGGCTGGTGACCTAGGATTTATTTATTTTTCTCCCATTTTGTTCTCCATAATTTCAGATTTAATTAAAAATAACTTTTTGAAGGTTAAGGGCCTGAGATATACACGAGGTTAGACTAGATGGTCTAATGGTCCCTTCTGCCTTAAACTCTACAAATCTATGACGTAAGTTTCTAGCCCTGATGGTTGTGAAGAAAACCTTCAAAATATGAACTCATGACATCTGCCTGAATTTGCAGGCAGCTTGAAACAAGGGCTCTGAGAGGCTTAACCTTCCACGTTTATTTCAGTGGGTGCTAACTCATGTCCAATTATGCTGATTTAAAATGTCAGCACTGTTATCTGAGAGACAAGGTGGGTGAGGTAGTATCTGTTAGCAATGTCGGTCCCAGGATCTTAGAGCGACAAGGTATCTGTTTTACATCTAATTACAGCTGTGAATAAGAAGAAAGGAGGAGGATCAATTTATGGAATTTTGCATAATCTACTGTGAGTGACCTTTGAGTTTGTGCTCCTAGTGCATGGTGCCTGGAAGATACACAACTTTTCTGCCCCCAGTCTGTGAAGCCAAAGGTCTTAGAGAAGGAGTGGAGCCTGGGGGGCAGTCTAGTCGACTCTGGTGGTGGGTATGGGGTGTGATGTAATAAAGTAGTGTGATAGCTCCCTTTGATGGACACCCAGCCAGCCAGCTAGCTGTAAAATCCCTCTTAGTAGCTGTTCTTTACCTGCTTTACCTCTAAAGGGTTAAAAAGTCCCCCAGGTAAAGAGAAAAGAAAACAAAAGTGGGCACTTGACCAAAAGAGCCAATGAGGTTAGAATTATTTAAAATGGGAAAGGAAACTTTCCCTTTGTCTGTTGTTCTCTGGGCTGTAGGGACAGAACAAGGAGCAATGGTCTCAAGTTGAAGTGAGGGAGGTCTACGTTGGATATTAGGAAACACTGTTTCACTAGGAGGGCAGTGAAGCACTGGAGGAGGTGGTGGAATCTCCTTCCTTAGAGATTTTTAAGGCCTCGCTTGACAAAGCCCTGGCTGGGTTGATTTAGTTGGTGTTGGTCCTGCTTTGAGCAGGGGATTAGACTAGATGACCTTCTGAGGTCTCTTCCAAATCTAATATTCTATGACAGAGCAGCAATGCTGTAAGCAAGAATGCTGTGTAAGGTTTGAACATTTAGATAAACGCGATCAGGTTTATTCTTTATTTTGGCTTGTGGCTCTCCTCTGTGCTAACCCCAGGTGCTTTTGTTTGCTTGTAACCTTTAAGCTGAACTCCCAATAAAGTTATTTTGGTGCTTGATTTTTGGAATTGCTCTTTTAAAATCTAGCAAAAGCCCAAGTTCCAGATGTATTTTCTTTCTTTTTGTCTTTAATAAAAATTTACATTTTTTAAGAACAGGATTGGACCTCCTAAGAGGTTTGTGCACATGTTGTTTAATTAGCTTGTAGTTACAGCTAATTTCCTTTGTTTTCTTTCTCAGCTCTTCCACGGGGGGTGGGTGGGTGTGTGTGTGTGTGTGTGTGTGTGTGTGTGTGTGTGTGTGTGTGTGTGTGTGTGTGTGTGAGAGAGAGAGAGAGGGGGGGGGGGGCTTGAGGGTAACCCACAGGGAGGAATTCCCAACTGCTCCTTCCTGGGTTCAAAGGTTTTGTTTTTTTTTTGCATTCGGGCGCTGGCAGCATTTACCAAGCCAAGGTTATAGAAAAGCTGTAACCTTGGGAGTTTAATACAAGCCTGGAGTGGCAAGTATTCATTTTTAAAATCTTGCAGGCCCCCATCCTCTGCACTCAGAGTGACAGAGTGGGGATTCAGCCTTGACATAGGGTCAGGTGGATTTCTCTTTGACCTTAGTAGTTGGTGCACCTTCCTCTGCTGCTTTCTCCTCACTGGCACTATTGCATCAGTTACATTCAGATTTTTCAAAATCATAAAGACTAGAAAAACTTTTTGATGGACATTTAAATTTAAATTTTATCACGAGTCCAAGACACATCATATGTGCCTGGTTCTAGGTATAACCAAATCCCACTGAGGAGTCAAGCCTGAAGAGTCCAGCAGAGGATCTCTGATCATGTTTTGAACATCTGCACCATCTGCTACAAGTGGCATCTCTTTTTGGAAACCCAAGTGGGTGAAGCTTGATTTCTGGGTGAAGTTAAAGAGAGTACCACAACACCCACCCCACCCCAATTCAAGTCCTGCAGGAGGGGAAAATCCTGGGGCAGGGAAGGGGCAGGACAGAGCCAAGAGATGGGGAAACTGGAGTTGGGAGGGCTGCCATTCTGGACAGTGAATTGTCAGTGTGGAGCTGGGTAGATCCCTGGGGAGTGGGGCAGCTCCTCACCTTCTGGCTGCTGAGGCTGTGCTGTAGGCACTGGTGACTCTTGAATGCACAGTAATTAGGGTGCTGAACTCTATCTGAGTCACAGATCTGGGGAGAGAGGAGTGAAATGTTAGAGAGAAAATAGAGGCGAGGAGGAGGGATGAGGGGACAGTGAGGTGTGGCACTTACTTTGTTTGGGAAGTCCCCTCCTTGGAAGAAAGCATATTCCACTTGCAGCCAAAGGATCACGCGGGGGTCATCACAGCCGTGCGTGGCCAGGCGGCCACACCAATAATCTCCACGCAGCCCGCCGTACACCTCCATCCCATAATACCCCATTGCCTCCAGGGAACCAATCTGCAAACAGAGGGGAGCATTAGAGACAGGCGAGTGTCCCTAGTGCAATGCCCCGGTTGTGCCTAATCCAAGACCCTGCCTCACAGCCAGGAGCAGCGGAAGGGTTTCTGACGCCCTAGGCGGACAGCCATTTTGCTGCCCCCCAGGGCCCCAGTGGACCTACCACAGCAATGCCGGCGGATGGTCCACTGCTGGAAAGGCTCCAGTGGAGCTGCCGCAGTGATGCCGGCGGGCGGTCTGCTGGTCTAAAGGCTCCGGTGGACCTGCCACAGGTAAGTCCACCGGACCCGCATGCCACCCCCCCGGCAAAATAGCGCCCCCAAAAAATTCTGGCGCCCTAGGCCATTGCCTAGGTCACCTAAATGGTAGCGCTGGCCCTGCTCACAGCCTTGGGTACAAGCGGAACTGGGTCTGTACCTTATTGCCCACAGCCTGATACTGGGCAGAGATCTCAGGGTTGATGTAGATAGTGAAGGTGCCAACATCGCAGTGAACACGTCTCAGATCTGACACCCCACGGCACTGCTCCCTCTTCAGTGAGCAGAAGGCACAGTCAGGGCACAGTTCCATGTGATGCCTTCCAAGACTATCACACACCTAGAGAGGAAGAAAACAGCAGGGTGAAGGGGCTGTAGTGGACTGAGTGGGGCAAGGAGGGAGGGCATGGGGAGACTGAGAGCTGGTCTCCAGGGCCTCCCATGCTCTTGGACCAGACTCTGTGTGTAAGTCCCATCTAATTTATAATCTAGCCACTCCAGCCCCAGCCTCTTCCAACAGGAGGGACTGTAGAAAGCAAAGCCAGAACACTGGCTATTTGGGGAGTTCTCATATACTCTCGTACCAGATGCTACACTCAGGAAGAACTGGTAAGAGGGATTAGGGAGTATTGCCACAGAGGCTAGATAGTGATTCTTACCGAATCCCCAAATCCAAGGGTTCTTGCCTCCATTCGCTTCCAAGCCTGGGTAACGGCTGATGATAGGCAGATCCCCTCCAGCATTGCATAGCAGAGAATCACCAGAGCCTCATCTCTCTCCAGCGCTAAGAGGCTAATGCAGAGTAAGAAACAGAGAAAGGAGCAGCAAGTCAATTTCTGGGATCTGTAGTTTCCTGCTGGTTCTTTAAGGGATGAGAGAGAGTGCTGCACTGGCTCATAGTCCAGAAGTTCTGTGTGTTTGTATGAGTGGCAGGCATGTGTACAGTGTTTGTATGTATGTATATGTGTAATATGTATGTGTATTAGTGTATATTTATCAGTATGTGAAGGGGAATTTGTACAATGACTAGCATTACTGAGTTATCAGGTGGCACTACTGCAGTTCTTGCTAGTTTTGTTTATTTGAAGATATACGAATTAGATCTTGGAGAACTGCTTATTGTCAGCTGTGGTGACACACAACACAACAGTGCGCTGGACAAGGAAGTTTCATGCATTTTTAGTGTGCACATAATTGTGTGTGTGTATGCTTGTGAGGAACTCAGTTGGCATGGGCCCAAGAGTGGGTGTGTGAGGAACTGTGCACATGCATGTGGGTATTTTTGTGGGCATGAGAAGGCCTCAGCCATGCATGTACAAGAGTATAGGTGCAAGAAACTCTCCAGGCATGTGCACAAGGTTGTGGTTGTGCAGCTGTATAATGAGCTCTCCAAAGGTGTGAGTGAGGCACTCACAGTATGTGTATGTGCATGAGAGTGTTACCAGACCACAGTGAACTGGTCCTATATCTAAACAAATCCTACTTAATAACAGCAGACAACCACCTACTACAAACCCTCTACAGATAACCCAGGGAAAAGATCTGGAGACAAAATTAAAAAGAAAAATATGAGACTGCCCTGAAAACTTCAAAAACCTAATGAATGCTGTAGTGGGGTGAACAGTGGTATGGGGGCCAGTGATAAGGCGGGTCACCAGCCTGCAGGGGGTGCTCCAGGACGCTGGAAGAGCTAATTTCCATGGACGACCAGCAGGGGTGAGTCCACACCCTTACAAGTGGTGGAGAATGCAGGCAGGAGCGGTCCACCCCTGACACAAGGGGCTAGAGCACAGACAGCAGGATTATCGCCCAGAGACTTTGGAAGGGAACAATGGAACCCTGGTATACTGGGGTGTATTTTGAAGAGGCCCCAGGAGGTAACTCTGGTTGGGGGACAGGTGTCTGCACCCTGGATGAAGGCGGCTGATGAGCCACACAGATTATGGTGCAGTTGGCCCTCCACAAGCAGTTGGGCCAGCCAGTGGACGAGCAGCGGGCCCTGGCAAGGATCCTCTTGCACGAGTGGCAGAGGAGAAAGACTTCTTATACCTGCAGAAGGCAGGGATATGTAAAGAGGGATTGTCACTATTGGGATGGGGGTATGGCACCTCGCCCCAAAGAGAGACAGGGACAAGTCTCACAGCTAATCCACTGGGTGAGGGTACCCAGGTGGCTGAGGACATGTTGGGCCTGTAGGCGACAAGGGCACCTGCAGTGGGCGTGCCCAGGCCCGAGGCAGTGGGTCCAGGTCAGCCCTGGTAAGGAGGCGGGACCCTGGAAGGACCCCGAAAGGTCCAAGGTAGCCAAGAGGCGGGAAGCCTGCTGGGACTGCCGTGAACTGAGCCACATATGGAGGCACTGCCCCCTCAGGGGAGCTGAGGTGCGGCCGGTGGAGGTGCCTGGAGACCTCCAAGGGTTGAAGTGTGAAGAGCTGGTGAAGGCGACACCCAGGACGGAGGGGACCCCGTGGGAGGTTGGGACCCAGACCATCGCTGGGCATGCCTTCAGCCGGGGAATAGGGACAGAGGGGGCCCAGCAAGAGGCTGGAACTCAGGTGGTAGTGGAAAGGGTTGCTGTAGGCACCCAAACCCTGAAGGAAAAGGGTCTGGGGGAGTCTGGACTGTGCGCGCAGCTGGAGGCCCACCGTGGTGCCAAAGCGAGAGCCCTGGACCTCACGCAAGAGTATGCGGCCGTTGTTGAGGAGACCCATTTGCGTAAGCAACTGGAGAAGTCAGAAAAGAAGCGGGTGGCGCTGGAGGCAGATGGGTGACTGGTCCAGGCCAGCAGACACCCCTACCCCAGGGGTGGTGATCTTGAGGGGGGGGTGTACGGAGTGAGCGGGTGTAGCGGGGTTGGAAAAGCCCTGCAGAGGCCTGGGAGCAAAACCCTGGCTGATTGGGAGAAGAGGCTGCAGCTGGGGCCACGCCCCAAACAGACCAACTGAGCTTTATAAGAAGGCCAAGGTAGCCAGAAGCTCTGGACTCTTTCTCTGCTTGTAGAGAGAGAAGGGCCTGGTTGCTAGGGAGCTGATCAGGGCTGGGGGAAGGCTGGAGGAGATGGGGAGCTCCAGCCTGGAAAACTCGCAGGCTGTGGGTCTAGCTGAGGGCCTAAGACCAGTACTAGGGCTGCAGAGGGGCAGCCCAGCTATTGAGAGAGGCAGCAGGTCCAGCCAAACCTTGCCTGTGATGAGTGGTGTATACTGCAGTCTGCTCCAGGGTGTGGGGCTAGATGGTGACTAGCAGTAGCCTTACACTGCAGTGAGGTGGGGTTTGTGGGTGTGGGGGTACTGCTAGGGGGGCAGCAAGCCAGAGAAAGGGGCACCGGGGTCCTGAGAGTGGTAAGGCAGATCACCAGCCTGCAGGGGGTGCTCCAGGATGCTTGAAGAGCTAATTCCCATGGATGACCAGCAGGAGGCGCCACAGGAGTGAGTCCACTCCCTTACAAATGCACATCAAACACACACACTGACCAAATAGCAAATGACTTTAACATTGCCACAAAAGACTCTCTGAGACTTTACCAGACCAGCATAGCATCCCTAACCACACAATCCTAACCACACAAAACAGGACTGCCATCCAAGAGAAAGCAAAATGATTTCACTGAAGCTGCCATATACTCAGGAATAAAGTGAGAAACTCTCCAACTTAAAACACAGAAAGGTACATGTCACTCACCTACGCACAGCTTGCCACAGCTCACTGATGTACAACAAATCAGTGCTCTAGCAAAAAAACTGGAGCACCTGAAGAAAAAATTAACACAGACTGAAGATATGATGGACACCAAATGCTTCTGGCAAATCTGGAAAAAACTGAAGCCAACTAAATTAAAAAAAACCCATCTATTCAGAATAGTAGAATCTGGACAGAGCAGTTCTGGGACCTATACAAAGGTATCAAACACCTGAAAACACATTAAAACAATTTGCCTGAACCTATCTGGGTTCGTTAGTTGTTAACCTAACCATCCAGTCTGGACACTTCCCTGAGATATGGTCAATGGACAAGCTACCTGAATCCAAAAGCGGAAATCCCTCAGCCTAAACAAATATAAAGGGCTCTGTTTGTGTATCTGTAGTATCTTTAGCAACAGAATAATGCATTACCTGACCAGTAGTTCAGGCATGCCAAATTGTTTTTCCTTGAGAAATGAACTATAGGCCACAGGTGCTATCATGGTTACAAGGAGACCAGTGCCTTACACCCCCTTCCAGTCCCACCTCTCACATGACAGTTTTTACTGCCTTCATCCCTGTCTGTGTGGAAGCCCATCATTTTACCTCTTTGAGGCCACGTCCAGACTAGGTATTAAAATCGATTTTAGATACGCAACTTCAGCTACGGGAATAACGTAGCTGAAGTCGAATTTCTAAAATCGAGGTACTCACCTGTCTGGACGGCGCGGCATCGATGTCCGCGGCTCTCCGTGTCGATTCCGGAACTCTGTTCGGGTTGATGGAGTTCCGGAATCGATGTAAGCGCGCTCGGGGATCGATACATCGCGTCCAGACTAGACGCGATATATCGATCCCCGAGCAATCGATTTTAACCCGCCGATGCCGCGGGTTAGTCTGGACGTGCGCTTAGACTGATGTCTGGTTGCAGCCCCTGTTTACCACCTGTGATATCTTGACAGGCCTAGCTGTATTTGGTACTTGGAAGAAACATCCTTCTGAGGTTTGTGACCAGCAGCAGACTGAAGTGACTCAAAACAGTGTCTTCAAAACAAATGCATTGTTTATTCACCCAAAGGAACATTGCAACCAGAGAAGGGAGTTAAAACAACCAGAGGCATATAGACCTGGCTCTCACCTAAAGTTTGTAATTTCCCTCAAGCTTAGCCAAGCCCAGCTGCCTTAGACCCATCCTGCAGGGCCTGTGTCTCAGTCCCTCTACTCTCTGAAAACAATTCCCTGATGACTGAACTTCCCCCTCTCTCTCTAGAGAGTTAACTGTCTAGTTTCCTTTTGACCTTAGGCCTTCAGCCTTGTCAAATCAGCTATGGTAATTTTGACTGGTGGCTGGAAATAGCATCTTCCCAATTAGTGGCCCAGCCATTGTTCTCTTCACTCCCTTGAATTTGCTTACCCAGAGGGTCTTTTCTCTGTCCATTGTCTTGTTTCCTGCTTGTTCTTCCTAACAGCCCCTTTTGATTTAACTCCCTGTAGTCAGAGAGAATAATATATGCAGGTAAACTGAGGGCTTGGCTACACTCGCAACTCCAAAGTGGTGCCGCGGGAGCGCTCCTGCGGCAGCGCTTTGAAGTGCGAGTGCGGTCGTGGCGCCAGTGCTGGGAGAGAGCTCTCCCAGCACTGCAGGTACTCCACCTCCCCTTGGGGATTAGGTTACAGTCACTGTTTACACTGTTTACACTGGTGCTTTACAGCGCTGTAACTTGCTGCGCTCAGGGGGCTGTTTTTTCACACCCCTGAGCGAGAAAGTTGCAGCGCTGTAAAGCACCAGTGTAGCCAAGGCCTGAGATAGTCCAGATATCTCCCACATTCTCCACATATGTGATTAACAAGTATGTAAAAGACAAAACAGGGAGAAAGATTTGGGCTCTTCATAGGCTTTAAAAAACTTTTGACTCAATCTGACATCTAGGACTGAACATTAAATTGGTGGGAAACATGACATTAAAGCAATGTACCAGTCCATCCAATGCAGAATAAAACTAAACCATATGCCAAAAGAAGACTCCAGACAAGAAAGGGAAGTAAAACAGAGATGGAATTTCAGCTCAACCCTTTTGAACACATACACTGATGTTGCTCTAGAACAGGGATCGGCAAGCTTTGGCACGCGGCTCGCCAGGGTAAACCCCAAGGCGGGCCGGCCTGGTTGGTTTACCTGCCGCATCCGCAGGTTCATCCTATTGCGGCTCCCACTGGCCACGGTTTGCTGTTCCAGGCCAATGGGGGTGGCGGGAAGCAGCGTGGGCCAAGGGATGTTCTTGGCAGCTGCTTCCCGCTGCCCCCATTGGCCTGGGATGGGAAACTGCAGCCAGTGGGAGCTGCAATCAACAGAACCTGCGGACGTGGCAGGTAAACAAACCGGCCCTGCCCACCAGGGTGCTTACCCTGGCGAGCCGAGTACCAAAGGTTGCCGACCCTGCTCTAGAACAATCTCCAAACCAGGGTTTTCCAGTAAGTACCTCTTAGCAGAATTCATAATGCTGAGTTATGCAGTGTTGTTGTAGCCATGTTGATGTAACCTTGAGTTAGGCACCTAGGCGCTTTACATAACACATCTGAAGAATTAGGCATCTATGAATGGCATTCACAGAAGCCAGCATATGGAGAAGGGAGCTGCCTAAACTAGCTAGGAGGAAATCTCAAGGAGAGGGGATTCCTCCTCTCAGAATTCACAGCTGTGAGCCCTCCCCTGGAATTAGGCACCTAAGTTAGGTCAGATCAACCCTTTCTCAGGAAAAATGCGAGAGGGACCACTCTACCCTATTATAGTCAATAGTCCAGTGGTCAGGGCTCTCACCTGGGCTGTGGAAGACCTGTTTTCAAGTCCTGCTCTTCTGAATTTGGGCCTCCCATATCCTAGATGAATACCCTAGCCAGTAGGCTAAAGAATATCTGGGGGTGGCCTCTCTCAATCTCTCCTATTGGAGCTGTTCCACTTTGTATAACTGAATAAATAATCAGAGAAGCAGAGAGTCTTTCACAGCCCAGGTGAGTGCCTGAAACACCAGGCTAAGGGGTCAATCTCTTCTGCTCTTTGGCCAAATAAATATTTGTTTGCAGTGCATAACAACAATAACCTCTTTTGGTCCTATAAAACCCCTAAACAATCATACAGATTTTTAAGCATCATCTACTGGCACATTTTTATGAACTGTTTCCAGATATACAGACATATAGCACACTTGTAACATCTCTCTTGCCATAAAAGAAACAATTGTTTAAATTGGTTTTTGAATGTATTAGGCAACTTTATTGCTCTTCCATTCTAAGTGATATTTTGAGTCTCTTTCCCGCTCCTTCTGTTTGCCTGCAGGAAATTTCTGTGCTGCTAGATTTTCTGACATCACCATAATGACAAGTCATGAGGGTTGCTAGTAGCTGCATCCATGTGGACTCACTTAAGTTATTCCGAGAGATCAGCTGCTCCTTGGCGGATCTCAGGAAACAATAGCTGCACTGGTAGAATTGTTGTTATACTATCATCATGTATGATGTTTGCTTCTCTTTGCATACATATTCCAGCCCTCCATCTCTTGCGTGTCTCATTAGGAACTCCTTATACTCTGACTAGCTGTCTATCTGGAGCTCAGGAAGCTCTTTGTCTTTTAGCTACAATAGTATTTGGCTTGTTGTCACTGCTCTTTAACTCAGTCTGTCACCTTTTCCATGCTACTGGCTTCAAGAGCTTATTTGCTGTGACCAGTGGAGTCCAGGGTCTGCACGACATGAGATGCTTTAATGGGCTCCAGCCCATGTACCCATGCCTTCTGTTGCTGTATTTCTCCAGCCCAGTAGAGCTGTCCATGGATCTTCACTATCCCAGTTTGTCTTTTCTAGTAGTTTCTTGGCAATCTTGACAGATGCTTCTGCTTTGCCATTAGACTGGCTGTGATAGGGAGAGGATGGGAAATGTTCAAATTCCCAACATGCAAACTGAGGTCCTGAAATTCCATGCCAGGCAAACTGACCTTTGCAGCATTCAGTGACAGAGGCTGCTGCTGTTGTATATAAGGGAATTTATTTCCCAGTAATCCAAGTACTCATCAACCATCAAAAGGTAGGCTTGATTTCCCACTATACAAATGCTCCAGGCTGATCATCTTGTAATAAAACTGCTCCCAATGCTCACTCGCTAGCATCACATAGAATAGTTACAAGTTCCTTCACAATTTTACATAATATTTTAGGTAAACTGGGTGCCCTTTCAAGCAAAAAGGTGTGTTCAGACATGTAGGAACATTGAGTGCAGGCCATACCTATGGAATGATGGACTGTAGCCTGGACAGCAGCAACAAAGAACTCAGACAAGCTCCCATTGTGATGCTGTGGTAGAAAAGGCTAATGCAATCCTTGGATGTATAAACAGAGAAGTAGTGAGTAGTAGGAAGGTGATTTTGCCTCCATATACTGCATTGGTGAGGGTGATTCTGGAACAGTGCATCCAGTTCTGGTGCCAAAATTTTTAAAGGGTTGTTGAAAAATTGGAGGGTGTGCAGAGAAGAGCCACAAAACTGACTCAAGGACTTAAGAAAATGCCTTAGAGTGAGAAATTTAAAGAGCTTAATCTGTTTAGTTGATCCAAAAGAAGATTAAGAGATGACTTGATTACAGTGTATAAATCCAGTACCTTCATGGGAAAAAAATACCGGGTACTGAAGAGCTCTTAAATCTAGCAGAGAAAAGCAGAACAAGAACCAATGGCTGGAAATTGAAGCAAGACAATTTCAAATTAGAAATAAGGCACCGTTTTTTAAGATTGATTAACCATTAGAACAAACTGTCAAGAGCAATGGTGGATTCTCCATCTCTTACTGTCTTCAGTATGATGCTTTTCTTGAAGATAGACTTTAATTGAATACTTAATCAAAAAAGTTATAAGGCTCAGTAAAGGGATAACTGGGTGAAATTTTCTGAACTGTGACACATTAACACCTCTCAGGAATGATCTAGGTGTACTTAGTAATGCCTCCGTGGGGGGGGGGGAGAAGAACTTGGGGGTACTAGATGGTCTCTTTGCGGCCCTTCCAGTCCCGCATTTCTATGACTTTTGTGACAAAATGTCAGACTGGATGAACTAATGGTCCCTTCTGACCTTAAACTCTATGCGTTTATGAATTAACAAATCCCACAAATTACTGTATAACTTGCACATTTGTGGAGAAGGAATGCCCCACATGGCTTGGACCTTCTCAGGGCTTGGGTTTAAGCCCTGTGCTGTTCGAAGGTGTCTGATATACAACATAGCTGACAGGCATAATTTTTTTTCCCCCCTCACTCAGTTTGAGATTCACTGACATGTATTATAAAGCAGTACATGATCATGATCAGCATTAATCTCTTCAAGGGAGTCTCCACAACCAAACACTAAGGTGTAATCTGCAATTACATCAACCCCTTTGAGTCTCTCTAGCACTTCATGTTGACATCTCTGGTATGCTTCTAGCACTAGAGGAAAGGCACATGGCATTCACAGCCATCTAGATCTGACCAGAAGGGTCCAGAAAGACATCAAATGAGGGCTTTCTTCATCAGGTGTAAGCACCAGAAACCATCTTTAGCAAAGAAAAGACCTTTGCATTTGGCAGGATCCCTTCAATTGTTGATAAGTGATACCAGGAGCATTGTTGAGTTTTCTTGAGGAGTAAAAGGTCAGTGCATGGCAGAGTTTGCTTGGTTTTCATACAGGAACCATATTTGTTAGACACAACTCTCTTTCAAACTCCCATCTCCATGAGATTGTTAGTCTGTTTTTAAAAGCATCTTCTTTAATGGAACTTCTGTTCTGTATCACACTCATTGTTGCAGTTTCACCCGAGTTGATTTCCAAGGGCCATTCTCCAGGAAAGCATCCAAGGCCTGTAAAAGCATCTCAATGATAGGGACTCTTTAATGCAATGCTTCATTTGTCATTGGCAAAAGCCCACTGGTTCTGCTGAGGCATCTGTGGCATTTCAATTACAGCAGAACCCTGTTTATTGGACCTATTTGGGACCAGAGCCAGATCGGATAATCAAAAATTGGGATAGTCTAATGAATGGGAAAGTGATAGTCTGCAGCGCCATCTAGTGGCTAGATGAGAGATCATCTGCTCTGGACCAGTGTGAGCTGGTTGTTTGGTTAATACGGAGAGCCAGAAAATGGAGAGTTGGATAACGGGGTTCTACTGTATTTCAAATATGAATCATCCCAGGGGTTAAATTAATATGCCATTGGAGAGATTTAGCCTGGAGTTGTTTGTTTTCCAGTAATGTAAGTGATTTATCTTGTGCAATTTTACGGTAATCTTTGCCTTGCAAGTAGAGCAACTGCCAGTTTGACTTGTGAATGTCAGAGCTGGGCCATACCTGAAGTTTTAGTTTTGAAAACCAGAGTTTTCCTTCACAGTTCATGGCCTCAGTGCAGTGGGTGTTGGTGAAGACAGAGCTGGGCTTTAGACTCCTTTTAGTCTCTCTTGAATTCAACCTTCAGATAGCAAGCCTGGCTTCCTTCACCTCTCTCTGTGGAAACCAGCAGTCCAACCACTCTGGGGCTGGATCTCTGGGGTGCAGCCTGTTTACTATTTGTGTTAATACAACAGGCCCAACTGGGTTTGCACCCCTCAGTCCTTTTTCTCCGGGCACCTGTGAGAACAGGTGATTAAAGTAGCATTTAACTGCCAAAGAGAATACAGCATTTAGGAGAATGGGCTAACAGCAAAGACTCCTATGTGCATATTTCCTTACCTAGACATCACCATTGCTCAGATAGGTTCAGTTTATTCCCTAATCTGGGCTGGGAGAGGCAGGGCATGGATATACTTGCAGATGTAGAGCGCTTTGAGTTAAACCAGTCTTCGGAGAGCGCAGTAGGGAAAGCGCTGCAGTCTGTCCACACGGACAGCAGCAAGCACACTGGCGTGGCCACATTTACGGCACTTGCAGCGGCATTGGGAGCAGTGCACTATGGGCAGGTATCCCACAGAGCACCTCTTCCCATTCTGGTGCTGTGGCCTGTAGGAAGGGGCAGGGGGTATGAGGCATTCTGGGTCCTGTACCAACGTCCCGTGATGCATCACTTCGCATCCCAGCAATCCCTCTGCTTCAGTCCACATTTGGCACCATCTTTCAATGTTTTTTGCGCTGCACGCTCCGTCTTCTCTTTTTAATCTGCGGGAAGGGAGCCTGAACTGCTGAGGAATATGCTGACGAGTCTCGCCAGCACATCACGTTTGGCAGTCGAGTTACTCCTAAACATCCAAACTGACAGGGAGGACTCCAACGATATCAACTCGAGTAATGCATACAACACGAGATTGCTTGTGGCATTCGTGGACATGCTCACCACTGTGGAACGCCACTTTTGGGCTCAAGAAACAAGCTCTGAGTGGTGGGATCACATCGTCATGCAAGTCTGGGATGATGAGCAGTAGCTGCAGAACTTTCGGATAAGAAAAGCCACTTTCATGGGACTGCGGATGAGCTCGCTCCCACCCTGCGGCACAAGGACATGAGATTGAGAGCTGCCCTGAGGGTGGAGAAGTAGGTGGCTATTGCACTCTGTAAGCTGGCAACTCCAGACAGCTACTGATTGGTTGCTAACTAGTTTGGAGTGGGAAAGTCGACTCTTGGAATCGTGTTGATGCAAGTTTGCTGGGCCATTAATCGCATCCTGCTCAGAAGAACAGTGACTCTGGATGCATGACATTGTGGCTGGCTTTCCACAAATGGGTTTCTCTAACTGCAGTGGAGTGATGGATGGGACGCATATTCCAATACTGGCACCAACCCACCTAGCTTCTGAGTACGTTAATCGGAAGGGGTATTTCTCTATGGTTCTCCAGGTGCTTGTGGATCACCATGGGCGTTTCATTGACATTAGCACAGGCTGGCCCAGAAAGGTGCATGACGCATGCATCTTTTGGAACACTGGCCTAGTCAGAAAACTACAAGCTGAGACTTTTTTCCCAGACCAGAAAATCACCATAGGGGAAGTCAAAATGCCCACTGTGATCCTTGGAGACCCCGTTTACCCTTTAATGCCGTGGCTCATGAAACCCTACACAAGGAGCCTTGACAGCAAGGAGCAGTTCAACAACAGGCTGAGTTGGTGCAGAATGACTGTGGAGTGTGCTTTTGGCTGTTTAAAGGGCTGCAGGTGCTCTCTGTATGGGAAGTTGGACTTGGCTGATAACAGCATCCCTGCGGTTACATCCGCTTGCTGTACCCTCCATAACGTTTGAGAAGGGAAGGGTGAAAGATTCACTCAGGCATGGAACTCAGAGGTTCAACACCTGGAGGCTGAATTTGAACAGCCAGAGAGCAGGGCTATTAGAGGGACCCAGCACAGGGCTGCAAGGATTAGGGATGCCTTGAGGGAGCAATCTGAGGCTGAAAGCCACCAGTAATGTTTGGTGCTCTGAACGGGAGTGAAGTGCAGTGGTTCCAATGTTAGTAGGAATCTGTGTTTGCTATGCTGACTTGCAGTGCCTATTGCTTTCCTGGGCTAAGGTATCTTTTACTTTACGCAATAATAAAAAATGTTTTCAAAGCCAAAAAATCCATTTATTGAAAAGAAACAACTGCCTGGGAAACAGAAGGGGCAAAGGGGTGGGGTGGTAAATGGTACAATCACAGATTTGCGTATGTCCTGTTATCATACTCAGCCTTCCTGGCTGGAGTGCTGTGCAATGAGCGCTGCACTTCTGGATGGCTATACTGCATGGTGATGGGGGTTGAGTGCAGTGAGTAAGGGTCATAGTTTGCAGGGCTGGGTGTCGAAGCTACCGGTGTTGGAGGCAATTGGTGGTGGTAAGAACCCAGATGTTGGGGAAAGTGGGTTGGAGGTGACATGGGGGCACAAGGGAAAGAGTTTTGGGACAAGAGCTGTAGGGGGGCGGGGTGCAGTAGTGCTCCACCTGCATGGCTACGAGCGCCTGGATAGAGTCCGCTTGGCGCTCCACGATGCTTATCAGCTGATCCGTGCTTTGCTGCCAGAGCGTTACACTTTTGTGCTGGTGTTCCTCATTCTGCTGACGGATCCTCCTTTCACTCTCCCTCTACTCCTGCGCGTTTAGATTCTCGTTAAGTGACTGCTGCATTACTTCATGCAGCATGTCCTCTTTGCTTCTACGTGGCCTCTTCCTAATTCTTTGGAGTCTTTCGGCCTGCGACAACACAGATGGCTGAGATCTCAAGGTTGCATCTGCAAAGGCAAAATGCAACACTTAATACAAGGCAGCATTGTTCACACCAGACAGAGCAATGATTCCCCTATACTTAAGGACAAGCACAGTCTACACAATAGCATAATTTGCCCATCTCACAGCAAGTGCACATAACCCATGGGAGTCCCCAAATGGTGAGTAAGCACAGGGGCAAGGGGGACTGATTGTTTCAGGGCTGTACTGTCCTCTGGGTTTCTGTGCCTTGGGGAGACCTAACAGCTGCAGAGGGCCCCTATACTGAACCTGTCCCCAGGTTTTCCACAGGAGTTCATCCTGGAAGATATCTCGCTGCTGAGGGTGACCTGGGAAGCAAGGGAGGGTCTTCTTCTACAATGTGGCTTCTGTCTTGGCCCATATGCAGCTTGTCTGTGTGCAGCAATGGTCCCCCTACCCCTCATGGCACAGTGGCATGGACATGTTAGCCTGACTGTGACAAGGACCACAGTGGCTCTCCCAAGAAACCTGAGCAAGCACACTGCCCAAGTTCTGGATGAGACCTTTGAAGAGATCACTGAGGCTGATTACCACGATGTGAGAGAGCACATCAATGCCCTATTCCGTATCTAGCCATGCATGCAGCCCTAACTCTCCTCACCCCAAGAGCCCACACCAAATAACTTCCTTCCCAGAATAAAAGCCACTTACCGGACACCACCTATGGTGTTTGTCCTTCCCCAAGCACAGGCCACCGTGACTAGCTACCTTCCTCCTGGCTTGAAAACAGCTCCTGGCTGCCTGCATCTAGGGATTCCGGGGTGTCTTCCTCCTCCTCAGCACCCTCACTCTCACTTTCCTCCTCCTCCTGGCTTGTTGAACTGTGTTCTGAAGTGTCCACGGTGGTACTTGGAGTGGAGGGGTGGGGGGTTGCCCCCAAGTATCATGTCCAGCTCTTTGTAGAAACGGCCGGTCATGGGGGTAGCACTGGAGCAGCTGTTTGCCTCACGGGCTTTGCGGTAGGCACTCCTCAGCTACTTCACTTTAACCCTGCACTGCAGTGTGTCCCGGTCATGTCCACTGATACCTGCCGAAAGGTATCGTAATTCCTATGGCTGGGGCACAGCTGGGACTGGACAGCGTCCTCCCCTCAAACACTGATGAGGTCCAGCACCTTGCCATTGCTCCATACTGGGGATCACCTGGCGCGTGGAGGCATGGTCACCTGGAAAGATGTGCTGAGAGCACTCCACACCTGGCTGAGCAAACAGGAAGGGGATTTTCAAAATTCCCAGAGAATTTAAAGGGCAGGTCTGACAATTCGTCACCTGAGGGCAGGGCAGTAGAGTTCAAAGTGATGACCCAATTGGCTAGAACAGGCATTGTGCGACACTTCTGAAGGCCAATCAGAGTGCATTAACAGACCAGGGCATCCACACTGGTGCTGCAGTGCTCCAGTGGGGGTGCATCAAATAATATTCCACTTGCTAAGGTGAAGTACCAGTCAGAGCGCTCTATATGCCTTGCCAGTGTGGATGCGTCGTGAGTTAGAGCGCACTGGGCTGCTTTAATGCTCTCTAACTCCTAAGTGTAGCCATGCCCTCAGCCTCCTTGCTGCAGTGCCTGTTTCTCTCTGTTAGGATATGTCTACACCACGGGATTATTCCAATTTTACAGAAATCGTTTTTTTAAAACAGATTGTATAAAGTCGAGTGCACGCGGCCACACTAAGCACATTAATTCGGCGGTGTGCATCCATGTACCGAGGATAGCATCGATTTCCGGAGTGTTGCACTGTGGGTAGCTATCCCGTAGCTATCCCATAGTTCCCGCATTCTCCCCGGCCCATTGGAATTCCGGGTTGAGATCCCAATGCATGATAGGGCAAAAACAGTGTCACGGGTGAGTCTGGGTAAATGTTGTCACTCAATCCTTCCTCAGTGAAAGCAATGGCAGACAATCATTTCGCACCCTTTCTCCCTGGATAGCCCTGGCAGACGCCCTAGCATGGCAACCATGGAGCCTGTTTTGCCTTTTGTCACTGTCACCATATGTGTACTGGATTGTGCTGACAAACACGGTACTGCAGTGCTACACAGCAGCATTCATTCGCCTTTGCAAGGTAGCAGAGACGGTTACCATCCCCACTGCACCGTCTGCCATTGTAAATTGCGATGAGATGATGGTTATCAGTCATTTTGCACCGTTTGCAATTGGAAATTGGCGATGATGGTTATCAATCCTTTTGTACCATCTGCTGCTGTCATGGGTACTCCTGGCTGGCCTCACTGAGGTCGGCCGGGGGCGCATGGACAAAAATGGGAATGACTCCCCGGATCATTCCCTTCTTTATGTTTTGTCTAAAAATAGAGTCAGTCCTGCCTAGAAATGGGGCAAGTGTACTAGAGAACCAGAGAGCACAGCAGCTCTGGGTCAGAGCCTCAGAGATCCCACAGAAATGATGAGCTGCATGCCATTCTAGGGGGTGCCCCTGCAACAATCCCACTCATTGCTTCCCTCCTCCCCCAACCCTCCTGGGCTACCGTGGCAGTGTCCCCCCATTTGTGTGATGAAGTAATAAAGAATGCAGGAATAAGAAACACTGAGTTTTTAGTGAGATAAAATGAGGGGGAGGCAGCCTCCAGCTGCTATGATAGTCCAGGCAGGACATTAAAGAGTGGGGGGGAGAGGAGTGCAGCCTCCCGCTGCTATGATAGTCCAGGAAGTAAAGAATCTTTTTTAGACATGAAAGGGGGGGGGCGCTCATGGAGCTCAGCCTCCAGCTGCTATGATGACGGTTACCAAGCCTTTTGTACTGTCTGCCAGGAATGACCGGGAGTCATTCCCATTTTTACTCAGGTGCCCCGGGCCGACCTCACCGAGGCCAGCCAGGAGCACTCACGGGCTGATGAGGACAATGGCTACCAGTCATTTTGCCCCATCTGCAACTGGGAAGGGGATGCTGGTGTTCAGCCTGCAGCACCCCATCTACAAGCAGCATGCAGTAGATATAGGGTGACATTGAAAAAAGGCGAGAAACGATTTTTTTCCCTTTTCTTTTTTTTTTGGGGGGGAGAAGGGTGTAAATTGACGACATACACCCTGAAACACCCAGGAAAATGTTTTTGACCCCTCAGGCATTGGGAGCTCAGCCAAGAATGCAAATGCTTTTCGGGGACTGTGGGACAGCTGGAGTCCTCAGTACTCCCTCCCTCCCTCCATGAGCGTCCATTTGATTCTTTGGCTTTCCGTTACGCTCATCACGCAGCACTGTGCTGAGTCCCTGCTGTGGCCTCTGTCTATCATAGCCTGGAGATTTTTTCAAATGCTTTGTCATTTCATCTTCTGTAACAGAGCTCTGATAGAACAGATTTGTCTCCCCATGCAACAATCAGATCCAGTATCTCCCGTACGGTCCATGCTGGAGCTCTTTTTGGATTTGGGACTGCATCGCCACCCATGCTGATCAGAGCTCCATGCTGGGCAAACAGGAAATAAAATTCAAAAGTTCGCGGGGCTTTTCCTGTCTACCTGGCCAGTGCATCCGAGTTCAGATTGCTTTCCAGAGCGGTCACAATGGTGCACTGTGGGATACTGCCCGGAGGCCAATACCGTCGAATTGCGGCCACACTAACTCTAATCTGACACGGCAATACCAATTTCAGTGCTACTCCCCTCGTAGGGGAGGAGTACAGAAATCTGTTTAAAGAGTCCTTTATATAGATATAAAGGGCTTTGTTGTGTGGATGGGTGCAGGGTTAATTCGGTTTAACACTGCTAAATTCAGTTTAAATGTGTAGTATAGACCAGGCCTTAGTCTGGGTGCCAGCCTCAGTCTGCTGACAACTCATTCCGTCCCATTCTTCCCAAAGCCAGCAGGTTTAAGGTTTAGGCTCCCTTCTGATCCTAGATTGTCTGCATTGGGAAGAATAAACCATGCCAGCCTAAATGGTGTCAGGTAGCTACTTACTTCCCAATCCATGGACCAGCCATTGAACTCCTTTGAAGTTATTTCCTCTAGGTGTCTTATCTTTGCCATTGTTTCATTTCCTGTTGGTTTCTCCCTTAAACAGCCTGTTTTGCTTTAACTCTGTGCTGTCAGGCAGGATAATAACGCAGTGTGGCAAAGTACCTGCTTCTCCTCTGCTGGCTCAGTCCCTTGTCACCTTGGAGCCACAGGCTTGGGCAAAGCAAAAGCCCTTCCGGGTCGCACAGGGTCTGGCTGATCCCTTCTCAGCCAGTCCCTTGCTCAGTTTTTCTCTCCTTCTGGGGAGAGTGCAATCTGCCTTGCAGGAAGAGTTTCAGAGTCCTGCTGCCCCTACTCGCTGGCAGCTACTCTACTTCTCTCCTCCCCCCTGCTTCCCTGCCAGGGAGGGTTTAAAAAGGTCCCCGGCAATTGGGGCCAGCTGAAGCTAATTAGTTCCCTGGTAACCCTGTTCCAGCTGAACCTTATTTCTCCAAGGCTATCTCCCCTCAGTGGATAGGGAGAGGCCTTTTAACCCCTCCGGGACTAATTACTACCCTACTCCTGGTAGCTAATTGTCCTGAGTTTGCCACATGCAGACAAGGCAGAAGTGTTCAATAAATATTTCTGTTCTGCATTTGGGAAAAAGACAGATGATTTCCATTCCACTAGTATCTCCTGAGGATGTTAAATAGCAGGCAATTAAGTTTAGACATTTTTAAATCAGCAAGTCTGGATAACTTACATCCAAGAATTTTAAAAGAGCTGGCTGCAGAGGCTTGCTGGACTACTAATGTTGATTTTCAGTAAGTCTTGGAACTTGTGAAAATACCAGAAGACTGGAAGAAAGCTAACGGCGACGCAGGAACACACCATCCGGAAGTTCAGAAAGAATAGCAAATATTGCAGGCGACCCGCTTGGCTTAACAGTGAAATCTTTGGTGAGCTTAAACTCAAAAAGGAAACTTACAAGAAGTGGAAATTTGGAGAGATGACTAGGGAGGAGTATAAAAATATTGCACAAGCATGCAGGGATGTAATCAGGAAAGCCAAGGCACAATTGGAATTGCAGCTAGCAAGGAATGTGAAGGGTAACCAGTAGGGTTTCTACAGTTATGTTAGCAAAAAGGTGGTGGTCAGGGAAAGTGTGGGACCCTTACTGAATGAGGGAGGCAACCTCGTGACAGATGATGTGGAAAAAGCTGAAGTACTCAATGCTCTTTTTTTGCCTCAGTCTTCACAGACAAGGTCAGCTCCCAGACTGCTGCACTGGGCAGCACAGTATGGGGAGGAGGTGAGCAGCCCTCAGTGGTGAAAGAACAGGTTAAGGACTATTTAGAAAAGCTGGACGTGCACAAGTCCATGGGTCCAGATCTAACGCATCCAAGGGTGCTGAGGGAGTTGGCTGATGTGATTGCAGAGCTATTATCTTTGAAAACTCATGGCCATCGGGGGAGATCATGGACGACTGGAAAAGACAAGTATAGTGCCCATATTTTGAAAAGGGAAGAAAGAGAACCCAGGGAACTACAGAACAGTCAGCCTCACTTCAGTGCCTTGCAAAGTCACTGAGCAGGTCCTCAAGGAATCCATTCTGAAGCACTTGGAGGAGAGGAAGGTGATCAAGAACAGTCAACATGGATTCACCAAGGGCAAATCATGCCTGACCAATCTGATTGCCTTCTATGATGAGATAACCAGCTCTGTGGATAAGGGGAAAGCGGTGGAAGTGACATATCTTGACTTTAGCAAAGCTTTTGATTGGATGAACGGACTATAAGGTGGATAGAAAGCTGGCTAGATTGTGGGCTCAACAGGTAGTGATCAACAGCTTGATGGCTAGTTGGCAGCCGGTATCAAGCAGATTGCCACAGGGGTCAGTCCTGGGGCCGGTTTTGTTCAGCATCTTTATTAATGATCTGGATGATGGGATTAATTGCACCCTCAGCAAGTTCGCAGATGACACTAAGATGTGGGGAGAGGTAGGGACAGGGTCCAGAGTGACCTAGACAAATTGGAGGATAGGACCAAAAGAAATCTTAGGTTCAACAAGGACAAATGCACAGTCCTACACTTAAGAAGGAAGTGCACAGCTACAGGCTGGGGATCGACTGGCTAAGCAGCAGTTCTAGGGATTACAGTGGACGTGAAGCTGGATATGAGTCAACAGTGTGCCCTTGTTGCCAAGAAGGCCAACAGCCTGCTGGGCTATATTAATAGGAGCACTGCCAGCAGATCGAGGGAAGTGATTATTCCCCTCTATTCAACACTGGTAAGGCCATACCTGGAGTATTGCATCGAGGCTTCTGGTGGATTCTCCATCACAGATAAAGCTAAGAGCTTTGGATATTTTTAGTAAAAGTCACAAACAGATCATGGGCAATGAAGAAAAATTCATGGAAGTCCTGACTTTTACTAAAAATATGAATGACCAGATGGGCAATTGTGGGGTCCCCACTCCGCTCCCAAAGGGCCCCGGCTCAGGTCCCCCCACTCCTGGTGGCTGGTGGATTTTGGGGTCCCCTGCCTCCCACAGTTCAGAGCAGCCAGGAAGTACAGCTACCTGCAGCAGCCAGGAACTGCAGGGGGCCCTTGCCGCCCACAGCAGCCGGGAACTCCAGAGTACCCCTGCCACCTGCAGTGGTCAGGAACATCATGGCACCCCCACCACCTGCGGCAGCCAGGAGCTCCACGGTACCCCCCGCTGCCCATGGTGGCTTGGATCTCAGGGACAGCAGGGTACCCCGCAGTTCCCAGCTGCCACATGCAGCGGAGGAATCCTGCAGCTGCTGGCCATCACAGCCTGAAGTCACAGAGGTCTCTGGAAGTCACGCGGATTCCATGACTTCCGTGACCTCCTTGAGAAAATCGTAGCCTTAATCACAGACAATTTTTAAATCCAGATTGGATAATTTTCTAAAATATGTGTTCTAGGAATTATTTAGAGGCAGTTCTCTGGCCTGTGTTATACAGGAGGCCAGGCTCGATGATCACAATGGTCCCTTCTGGCCTTGGAATCTATAAAATAGACCTCTCATATCTTCTTGGTAGTCCATCGATCCAATGATGACAAAACTGAGCATATATAACCTTTCATATATAATATAGCCAACCTCAAACATTTAAAAGTAATGAGTATTTAAGGCTTCTAATTTAGAAGCTTAAATACCTTTGAGGATCCGGACCTCATTGCCTCAGATGAGTCCCCAACAAAGAATTGAAAGAGTGAAAATATTAAAACTTCTGACACCACGTGAAAAGTTGCTGTAAAAAGCTGCACACAAGAAGCCATTTGCAATGCATAGCAAGAAGTCTTATTGGTCCTACAAGCCCCAGGAACAAATGCTGCATATTCTTGAGCGCCTTAACTATTTACATATATACATCAATGGAGCACTCGTGTAATCCTGGTCATATAAGATGATCTCTTAAGAAACTTGTACCTCCCATAAACCTACTGTAATACATGGGCCCCACAGGTCAAATTGGAAAAAAAATAGTTCATCATATTTCAGATACAGTCCCAAAACATCTAAAACAATGTAATATTTTATTACAGAAACGTGACCATTGGACACACCCTAAGTCACACATATCTTAGTCTTGTAATAAATGCATCAGGGAGCTTCTAATTGGCTAGAAAGGCTTTCTATGACATGAAGAAATTGCTAGGTAGATACAACACACCAATAAAATCACTGCTGTAACATTTGATGGTATAATCCAACCCATTCTGCTATTTGGGAATGAAATCTAGGGCTCAACTTTAATAGCTGACTACAGTGGCTGAAATAAAACTGCAGTAGAAACCTTACATGTGCCGCTCAGCAAACAAAGCCTCCTGTGCAATGGAACGCCATGCAGCAACAGCAGAGCAGGTAGAACTGATCCAGCCTCCCTACTAACCAACATACAGAGATGGTTAGTGACCTCCTGCTACCACCTCAGCTTAAGCAGCAAAACTTCCGTCAGCCACAAAATAATAGAGGATCCAAAATTAAATCCAAATGAAAACACGATCCACTTCTGTGTGTCATCACCCACCTTGCTCAGCAACCCCAGCTTCCTGAGCAGTGGGGCAAACAGGTCTAGTCAAAACTGAAAAGGACTCAAGATACGATGTAGGTCAAAAGAATTGTCTCAAGTAAATTGTACTCCGTTCTGCTTATTTTGCTTTATACTCCATTTTGCTAGCTTTGAATTAGTAAGAAGAAATTATTCTGAGTTTATTCTTTGCTGATTGTATTAATGATTGTTCTTAGAAGGACAGAAATTTTATGCCTGTAATTACTGTTTGGTGCGTGAGTGAAGAATGTGTGTTATACTAATTAACTGAGACGAGACAGCTGGGCCGGATGGTCAAGAGGGGAGTGGAGGAGTCGTGAGCCACCAACTTTATTATCAAAATCACCTGGATGGCAGATTGATGACCCTGAAGCAAAGGCATACACATCAAGGACAAGATAAGGAGTTGAGCCTGAGGAATGAGATACAAAATAGCTGCAGATCCTCCCAGTAACAACTTAAAATAATGCTAATTAAGAGCAACCTTGAATACCTTGTGATTGACAGCTCCGGTGTGACACAGCAAGGTCCATAGACTTGTATGGGAACTTATTACTATAAAAGAAAGGTGTATTGCCATGGGAATTTGGGTTCATTCTGCATCATCATTGGAGCTTTAAACGCCTTCGACAGAGACCCAGCTCCCACTCCCTTGTGTGCAGTTTCAGCTGGCCACTGGAACTGACCGAGCAACACTAAGGACTGGTAACTATAAGATCCAGCTGTAGAACCTTTTGGGGTGTGTGTGTGTGTGTGTGTGTGTGTGTGTGTGTGTGTGTGTGTGTGTGTGTGTGTGTGTGTGTGTGTGTGTGTGTGTGTGTGTGTGTGTGTGTGTGTGTGTGTGTGTGTGTGTGTGTGAGAGAGAGAGAGAGAGAATGGAAGCATATGCTGATTTTCATGCTTACATTGTACTCTCAATAAATGTGGTGTATTGCCTTATCCCCTTTTAAGAGATTCCATGTGCTTCTTATAAGCATAACAACTAGACCAGCACCTAAAATACCAACATATGAGTTACTAGGAAAAACAAATAGGAACAAGCTAGACTGCTACAGGTCCCTGTAGAGAAATATCATATGAGCTGACTAGCTCACCCCTATGAAATGCAGCAAACTAATACAGACTCTCACCAAATACAGAATAAGTGACTGTATGGCAGCTATGGAAATGGGGAGGTGCAAAGCAGGGTTTAAATCCAGAAAGGAAGTGACAGAACACCTAATGTATAGCTTGTTCTGCCAACCAAGTCTCACTGAACTGAACTGAATAACTGATCTGCACGTGTGAGGAAGCTCACTGTACACATGCATGACAGTGTGGGTGGAGGTATGGGGAGCTCATCGTGCACCTGCATGACGAGGAGGGTGTTGTACAGGAGGGGGTTGTGGGGAGCTCACTGTGGGTGTGGGAAGGTGTTTGTATGGTCCCACCATGCACGTACATGACTAGGGGGGGCCATGTTTGTGGGGAGCTCACTGTGCAAATCCACGACTGTGCGTATGTGGCTGTTTGTGGGGAGCTCACTGTGCACATACATGACTGTGGTGGATGGGGGGGGCTCTTTGTGCACATGTCTGTGAGGCGCTCGCTGGGTGTGTCTACCATGGAACTGGAAAGAGTAATTCCTAGTTCGAGGGACATACCCATGTTAGCTCTGATCGAGCCAGCATGCTAACAGTAGGGTGAAGCCATGGCGATGCGAGTGTACCTGTCTGTGATGCTAGGCACCTACTCAGGTAGCAAGCCTCTGCCACCACTCACAACATCTACATTGCTTCTGTTGGCATTAACTCAGTACAAGCTAATGTGGATCTGTCTACCTGTGCTGGGAATTACACCTATTAGCTCCAGCGCAGAAATGCCCACTGTGTGGGTGGGGTGCAGGGGGTGCATGTTTAGGGGCAGCTGAGCTGCCATACCTGCCCTGACCGACTTGTGAGCTGTTATTTTTTTGTTTTGTTTTTTTAAACCTTACCTGCCACTGCTGCTTGCATCTGGGATCCCTTCCTGGGCACTGCCGAATGAGCCCTTCCAATCTGGCACAGTGCGTAGGGGCACCTGAGTGGTCTCAATCTCCGGAGAGCCCTCTAAGGAGAGAGCTGAGTTGATCAGCTGCTGGATGCTCTTCTGCATGTGCTGCTCTGTGGCCCTTCCAGTCTTGACACTGGGTTTCATGGCTGACGGGGAAGTTTCAGGGGTGGCTGTGACTGGCTGGATTTGCAGAGGACCTGCCAGCTCCGGGTCCCCTCCAGGCTTGAGACTTCTCTGGGTCGGCACATCTGGGATGTGACTCCTGATCACTGGTTCCTGGCCCGAGACCGCATAGGCATATTTCAGAATAGTGTTGATATTGGAGTGGAGGCGGATGTCAGGATGCAGCAGGGGAGTCTGACTCATGGGCCTGGGGTCTGCCTGACCCAGCGCTGGGGGAAGAGCAGACAGAGAGCAAGTGAAGAAGGGACTGATCCTCACCCTCACTTCTTGGGAGTGTATCCCTACAAATAAACACACACACTGCACGTACACACACACACACACACACACCCTGTGCAGCTAGGCCTCTTTCAGATTCATGTTCCCTTAGGTTTGCACAGACTCTCACACCCCCACTGGCTGCTGAGCTGCACACACTTCCTTGTGATACGTGCATGCCCAGCCACGTGTCCATACACTGTGCATACACACAACCCTTGTCCCACATTGCCAGGGATGCGCACTCCTACACCCACCTTGTAACACATTGGCCTGCTCCACCATACACACCTGCATGTCCCACTGCATTCACACATGTTCCCTTCCCTGCCATCGGGCCCAAACGCTGCAGAGAGCTTCTCAAAGAGTCAGGACACAGGGGAGGGCCACAGGGAACACAGGGGATGAGAAGGGCATGCAGAGAAAGAACCAGAGGTGAATATGGAATTCACGCAGCACCATGGTACCTGCTTCGCTAGTGGACCCAGCACGGGAAGACCAGTTGCTTTTTGCCCAGGAGCCCATGGTATCAGACACCTCTCCTTGGGCACGATGTTCTTTGGAGGGATCCATATCAGGACACAGGATCCGCTGAACAGGGGGTAAGGAAGGTGAATCTAGAGACCCCACTGTACCATCCCCCCTGAAGCCCACACCTCCAGTGCATTACACTCAAATGAGACCCCTCCCGCTACTGCCGTAATGCCTGTTTGAGATAATCCCAACAAACGCTCTCACCTCTGCTGCAATAATCCCTTGACATGCCTCCTCTCCACTGTGATAATCTTCTCAACACAACCACCGTGGAAACTCCTCCCCTCAACTGTGACATCCCTCTCTGAAACCCCTCCCCTCTAGTGCAACAATGCCCCCCAAAGCCGTCCCTTCCACTGCATTAATCACCACCACACCCCGGCCACTCCACTGCAATTATCCCCCCTAAACTCCACCCCCTTCACACTTATAATCTGCCCAAACCCCTCCCATACAGTGCAATAACCCCTCAAGCCCTCCCCTCCACTGTTATAATCCCCTGTAAAACCCTCCCCTGTGGTTCTCTCAGTAAAGTTACAGCCCTGCAATAATCCCTCCCCTCCCCTAAGAAAAGCCCCTCAAACACCCTCCTCTCCACTGTGATAATCTCCCCCAAAATGTCAACCCCTCCACTTTAATCCACCCAAACCCCTACCATCCACTATGAAAAATCTCCCCAGAAACCCCTCCCCTACATCACAATAATTCCTGTGAAACCCCTCCTTTCCAATTCAATAATCCTTCCCAAGCCCCTCCTCTGCCATAACCTCTCAAACCCTTCCCCTCCACTGAAATAATCCCCCAAGAAATGCCTCCCCTCCATTGTGACAATCCCCCAACAAGCCCCAACCCTTGACTATTCACACCCTACACACTATAGTAATAACCTTTGTACAAACTATGCCTTGTAAGGTAGCATTTGAAAAAAACTCATTATTTGCTGGTTAGTATTGTCCTGGTAACACACGTGTGGCAATACTTTGTGCGAAGTCATAAGATTTCTCTGTATGCTATTATTAACCCTTGTTCCAAACCTCACAGCCCTGCCCAGGCAGAAGTCAGGTCTGCCCAAAGCAAAAGAAGGAACGTGTGCATGCTTTAATGTGCATTTAAGCGGTAAACAGAGTCATCATGTAGAGAGGGGGAACAAATGAACTTCAAACGGGGAGCGGGAGGGACAGCAGGAAATATCCTTCCACACAGACTTTTTGGCTCCTGGATCTCTGCTGGAAATGTTTTTCAAGAGGGAGACCGAAATGATAAAAAGGAAGGAGAAACACCCCAAAGCACCCCAACTCTCTCCCTGCCTATTGCATTCACTGCACCTGAACAGACAAAGAAAGCAGTGATTGGATGCAGGAGTGGGGGTCCTGACCTAAAGAGATGTCAGTAAGACTGCTGAAAGCAAGTTGTGAGAAAACTTTGCTTTGAATCTAACATAGTTTGTTAAGCTAGACACTAGAAAGTGTTTTATCTTCATTTTTCTTGTAACCATTTCTGACTTTTATACCTCATCCCTTGTACTCACTTAAAATCTCTGTCTTTGTAGTTAATAAACTTGTTTTAGTGTTTTATCTAATCCAGTGTGTTCAAGATGAAGTATCTGAGTAACTCCATTTGGGAGTAACAAGTTGTGTGCATATTATTCCCTTAAAGAAATAGTGGACTTAATATATTTGTACTGTCCAGGAGAAGACTGGGCAGTACAGGACATATGTCTCTGCGGGGGGGGGGGGGGGGGGGGGGGGGGGGGGGGGATCTAATACTGGTGCTGTGTTGGGATCACCCTGCAGTATAACCAAGGCTGGTAAAAGCCAAGGTGTGGCAGGCTGGCTGCAGCACACACACAGACATGGCTGGGAGTGACTTACATGCTGGAGACTGTGAGCAGTCCAGGTTGGAGGCTGCAGCAGCAAGGCATTGTAAAGGGCACCCCAGGTTATGGGACAGGGGTGAAAAAGGCGCCCAGCAGTGTGAATTGTACCCCTGGTACGTCACACCTTCCGTTCTGATGCAATAACCACCACCACACCATCTCTCTCCACTGTGATAATCCCTTTGAAACCCCATCCCTCCACTAAGATAATCCATCCCTGAACTATAGTAATACCCCCCTAGCCCCACTCCACTGCAACAATCCTCCTGAAACCCCACACCTCCACTGTGATAATCCCCTTGAAACCCATTCCCTCCACTGCAATAATCACCTTTAAGACCCTCTTGTGACACTCTGTGCCTCAAAGCAACAACCTGGCACTCACATAGTTACCATGGTGACATGATTATGATATGTTTTGTACAAAGTATGCCTTGTGAAGTATCACTTTGAAAGTCTTGATCTGTTGAACATTAATATCCTGTTGGACTGTATGTGCTATCATTGTATGTGGAGTTATGAAGTTTTGCTGTGTGTGTGTTACTGAAATGTGTTATGACGTTGGAAACGCCCACAACCAGCCTTTCGGGTACAACAATAGGGCAGCCAGAAATGGATGATGGCCCATTAAGAGGAACATACACTCACAAGGACTGTCCCAGGTACCGTATATAATGGAGACTTCTCACAGATAGCATGTAGGCAACGGAGACTGTTTGTTTGATTCACATCATAGCAACGGATCTTTCCAGCAGGCTGGAAGAAGCTATAAAAGGGGAAGTGACATCGTCGCTTGACCTCTTTCCCCCCACAACTCAGCAATTGGAAATAGGCCTGTAGAACAAAGACTGAACTGAGGAGGTGGTCCCAGGCTGGAAAGGAGAATCCCAACCTGTGCCTTAAAGAACAATACCATTAGGGTGAGACATTTCTTGATTCAACTCCTGTCCAGACTATAGAACTCAGATTGCGGTTTTACTTTTATGTCTTAGCTTTGATCTCTATGCATGCCACTTATAATCACTTAAAATCTATCTTTCTGTAGTTAATAAATCTGTTTTTATATTTTACCTAAAACAGTGTGTTGTTTGAAGTGGTTGGGGAATCTGCTCAGGAACAAGAGCTGGTGCACATCTACTTTCCTTTGTAGAAGGGGTGGACTGGTTAATCAATTTATGCTGGTTAGGCTTTTGACCAGGGTAAGAGGGTACAGCTCTGGGATCCTTGGCTGGATAGCGGGGGGCTGGCTGGAGCCTCTCTATTGTTAGTTCATAAGAGGGTCTAGGAAAAATATTCATGTAACTCAGCAGGGGGTGTCCCTGCCTGTAGATGGCTGTGTACCTGAAGTGCAGTACCTGGAGAGGATTGCAGCTAGTCATAGCATAACAATGGGAGAGGGAGCCCAGGTTGGTGAGACAGAGAGCTCAGCAGTACCCCTGCTCCAGATTGCACACCGGGGAACCCATCACACCTCCCTTCCACTATGACAATCCCATTGAAACCCCTGCCCTCTATTAAAATAATTCCCCTGAAGCCCCTCCCCTCCATTGTGATAATCTCCCCTGAAACCACAACCTTCCCCTCTTCTACAATAATCTGTCCCTAAACCCTCCCCACATTGCAATAATCCCCTTGAAAACCCTTCTTTCCAATGAGATAATTCTTCCAAAACCCATTCACTGTCATAACCCCTGGAATCTCATCTTCTCCACTGAATTAATCCTCCCCTAAACCCCTCCCCTCCTCTGTAATCCTCTTCAAACCCCAAACCTTCACTTCAATAATCCTCACAACGTCTACCCCTCCACAATGAAAATCCCCCCCGAAACCCCTCACCTCCACTGTGACAATCACCTTGAAAACTCTCCTTTCCAATGCAATAGTAATGCCCTTGAAACGCCTCCCCTCAAGTGAACTATTCCCCTTTGAACACCCTCCCCTCCACTGCAATAATCCCTCTGAAACCCCTTCCCTCTTGCCAGAATCCCATCCCCTTCCCTCCTCTGTGATAATCCTGCCAAGGCCCTCCACTGCATTCATCTCCCCAATGCTCTCTCCCCTCCACTAGGATAATCCCCACAACCCTCCCCTCTCCACTGTGATTATCCCCTTTAAGACCCTCTTCTCCAAACTCTTCCATTCCACTGCAATAATCCCCCTGCAAACACCCTCCCCTCTGTTGTGATAATGCCCTTGAAATCCCTCCCCTCCAATAATTTGCCCCCGAATCCTGCCCCTCCAATAACCCTCCCAGAAGCCCCTCTCTTCCAGTGATAATGTTCACAGAAGTCATCACCTTTCATTGTGATAATCCCCTTGAAATCCCCCTCCACTACAAAGTCCTCTCAAGCCCCTCCCCAACACAGCAATAATCCTTCAAACTCCTCACCTTCACTGCGATAATCTCTCCCTCTCTCCCACAGTGATAATCCCCTCCAAATTTCTGCACTCCACTGCAACAATCCCCCCATAACCCCTCCCCATTACTGCAATAATTCCATGGAATCCTCTCCCCACCACTGCGATAATCCCCTCAAAACTCCTCCCCCTTCCCATGTGATAATCCCCTCAAAGATCCTCACCTCCTCTACAATAATCCCACTGATACTCCTCTCCCACTGAGATGATCCCCCCAAACACCCTTCCCCCCATTTTCTTAATTCCCCACAAAGCACTCCCCTCCTCACTATAATCTTTCCTAAACACCTCTCCTCCACAGCAATAATCCCTTGAAACTCCTTCCCTCTATTGAGATAATCCCCCGAATCCACTCCCTCCCACTGCAATAGCTCCCTAAAACCGTCTGCTCCACTGTAATAATCCCTCAAATTCCCTTCCCTCCGCTGCAATAATCCCCCCAATTCCCTTACTGCAATAATCCCCCCAACCTCCATATTCTCCTGTGATAAATGAAGCAGGGTAGCTCCCTTTTATGGACACCCAGCCAGACAGTAGCTATAAAATCCCTCTCAGTGGCTATTCTCTAATTTCTCTATCTGTTAAGGGTTAAAAAGTCTGACTGCTAAGCATAGGTAAAAGGAAGTGGGTGGGCACCCAGTCAAAAGAGCCATGGGAAGGCTAGAACTGAAACAAGACTCCCCTTTTGTCTGGCTGTTGTTGTTCTGGGGGAGAGGCAGACGGGGAGCAGTTATGCTGTGAGAAGCTTGGGCTGGGTATGAAAAATTATCACTATCATACCTAGAAACTACTCATCTAAAACTCCAGAGTAGCGGGTGGTCACCCGCTCCTGCCCTGAAGGGCTTAAAACAGCCCTTGGTGAGGGCTACGGTAGGGGAAACCTGGGCTGATTTGGGGAAGGAGCCACAGCTGGGGCCGCGCCCTGATCAGGGTGCAGCTGGCCCTATAAAGGGGCTGCTAGGCTGGAGCTCAGACAGAGTCTCTCTCTGCTTCAGAGACGGGGGTGGGGTCTGCCTGCTGGGAAGCTCACGGTGCCTAGAGTGAGGCAGGGCCGGGGAAAGGCCGGAGGGGCTGGGGAGCTCCAGGTTGGCAACTCCCTAGGCTGCAGGGCCTTGCCCAAAGCTGCATAGAGGCACTGGGTTGCAGAGCGAGGCAGCAGGTCCAGACCCAACCTTGTCTATGATGAGTGGCTGACGCTGCAGTCTGCCCCAGGGCGTGGGGCGAGTTGGTGACTGGCAGTAACCTACAACTGAGGTGAGGCAGGGAGAGTGGGTGGGGGTTCCCGGGGAGGGGAGACCCTGAGAATGAGGAGCGTACTGCCAGGGGGTAGCACCCCAGATAATGGGGCACCGAAGTTCAGGGAGGGACGTGGGCACTCAACGGCAGCAGGACACAGGCCTGCAGAGGGCGCTCTGGAGGCTGGAGAGCTAAATCCCTGAGACAACCAGCAGGAGGTGCTGTGGGGATGAGTCCCACACGCTTACATCCAGATATGTAAGCAGATCAGGAAATGTCTAGGAAGACACAATTAGGTTTATCCCTTTTATTTCTTTATGGCTTGTGGATTCCTGTGTGTTAACCCCAGGTGCTTTTGTTTTGCTTCTAACTTTAAACTGGACCTCAGGAGAACTAATCTTGATGCTTAATCCCTGTAATTGTATGGGGATTTTTGTTTAATTTTTGTTTTAATCTAGCAAAAACCTAAATCCCAGATGTATTTTCTTTTTTAAAAAAAAAGTAATAAAATTTACCTTTTTTTAAAAACTAGAATTGCATTTGTGTGTCCTAAGAGGTTTGCGCACATTTGTTTAATTAGCTGGTGGCAACAGCTGATGTCCTTTGTTTTTCTTCTGAGCTCTTCCCTGCGGGGGTGGGGGAGGGGGCGCTTGAGGATACCCCACAGGAAGGAATTCCCAAGTGAGCCTTCCTGGGTTCTCAAAGGGGTTTTGCACTTGGGTAGTGGCAGCATCTACCAATCCAAGGTCAGAGAAAAGCTGTAACCTTTGGAGTTTAATCCAAGCCTGGAGTTGTCGCCATTAATTTTTAGAGTCCTTGTGGGCCCCCACCTTCTGCACTTGAAGTGCCAGAGTGGGGAATCAGCCTTAACACCTCCACTGCAATAATCCCCCCAAATCCCCAGCTGAGCAGTGAACAGCGAGGCTAACAAAGGGAGTTTGACTGGGACCTGTCTGAGAGGAACTACGCTAAGTGCTGCATTAGGGGGGCTGAGTATCTGAGTATCTGTTGTGGGGACAGTTCGTCAGTTTGACCGTGTGCTTCATTGTTTGAAAACTGTGAAATGGGAGTGCTTTGTTCCAGGTGGGCCTTGAGTGGGCCTGATTGATTGAGTGGAGGGTAGCTTTCATCTTACAGGCTTCTCTGAGAAGTAATTGCAACAGCTGAGGAAGCTCTGAGAAGGAAGGTGATATGGATGGGGAGTGATCAGCTGTTGTGACCTGCACAGGATGTGACATGTTTGTCTTTCTTCACAGGACAGAAGTGACTTTGTCTGTACAAAGTACAAGTGGTCTCCATATTGGAAGGGACAGTTCAAGGACTGGAGAAACAAGTATCAACCCTGTGTTGCAGAAGAGAAAATGAAGATTTCCTGGACAGACATCAGGATATGCTTCCGCGGGCACACATTCTGAAGATTCAGAGCAGGTTGTGCAGCAGGAACAGAAGGAGGGTGACTAAAACTGGCAGCATGTGACCTCCAGAAGAAGAAAGAGGAGCATCCATGTACCAGCAATGCAGATACAGATGAGCAACTGTTTTCATGTTCTCTCCACAGGTACTAATGTAGAGAGTGGACTAGATGATACAGCTGAGGGAAGGGAGCAGGAGGAGACCCCACTGATTGGAAGGCATGAGATGCATTGTCCTAGGGATAGGGGTTCCACAACCACCGTCTCAAGAGAAGGAGGTGGGTGGTAGTGGTTGGGGACTCCCTCCTAAGGGGGACTGAGTCATCTATCTGCCGTCCCAACCGGGAAAATCGAGAAGTGTGCTGCTTGCCTGGAACAAGGATTCACGATGTGATGGAGAGACTGCAGAGACTCATCAAGCCCTTGGATGGCTACCTCTTCCTGCTTCTCCACGTGTGCACCAATGATACTGCCAAGAATGACCTTGAGCAGATCACTACAGACTACATGGCTCTGGGAAGAAGGATAAAGGAGTTTGAGGCGCAAGTGTTGTTCTCGTCCATCCTCCCTGTGGAAGGAACAGGCCCAGGTAGAGACCATCAAATTGCTGAAGTTAACGAATGGCTACGCAGGTGCTGTTGGAGAGAAGGCTCTGGATTCTTTGACCATGGGATGGTGGAAGGAGGACTGCTAGGCAAAGACGGACTCCACCTAACGAAGAGCGGGAAGAGCATCTTCACAAACAGTCTGGCTAACCTAGTGAGGCAAGCTTTAAACTAGGTTCACTGGGGGAAGGAGACCAAAGCCCTGAGGTAAGTGGGATACTGGGAGGAAGCGCAATAGGGGAGGACTCCTGTCTCATACTGAGAAAGCAGGACGATCAGCGAGTTATCTTAAGTGCCTATACACTAATGCAAAAAGCCAAGGAAACAAGCAGGGAGAACTGGAAGTCCTGGCACAAGGAATGATGATGTGATTGGAATAACAGACTTGGTGGGATAACTCACATGACTGGAGTCCTGTCATGGATGGATATAAACTGTTCAGGAAGGACAGACAGGACAGAAAAGGTGGGGGAGTTGCACTGTATGTAAGAGAGCAGCATGACTGCTCAGAGCTCCAGTATCAAACTGCAGAAAAACCTGAGAGTCTCTGGATTAAGTTTAGAAGTGTGAGTAACAAGGGTGATGTCATGGTGGGAGTCTGCTATAGACCACCAGACCAGGGGGATGAGGAGGACGAGGCCTTCTTCCAGCAACTAACAGAAGTTACTAGATCACAGACCCTGGTTCTCATGGGAGACTTCAATCACTCTGCTATCTGCTGGGAGAGCAATACAATGGTGCACAGACAATCCAGGAACTTTTTGGAAAGTGTAGGGGACAATTTCCTAGTTCAAGTGCTGGAGGAACCAACTAGGGGCAGAGCTCTTTTTGACCTGCTGCTCACAAACAGGGACAAATTAGTAGGGGAAGCAAAAGTGGATGGGTGAACCTGGGAGACAGTGACCATGAGATGGTCGAGTTCAGGATCCTGACAAAAGGAAGAAAGGAGAGCAGCAGAATACAGACCCTGGACTTCAGAAAAGCAAACTTTGACTCCCTCAGGGAACTGATGGGCAGGATCCCCTGGGAGAATAACATGACAGGGAAAGGAGTCCAGGAGAGCTGGCTGTATTTTAAAGAATCCTTATTGAGGTTGCAGGAACAAACCATCCCAATGTGTAGAAAGAATAGTAAATATGGCAGGCAACCACCATAGCTTAACAGTGAAATCCTTGCTGATCTTAAACACAGAAAAGAAGCTTACAAGAAGTGGAAGCTTGCACAAATGACCAGGGAGGAGTATAAAAATATTGCTCAGGCATGCAGGAGTGAAATCAGGAAGGCCAAATCACACTCGGAGTTGCAGCTAGTAAGAGATGTTAAGAGTAACAAGAAGGGTTTCTACAGGTATGTTAGCAAGAAGAAGGTGGTCGGGGAAAGTGTGGGCCCCTTACTGAATGGGGGCGGCAACCTAGAGACAGAGGATGTGAAAAAAGCTAATGTACTCAATGCTTTTTTTGCCTCTGTCTTCACGAACAAGGTCAGCTCCTAGACTTCTGCACTGGGCAGCACAGCATGGGGAGGAGGTGACCAGTCCTCTGGAGAAATAAGTGGTTCAGGACCATTTAGAAAAGCTGGAGGAGCATAAGTCCATGGGGCCAGATGCGCTGCATCCAAGGGTTCTAAAGGAGTTGGCAGATGTGATTGCAGAGCCATTGGCCATTTTCTCTGAAAACTCATGGTGATCAGGGGAGGACCCGGATGACTGGAAAAAGGCTAATGTAGCGCACATCTTTAAAAAAGGGAAGGAGGAGGCTCTGGGGAACTACAGCCTCACCTCAGTCCCTGGAAAAATCATGGAGCAGGTCCTCAAGGAATCAATTCTGAAGCATTTAGAGGAGAGGAAAGTGATCAGGAACAGTCAGCATGGATTCACCAAGGGCAAGTCATTCTTGACTAACCTAATTACCTTCTATGATGAGATAACTAGGCTGACCAGAGAGCAAGTGTCAAAAATCGGGACAGGAGGTGGGGGGTAATAGGTGCCTAGGTGAGAGAGATCCCAAAATCGGGACATCTGGTCTTCCTAGAGATAACTGACTCTGTGGATGAGGGGAAAGCAGTGGACATGTTGTTCCTTGACTTCAGCAAAGCTTTTGATATGGGCTCCCACAGTATTCTCGCCAGCAAGTTAAAGTAGTATGGGCATAGAAAGCTGGATAGATCATCGGGTTCAAAGGGTAGTGATCAATGGCTCAGGGTCTAGTTGGCAGTTGGTATCAAGAGGAGCACCCCAAGGGTTGGTCCTGGGGTCAGTTTTGCTCTACATCTTCATTAATGATCTGGAGGATGGTGTGGATTGCACCCTCAGCAAGTTTGCAGATGACACCAAACTGGGAGGAGTGGTAGATACGCTGGAGGGTAGGGATAGGATACAGAGGGACCTAGACAAATTAGAGGATTGGGCCAAAAGAAGCCTGATGAGGTCAACAAGGACAAGTGCAGAGTCCTGCACTTAGGACGGAAGAATCCCATGCACTGCTACAGACTAGGGACTGAGTGATTAGGCAGCAGTTCTGCAGAAAAGGACCTAGGGGTTACAGTGGACGAGAAGCTGGATATGAGTCAACAGTGTGCCCTTGTTGCCAAGAAGGCTAATGGTATTTTGGGCTGTATAAGTAGGGACATTGCCAGCAGATCGAAGGACGTGATTATTCCCCTCTATTCGGCATTGGTGAGGCCTCATCTGGAGTACTGTCCAGTTTTGGCTCCACACTACAAGAAGGATGTGGAAAAATTGGAAAGAGTCCAGTAGAGGGCAACAAAAATGATTAGGGGGCTGGAGCACATGACTTATGAGGAGAGGCCGAGGGAACTGGGATTATTTAGTCTGCAGAAGAGAAGAATGAGGGCGGGATTTGATAGCTGCTTTCAACTACCTGAAAGGAGGTTCCAGAGAGGATGGATCTAGACTGTTCTCAGTGGTGGCAGATGACAGAACAAGGAGTAATGGTCTCAAGTTGCAGTGGGGGAGATTTAGGTTGGATATTAGGAAAAACTTTTTCACTAGGAGAGTGATGAAGCACTGGAATGGGTTACCTAGGGAGGCGGTGGTAGAGGTTTTTAAGGTCAGGCTTGAAAAAACCCTGGCTGGGATGATTTAGTTGGGGATTGGTCCTGCTTTGAGCAGAGGGTTGGACCAGATAACCTCCTGAGGTTCCTTCCAACCTTGATATTCTATGATATTCTCTACTGCAATAATCCCCCTGTGACGCATGGCTAGAAAGGGTTAAACAGCCTGCAAAATAAATAATCCACAGAGGACATGTGGGAGATAATGTTTGTGTTTGTGTTTTTGTGTACTTACATATGTATGACTAGGGTCCACAACGTAATCAACAGTCCCTGTCTATGCTGCATTCTGATAATTCAGAGATCAAAAGAACATCCTACCATTTAAATGAATTGTAAACGTGGAATCTCTCCCTATTCATCTCTCTTTGAAATGTACTGTGAATGGTGGAGGAACAAGCAAATGGCCTTATGTTAATTTGAATAGCTAAGGACCTCCTTCAAAGTCATCCTAATTATCTTTTGTTCCCCTAGCAAATCCCAACTTGTCAAAGAGGATGTGAAATTGTATAAAAGATCCTTGGGTCCTGATTCTGTCATCTCAGATTTGCTTAGACTTCATCGGTGGAAGTCTGAGTCGCAAGACTGGGGTCCCAGTTCTGCTGGTATGCCCTGAATATGAGATTTGGACATTGGCCTATGACCTATGAACTGAATTCTAAAGGAACTCTTGGAACTACAAAGCTCACCATCTCTGCTATGAATCTAAACCTCAATTAATTGAACTCGTGTCTGTATGTATATTGATATTTTAACCATACTCTGGTTTTTTAAATAAATTTTAGGTTAGTTAATAAGAATTGACTGACTGTAGTGCGTATTTGGGTAAGATCTGAAACATTCATTAACCTGGGAGGTAATGTGGTGTTTCCTTTGGATTGGTAGAACCTTTTCTCTTCTATGATGAAATAAGATTTTTCAGAAATCATCACATTTGACGTAGGTACCTGGATGGAGGCTTCAGGCTGGATCACTCTAAGGGGACTGTGTTGTTTGGACTTCTGAGTAACCAGTGAGGTAATAAAGAAGCTGTTTTATGCTGGCATGGTAAATCTAAGTATTGGAATATCCACCAGCTTTTGGGGTTTGGCTGCCCCACTTTTTGCAGTTTGCCCTAATTTAGTAACCATAGCTGACCCTCACTAGGACCCCAGTCACACCCCCAAATCCTTGCCCCTCCATGGCAATAATTCTCGCCCCCCCCCTGCAAAAACCCAGAGCTTTCACTGCAATAATCCCCCATCCCCAAAAAAACCCCTCTGCTCCACTGCGATCATCTCTCCCCCCCACCCCAAAAGACATCGCCTCCACTGTTCTAATCCGCCCCGCCTCACCTTGGTGTAGTACTTGCGGTTGGAGCAGCGATAATGTGCAAACTGGCAGAAGGTTTGAAACCACGAGGCATCTGGGAGGTCAGAACAGATAGGGCCTAGAAACAGGGTGAGAACTGGTGTCAATATTAACAGGGAACTCACTCCCCTGCCCACAGGTGTATGAATCACAGAAGATCAGAGTTGGAAGGACCTCAGGAGGTCATCTAGTCCAATCCCCTGCTCAAAGCAAGACCAATCCCCAACTAAATCCTCCCAGCCAGGGCTTTGTCAAGCCTGACCGTAAAAACCTCTAAGGAAGGAGATTCCACCACCTCCCTAGGTAACCCATTCCAGTGCTTCACCACTCTCCCAGTGAAAAAGTTTTTCCTAATATCCAAAATACACCTCCCCCACTGCAACTTGAGACCATTACTCCTTGTTCTGTCATCAGGTACCACAGAGAACAGTCTAGATGCATCCTCTTTGGAACCTCCCTTCAGGTAGTTGAAAGCAGCTATCAAATCCCCCCTCATTCTTCTCTTCTGCAGACTAAACAATCCCAGTTCTCTCACACTCTCCTCATAAGTCATGTGCTCCAGCCCCCTAAACATTTTTGTTGCCCTCCGCTGGACTCTTTCCAAATTTTTCCACATCCTTCTTGTAGTGTGAGGCCTAAAACTAGACAGCGTACTCCAGATGAGGCCTCACCAATGTCAGATAGAGGGGAATGATCATGTCCCTCAATCTGCTGGCAATACCTCTACTTACACCGATTAAGGCAAGGGCACCTGTTTGTTGGATGTGGAAGAAAATGCTGAATGTGTGCATGGGGACCCAAAGCACCCCTTAGAGCTAAGCTCTGTGCTTAGCTTAGACTTTAGGGTCAGAAGGGACCAATGTGATCATCTAGTCTGACCTCCTGCACAAAGCAGGCCACAGAAACCTACCCATCCACTTCTATAACAAACCCCTAACCTATGTCCAAGTTATTGAAGTCTTCAAATTGTGGTTTGAAGACCTCAAGCTGCAGAGAATCCACCAGCAAGTGACCCATGCTCCACGCTGCAGAGGAAGGCGAAAAACCTCCAGGGCCTCTGCCAATCTGCCCTGGAGGAAAATTCCTTCCCGACCCCAAATATGGTGATCAGCTAAACCCTGAGCATGTGGGCAAGACTCACCAGCCAGCACTCAGGAAAGAATTCTCTGCAGTAACTCAGATCCCATCCCATCCCACATCCCATCACAGACCACTGGGCATACTTATCTGCTGGTAATCAAAGATCAATTGCCAAAATTAAGCTATCCCATCATACCATCCCTTCCATAAACTTATCAAGCTTAGTCTTAAAGCCAGATATGTCTTTTGCCCCCACTACTCCCATTGGAAGGCTGTTCCAGAACTTCACTGCTCTAATGGTTAGAAACCTTCGTCTAATTTCAAGTCTAAACTTCCTAGTGTCCAATTTATACCCATTCGTTCTTGTGTCTACATTGGTACTAAGCCTAAATAATTCCTCTCCCTCCCTAATATTAATCCCTCTGATATATTTATAAAGAACAAGCACATCCCCCCTCAGCCTTCTTTTGGCTAGACTAAACAAGCCAAGCTCTTTGAGTCTCCTTTCATATGACAAGTTTTCCATTCCTCGGATCATCCTAGTAGCCCGTCTCTGAACCTGTTCCAGTTTGAATTCATCCTTCTTAAACATGGGAGACCAGAACTGCACACAGTATTCCAGGTGAGGTCTCACCAGTGCCTTATTTAACGGTACTAACACCTCCTTATCTTTGCTGGAAATACCTCGCCTGATGCATCCTAAAACCGCATTAGCTTTTTTAACGGCCATATCACATTGGCGGCTCATAGTCATCCTGTGATCAACCAATACTCCAAGGTCCTTCTCCTCCTCTGTTGCTTCCAACTGATGTGTCCCCAATGTATATCTAAAATTCTTATTATTAATCCCTAAATGCATGACCTTGCACATTTCACTATTAAATTTCATCCTATTACTATTACTCCAGTTTACAAGGTCATCCAGATCTTCCTGTATGATATTCCGGTCCTTCTCCGTGTTAGCAATACCCCCCAGCTTTGTGTCATCCGCAAACTTTATTAGCACATTCCTGCTTTTTGTGCCAAGATCAGTAATAAAAAGGTTAAATAAGATTGGTCCCAAAACCGATATTTGAGGAACTCCACTAGTAACCTCCTTCCAGCCTGACAGTTCACCCTTCAGTACAACCCGTTGTAGTCTCCCCTTTAACCAGTTCCTTATCCACCTTTCAATTTTCATATTGATCCCCATCTTTTCCAATTTGACTAATAATTCCCCATGTGGAACCATGTCAAATGCCTTACTGAAATCGAGGTAAATTATGTCTACTGCATTTCCTTTGTCTAAATAATCTGTTACCTTCTCAAAGAAGATCAGGTTGGTTTGGCACGATCTACCTTTAGTAAAACCATGTTGTAATTTGTCCCAATTACCATTGATCTCAATGTCCTTAACTACTTTCTCCTTCAAAATTTTTTCCAAGACCTTACATACTACAGATGTCAAACTAACAGGCCTATAGTTACTCGGATCACTTTTTTCCCCTTTCTTAAAGATAGGAACTATGTTAGCAATTCTCCAGTCATACGGTACAACCCCTGAGTTTACCAATTCATTAAAAATTCTCACTAACGGGCTTGCAATTTCATGCGCCAGTTCCTTTAATATTCTTGGATGAAGATTGTCTGGGCTCTCCGATTCTGTCCCATTAAGCTGTTCAAGTTTGGCTTCTACCTCAGATGTGGTAATATCCACCTCCATATCCTCATTCCTGTTTGTCATCCTTCCATTATCCCTAAGCTCCTCATTAGCCTTATTAAAGGCTGAGGCAAAGTACTTATTTAGATATTGGGCCATGCCTAGGTTATCCTTAACCGCCTTTCCATCCTCAGGGTTTAGTGGTCCCACTTCTTCTTTCTTCGTTTTCTTCTTATTTATATGGCTATAGAACCTTTTACTGTTGGTTTTAATTCCCTTTGCAAGGTTCAACTCTACTTGGCTTTTAGCCTTTCTCACTTTATCCCTACATGTTCTGACCTCTCTAAGGTAGCTTTCCTTGCTAATCCCACCCTTCTTCCACTCCTTGTAGGCTTTCTGCTTTTTCTTAATCACCTCTCTGAGATGCTTGCTCATCCAGCTTGGTCTACAACTCCTGCCTGTGGTTTTTTTCCCCTTCCTTGGGATGCAGGCTTCCGATAGTTTCTGCAGCTGCGACAAAGTAATTCCAGGCCTCCTCCGCATTTAGATCCACAAGTTCTTCTGTCCAATCCACTTCTCTAACTAATTTCCTTAACTCTTTAAAGTTAGCCCTCGAGAAGTCAAAAACCCTAGTCCCAGATCTATTTTTGTTTATCCTTCCATCTAGTTTGAACTGAATTAGCTCATGATCACTCGAACCAGTTAATGCTCAGACAGTCTCCTGGCTGCTATATACTCTCCCTATGTCAATCTATGGAAGTGCCTCATTTTATGGCCTACTTTGACCATCTGCTTTGGACCTCTGTGACAGAGTGGGAATTGTTTACTTTCCTCATGGATTGTATTTTCTAAATGGACAACCAAAATAATTCTCAATTACTGAGGGACAATCTCCACTCATTGATACATTTTGCTTTCCACAATCAAATCTCTGTACAACTTTTAATGAGTGATGTACCCAAGTATTCAGATTCTAATATCTAAACTGTATTGTTAAAGCTATTCACCTAAATTTGGGTTATTGCTGATTAAATAGTCATATGATACATAGAGTACATAAAAACAAACCTTGTATTTGTGCATAATCTATGAACTATATCTAGATGTGCAGACCCTCTTTTCTTATTCTAAGTATTATATACTTTTTTTAACATTAGCTTTAATACAAATTTCAAAATTTTATGCAGCCTCTGTATGACTCAATTTCCCTTATGTGCTGCATTGTTACCTACAGGCGGGAAAAGGACTGCTTGCTCTCCGGGCAGGTGAAGAGACCGATATGGGTAAAAACAATAAGGAGTCCTTGTGGCACCTTAGAGACTAACAAATTTATTGGACATAATAAGCTCTCGGGGGGGGCTAAAACCCACTTCATCAGATGCATGGAGTGAAAAACACAGTCAACAGTATAAACATGAAAAGATGGGAGTTGCCTTACCAAGTGGAGGGTCAGTGCTAATGAGGCCGATGCAATCAAGGCGGACATCAGCCATTTCCAACAGTTGACAAGAAGGTGTGAGTATCAGCAGAGGGCAAAATTACTTTTTGTAGTGACCTATTCACTAAATGTGATATAGATAGATATGTGTTGCCTAGTTGCCTGGGCCTTGATCCCCATATCAGTGGGGCATCTGAGAAGACAATGGTAAATCCATTCACTAAGATGTTCACACCTAGCGACCAGTGACCCAGAGACATACAGACTTCCCCGCCTCTCAGCAGTGGGGCTGAGCCACACTTTCCCTGGGCTGGGGAGGAGGTGGAAATTAAGTGTAGGCTATGGGAAGCAGTAGGGACACACACCTAAGGGTCTGATGGAGCGACAAAGAGAGCTTGAACACTGGGGTTCACTACAGCTTGGCTGGACTCTGGATATCCTCTCCATCTGGCTCCTATCCACAGGAGCAAGGGATAGGCTGGGTTTCACAGGATCACCGTGGGCATTTCCACATCCCCCACTGGAATCTTCTGGTCTGGAAAGAAAGTCTCAGCATGCAGCTTTCTGTACAGGCCAGTGTTCTGAAAGGGTGCGTGAACCAAGCACTTTCCCTGACCATCCCACAGTGATGTTAGTGAAATGGCCTCCGTGATCCACCAGCATGCACAAGACAATGGAGAAGTAGCTCTTTCTATTGATGTACTCCATCGCAAGATGGCCTGGGGCTAAAATGGGGATGTGTGTCATCTATCACCCTGCTGCAGTTAGAGAATCCCATTGCGGCAAAGCCATCCACTATTTCCTGCACATTACCCAGAGTAGTCTTTTGTAGCAGAAGGGGATTAATAGCCCTGCACGCTTGCATCACCGCAACCCCCATGGTGGACTTTCCAACTCCACACCGATTCGCAACTGACTGGTAGCAGTTTGGAATCACCACGTTCCACATAGCGATCACCACTCACTTTCCAGCAGTGAGGGTAGCTCTCATTCTGGTGTCCTTGTGCCACAGGGTGGGGTGAGCTCCACACATAGTTCCAGGCAGGTGGCTTTGCACATCTGAAAGTTCTGCTGCCACTGCTTGTCATCCCACACCTGCATCATGAGGTGATCCCACCACTCAGTGCTTGTTTCCAAAGCCCAGTACTGATGGTCCACTATGTGCAGCTGCTCCGTGAATGACAGCAGTGATCTTGAATTATTTGTTTCCACGGCAGACAGCAGGGCAGGCACCACCGATTCATCCTCTCTTTTGCAGCTCATTAAATATTGCAGACCAGCCATGTTGTTTTCATAATGCACATCACCAGACGGGTCAGCAGTTCAGGATCCATGCTTCTCAGGCAGAGATGGCAAGCACACAGTTTACAAGGACTGTTGAAAATGGCACAAAATGCTATTGGCTTCCAGAGCTCTGAGTGGCAGAGGGTGATGGAGAGTGGCGAGTTGCACAGTGGGATAGCTACCCACAATGCAATGCTCTCTGTTGATGCAAGAGCAACGACTGTAGACACGCTCTACCGCCACAAGGAGCATTGTGTGAAGATGCAAAACTGATGTAATTAAAGCAGCTTATTATCACTGACATAAGTTAAGTCAATTTAACTCTGTAGTGCAGACAAGGCTTTAACAGAGCAATGGCTAACGGCTGCTTTTTAGGGTTTCTGACACAAGGAAATTGACTGGTATCATTACACAGCTTTAGTTATACAAGTGTAACTTAGGGTGACCAGATATCCCAATTTTATAAGGACAGTCCCAATATTTGGGACTTTTTCTTATATAGGTGTCTATTACCCCCAATCCCCTGTTGCAATTTTTCACACTTGCTGTCTGGTCACCCTAGTGTAACTCCTCACATGGATACTCAGTAGTGCAGAAAAAGAGCTACTTTTTTCCAATTTCTCTTGCGGGACTGGCAAGAGTGCATCTTCCTCTTCCCCCTCCTTTCTCTCCCCTCCCCTCCTCTCCCAGTCCCTGCTACTCTGAACAAATCAGGTGGACTGGCACTTCCCCCTCTCCAACCAAACATACAGCATTAATTCTGACCTCTGGAAGAGCTGAGTGAATGGGGGATGGGGATGGGCTGGGAGTCCAGCCTGGGAAACTCAGAAAGAAAACAAAGAAGGAAGAGCCCTGAGTGAGGGGAGGAAGCTGCTTGGAGGACAGCCAGCTGCTTGTAAACTCTCAGCCTGGAGCTGCCAGGACAGCTGAGGGACACATGAGCAGCATGCCACTCTGAGCTCACCCTGCAAGCCAGCACCTTGCCAGAGAGCATGGAGAGTGTGGACTGACCTAAAGGGGGAAGGGGATTGCACTGGCACAGAGCAGAGAGTCTCTGTATCTAGCCAGGTGTGGGGGTGGGAAGAGCTGTTTTGCTATATGCTGTGCCCAGCTCTGTGTAACCCCTGCTAGAGAGCTTGACTTGGGGCTGCTCCTGGCTTTGCCCGCATTAGATAAAAGTGTTGTTCTATTCTTAAGTGTGGTGCTTGTTAGGGGTTAAATCTAACACACACACACTCACTCCCTGCAGGGGAGTCAAGAGCTTGTGCCCAGGTGCATGGCTGGGACCTGGGACCCCTTACCCAATCGTGGTAGCCCTCCACCTGACACTCCTGTCACTTTGGAAGTGAAATAAACTAAACCAGAAAAGGGCAGTCTTGTTCTGGGATAACAATAAGCACACTGTGAGTTATACCAATATAACTATCGCTATATCATTATACTGGTAAAATTTCCCATGCAGACAGGCTCTTCATTTGTCAACATTTACAACTAGCAGTTGCAGGAAGAGAATATATAGCTGGGTGCTTTGTCAAAATCCTCCTATATGCTTTGGAAAAATACCATGTGCCTAAAAGAAATATAAAATCTGAGAGGTATGTTTTTAGTAACTGTGATCAAAATAAAACTGAAATTAGACCAGTATGCAGCCAGGCTGTCCCACTTAGTGTCATCATGCACATTTGGTTCACTTGCACGTGAACTTGTTAGAAATCATATAGTTTTGAACAGCCAAAAAAAGGTCAGAACACATATGCCTCCACAGTCTTGAGTTGGAATTTAATCAGGCTGTTAACATCTGCTGTAGCAGTGAAGAAGTAAAGAAACAGATACAAAAATTTAAAGCATTAAAAATAATGGAAGACATACACCACATGCAAAACAAAGGCAAATAGACTAAAACAAGAAATAAGACTACAGTTTGCAAAGGAAGACAAGCACAAGCAATGCAAGAATTGTGGAAGAAGAAACCTTCAAAAACTGCAAATGTCTGGGATATGTTGCTACATGTCATGTTACTGCACAGAAATAAATTCTTTTGTAAAAGACTGCAAACAGTGCCATATAATGGATAACGGTCCTATAATGTACAGCAAGTGGGAAGTGACAATGACATGTGTCCTCCGATGAGTTTGTCTTCACCACCCACTGCTTTAGGGCTGTGAAATGCAAAAAAAAAGGGTGTTTGCAGAACTAAACTGTCAGACATCACCCCAGGCACCCAGTTCAGACAAATGTCACTTTGATAGAAACTTAAAAGACAGACTGACAAACTGGCAGAGCTGGGAGGCTGAAAGAAAGTAACATGACCAGCAGACTGGATAAGTGTAAGCAGGGGAATGGTCCCGCTACTGTGGGGAACTTTCCTGGCTTCTGCACTACCTTGGTGAAATGGACTCACGGAAGGATCTGAGGCCTCCCTGCCCTTGAGGACTTCCTTCCACTCTCCTGTCTGGCAGAGTCCTTGTAACCGCAACAAGGCTGGGCCCAGGATTACTGGGGAGCTCAACCCCCAATCTTGCTGTGGTCACCTAGGTCAGGGGCTAGGGTGTCCCCACTCTGGGGTGCTCTCTCTGCACTGGATGCTTTCCTGACCCACTGATCATTACATATGATTTAAAGCAATACAGTTTATTTAATTAACAATTAGTTTAAAAGGGAATAAGGAAAAATGGGAAAGGTTAAAGGAAACACATCACCCTGCTCTGTGGCAGGGAACATCACAAACAGCGTCTCTGGAATGTCAGGGCAGTTCACAGTCTGTTCCTTGTAGGTCCCAGGCCGCCTTCTCAGGCCCTGGCTGTGCTGCAGGGACGCTGCGGGTCAGACACTTGCCCTGGTGGCGGCCACATGCTCTCAGGCTCTAGGTGGCAGGCCAGCATCTTTCCAGCATCGCCCCCGCCCTGTCAGGGTTACGATCCCTCTCCAAGTCTGGCCTGCAAAGCCTCTTGGCTGAGGCATCTCCCTGTGCTGGGCCCACTGCCCAGGGTTCCCCTCGCTATCCCCAGCTGCTCACCACACCCGGCTCCAGACTGCTCCAGCCCCAGCTCCAGCTCCAGCTCCAGCACTCTGCCTCAGCTCCAGCTCCACCACTCTGTCTCAGCATGGCTGCTGCTGCTCTGCCTCCAGCTCCCTGGGCTGCTTCTCTGGCCCGGGTTGCTACAGCTCTGCTCCCAGGACAGGTCTGCTCTGCAGGCTGCTTCTGTGACTCTGCTCCCAGCTCTGACCTGCTTCCTGGGCTGCTTGTCTGGCCCCTCTGGCTCTGGTTGCTGCAGCTCTCCTCCCAGGGCAGGTCTGCTCTCTCTGGGCTGTGCTCTGGCTTTGGGGCTGCAGCTCTGCTCCCAGCAGCTTAGTTTGGGCCCCTGCTCTCTCCTTAGCTAAGCCTCACTCTGTCTGACCCAGGCAATTCCAGCTCACAGAGGACTGGACCCCCGGTCTCCTGACTCCTTGATTAGCCTGTCCACCCTGTCAATCAGGCTGATCTGGAGCACTGGCCTCTCCCCATTGCCCCAGGGACTGTCAGTCTCAGGGGACTGTCAGTCTCAGGGTCCTGATTTCCCATTGATCCTTCCCCTTTTGGTACTGGGAGCTAGCCAACCAAAACACCCCCACTGAATGTTAGTAAGGCGGTAACAGTCCCCTTACATAAACATGGTACTTATATAAAAAACAGGCAAATTGCTTGCATACTGACCCCCTACGCCTCCATAAACCTCTACAACACTCCCATCATTTTTTTTTTACACCAACAACAGAAGGGATCCTGCCAAAAGCAATGTTCTTTTCTGTTTAGATGTTAAAAATGGTTTCTGTCTGGTAACACTTGAGGAAGAAAGCACCTATTCAACATCTTTCTGGACTCTTTGGGCAGATCTAGATGGCTATGAATGACATTTGGCTTTAATCGCTGGTGCCAGAATCATGAAGTGCTAGAGGAACTCGAGGTGGTTAATAGTATCAGAGGGGTAGCTGTGTTAGTCTGGATCTGTAAAAGCGGCAAAGTTCTGTGGCACTGCACCTATTGGGTATCCGGGAGGTGGGTGGGCAGAAGCCCGCCCACTGCTAAAGGATCCCCCACCCCCAGCCTAAGGGGAGGATCCACAGGACCTCAGAACCCAACTGATTCCAGGGGACAACTAATAAGAGAACAGGGACAGGAGTGCGGTCAAAGGGCCATAAGAAGAGAGCCTGATGGGGACACCGAGCAGAGAACCCTGGACAGCACACACTGCTCCTCGAAGGCATCAAGGGACCCAGTGGACGCCGCCCAGAGGAACTCCGCCCGGATACGTGAAGGGACTAAGGATCGGAAACAAGCCCCACAGTCACTGGAGTCTCCATCGGCCAACCTCCTCTCCCTGGCTGCGTAGATGATCATTTTAGCCAGGGCGAGGAGGAGGTTGACCAGGAGGTCCCGCGACTTTGTGGGGCCACGGATAGGGACTGCATAGAGAAGGAGGTGAGGGGAAAAGTGCAGCCAGAAACGCAACAGGATGTTGATGAGGAGCTGGTATAGGGGCTGCAACCTGGCGCACTCTAAGTAAACATGCGCCAGGGTCTCCCTCGCGCCGCAAAAGGGGCAGGTGTCTGGGACAGGGGTAAACCGCGCCAAGTACATGCCCGTGCTCTTGGCCCCATGGAGGAGCCGCCAATCTGTGGCACTGTAACGGGGTCGTTACCCGTTCCTGCCCTTCGGGGTGGAAAATAGCCCAGGAGAGGGCTGTGGCTGGGGCAAGAAGCCTGGGCTGATTAGGGAAGGTAGGCTCAGCTGTGGCCAACCCCTCAATCTGGCCCAGCTGGCCCCTATAAGAGGCAGTGAGCCAGAAGCCCACTCAGTCTCCCTCTGTTTGTAGAGGGAGATGGGCCTGGCTGTAAGAAGCTAGAGACAGGGTACCTGAGTGGAGCAGGGCTGGGGAAAGGCAAAGGAGCTGGGGAGCTCCAGCCTGGAAAGCCCCAGGCTGTGGTCTAACACAAGGCCAACAGGTACTGGGGGTTGCAGAGGGCAGCCCAGGGGTAGGCCAAGGCAGCAGGTCCAAACCTAACCTTGCCAGTGATGAGCAGGCTGATACTACAGTCTTCCCCAGGGCACGGGGGCTAGACGATGACTGGCAGTAGCCTTATCCTGAGGCGAAGTGGGGATAGAGGGTGGGGGTTCCCTGAGAAGGGGAGACCCTAAGACTGAGAGAGAAAGGGGTCACTGCTGGGGGGCAGCACCTCAGCTAACAGGGCACCGGAGTCCAGAGAGGGACATGGGGGGCCAAGTGGTAGGGGATCACCGGCTTGCAGAGGGTGCTCTAGGCTGGAAATCGAGCTAATTCCCTGAGAGACCAGCAGGATGGGCCGCAGGGGTGAGTCTGCACCCTTACAGGCACCTTATAGACTAACAAATGTATTGGAGCATGAGCTTTTGTGGGTGAATACCCACCTCCTCGGATGCATGAGGTGGTTAATGTAATTGCAGATGACAATTTGGTTGTGAAGACTCCCTTGAAGAAGCTAATGCTGATCATGGTCGTACCCTGGTAGCACTGCTTTATAGTACACCAGTGAATCTCAAACTGAATAATAAAAAAAATTAGACCAGGCCTGTCATCTGAGCTGTATATCAGACACCTTCTAACAACAGAGGGCTTAAAACCAGGCCCTGCGATGGTCCAAATCATTTTGGAGTAATTCCCTCTCCTCAAAATGTGCAAGACATATGGCAGCTTTGTGGGATCTGTTAACGATCCCCCCAAATTCCTGCCACATCTGTCATGGAATCACTGGGGCGGTGCTCTGGAACTACGCTGTATGAAGCCAGCCAGGACTCTAGATTCATAGATTCTAGGGTCAGAAGGGACCAATGTGATCATCTAGTCTGACTCCCTGCACAAAGCAGGCCACAGAACCCTACCCATCCACTTCTATAACAAACCCCTAACCTATGCCTGAGTTATTGAAGTCTTCAAATTGTGGTTTGAAGACCTCAAGCTGCAGAGTATCCACCAGCAAGTGACCCATGCCCCACGCTGCAGGGGAAGGCGAAAAACCTCCAGGGCCTCTGCCAATCTGCCCTGGAGGAAAATACCCTCCCGACCCCAAATATGGCGATCAGCTAAACCCTGAGCATGTGGGCAAGACTCACCAGCCAGCACTCACGAAAGAAGTCTCTGCAGTAACTCAGATCCCATCCCATCCAACATCTCATCACCAACCACTGGGCATACTTATCTGGCGATAATCAAAGATCAATTGCCAAAATTAGGCTCTCCCATCATACCATCCCTTCCATAAACTTATCAAGCTTAATCTTAAAGCCAGATATGTCTTTTGCCCCCACTACTCCCCTTGGAAGGCTGTTCCAGAACTTCACTCCTCTAGGGGAGCATGCCTCCTCTCTCTGAGCATACTGTTTCCAGGGCAAGAAGCTTACACAGCTTTGACCTTCCTGGGTCTGACCTTGGAGCATTCAGCAGCCCCTTCCACACTGTGCACTTCCTGTAGCGAGTCCACCTGGGTGGGGCTCCTGGGGAAGCCAGAGGGCCCTGTACCCCAAATCCACAGTCAGCAGTGACTCTCTGCCAGCATAAAATGGAAGGTTTGTTAGTCAACAGGAACACAGCATAGAACAGAACTTTTTAGCACAGAATTCAGTGACTTTCAGCCGAATCCATCTTGGAGAGTCCCAGGTCAGGCAGCCCAGATTCCCCCTTTTCCATCCCCCACAAGCAGACTGCCAGCTTCCAGCGACTTGACCTCAGACACCCCCATTGCTCCTCCTCTCTCTCTTTGTCTTGCTTACGGGGCAAAGAGTCACCTGGTGGCATCTCCCTGCTGGGTCTCAGGTTATGAAGGGTACTGGTCATAGCATATGTGCAAGCAGCTGGAGCAGCTTCACCTGCCCCACAGGTCTCAGTCAAAGTCACACACTCCTATTTCCACCACTGGAGGTATTGGTGCAGCACACAGGGAAACTGAGGCACACACAGTATTAATGAAAAATAGTAACACTCACAAAGGCTCAAAGTAAGACTCATATACAACATAACAAGAGAAAATCCCCATTTTGTCACAACACCTCTCCCAGGTCCTAACATACTATGATGCAAAGGAACCTGTAAATATGATTCCAGTGAATGTGGATTGGAATAATCATTACTGCGTGATTACCCTGTAGCATGTTGTCAGTGGGACACAAAGTGTAATTATACTTAGTCAAAGAAGGAATACTTAGGCATGGTTTCGGCATGCACCAGGTTTGCACAGCATCTCCTGGGATGTGGTCATATCCATGCAGACACAGACCTCCTTCCCAACCTCACATATGGTGATCATTGAGCAAGAACCAGCCAGCCAAGCTACCTGAGAGAGAATGTTCGATGCCACCTCAGATCCCTGGCTCACCCTGTCCAGTGTCCCATCTCCAGATGTGGCCATCCCTGATGCTTTAGTTCAGAGGAAGGAGATAAAATGAAAAAAAAAAAAACAAAACAGCATACATTGTGGGGGGATGGGAACCAAACCCTTCCTGACCTCTGTTTGTGACTAATTGAAACCCTGAGGTGTGAGCTTTAGGAAGATAAGACATAAACCACAAGTGAACCTTACGGTTGTCAAGCCTACCCCATCACTAGCAACCCCCTCATACAATCACATTCATAAATTTGTCCAGCTCTCTCCTAAAACTAATTAAGTTGTTTGTCTCCACAACTCTTATTGGGAGGCTGTTCCAACGCCCTCCTCCCCTGTCCCCCGCCCCGATGGTTAGAAACGTCTTCTATTTTCCAGCCTGAATTTGTTCACAGCCAGTTTATACCCAATGTTTTTATTGCAACGTTGTCCTTTAGCTTAAGTAGCTCTTCATCCTCCCTGGTGTTTACCCCCTAATGTATTTATAGGGGCGCAATCATATCCCCTCTCAGCCTTCCTTTGCTAGGCTAAACAAAAAGTGTCTTCTCATAAGACTGGCCCTCCATTCCCCAGGTCATCACGGTAGCTCCTCTCTGCTCTTGTTCAAGTTTAATTTAATCTTTCCTGAATATGGGTGACCAGAACTGCACACAGTATTCCAGATGAGGTCTGACGAGCGCCTTGCACAATGGCATTAACCAGGGCTGGTCTCAGTGAAATGGCACCCTGGGTGAACTTATATTTTGGTGTCCCCATGGACACCCCATCCCATCACCCCTGACCCCCAAGGCTGCCCACATCACCCCTGACCCCCACAACTTGCTCCCAACACCTCCAAGCCCCACTCCCTCCCCCCTAGCTCTGAGGGCGGGGGGTTTTGGGGGGGGCAGTGTGCTTGCTGGGAGAAATGTGAGTGTGAGAGAGGGGAGTGTATGTGTGTGCCTGAGTGACTGTGTCAGCACACTGTCTCTTTAAGAAGAGCATTCAGGAGCCTGAACAGCAGCACTGGCAGCTCCCACTCTGGACCCAGAGGCACTAGCACAGATTTGCTCCCCCTGACCCCCACCCCAGCTCAGCAGAGGCTGGGTACACAGGTGAGGGGAGGGGGATACACCAACATCACCCCCCCCCCCCGCACACTCTGCACAGCAGACAGGAGGAAGGCTCCAGGTCTGAGCTTGGCCAGGGGCAGCTCCATGGAGGGGATGCAGGGGGGAGGAGCAGCAATGACTGCAGACAGCAGGGGAGGAGGGGCATCCCTGCTTCAGAGGAGTTACCTGGCTGGTCCATCTGCCCCCTGCAGGTTGGTCTGTCCCTCTTCTCCAAACACTGCTGTGCCTGCCTGGCTGCCTCTAAGCCTTGCTGGCTGTCAGCAGGTCAGGTGGGTGGGAGGTACCAGCATGGTGCCTTCTTGAATACCTTGGGTGGCTCAGCTTCCTCATCACTAAAGAGGGACCTGAATAAGTCCCTATGTCTACTTGAAATGTCTCACCTAATACACCCTAGGATCACATTTGCCTTTTTCACAGCCACATCACATCGGTGGCTCATAGTCGTTTTGTGATCAACCCACACAACTGAGTCTCTCTCCTCCTCTATGGCTTCCAATTGATGAGTCCACGTGGACTTGTGCATGTCCAGCTTTTCTAAATAGTTCTCAACCTGTTCTTTCACCACTGAGGGCTGCTCACCTCCTCCCCACACTGTACTGCCCAGTGCAGCAGTCTGGGAGCTGACCTTGTCTGTGAAGACTGAGGCAAAAAAGTTTTGAGTACTTCAGCTTTTTCCACATCATCTGTCACTAGATTGCCTCCTAAGTTCCCTGTAAGCTGTGCAGCAACCTATTTAGTGCTGTGCATGTGCTCAGGGAACCCGCCCAGAGACCTGCTGTGGCTGGGGGAGGGGTGCCTCTCCCTCGGCCCCCACCGAGCCCAGATCCCCAACTCCCCTGGCCTCAACTGTGCTGTGGCGCAGTCCAGGGCGGCTCATCCACAGGCACGACTGGGGCACTCAGATCTCCTGGGGTGGGACGACCAGAGCAGCTCGGCCCCAGGTGCAGCCTGTACCCAGCTGTGACCAGGGAGACCCAGCCTGGACCCAGGCATGGGTGCAGCAGCCCTCCCCTGGCCTGGCCTTGCTGGAGCCAGGGGGGATGGTATGCCTATCCTGCAGCCCCAGCCCAAGAGCTGCTGCAGCAGGAAGAGGCACCTCTCCTCCCAGTACAGGTACTGTTGCTGTGGGGAGAGAGAAATGCTGTAGCTTCTGAGCACCCTCCTGCACCCCCACCCAGAGCCCTCACCTCCTGCACCCAACTCTCTGCCTCAGCCCTGAGCTCCTCATCACCAGCCCCATCCCGGAGCCCACACCCCCCAGCCAGAGCCCTCAAACCTCTGCACCCCAATCCTCTGCCCTAGCCCTGATCCCCCTCCCACACGCCGAACCCCTCAGCCCCATCCCCACCACGTGCATTTTGTTATGTGCACCAATATGAAGGTGATGTGTGACACATCACCTCCATATTGGTGCACATGGGTGGGAAAAAATAGAGAGAACAATGTTTGCCTCCCCCATTCAATAAGGGTCCCACACTTTCCCTGACCTTCTTGTTGCTAAGGTAGTTGTCATTCTAGGATAGGCCTTCAGGTCTAAAGCAATGGCCAGCATCATCTGCAATCGTAACTGGGGAAGGAAGGTCTTGGCTTTTGTAGAGTCCAAGGCTGCTTCTATAAACTCTGTCTCTTGTATAAGAGACAGGATTGACTTTGCTGTGTTGATGAACAACTGTAATGCATTAAAGGTGGATTGGACAACAGTCATGTTGGACATCACCTAAGCCTTGGACCATCCAAGAAGGAAATACTTGAATTCCCAATTTTCTGAGGAACACTAGCACTACTGCCCTCTACTTTGTGAACACAACTGGGGCTGCAGACAAGCTAAATGGTAAGACTGCAAACTGATAGTGGCACTGGTTGACCAAAAACCTGGGAAATTTCCTGTGGCTTTGATGTTTTGCCACATGCAAAGTCAAGGGTGGCATGCCAGTCTTCAGGATCCAGGGAGGGAATAACAGAAGCCAGAGGGACAATATAAAACTTTATTTTCTTTAGCTATCTGTCGCAATCTTGCAGGCCTAGAATGAGTCTGATACCCTCTTTTGCATTTATTATTAGGAAGTATTGAGAATAAAATTCCTTTCCTCTGTGAAATGGAGGACCTTCCGCTAGGACTTCCAACTGGAGGAGAGATTGCACCTCCTGAAGGAGAACTACCTCTTGACCATGGCCCCTGAAAAGGGGTGAGGAAAGGAAGTGAAAAAGGAGGATAGAAATAAATTGAAGCATGTATCCCAGTTCCACTATACTTAAGACCCACTAGTCTTCAGCGATGCAGGACCAAGCATTTAAGTAGTGGGATAACCAGTTGGCAAAAAAGGGGTAGAAGAGTCTTGCAGTCAGGAAGGTGGTAGGCTCTCTTTGACAAACATCAAAATGTTTGCTTAGAACTGTCATTCTGTCTGTCTGAACTAGGAGCTGTTGCAGAAAACAAAAGGGTTGGTCTTCTATAACCTCCAATCTTTTTTCTCACTAGGTCCCGGTTTGTGAGGCATGAAAGAAGGATAATATGGCTGTGGAGGCAAGATCTGCTTTTTCTTTGGGGAAGGTGTATCAATGCCCAAAGATTTGAATATCGCCCTGGAGTCTTTGAGTCTATGCAGCTTGTCATCAGTCTGCTTAGAGATGAGCAATGACCCGTCAAAGGGCTGTAATACTTTGGTCTCAATTTGTTTGGGTTTAGGCAGCAGATGCTGGGTGGTGCTGGTGGCCTGTGATATACAGGAGCTTAGACTAGATGATCTGGTGGGCCCTTTTTGCCTTAAACTCTCTGTATCTAAAAGGTCACAGGAGCAGTGGGTGCTGGAGGAGCCAGGTCCATGTAGAACTCTGTTTGGATGTGTGAATTGACAAAAGGCATGGAAAATGGTCCCACAGTCAGAGAGAACCTTCCGGTTAAGCTTCCTGTTCCTGGACTGATCCACAGCCACCTTAGCCAGTGCCAGGGGGAGGTCCCAGGACTATGTGGGACCTTAGATCAAGTGGGCAAAAATAAACAGGTGAAAGGAAAATTGCAGCCCCAGCCTCTCACTACAAAGGATTGGATGTTGGAGGAATCCATGAAATACAGCAGCAATGTGCCTATGCTCACAACTCCATGGAGGATCTGCCAGCTTACATCACTGGTGGATGGTGGATCCAGGATGAAATATATGCTCTCCTACCAGGGGACTTCCATCCACTTGGGCCCTGGGGAAGGGAGTGCAAAAGAGCAAGGAAATGGATGATATGGAGCATTCAATGTATGAAGATGTCCCCTGGGTGTGGCTGTGAGGCCTGCTCAGGTGATGTGTGGAGAGCAGCTGTGGGAGTTGTCATGGGGCCAAGGCCTGACTGACTCCAGCAGCTAGGAGAGAAGGGTGGGTTGGATAAGTTTTCTCAGGGGACCCATTTGAGGAATGTGAGAGAGGTAGGGAATAGGGCAGCTTTCACTGCCTAGAGCATACAACAGGAAGTTTGAGTGAAGTGGGCAGCCCCATGCTCTGTGAAAGCATGGTGGGGACCATCCAGTCTTGCCAGCTGTAACTTATGAAAGGGAATATGACAGGGTTGCCTGCAAAAGCAGAGGACTGGACTCAGTGATCCAAGAAATCCCTTCTAGTCCTGTGTCCCGCTACAGTCCAGGAGCTTTTGATTCTGAGGACCAACTTCTGGCCAACTGAAGAGACCACCAACAGCACGTGAAGCTGGAGACTGGGCAGGAGGGGCTTTAGGAGAAAATCCTCAACTCTCAGTGGCTACAAAGGACCTGGTTGTGGAGACCAGATTTCAGGTCCTGGTAGAAGGCTGGCAACTGTGACAGGTCTAATGGGAGACCCATTGGGTTGAAGTGAAAGAATAGCTGGTCATATCAGGGCCCTCAGAAGCAGTGGAGAAAAGCATGCTCCATGCAGGATTGGAAGCATCCTACAGGATCTCTGCTGGACCTGTGTAGAATACAGTCTGGCCTATCACAACTGGACTGAGGTCTGCCCACTTGGGACAGTAGTCACGAAGCAGGAGTTGGAGGAATCGCAAGTGCCACGTCCTGTAAGGAAGAGTCTGGGTCAGAGTCAGAGACTGGAGACCAGAGGTAGTTACCAGGCTGGAATCAGGAGGCATGCATAAGGATCAGAGTCAAGCTGGAGTAGGAGACAGGTGATCAAGCAAAGTCTAGCATTACAGCAGGCCAGTGTCTGTAGAGCTGTCCAGGCAACTTGCTGGGGCGGCCTCTGGGGTTAAATAGGGTGCTCGGCCAATCAGAGGGCTGCAGGGCACCATCACTCTGGGTCTCTTGGGAGAGATCTTGCAGTGCCTACTCTCCACAGTGCTCCTTGGCTCTCTTTCTCTCTACGTGGCCTCCTGGTGGCACTGTGGGCCCATCAACTGTTCTAGGTTCTGCAGACCTGGGTTCTAGTCCCTGGTTCTTTACAGCCTGAAAGCCCTACTTCCTCAGAGCAGGCTTGGCTTTGAACAAAGACCACACCCTGTTCACCCTCTCCCCGAGGGAGGATTAAAGGCACCATGGTCAGAAGAAATCCTATCTGTTGAGACTAGCTAAGGTGTTTGGCACCCTCACTTGATGGAGAAGTCCTTCCATGCCTGTAGTCAGCTGAAAGGTGAATAGCAAATACTTTAATGGGTTTGATATCTAGCATAGGATCATAGATTATTAGGGTTGGAAGGGACCTCAGGAGATCATCTAGTCCAACCCCCTACTCAAAGTAGGACCAATCCCCAAATGGCCCCCACAAGGCTTGAACTCACAACCCTGGGTTTAGCAGGCCAATGCTCAAACCACTGAGCATCCCTCCCCCCCCATACAAAAACTACAAGTTGTTACATTTGTGTATTTTAAGGGTGTGGAAAATTATTAAGGGTGTGGTATTATATCAAAACTGATATTATTATGAGATTATGTAATTAAAGTCTGCATCATGATGCAGCATATAGACAAGGAGGCAGAATTAATGTTGCTCATTCAAAATTTTTCTTTAGCATTTTCTGACTTTTCACTGTTTATATTCATAATTTTAATATAGTAACATATTTTTGTATTTTAATTGTCTAGGGTATTTTTCCTCAAGAAAAAATGAACAAAGAAATTATCCCAAGTGTTTCAGATGCATAGATATAATCCAATTTGAATCCTTCCGTACACTGTTGCAAGGTAAAGTTATTACAGTTATTTACAGGGTGCTTATGCTAGGATGACATACAGATTGATTTATACATTTTTTATGCAATGGGATCTGGGCCCTGAAATGCAATATCGTTAGAGCAAGAGACAAGCAACATCAAAATCTAGGTTTGTCAAAGGCCTCTGAAAGCAATTGTAACGACATCCTATCCTAAACCCAGCCTCTAGATGGAAAGTACCAGGGTCTGTAGGCTGGGAATATCAGGCCAGGTCAACAACTGAATCATCAGTAAGAGCAGCCCAGCAGCCTAAAAAGTTGCGCTAGAACAGGATAGGTTACATGTTGGCTCAAACTGGGCAGGAGCTGTCTCTCTTTCTGGCCATATAGGTAGGAACCACACTGCCCAGACTCCAGGTTGAGTCAGTAGAGGTAATGCTGAGCTTGTTTCTGCATGACACTCACAACACACGATTGTTACAACCCTAATACGCCCACACCCTCCGTACCCTCTGGGATCCAGCCGTGGTTCTCAAACTGGTCCAGACGGATGACTTTAGGGTCATGGCACCCTTGCGTACGTCGGATCTGGCAGGCCACACCTGCCTTCCAGGAGGGCATCAGGGCAGAAAAGAAGACCTGGTACTCGCTGTCAGACAGTGGGCTTCCTGGAACCAGGGATGACATGCTCCAGACAGGCTGCACCATGGGGAGCAGAAGTCCTGTGGAGAAAGCAGGACAGGGATGAGTACAGTCATCAGTGACTCAAGAACATAGAGAAGCACTTCATAGACCTGTCAGTCCCCATGTCCCCACTTGCTTCCCCAACTTCTAGATCAGCCCAACAAGCCCATCCAGACTGAGGTTCCCACCTGTTCCCCCTGTTGGCTGGACCACAGTGGTACTTTAGAAATGAAACACAAACACCTCAAGCCAGACAGTTTCCCCCAGATCTGGGTGAGTCTGGTCTAGAGCTGATCCCTTTGAGGTAAAAAGCTTCATATCCCATTCCATAACCACCCAGTCCTCCAGACCTGGGGCTGCACTGAAACCAGTGCCCTACAGGTTAAAGGCTTTTTTGTCCCATTCCTTAATCTCCCTGAGTCAGCCAGGTCTTTTAAACCATGTTTCACCAGCTGTGCCCCTGTACCCTACCCCAGTGCAACCTGCTTAGCAATACAGGCTCTGATCCTGTAGAATTTGTGCCCCATTCCCTAACCATGTGTCCCATCCTAGGAGTTTTGAGAGTTCATAACAGTAAGAAAACAGAGGGCAAAGTACATGTGCAACAATGGGGCCATCTTGTTCCCTGTGTTGGGTAGTCCCATTCAAGAGCAAAGATCTTGAAGATCCATTCCCATGGCGATGAGGGAGGGATACCAGGAGTATATTCCCTGTGGGGAGAGATGGCAGAGGTACATTCTCTTCAGGGATACTCAGGAACAACAACAGAATTTCCTGGGTTCAGGGATTTGATGTGACACCTTATAGGGAAGAGGCAACCAAGACATCAGAGATGAGGGGTTCTTCTGAGGTGCAGACATAGGTCACTTACCTACCAGGAGGGCCCAAGGCAGATACTGGAACCTCAGCATTTTCTTCTCTTTAACTCCAGTGCCTGCAACTCCCAACCAACTCCTCCCATTTCAAAGGCCAACATGGAGGCTGTCGGAATGAGAATATGGTGACCTCATAGTCAGAATCCTAGAGGAGCCACAGTGAGGGTGGAGGTCAAAGGGATCAAGAGCAATGTAGAAATGATCAGAAAAAGGAGTCAAGGGGGTCAAGTGGCAGGCAGAGAGGGGCATAGATGAAAAGAGGAAATCCAGGAGGGGAAATGGTTTGGGGAACTTGGAAGATGAGAGGAAAAAGGGAGAGAATTTGGAATGGGCAGCAAGGTTGGAGGCACTATGGGGGATGAGAGGCTTGGGGAAGTCATGGAAAGACTGGGAACTGGAAGGGAAACAAACTAGTAATATGGGGGAAGAGAGAGATACAGGCAGATGAGCTGGGGAATCCAGGATGGGATGAATGCATGGGGGATGAGAAGGATGGAGACAAGGAGTAGGGAGAGCTGGGGAGAACAGTGAGGAAAGGGCATGTAAACAAAGGTGGTTGGCTAGAAAGTAAACCAGGAGGCAGCAGAGGCAGACACACTCTACAGCTACCCCTTCCTCCCACCCACACACCCTAGTGATCAGCCTAGGATAGACTACAAATGTTTGTAGCCAGGAACATTTGGGGAGTATCCTGACTAGCAGCCCACACAAAAGTGTTAACTACCCCTGGTTAACTGAGAATCAATTAACTCCAGGTAAAAAATCCTAGAAAAAACAAGCCCTTAGGTACCTAAGTTTCCACAAAGTTCCCTAGATGCCTCCTGGTGGGCATATGTGATCCCACCTAAGTTCTCATACCACTGAGCAGAGATGGTACCTAACTCGCACCTAAGCCCCAGTGAGATCCTTGAACTGGGTTATCTCCGGCCTAGCTCACCTGTGGGGGCCCAATCCAGAAAGCATGCTCAGAGGCCACCTAGTGCATCAGGCCCATACAACACAGAGAGAAGGTGGTGTTGCCCTTTCCCCACCCCTTTATACTCAACAGTCCAGTGTTTAGAACACTCAAGAGGAGGGGTTAGAGGAGGAGAGAAAAAGAGAAACTTCTGTATCTGTGATGGGGAGGAGGAGAAAGTTGTAAGAGAGGAAGGGGGAAAGGAAGGTGAGCCAAGGGGAGAGGGAAGGTCACCAAGTATTTTGTCAATTTTCTCTTGAAAGAAACCGGCACGGTCCTGTGCAAAGAGACAAGTGAAAGCAGGAGGAGCGGAGGTTCTGGGGATAGAGTCAAAGGTGGTGGAAAGGTGGCTGGATTGCAGGAATGAGATTCAATTAAACTGGAGAAGTAGAGATGCTCAGAGGTAGCAGAACTGAAGAAGAGGATGATTTGTATTGGAGGAAACCAGCCTGCTGGTCTTATTCACCAATTCCATAATTTTATTGTTTCTGTATGTAGGAATAGTGATCTCACTCTGCCCCTTATTGGTTTATGTTAAACATATACGCTATGTCATCTGTCATTATCTTTGTATGTGTATCTTTGATTAAAAGTGCTCAAGCATTCCTGACTGACCCCTAAATTCCAGGAGGTTGATATGGAGCGTTGATTCTGTGGGGACCATTTGCCCTGAACCTTGTTATTACTCAGGTGAGCTCCCCAGCCCACTAAAGACATGTCCGTTGTGAGAATCAATGCTGGGGGAGGCCATGTAAATAGAATCCCTGCACAGGAATTCTTTGGGTCTTTCCACCATTCAAGGGAGTTTTTAACCGTGGAGGGCATTAAGAGTGACTTGTTTAATCTGTGCCTGTTTGGCATGTATACCAATCTGAGCCATGCCTGGAGACAGCGCATGTGTAGTCTCGCATGAGATACCATGCACATGCATGCTCTACCATGTGTCCGAGAAGCTGAAGGCAATTTCTGGCTGACATTTGGGGACTGGCATGAACTGTGTCTATTAAGGTGGTCAGGGTGTGGAATCTGTGTAGCGGGAGGAAGGCTCTGGTCTTCATCGCATTGAGATAAGCCTCTATAAACTCAAGTGTTGCACTGGGGTCAAGGTCGATTTCTGAGTATTCAGTTGTAATCCCAGCTGTGAGAATACCTCCATAGTCTTTTGAGTGGCCCTTAGGGCATCTTTGACAGAACAAGCCTTGTGAAGGCAATCATCCAAATATGAGTAAATCATGATTCACAATGTGCGTAGATTAGCTGTTACCACAGACAGAACTTTGGAGAATACTCTGGGTGCAGATAAAAGACTAAATGGAAGCACTCTGTACTGCTAATGGTCCTGATCAAAGATGAATATGAGCAATCTCCTGTGGGATGGTTGAATCAATATGTGGATATAGGTATCTTGTAGTTCCCGTGCTGAGAACCAATCTCTGTGGTCTAGTGATGGAATAATTGCTGCTAGTGTGACCATCTTGAATTTCTGTGCCTTTATGTATTTGTTTAGTGTTCTTAGATCTACAATGGGTCTCCACCCTCCTTTTTTCTTGGGAATCAGGAAATATTTGGAGTAGAAACCTTTTCCTTTGAATTGATCACAAATTGGCTCTATAGCCCCCCAGGTTTAGTAGGTGATCTATTTCCTGACATAATAGTCTCTTATGAGAAAGGTCCCTGAAGAGGGACAGTGAGGGAGGGAGGTAAAGTGGACAGAGCAGTGGTTCTCAGCCAGCTTTGTCAGAAAAAAGTAAGGCAACATCCAAAGGGATGTAGGTCTGTATGCTGCAGCAATTGTTGGTGGAAATGGTCACCATCGGGGCCTCGATCAAGATATCAAAACAGATGTTTTGAGGTGCAGGGCTGTGATGTGGAAGGCTGTGGGGCTGACAGTTTCCAGTTTTGAACCCTTAGTCTCTTTCACTTGGGCTCATAGTACCATTGGGGAGGAAGGAACTGGGCCAGCTGGAGTCTACATGAGGACTAAGTACTGAATTTTCTTTTTTGTGCCGACGTGTAGATTCCCAATGAGCGCAGTGTGGCCCTCAAGTTCTTCAGTGTGTGAAGGGAGGCATCTGTCTTGTCGGTGAAGAGCTTGGAACCCTTGAATGGGAGGTCCTCAACAGTTGTCTGTACTTCCTTTAGCAGCCCCGAAAGGTGTAACCATGAAGCCCATCTCATCAGCACTGCTGTTGACACTGAGTGGGCTGCTCTATCTGTGGTGTCTAGTACTGTCTGTAGCACTGTCCTCGCTATCAGCTGGGCTTGAAATTGTTCTTTTTGTTCGTTTGGCAGGTATCAATAAAGGCACTAAGTTTACCATAATTAGTATGGTCATATTTTGCCATTCAGGCCTGGTAGTTTGCAATCCTAAACTGCAGGGTTTCAGAGGAGCATGCCTTTCTGTCAAACAGACCAAACCCTTCTAATCCTGATCATAAAGGGTAGATTTAGCATGGTGCTGTCTTCCATGTGAATTTACAGCATCTACGACTATGGAGTTCTGCGTGGGGTGTGAAAAAAGAAAGTCCATGTTGTTGGAGGGCACATAGTATTTTTTTAATCAGTCATTTTACATGTCGATGCCATAGAGGCCAGTGTTTGCCAAATAGCCTTGGCAGGATCTAAGAGCACCTTATTGACTAGGAGGGCAATCCTTGAGGAGGAGGTTGTATGGAGTATGTCTAATAATTTGTGATGTGCTTCTTTTACCTCTTCAAGGGGAATTTGTAGTGCATCAGCAATCTTCTTAGTTAGGTCCTGAAAGAGTTTAAAGTCATCCACTGTTAATGATGGAGGGGGCATCAAAGCTTCATTTGGCTAAGATGAGGAGATATTCACTGGCGGGGTAACATCCTTCTTTAGTCTGGCTTCTTGCTCCTCAAAAGTTTCCAAGTCCCAGAATCTCAGGAAGAAATAGAGGCTGAAGGTGATTGCCTTGCTGTCTTTCTATAGGAGACAATAGAGAACCAGTGGTCTCCAACCTTTTTATGCCCAAGATCACTTTTTGAATCTAAGGGCAACCCAGGATCGACCCCCTGCCCCTTCCCCAAAGCCCCGCCTCGCTCACTCCATCCCGCCTCTGTTGCTTGCTCTCCCCTACCTTTCACCAGACTGGGGTAGAGAGTTGGCATTCAGGGGAGTGGAGGGGGGGCAGCGGCTCTAGGCTGGGGTCGAGGGGTTCTTAGTGTGGGAGGGGGCTCTGGGCTGAGCCTAGGGCAGGAGGGTGGGGCTCAGGAGGGGGCGATGGGTGCAAGCTCTAGCAAGGATATTGGGTGCAGAAGGGGGCGCTAGGCTTTGGCAGAGTGTTGGGGTGTAGAGTGTGGGCTCTGGGAGGGAATTTGGGTGCAGGAGGGGGCTCTGGACTGGGGCAGACTGTTGGGGTACAGGAGGGGGTACAGGGTGCTGGCTCTGGGAGGGGAGTCAGGGCTGGGGCTTGGGGTGAGGAGGGCGTTCAGGGTGTAGAAGTGGGTATGGAGTGCTGGCTGCAGGAGAGGGCTGGGGGTTGGGGTGCAGGAGGGGGTTGGGGTGCTGGCTCTGAAAGGGGGCTCAGGGTTAAGGGTTGGGGTGCGGCCACCCAGTGGGCAGCACTTATCTCTGGCAGCTCCTGGTTGGCGGCATAGTGTGGCTGCAGCTAAGGCAGACTCCCTGTCTACTCCAGCCCCACACCACTCCCAGAAAGGGCCAATGCACCCCTGTGGCCCCTGAGGGGGGGGACCAGGGGTCACATGGCTCCGCGCACTGCCTTTCTCTGCAAGCACTGCCCCCACAGCTCTCCTGGCCAATGGGAACTGCGGGGGTGGTGCTTGCAGGCAGGAGCAGCACGTGGAGGGAGACACATGCTCCCCTCTCTCCCCGCTCCCGGGGCTGTGCTGGCTGCTTCCGGGAATGGTGTGGGCCTGGGCAGGCAAGGAGTCTGCCTTAGCTGCTGCCACACTATGCCGCCAGAGATCGCAATCACTTGGGAGATCCTCTAAGATCAACAAGTCAATCATGATTCACAAGTTGGTGACCACTGACCTAGAAGGGTAAGTTCTGTAGGCTGCCTATGGGTCCAAGCATAGTCACTGGGGTGGAGGAAAGGGCATGGGTGGTGGCACCCATGGGTGCCCATACCAGGTAGGTTAAAGCTCCATACATGGCTGCAGTTGAGAAGCCCCTAATTGTTGTGCAGGTGAGCTGTGGTGCAAGGCTAAAGAGAGGTGGTCATCCTCTTCACTGTCTTCGCTGGAGAAAGGTGGAGCTGATAGGGAAGCTAATGCTGAGTGTCCTGGTGCCGATGGTGATCCTGGAGACCAAGATGCAGTCAGTACCAGAGCACTGGTACCGAGCAGTGGAGACTCTGGTGTATCAATAACTAGAAGGTCTCTGGAGAAACAAAACTGCGGTACCGTGATGGTGGTTGGTACTGCTAGGGATGGTCAGCGCTGGCCCATCAGTACCAAGAGAGTCAGTGGGGCTAAGGCCTCTTGTGCAATGAGCGGTCAGAAGAGGGCTCCTTCCTTGATACCGTAGTCTTATGCATCAGCGCCAATTTTGAGGTGGTATGATCTTTGCTGTTAGCTCTGACAGACGGTGCTGATGCTTTTGAGCCTGTCCCCTCGGGTCTTTAGGCTTGATGGTGGTACTTGTACCCGAGGAACTGTGAGCCTCATGGGTACCATGGTGCAGTGGTGCCTGTGCCAAAATGACTGATTGTGCCGGAGATCTCCTTTGACCAATCAAGAGTTCTGTTTGGGGACTTGTGGCCCTCTTCTTAGAAGTCTTTGAGGGGAATCAGAAGATTTTCTTAGGCTCTCCTTCCATGGAAGTTGATGGTCTCAGTACTGACCAGATCTCCCAATTTTATAGGGACAGTCCTGAGTTTTGGGGCTTTTTCTTATATAGGCACCTATTACCCCCACCCCTGTCCCGATTTTTCACACTTGCTATCTGGTCACCCTAAGTAGTGACCGTTGCTCTGGGGGAGTCTCAGGATCAGAGGCTGGTCTAAGGGAACGCTCCATCACGGGTAGCTTAAGTTTTAACTCATGCATTCTGGCCTTCAATTTTTGGCAGAAGGTGCACTACTGAGAAACATGCACCTCTCCGAGGCACCAGATACAGCAGGAGTGACCATCACTGATTGTTAGTGCCTCCCAACAGGAGACGCAATGTTTGAACCTGGAGTAGCCAGGCACAGCCCCTGATGGGGAGTTGGTCCCCCCCCAAAAAATGAGGGGAGGAAACATGTCAACAAGACCAGGGAGAAAAAATGAAAGCATATACTTTTAAAACAGAAACTCTACTAGATGCTATGAAAAATGAAAACTCTACCGGCTATTATAAATTCAAGGCAAACTGCAAACTAAATCAGACTGCTAATCACGCAGTCTCAGGCCAAGGGTGGCTGAGAAGAAGCTGGGGTCAGTTTGCCCATGCAGCGCTAGACAGCCTCGAGGCAAGGCATGAGACAGGGAGAGTGCATGTGTGAGCCGAACTGACACTGCTATCTAAAATCTCTGATCAGAGGCACAGAGACACAGACACACCTACAGTGGAACACCCATATGGATACTACTCGAAGAATAGTATGTGATCATGTAATTAAAGACTATCACAATGCATACACATAAGGGGGCTGAATTAAGCTTGCCCAGGAAACTGTACATATGGTATTTTCTAATATTGGAGTGCTCGAGTTTACAACCTAAAAACATTTTTTAACAATGGGAGGAAGAGTTTTGTGTACACACACACACACACACACACACACACACACACACACACACACACACACACACACACACACACACACACCTGCAATCATTTATATTATACACACATATAGATAGATGTAAGATGGAGTTAAGGTTGAGAATACATATAATTAATTTAGTGTAAAAAACAGATGTAATTATTCCCAAAACATTATAAAGCCAAGAAATTCGAGAGTTAAGGTCACATTAAAAAAATCCAAACATGTTAAAGTATGGAAATGCATAGGTTAGTCATCCAGCTGACCTTCATTCTGCTCCACAGCAACACTAATGCAATAACCATATGTTTACGGCATGTTAATGTTTGTGATACAAATCTGAATAAAACTAAATTTAAATACATAGTCACCATAGTTGAAGTATCAACCTTTCATTATTTATTTTAATTTCTATGGCCAGATCCCCTGAAATGCTATGGCTGCATTATGTCACCTTGCAGCAGTGCAAAGCACCCATAACATACCGGATAATTAGACTGAGTGTACACAGACACACTTTCCCGCCCCTCCTGCCATCCACATTCCCCTGCATGCACATACAACCCTATACTGCCTTTCTTATAGAGTCAATCTCATGTAACAGTTAGCTTAAAAAAAAAACAAGTACTAAAAATTAAGGGTCACTTTTGTCATTATTCTTCATAGCTCAAAGTTTCTCCTTCAGCAGAAAAATAACTCCTGTTTTGATGAAATTTAGATGAAATGTGAGGATGTGACTCTCTGCTTCTTAGTTCGTGGCCATTTTGAAAGATCAGTTCTTAGTAGAATTGGATGAAATAGAGTTAAAACAATCTGCCCTGACCAAAGATGGTGGCTCACTATACTTTCAGGAGATAGACAGGAAAACTGTGAAGTGCAGGTGAATGGAGGCATGTCATACCAATTATATTAGACCAGTAAAAACCAGCAGGATCTTATTAAAGGGGACAAGGCAAAGATGCCACATTTATTATGATAACAATTTATGACTAATAACTAATATCTTAATTCTTATACACACACATTATACCTAATACCTATACACACACACACACACACACACACACAATTCACACATTATAATACCTAATACCTATATACACACACACACTCACTCACTCATCAGGTGTTCTGCAGCTGCTGCATAGTTACCAGTCCTGAAGATAGCTTAAGTTCATGGCTTGATTTTGCAGCTTGGGTTCGTAGCTTGTGGCAGCTAACTGGCCAGGAAAGGTGGGCACAAGGACAAGCTGGATCTCTGTTGGGCAGGCACTGATGTCCTTCCATGTTGGCAGCAGAATGTTACCCAAAGTCTCTCATCTCACCCTTCTTTTTTATAGGCTTTTAGTTTGGATTCAAAGTCTATAGGTCTTGCTGTGTCACGCTGCCTCTGGGTTTAGATTGATTAACTTTCAGCCTTGGACCTGGCTTTGATCTTCCTTCTGTTGTTCTGTTGTCCTTTTCTTTTTAGGGTGGATGCTTCTTACTTTGTTTAGGGCTGTTGTCTAGGTCTTCAGCCGTTGGTATTTGAATTTTATCTCATCAGGACAGGCTGGGGCTGGAGGTTGATTCCATCATTCATACATACCTCATTCACACATCTAAACTAAACTTGTAAGATTACAGCAGGGTTTGCAGAAATGAAGGTTGGAGGAAGCTTTTACAAAATGGAGTGAGTGTTTTAAAATGGGGTTTGAATTACAATATGGAACAGAAGTTACAGTATAGGCAAGTGTAGTGAATGGTGAACAGAAGTTACAATAATAAAGTGAACAATTGAAAACAATTTCATTTATCAGTTCTACAGGCAGTGGGCATATTTGCTAAGGGCAGCCTGTGGTCTCAGTTCCACTGGGAACAATAGGACATGACAGTCATTTTGATAGAGGGCAATTTTTTGGTAGAATTTTCTGTAATACAATATTATCTGTAAGCTACTGCTGAAGGAGCAACTTTCACTTTTGAAGAATGGCAAAAAATGACCATTAATTCTAAAATGTCTACAAATGTAGCCAATACACAAGATAGTAGTGATTTTAGCTACATAGGGAAATTGAAAAGTCTGCATTACTAGATTACTCTCATCATCTGGGACTCAAGATCACATACAATGTTAAATTTCAAGGACTCACTTTAAAAGTAATAATTTACAATTAAATACATTAGGTTGAGCTCTCAGAAAATACATCCTATAAAAAGTATAAGAAGTAATTTTAATAAAATGTGTTAATGACTTTACAGATTCACAGAATTGAAGTCCACAAGGGACCATTCGATCATCTAGTCTGCCATCCTGTACAGCACAGGCCACAGTTACATTCACTTACCCATGTATTGAACCCAATAACCTGTGTTGAATTAAACGTTATCTTTCTGAAAGTCATTCAGGCTTAATTTGAAGTATTCAAAAGATAGATAATCTGTCCCTTCTCTTGTTAGTTTGTTGCAATGGTTAATCACTCTCACTGTTAAAAATGCATGACTTACCTATAGTTTGAATTTGGCTTCACCTTTCAGTCACTTGTTCTTGATGTGTGTTTCTCTGTTAGATTAAAGAGCCCTTTGGTACCATATTTTCTCCCCAGGAAGGTTCTGATAAAACTATAATGAAGGACCTCTTGATTTCTTTTTGATAAATTAAATCTCTTTCCCTCTCTCACTGTATTTTCTCAAGGCCTCAAATAATTCTGTGGCTCTTCTCTACACCCTCTCCAATTTTCAACATATTATACAGTGATCAAATCACCACCCTAGTCCTACTCACCTGTTTATATATCTAAGAATCACACAGTCCTTTTTACTACATCACCACACTGGGTGTTCACGCTGAGCTGCTTGTCCACTACAATCTTTAAATGCTTTTTGGTCACTACTGTCCAGGATACTGTCCCCTATTTTGTAAGTATGGCCAATACTCCTTGTTTCTTGATGTTTGACATTTCATTTGGCTATATTAAAATCAATTGTTTGAATGAATTACCCACTCATACAGATCACTCTGTATGACTGCCCTCCATTATCATTAGGTATTTACCACTCCATTAGTCTTCATGGGATTTGCAAATTTTACCAGCTATGATTTTGTATTTACCTCCAGATCGCTGATTAAAAGGTTGAATAGGATTGGAGCTAGAACCTGTTCCCTGAGGAACCCCACTAAAAACACCCCTGTATAATGATCCCCCACTGACTACTACTTTGAGATTTTTCAGTTAGCCAGTTCTTAATCCATTTAACACGTGCTTTATTGATACTATATTGTGCATTTTTAATCAAAATGTCAAAAGTCTATTAACATATATGTAGTTACCTGAGTTACTTTTATCACACAAACTTGTAGTCTCATCAAACAATGAAATCAGGCTTTGTTTGAGAAGACCTATTTTCCATAAAACCAGGTTGACTGGTTTTATTTCCATCCTGTTAAGTTTTTTAAAATTGAAACTCATAACAGCTTTTCCATAATTATGCCCAAGACTGATGTCAGGCTTGTGACGGTTCGGCCACAGAGACCCCCTTGGGACTGTCACTTGACGTGCTGGAATTACCTCTGAGCCCATTTTCCCTGCCAGCTTCGGACTCCACAACCCTGCCTTGTTGAGCCAGACACGCTAGCCTGCTGCAACATAGACCTAGGTCTGGTCCTTTCCCTCAAAGCTGCAGACTTTAACTAAAAAATGCTCAGCAGGTTATTTGCCTCCAGCACCCAGCTCCCAATGGGATCCAAACCCCAAATAAATCTATTTTACTCTGTATAAAGTTTATGTAGGGTAACCTCATAAACTGTCCACCCTCTATAACACTGATAGAGAGAGATGCACAGCTGTTTGCTCTCCCAGGTATTAATCACTTACTCTGGGTTCATTAATAAATGAAAATGATTTTATTAAGTATACAAAGTAGGATTTAAGTGGTTTCAAGTAAAAACAGACAGAACAAAGTCAGTCACCAACCAAAATAAAGCAAAAACACCAGCCTAAACCTAATACATTAAGAAACCAATTACAGGTAAATCTCACTCTCAGAGATGTTCCAATAAGCTTCTTTCACAGACTGGACTCCTTCCTAGTCTGGGCCCAATCTTTTCCCCTGGTACAGACCTTGTTAGTTCCTGCAGGCATCTTAGGTGTAAAGCATGGGCTCTCTCATGACTAGTAGCCCCCTTTGTTTTGCTCCACCCCCTTGTGTAGCTTTGGCACACACCGAGAATCTTTTGTTTCTCTGGGTCCCCACCTCTCCTTCCAAATGGAAAAGTACCATATTTAAGATGGATTTCATTATCAGGTGACATGGTCACATGTCACTGTAAAACCTCATTCTTCATTACACACAGGCTGGCCCACATGTACACAGGAAGGCTTGCAGGTAAATAAACCATCCACAGCCAATTGTTCTAGTCAATGGGAGCCATCAAGATTGTAAACCACCATTAATGGCCCACACTTTGCATAATTACAATAGGACCTCAGAGTTATACTTCATATTTCCAGCTTCAGATACAAGAATGATACATGCATACAAATAGGATGACCACACCCAGTAGATTATAAGCTTTTTAATGATACCTTACAAGAGACCTTTTTCATAAAGCTTATTCCAGTTACATCATATTCACATTCATAAGCATATTTTCATAAAGCATATGGAGTGCAAGGTCACAAGGCTAACCAGCCTATAATTACCCAGGTAATCCTGCTCACCCTTTCCGAGTATTTGCACAAATTAGCTCTCTTCCAGTCTTCGGGAATGTACCCAGTATTGCAAGTTTTATTAAAAGTTAACATCAATGTGTCAGAGATCTCCTCACAACTGTTTTAGAACTTCAGGATACAAGGCCTGCTGGTTTAAATATGTTTATCCTTAGTAGATGATGTTAAACATTCTCCTTATTCATTAATGAACTGGAAAGTAATTAATTATCCTCATGTGCTACAAGCATATCATCCTACTTCTTTCCAAATAGAGAAAGAAAATATTTATTAAACACTTGTCCTTTTCTGCATTATTAACAATGTTACCATATCTAGCTAGTAAAAGGCCTATCCTGCTAATACAAGGCCACTACTAGGATTTCATTTATTCCTGATATACTTAAACTCTTTCTGATTGTCCTTAGCCCTGCCAGCCATGGATTTTTCCCTAGTCTTTAGCTCCTCTTATCAATTTTCTAAACTTCATATCTTCTAAGATGAATTGATCACTGGACAAACTGGGAATGTCCACTGCTTGCCCATACTGAATGTTATCAGATCATAATCACTGGATCCTAGCCAACCAGCAACTTCCAGTCCAGTGATCAATTCATCTTTATCCCTTATACTGAAATACAAAATGTTGGGTACAATACCTTTTGTGTTAGATAAAGTATTATTATCATTCCTATTTGTATTGCCATAGTGCCTAGGAACCCTTGTCACAGACTAGGGCCCCATTTTGCTATGTCCTGTACAAACATAGAACAAAAAGATGCTTCTCGCCCCAAGATGTTACATTCTAAGTATTGCACCCAGTATCTAATTTGTAACTCAAAACTTTTTAGTTTGCAAAAGGTACAAATTTTTAGAAACTCTAATGATGTTGTGCTACTGGCTGCATGAGACTAACAGCATAAGTCTCCCAAACTGAGGTCCCTCATAATATTTTTACCTACACATTACACTCAAGTGTTTAAGGAGTAACTCATCCTGTTCTTTGGTTCAAATTGGTCGTCTGTAATAAACCCCCACTGTAAGGTCTGAGGACCTTTTCTACAGTAAGCAGCAGCAGCCACGAATTAAGAAGCAGAGAGTCACATCCTCACATTTCATCTAAATTTCATCAAAACAATGTAATATCAGGCTATTAAGGCAGCATTCCTGTCCTAATAGCACTCACCATCACCAGATAAAGAAAAAAAATGGTTACCTACCTTTCATAACTGTTGTTCTTTGAGATGTGTTGCTCATGTCCATTCCATGCTAAGTGTGCACACGCTCAGGTGCACAGCTGCCAGAGACTTTTTGCCTTAGTATCCATAGGGCTGGCTCTGTTGCCCTCTGGAGTGCATGCTCATGTGCTGGTATATTAGGCGCCACCAGCCCTGCGCCTTCTCAGTTCCTTCTTGCCATCAGCAGGGATGGAGGGCAGGTCATGGAATGGACATGCGCAACAAATCTTGAAGAACAACAGTTACGAAAGGTAGGTAACAGTTTTTTCTTCTTTGAGTGTTTGCTCATGTCAATTCCACGTTAGGTGACTCACAAACAGTATCCCTGGAGGTGGGCTCGGAATTCACGGTCTTGCAGCTTGCAACAATGCTCCACTAAAACTTGCATCATCCCATGCCTGCTGGGTAATGACATAATGGGATGCAAAGGTGTAGACCGAGAACGAGATCGTGTCTCGGGGGGAAGGATAGCTCAGTGGTTTGAGCATTGGCCTGCTAAACCCAGGGTTGTGAGTTTAATCCTTGAGGGGGCCATTTGGAAACTGGGGGTAAAATTCTGTCTTGGGATTGGTCCTGCTTTGAACAGGGGGTTGGACTAGATGACCTGCGGTCCCTTCCAACCCTGATATTTTATGTCCTATATCAGAACTTGTGCAAGGAAAGCTTCTGATGAAGCCTGAGCTCTGGTAGAATGGGTGGTCATGATAGCTGGTGGTGAAACTCCTGTTCGCTTATAGCAGAATTCAATGCATGTGGCTATCCACAAATAGATCCCCTGGGCAGAAACCGGCAGGCCTTTCATCCTTTCTGCCACTGCAACAAAGAGCTGTGTCAACTTAGGAAAGGGCTTGGTTCTCTTGAGGTAGAAAGCAATCACTCTCTAACATCCATAATATGTAGCCTGAGTTCCTTGCTGGACTTATGAGGCTTGGGATAAAACACCAGCAGGAATATATCCTGATTATTGTGGAACTGCGACACCACCTTCAGCAAGAAGGCTGGGTGGGGCCACAGCTGGACCATATCCTTGCAGAACATCATATAGGGTGGTTCTGATGTGAGCACTCTAACTTGGAAACTCTGCAGGCTGAAGTGATTGCAATCAGGAAGGACACCTTCCACAAGAGGAATAGCAGGGAACACGAAGCTAATGTCTCAAAGGGTGGACCTGTGAGCCTAGACAGCACCAGGTGTAGATCCCAAAGCAGGATAGGCTCACAAACTTCAGCATAAAGTCACACCAGACTTTCAGAAATCTGACCGTCATATCATGGGGAAAAAAAGCAGATCTGCCCTGAACCAGCAGACGGAAGGCCGAGATGGCCGCCAAGTGGACCCTGATTGATGAAAGAGTCAGACCTTGGTGCTTTAGATGCAACAGGTAGTCTAGGATGTGAGGTCTGGAGTGGAGATAGGTTCTGGCCCAAGACCCAACATGAAAAACGCTTCCATTTGGCCAGGTAGGTAGCACTGGTGGAGGGCTTTCTACTGCTTTTCAAGATCTGCTGAACTTCAGCCAAGCAAGCCTGCTCCTCCACATTCAGCCATGCAGCAACCATGCCGTCAAGTGAAGTGGTGCTGGATTCAGGTGTAGCAAGCTGCTGTGGTTCTGTGAAGGCAGGTCTGGCTGGAGCAGGAGCTCCAATGGCGCTGCTACCAAAAGCTCTAACAGTGTGCTGAACCAGTGTTGATGCGGCCACACTGGAGCTATCAGGATAATCTTTGTTCCGACCATGGGAACAGGAAGGCTTCAAAGAGGGAACCTCCGTCGAGCCTGCAGATCAAGCAGAACCGGTGACACTTCCTGTTCTGGTCCACCTGGGGAGTTCCCCATCTTTGGAAAATGCAGCTGACCACCTCCAGGTGGAGAGACCACTCGTGGCGAGGCAAGAAAGACCAGCTGAGAAGATCTGCTAACGCATTTTTGTTACCCATTAGGTGCAACTCCATGAGATGAATGGAGCACTGGATGCAGAAGTCCCATAGCTGGAGAGCCTCTTGGCATAGGCCTGACAGGTTAGCCAATCCGCCTTCAGCTCCCTGATGTTTATATGCAAGGAACAATCTTCCTACAACCAAAAGAACTTGCATGCTGATGTCGCTGAGGTGGGCTCCCCATCCCAGGTCTTATACACTGGAGACAAAGATTATTGCAGGACACGGGTCTATGAAGGGAATGCCCTCCAATACTGAATGCTCTCCTGTCACACCTTAGGGAAACCAGGACATGTGACAGGAATGTGATCATTTGGTTCAAATTGTGTCTGCCTGGCATGTAGATCGAAACCAGCCATGCTTGCAGGGGTCTGAAATGCAGATGTGCATGCTGAACCACGTAAGTACATGCTGTCATGTGGTCCAGTAGCGTGAGGCATACATGGGCAGTTGTGAGCAAGTGGGCTCTCATGTGGGTGATGAGGTCTGACATGGTTCAGAACCTGGACTCCAGAAGGAAGGCCTTGGCTTGGGTAGGATTGAGTACTGCTCCCATAAACTCTATCCATTGCACTGGTGATAGAGTTGATTTCTGTTCATTTATAAGCAGGCACAGATCCTGAAAAGTGAACCTCACCAAGTCGAGGCTCCCTTGCACCTGAGCTCGTGACCTGCCTCTGATCAGTCAGTCGTCAAGGTAAGGATACCCCTTGATGCCTCAGGTAAGTGGCCACTATGGCCATATGTTTTGTGAGCACCCTTGGGGTGATTCAGTGGCCGAAGGGCAGGGCCATGAACTAGTAGTGGCATTGACCTACTGTGTCCTTGGAAAATGGAGACATGGAAATAAGCATCCTTCAAACTGAGGGCAGCAAACCAGTCTCCTGGATCCAGAGAGGGAATGATGGAGGCCAAAGAGACCATGTGGAACTTCAATTTCTTGAGATATTTGTTGAGGCAACGCACATCTAGGAGGGGTCTGAGACCCCTTTTGGCCTTTGGGATTAGGAAATACTGGGAGTAAAACCCTTTCCCTTCATGTCTTGAGGGACTTCCTCTACGACCCCCACCCTTAGGAGGGTTTCTACCTCCTGGACGAGGAGTTGCTCCAGAGAAGGGTCCCTGAAGAAGGACGCAGGGGTGGGGTGGGAGGGAGGGATGGAGGAAAACTGCAGGGGGTACCCAGAGGTTACAGTAATTCGGAACCAGGCAGTATGGAAAGGGAATAGAGTGGGGGCTGGAGCCGATAAATCTGTTACTCCGTCCTTGGACACACCCTCAAAATGCCTGGGCCACCTGACTGACATGCAGAGACTGATTGGGAGCTTGAAGAGGTTGGGGTGGGACAACGGTGTTTGCAGCCTTTGTCTCTGTCCCTTCTCCTGTAGGAGCCTTGTCTCAAGGAGCCTGAGACCCTCAGCGGTGGGGGAGAAGGCCGGAATGATTTCCTGGAGGGCTGTGGTGTGGAAAGCCCCACGGAGCAGAACATGGCACAGGAGTCTTTCAGGCCATGCAGCCTGGCATCCGTTTGCTCTGAGAGCAGAGCATTGCCCTCAAATGAGAGGTCCTGGATGGACTGTTAGACCTCCAGGGAGAGGCCAGAGGACTGCAACTAAGAACTCTGCCTCATTGACACAGCCATAGCCATAGATCTGGCTGCCGAGTCCACCGCATCCAAAGCCATATGGAGTGAGGCCCTGGCTACTGACCTGCCTTCCTCCAGAACAGATCTAAACTCTTGGTCCAGGTCTTGCAGCAGGGAATGTTTACATTTTGCCAGCGAATCCCGCAAGTTGTAATTATATCTACCCAGCAGCGCTTATTGGTTAGATATCCTCAGGCGTGCAATCGAATAAATTTTCCTTCTAAGGTCCAACATTTTTGCATCCTTATTTTTAGATGTGGCTCTTGCCCATCCCTTCCTGTCCTTTTGTTCACCACCGATACTATGAGTGAATCCGGGGATGGATGGGAGTATAGGTATTCAGATCCTTTGCTGAGCATATAATACTTCTTTAAAGCCCTCTTTGATATGGGCAGCAAAGAAGACAGGGTTTGCCACAGGGCCTTTACTACTTTAAGCACTCCTTTGTGCACAGGTAGTGCCACCTTGGCAGGTGCTGCGGTGCCAAGATGTCAAAAAGGCTGTCTCCTTTTCTGCAAGCTTCTCAGTCTGTAGGCCCAGATTTGAGGCCACCCCTAAAGTCATCGAGAGGCAGAGGGTGAGATGGGCCCATGACCACCTCATCAGGGAAGGGGAAGAGGAAGGTAAAATGGGGAGGGGCTGGGCCACATACTACCCAAGAGTCTTCCCCCGCAACCGATGCCTCTCGTCCAGTGCTGGAGTCAGAATCCAATTCTGGGTCCCATCCTGGAGCCAATGGTACCACAGACTGCTTCTTGGAGGGCCCAACTGAAGAACATTGTGAGTATGGCCCTGGCATTATGGGGAGGCCTCAGGAATTCCATTAAGGCCACTGGATCGTCCACTGGCCCTGCGGCCAGGCACCCATCGCAGGCCCTGCCACGTCTAGCGCCCCCAGTGAACAGTGCCCCCTTTGAATTCTGGGGAGGACTCCTCCCTAACTTACCATGGAGGTGCTGTCAAAGCCTCCCTCTGCCATCAAGGCTGGAGAATGAAGCCAGAATGATGGTGATGTAGGCAGAGACCGATAGTGGGACGGTGGAGAGAGCCGACGGGCTGGAGACTGGGGTGCAGGTGACCTTTGCACTGATGACCTACACCGAGGCTATGGTGACTGCTGTCTATAAAGGTGCAGGTCAATGCCAAGGAGACTGAAGCCTCGGCAGTGATGAATCACATCTTGTCTAAGAACCACCTCCATTAACAGTGCCTTTAAGCGGATGTCTTTTGGGTCCTTGGCTTAAGGTTTTTACAAATTTGTTCTTTGTATGTGCTTCCCCCAAACACTTCAAGCAGCTTGTATGGGGGTAGCTAACCCGCATTGGCTTATTACAAGCAGAGCACGGCTTGAAACCTGGTGATCGGGGCATGTCTTGTCCCTGCAGCAACATCCCAACAGGGACTCTGACTGTAACTAACTCTACCTTAACTGCTAACAATACTATCTGAAAACTATTATACACAAACAGTTCCAAGAGACCACTATCACACTTGCTGAACAAGAGTGAAAGATGCATTCCAGCATCTGTCACGGGCGATATGAAGGAACTGAAAGGGCACAGGGCTGGTGGTGACTAATATACTGGTGCATGAGCGTGGCATTCCAGAGGCCACCAGAGGCAGCCCTACGGATACCATTAAGTGTCTGGGAGCTGTGCACGTGGGCGCACAGGCCTAGCATCAAATCGACATGAGCAAGCACTCGAAGAACGAATCTTAAGATGTTAAAAGAAAACGTTGTTTGATAGCATTCTGTCTGCTCAGGAATCACTGAACAGCTGTGATTGTGAAATCTATATTTTAATGTTTTGCCTTTATGGTCCCTACTTCTCTATTGTTTGTCTGTAGGGGCTCTGTCTGATTCTTTAAATGTTTCTATCTGTTGCATAATTAATTTTGCAAGATTTAAATCAACTAAGGTGGTGGAGTGTGACTGGTTAAAGCAGGGGCGGGCAAACTTTTTGGCCTGAAGGCCGCATCCGGTTTCCAAAATTGTATGGAGGGCCAGTTGGGGGAGGCTGTGACTCCCAAAAGAGCCAGGTGTGGCCCGGCCCAGCCCCCTCCCTGACCCCTCCCCTTGCTTCTCGTCCCCTGACAGCCTCCCCCAGGACTCCTGCCCCATCCACCTCCCATGCTCCCAGTCCCCTTAAGCCCCCCCGGGATCCCTGCCCCATCCAACCCCCCCGTTCCCTAACAGCATCCAGACCCCCCGCTGCCCCATCCACCCCACCTTCCTGACTGCCTCCCTGCCCCCAGGACCCCTGCCCCATCCAACCACCCCTTCTCTCTATCCCCTGACCGCTCCTGGAACCCCTGCCCCTGACTGCCCCCCGCCACCCCATCCAACCTCTCCCACTCCTTCCTGACTGCCCCCCAGGGACCTCTGCACCCATTCAACTTCCCTGTTCCTCATCCTCTGACCGCCCCACCCCCATCCACACCCCAAACTTCCCTGCCCTCTATCCAACCCCCTCTGCTCCCTGCCCCCTTACCGTGCTGCCTGGAGCACCGGTGGCTGGTGGCACTACAGTCACACCCACCCAGAGCAGGACTGGCAGCCGCGCCGCGCAGCTGGAGCCAGCCATGCCACCACATAGCACAGAGCATGGGATCAGGCTGTGGCTGAGAGCATCCAGCGCATTGCACCAGTGGGGCGGGGCAAGCTGAGGCTGTGGGGGAGGGGTAACAGCATGGGAGGGGCTGGGGGTGAGCTTCCTGGGGCAGGAGCTCAGGGGCCGGGCAGGAGGGTTTGCCCACCTCCGGGTTAAAGAATTGTTTCATAAGGGGCTAGAATTGGTGAAAAATACTGTTTCGTAGTACTTTACTTTAAAATGATTTGTTAAGGTACAACGAAGCAGGACTTAGTTTATGTAACTGGGGGTCCAAAAGGAAATTCTTTGGAACCTAACTCCAGAACACAACCCAAGATCAGAGCTGCCAGACCTCAAAACCCTGCAGAGCATATCGTGCAGAAGCTGGAGCCCCGGATGACTTGATCCTGACTGGTCACCAGGAAAAGTTTGTCTGCCTTATTGGGAGTGGTGAGTATTGCATGCTTAGTGTGTGTGTTTTTTTGGTAACTGTTAACAAACAAACAGAGGTTAAAGATATTACTGTTTAAGGCTCTTTCACTGGTAAAGCCTTTGCAAACCTGCAGAACATTATGCCCTGATCCCTGGGTCAGGGTGGGTGCCTTTCACCGGAGCCCTATAACTGGGAAAGGGTGGGGGTGCCTAAATTAACCGGGTTATGCCCTGATCCCTGGGTCAGGGTGGGTGCCTTTCACCGGAGCCCTATAACTGGGAAAGGGTGGGGGTGCCTAAATTAACCGGGTTATGCCTTGAGTGCACAGAAGGGTAAAGATGGGGTGCCCTAGAGTGTGTGGGAAAGACCCACCATTCATCAGTATCCCTCCTGGGCTTTGTTAGTAAGCATGTTAATCCATATGATCAGTACAGCTGGGAAAAAATAATGGCAAATATTTTACTCACCAAAAAACACAATTTTGTTTGACCCAAAATGATTTGCATTGAGTTTGCTCAGTTGTTATGACCGAACCAAAAAAAAAAAAAAGTTTTGGAGATGTTGAAACAAAGCATTTTGTTTTCGTATCACTTTTTGTTTCGATTTTTGAAATTTTAACAAAAGTAAAGGTGGACTAGATTCACCGAACGGTTTTTCCTCAAGCTCTCCTGTTGAAGCTCTTCCACCTTTTATAAACAAATATTCCTTAGAGCAGACTTGAACTTGGGAAATCCCACATCCCACATAGTGCCCTAACTACTAGGTTAAAAGCTATAAGGAGGGCACCACAACCACCTCCTCCTCCAGCTGTTTTCTGAATATAGTCCTCCCCAATCTTTGTTAAAACGCCCAAAATTGAAACAAAAGCATCCAAGATAAATTAAAAAAAAAGTTTCATATGACCCTACTTGAAATTTTTCCAACTTTTCAATTCGCAAAAAAATTAGAACGTTTTCATTTTCAGTTTGACCTAAAATGAAACTTTTGATATTTTGGAAATGCCAGTGAACCTAGGATTCATCTAGGTCATCTTCTGAGTTATTGGTAACTCTAAAATAGGTAATGGTGTCTTTAATGTACAGTGCCACCCTATCCTCCACCAGCACCTCTTTTACACACTGAGGGGGATCTACAGAAGGTTTGTGTGTTATCCTCCACAGGTCAGAGCCAAGATCCACAATCACAGACCCTGGCAAATGCTGGGGTGTTTGTTTCAATGGGTTTTATTTAACTCCATATTTCACAAGGTGGATCTTGATTCCCAAACTTTCCATCACCAGCAGAACAAAAGGATCTTGGAGAGCAAAAAGGATTGGGGAACTCTGAGGCAGAAGCACAGGTGGTACAGAGCCATTTCCACCTGAGATCACGAACGCTTCCTCTTTCCTGTAAGACACAGTACCCGTTCCTGAGATATTCCCCCAGAAGGGGAATAAATGAGACTTCGGCTATTTCTAAACTCCATCCTCTCCCACATACAACAGAGAGACCACTTGATACTGGAGCTGATAGTGGAATGTAAGGTAGGGCAGGGGACTAAGGGACCCAACTTTTCAACCAACCTGTAAGATGAAAAGGTGGCCTGCTTACCCCCACACCCAGGAGAGATCTAATAAAATCAGGAACCTATAAAGTTTGGGGAGACTTACCTCCTTCCCATGGGCATTCAGGTAATCTTTCACTTCCCCGACTAAGCCTGGCTTCCCCAAGGAGTGATGCAGGCAATGGACTCTAAGTGGGGTGAAGGGTGAGCCAGGGAAATCAGGGGACCATCCTACCCCTGGGAATCTGTGGGCTACCGAGCTACCCTCATTCCCTCTGGGATTCAGAGACCTGTTCTAGAACAGCACACACAAAGGACCTCCAAGGGGAATTTGAAGGTAGCACAGGATACAGAACACACTGGAACTGTCATGAGGGCATAGCCCATTCAAAGGTCACCCAATCACAAACAGGGCAAGATTCCCCCCAACCTCAAGGCTCAGAGGCTGGGGGAACCTTGATGAGGCCTTAGCAGAAGAGATGGGACTCTGGCCACTGCACCAGGGGGCTCCAGGGATTTTATTTCTTCTTCCTCTCCTGAGAGCAGCGAGGGCAGAACCTGGTAGGAAAAGGAGAGATAAGGCAGCAGTTATGGCGTGGGAGGGACCCCCCTTAGTGCCCCTAAATACAGCCACATAGAATACAGAAGCCCTTAAACACACACAACCCCCAATAAATCTTCATTGAGACACAATCCCAACGCTTCCTAACATCCACAGTCACCCCGTCCCAGAACTTCCAAACACCCAGTGATTTATAGCTTCTTGAAACCTCTGATGTCCTTGTTTCAGCACCCACTCACCATTTTCCTCTTGGCTTTGTCGTCAGGCCCACACAGGCGAAATGGAACCACTCGATGGAGCACTGATGTGGGATGGAGAACACAAAGTCAGTCGTACAGTAGAGTTTCCTCCCCTGCTGAGTCTTTCGGTGGCTACCAAACACCCCCACCCCCAGCATTTGATCACATAACCTCCCCCTGCAAATCCTCGGCAGTGACAACATCAATATTCAGAATTGGGGAAATGGATTGAGAAACTCACCCAATACCTACTCTGTTTTAAGGTTTCCCTTCTCCTGGATTCCAGACTTGTCCAGGACAAAAATCTGTCCCCCTAAGGGTCTCTCTAAAATGAGCATCCCCCTTAAATCTCCCCTCCCACATAATCTGTAGATACACCCTCAACCTGCAGGTGTCACTGCTTGAGATAGCAGGACCCATATAAACAGAACCAGACTCCTAGTGCGAGTCTCTCTCCCCCATTGTCTCCAAGCCCAGTCTCTTACATCAGGGTTATCACAGCCAATCATCTCCCCATAGGAGACCTGGTGGCACAAGCAGTAGGTGGGTTCATTGGGATCCACAGGCATATCCAGCACATCTGAGGGGTGCACATTTCCAAATGTCACTGAGGGCATCCCATACTCCGTGCTGCTGCAGGGGAGAAGGATGAATCAGGTTAGTAAAGTCACCAGCGTGGGGACACCCCCTCACTTCATCCAGGGAGGCCTCTTCTGCTGTGGACTCCACCTTGACAGACACAGAAAGAGACCCTTCCCCGCATAACACAACATAACTGCAGAAATCCACTATCTCAGGTCTTGTCCTCACAGCAAGACCCAAATCTCTCCAGGACTTTATCTCCTTCCGGAGGGAAGGATATTTCTCTCAGTAGGAGTCCCAGCCATGATACTCAGGCTATTGCTCTCACTGCTCTAGGGCACAGCAGGGACAAGTGAGATGGACTAGCCCATTGGTCTGATCTGGGTGAAGCTGGGGGATAATTTATGATCTGGATGAGGAATGGACTGCACCCTCAACAAGTCTGCGGATGACACTAAGCTGGGGGGGAGAAGTAGATATGCTGGAGGGTAGGAATAGGGTCCAGAGTGACCTAGACAAATTGGAGGATTGGGCCAAAAGAAATCTGATGAGGTTCAACAAGGACAAGTGCAGAGTCCTGCACTTAGGACGGAAGAATCCCATGCACTGCTACAGGCTAGGGACCGACTGGCTGAGAGGCAGTTCTGCAGAAAAGCACCTAGGGATTACAGTGGACAAGAAGCTGGATATGAGTCAACAGTGTGCCCTCGTTACCAAAGGCTAGAGGCATATTGAGCTGCATTAGTAGGAGCATTGACAGCAGATGGAGGGAAGTGATTATTTCCCTCTATTCGGCACTGGTGAGGCCACATCTGGAGTACTGCATCCAGTTTTGGGCCCCCCACTACAGAAAGGATGTGGACAAATTGGAGAGAGTCCAGCAAAGGGCAACAAAAATGATTAGGGGGCTGGGGCACATGACTTACAAGGAGAGGCTGAGGGAACTGGGCTTATTTAGTCTGCAGAAAAGAAGAGTGAGAGGGGATTTGAAAGCAGCCTTCAACCTCCTGAAGGGGGGTTCCATAGAGGATGAAGCTAGGCTGTTCTCAGTGGTGGCAGATGCAGAACAAGGAGCAATGGTCTCAAATTGCAATGAGGGAGGTTTAGGTTGGATATTAGGAAAAACTATTTCTCTAGGAGGGTGGTGAAGCACTGGAATGGGTTACCTAGGGAGGTGGTGGAATCTCCATCCTTAGAGGTTTTTAAGGCCCAGCTTAACAAAGCCCTGGCTGGGATGATTTAGTTGAGGTTGTTCCTGCTTTGAGCAGGGGGTTGGACTAGATGACCTCCTGAGGTCTCTTCCAACCCTAATCTTCTATAATTCTATGACAAAGTGCAGTACCTGACCATTGGTTTCATCCTGATTAGGGGAACCTTGATGGACCCACTGGTCTGACCTGACTTGTGGGGTTACCCCCTATTCCCTAAGTCTCCCTTTCACTTACGTGCGGATGAGTTTCAGCTTCTTTTGAGCCATCTTTGGTGCCTCCTCATCAGAGTTTTTCCCCTTAGAACGAGCACGGGCAGCTTTCTTCTCCTTTTGGGCCCGGCCCTCTGGTGGGATGGGGAAAATAAATGGGCATTAAACTCTTCCACCCACCAAGACAGATACCTGTACACCAGCCCCCTTTACAGCATTAGGACACACACACACTGCTCTTTCACAGTCTCTGGTCTACACCCCACCATCATCTCCTCTGAGACTCCCCAACACAACTCTCCACCATCATCCCTGGGTCACCTCCTTGTCACTTGCTGGGGTTCTAGCTCCTCCTCACAGTTTCTGGGCCATCTCCTGCCATCCTCCTTCCAGGTTCCCTTCCAACTCCACCACTTCCGTGATCCTGGGCCCCACCATATCAGTTTGTGGCAGGGCCCTGGGACTCACTTTTCTTGCCCTTGCTGGAGGAGCTGTCGTAGTCACTCGATTCAATCTGCTTCTCCTTCAAGTCAGCTTCAAAACGGGCAAGGTCCGTGTCTAGCCGCCGGATGTGCTTATCCACCTGCAGGTATGACAGTAAGCAAAAGCATTATTAGGGGATGGAATCCTGAAGGGCCTAGAAAGGACAGGGGATGGGGCTTCAGCAGAGAGGAAACTGTAGGTGATGCCTACAAGGGAAACAGGGATCCATGCTGGGGCTGGAGCAAAATATTTCCAATGCTTTAAAACCCCATCCAGTACCAGTACCAGGATGCAGTGAGTCGTGACTCCCAGCCCTTCATGCTATAACCCTTAGACACCACTCTGCTCCCCCTCTCTCCTTCATACCATCTCATAGGTCTGCATGGCCAGCTGCACTTTGTCATCTCCGAACTCTTTGCATTTCCCATAGGCCTCCTGAATTTGCTTGAGAAGCCCCAGTTTTTCCTCCGAAGAAAGAGTCCGTGCATTGCTGATATACTCCGTGGCCAGTTTATCAATCTCTGACTTGAGGTCTGAAACAAGACCGGATTCAGGGTCAAAAATATCCCAGTGCCCTCTGCTAGGAAGGGCAGATCTGGACAGTTGCAGGCTCCCTCCTCTGCCCTGTTGTCACACCACCACCACCTGCAAGGAAATGAAGAGCAGGCCAGCTGCAGGCTCCCTGCCTACTCACGGCACATTTCTCTGGGCCTCATTTCTGACGCTTACCTTCTGTTCGCTGGTCTAGATCTCGCATGAGTTGGAAATTTCTCTGCAATTCAAATGGCAGGTTCTCAATGCCTGGAGAGAGAGGTAAATACACAGAGGGGTCAGGTCCCTGTCTCTGTTTGCCCCATTAAGCATTTATAATAACCAGATACAGCACTGAACATCCTTTAATTTCCCTGTCAGTCCAACTCTGATGTAATCCAGCAGCTGTTCTCTAAGACGTCAATGATTCAATTTTGAGCTCATGGGAAGCTCTGGTGGGGTTCACAGACAGGGTCATTATTTTAGTAAATCTTTTTGGGGTCCACTAAGTTGGCACTATCTCCAACTTCCCATCAATGTAGACATTAATTGGCTAATTTCTTGCAGGTATCATGGAAAAGGTGGGTCAGGAGAAGGAGAGGGTAGTGGTCCTGATCAGAGCAAGGAGGCCGTTCCACGCATAAGATACAGCATGAGAAAAGGTATGGGGTTGTTTATGGAAGAATCTGACAACTACACAATGGTAGTGGTAGCAAAAAAAAAAAAAAAAAAAAAAAAAAAAAGGAAAGCTCATGAGGGACGAAGCTGTGCAGTGGCTTAAAGGAGAGGACAAAAAGCTTGAACGTGATATGGAGGAAAAAGAAGAACCAGTGGATTCAAAGGTGATTCGGGGATGATAGTCAGACCAAGAGGCCAGAAAGATAATCTTAGTGGCTGCATGTTGAATGGATTGAAGGTAAGTGGTCTATGTGTCCAGGGAGTCTTAAAGGAAGAAGTCACAGTAATCAAGATTATAGATATGGGGCTGTGCAAGAGTTCTGCTGAGGGAGCAGACAGAAAAGATACCAACTTAGAAATATTATGGAAGCAGCAGCAATATTTGGCCTGGATGTAATTCAAATATGCATGCACCAGAAGCACAGGTCCTTCCTTGTCAGTAAAGATAGATGAGATCTCTCTTATTGTAAGATGTACAGGACCTAGGAGAACATAGGTTAAAAATACTGATTCAATCCAGTACAAGGCACTGACAACCCAGACCACACTAGTCAGTTTACTACAACATGATATAGAATCACAGACATGCAGGATTGGAAGGAAGCTCAATAGGTCATCTAGCCCAGTCCCTTGCACTCAAGGCAGGACTACATAACAACTAAACCAGTGGTTTTCAAGCTTTTTTCATTTGCGGACCCCTAAAAAAATGCAAAGGGAGGTGCGACCCCTTTGGAAAACTTAGACAGTCTGCAGACGCCAGGGGTTCATGGACCACAGGTTGAAAACCACTGAACTAGACCATTCTTAACAGGTGTTTGTCTAAACTGCTCTTAGAAACCTCCAATGATGGAGATGCCATAACCTCCCTAGGCAATTTGTTCCAGTGCTTAACTATCCAGACAGTTAGGAAGTTTTTCATAATATCCAACCTAAACCTCCCTTGCTGCAATTTAAGCCCATCGCTTCTTATCCTATCCTCAGAAGTAAACAATTTTTCACTCTCCTCCATTTAACAGCCTTTTATGTACTTGAAAACTTAAGTCCACTCTCAGTCTTCTCTTTTCTAGACTAAACAAACCCAGTTTTTTCAGTCTTTCCTCATAAGTCATGTTTTCTAAACCTTTAATCATTTTTGCTGCTCTCCTCTGGACTTTTTCCAATTTGTCCACATCTTTCCTGAAATGTGGCACCTAGAACTCAACACAATATTCCAGTTAAGACCTCATCAGAGTGGAGTGGAGTGGAAGAATTACTTATCATGTCTTGCTTACAACGGTCCTGCTAATACACCCCAGAATTATGTTTGCTTTTTTGGCAACAGTGTTATATTGTTCACTCATATTTATCTTATGATCCACCATAACCCTCAGATCTCTTTCTACAGTACTCCTTACTAGACAATCATTTCCCATTTTGCATGTGTGCAGTTGACTGTTCCTTCCTAAGTGGAGTACTTTGCATTTGTTCTTATTGAATTTCATCCTATTTACTTCAGACCATTTCTCCAGATCAATTTTAATCCTACCCTCCAAAGCACCTGCAACCTCCCCAGCTTGGTATCATCCGTAAACTTTACATGTGTACTCTCTCTGCCATTATCTAAGGGCTTGTCTACATCAGAAAGTTGCAGCGCTGGTGAGGGAGTTACAGCGCTGCAACTTAGGAGGTGTACACATCTGCAGGGCACCACCAGCGCTGCAACTCCCTGTTTGCAGCGCTGGCCGTACTCCCGTTTTGTCTCGGGTGTAGAGGATCCAGCGCTGGTGATCCAGCGCTGGTAATCAAATATAGACACTTACCAGCGCTTTTCTTGACCTCCGTGGAATAAGCAGGTATCCCAGCATACCTGAGGAAGCCTCTGGTAATCAAGCTGGTCTCCTTCCCCGGTTTGCTCTCGCGTTCCCCGAACCCCGAGCAAGCAGGTCTCCTTCCCTGAGGTTTGCTGGGTGGTTCCGGGAACGCGAGAGCAAACCGGGAAAGGAGACCAGCTTCGCCGCGGTTTGCTCTCGCGTTCCCCGAACCCCGAGCAAGCAGGTCTCCCTTCCCTGAGGTTTGCTGGGTGGTTCCGGGAACGCGAGAGCAAACCAGGGAAGGAGACCAGCTTCGCCGCGGTTTGCTCTCGCGTTTCCCGGAACCACCCAGCAAACCGCAGGGAAGGAGACCTGCTTGTTCGGGGGGTTCGGGGAACGAGAGAGCAAACCGGGAAAGGAGACCAGCTTCGCCGCGGTTTGCTCTCGCGTTTCCCGGAACCACCCTGCAAACCGCAGGGAAGGAGACCTGCTTGTTCGGGGAACGCGAGAGCAAACCGCGGCGAAGCTGGTCTCCTTTCCCGGGTTTGCTCTCGCGTTCCCCGAACCACCCAGCAAACCGCAGGGAAGGAGACCTGCTTGTTCGGGGGTTCGGGGAACGAGAGAGCAAACCGGGAAAGGAGACCAGCTTCGCCGCGGTTTGCTCTCGCGTTCCCCGAACCTCCCTTGAAGCCGCCCAACAGCGCTGCAGTGTGGCCACATCTAACACCACTTGCAGCGCTGGTTGCTGTAAGTGTGGCCACTCTGCAGCGCTGGCCCTATACAGCTGTACTAATACAGCTGTAACAACCAGCGCTGCAAAATTTTAGATGTAGACATGGCCTAAATCATTTACAAAGATATTGAAAAGAACTGGATCTAGGACCGATCGCTGCAGGACCCCACTCGATATGCGCTTCCAGCTTGACTGTGAACTGCTGATAACTACTCTCTGGGAATTTTTCAATCAGTTAGGCACTCACCTTATAACTGCTTCATCTAGGCTGTATTATGCTAGTTTGTTTATGAGAAGGTCTAGCAAGACAGTAACAACAATCCCAGTAAAGTGAAGATATACTACATCTACCACATCTGCCCTATTCATAAGGCTTATTACCCTGTGAAAGAAAGCTATTAGGTTGGTTTGACATGATTTGTTCTTGACAAATCCATATCGACTGTTACTTATCACTTTATTATCTTCTAGGTGTTTACAAATTGATTACTTGATTATTTGTTCCATTATCTTTCCAGGTACTGAAGATGAATGGTCTGTAATTCAATGGGTTGTCCTTATTCCCCTTTTTATAGACTGACACTATATTTGCCCTCTTCCAGTCCTCTGGAATCTCTCCCATCTTTCATGAGTTTTCAAAGATAATCACTAAGGAGATATTTGAATCATTAGTCAGCTCCTTCAGTATTCTAGGATGTATTCATCAGGTCCTGCTGACTTGAATACATCTAACTTGTCTAAGACATCTAACACGCCAATCCTAAAACTATTTTACATTAAATAAATAATAGTGCTTTTCATGCAACCAACTCAAAGCACTGACGTGCTTAAAGTGCCACAAAGAAGGATTAATTTCCCCATTTTACAGATGGGAAAATGGAGGCAGAGATAGGAAGAGACTTGTCCAAGGTCATAGAGCAACTCGGGGTAAAGCTGGGAATAGAACACAGGAATCTTGACTCCAAGTCCCCTGCTCTTTAGTCTATTCTGCCTGCTACATTATAATGTAATTCAGTTCTCTCTCTCCAGCTCCTGGAAGTTCTGAAACACAACGTATATTTTAACTACCAAATCTTATTACAGTAACAAACATGCTGCAAGACTCAAGTCACTATTTAATTATTCTTTTTCAGTGTTACTTCTTACTAGGGCTGTTGATTAATCGCAGTTAACTCATGCGATTAACTAAAAAAATTAACTGCAATTTAAAAAAATTAATTGTGATTAATCACACTGTTAAACAATAGAATACCAACTGAAATTTATTAAATATTTTTGGATGTTTTTCTACATTTCCAAATAAATATATTGATTTCTATTACAACACAGAATACAAAGTGTACAGTGTTCACTTTATATTATTTTTATTACAAATATTCACAATGTAAAAATGATAAACAAAAGAAACAGTATTTTTCTATTTGCCTCATACAAGTACTGCTGTGCAATTTCTTTATTGTGAAAGTGTAACTTACGAATGCAGATTTTGTCATGTAACTGCACTCAAAAACAAAACGATGTAAAACTTTTGAGCCTACAAGTCTAAACAGTTCTACTTTTTGTTCAGCAAATTGCTAAGACAAACAAGATTGTTTACATTTACGGGAGATACTGCTGATTGCTTCTTATTTACAATGTCACCTGAAAGCGTGAACAGGAGTTCGCATGAGACTTCTGTAGCCACATGCCAAATAGGCTAAACATTCATATGCCCCTTCATGCTTTGGCCACCATTCCAGAAGCTGACCTGCTTCCATGCTCATTAAAAAAATGCGTTCATTAAATTTGCAACTGAACTCCTTCGGGGAGAATTGTATGTCTCCTGGTTTGTTTTACCTATTTCATGTTATAGCCGTCTCGGAGGATGACCCAGCACGTTTGTTTTAAGAACATTTTCACAGAAGATTTGACAAAATGCAAACAAGGTACCAATGCAAGATTTCTAAGGACAGATACAGCATTCGACCCAAGGTTTAAGAATCTGAAGTGCCTTCCAAAATTTGAGAGGGACGAGGTGTGGAGAATGCTTTCAGATGTTTTAAAATAGCAACACTCCGATGCGGAAACTACAGAACCCGAACCACCAAAAAAGAAAAGCCATCTTCTGCTGGTGGCATCTGACTCAGATGATGAAAATGAACATGTGTTGGTCCGCTCTGCTTTGGATTGTTATTGAGCAGAACCCGTCATCAGCATGGACACATACTCTGGAATGGTAGTTGAAGCATGTAGGGACATATGAATCTTTAGCTCATCTGGCACGTAAATATCTTGCGATGCTGGCTACAACAGTGTCATGCGAATGCCTGTTTTCACTTTCAGGTGACATTGTAAACAAGACGTGGGCAGCATTATCTCCTGCAAATTGTAACCAAAACTTGTTTATCTGAGTGATTGGCTGAAGTACAACTGAGTAGAGTTGTAGGTTCTAAAGATTTACATTGTTTTATTTTTGAATGCAGTTATTTTTTGTACGATTCTACATTTGTAAGTTCAACTTTCATTATAAATAGCACTACAGCACTTGTATTAGGTGAATTTAAATATACTATTTCTTTTGTTTTTACAGTGCAAATATTTGTAATCAAAAATATAAAGTGAGCACAGTACACTTTGTATTCTGTGTTGTAACTGAAATCAATATATTTGAAAGTGTAGAAAATATCCAAAAATGTTTAAATAAATTGCATTCTAATATTGTTTAACAATGTGATTAATCTTTTTTAATCACTAGACAGCCCTATTTCTTACCCATAGCCAGAGAGACATGTTGGGGGAAAAAAGCCCACTTTCTCCTGTGACTGGACAAAAGACTGTGCTGCATGCAATAAAACTCAGTGATCCAGGCACTCTCGACCATCAGGTTTGATTACTGCTATCCATATCTAGGAATGAAATCACCTGACCTGAAAAAAATCCAATTGGTACAAAATGCAGCAACTTTTGTGCATAGCAACACAGGACACCATGTAAACATCTCCATTTTCTGCACTGGATCTCCACTGAATTCAGAATCTGGATCAAGGTCTCCATTCTGATATTCAAAGCCCTCTGCAGGATTGGTCACAGGAACATGACAGAGTGCCCCACCTTCCATGACCATGCGTCCCCACAACAGAAATAATCAGAACTAAAACAATTAAGCTGCCAACTATGGGGGAAGGCTTGTGAATACAAAAGACAGACTTCTCAAAAAAACTGGACCCAAACTATGCAACTCACTCTGGCAAGAGATAAGAATGACTACAGCTGACTTGGGCATGCAGGGCTCAGGCTGCAGGGCTGTAAAAGTGCTGTGTAAACATTAATCTAGTGCGGGGAAAACAGGCTCTGGGCCCTCCCTGCTCACAGGGTCCCAGAACTCAGGCCCAAGCCCAAACCATCTAAACCACAATTTTGCAGCCCTGTGAGCCCAAGTCAGCTGACCTGGTGCAACCGTGGGTGTTTAATTGCTGTGTAGACATACCCACTGTGTTCAAAACCTGTTTCTTCAACCTCAATTTCATCATGCAGACACAAAAACAACCACTTGCACACAAGCAAACATCCTTAAGAACAGAGCAAAGTATTTCTTCTAAAGGCTGGGAAGGAACAGAGAGGGAATTTGTTACTATTATTTCTATTTTAAATAGTTAGGAGAGGCTCAGCTACTATGGGCCATTTAAGTATCTAGATAGAAGGAAAAGTTTTCATGATATTATCCCAAATATTACATATAAACAAGGTGGGGTTTGGGGGTGGAGGACTACATTAAAAGAAAGATAATATTGCACAGTCAAGCATTCAAAAGTTGGGAAAAGCCAGACTTAAGATTGCCTCTGTTACCTCAGTCTATCCTCTTTGTACATACGTGTTATGCCACAGTCTTTAATTACATGATCACATACTATTTGTCCCACAAAATGCTTGCCTCATTCAGTGCACAGGACGGACAGTGCTCACTGAATGGATTCTTTTCATCCTCATTTAATGTGTGGCCCAGGCCTTGTTTACTGCACATTAGTTAAACTATGTTTTAAATACAGAATTATTAATTTCCTCATGGGCTTTTCTACAGCGCTCATCACTGAGTGCTTCACAATGTATCTTCACCACACTGCTGTCAGATAGGGAGGTATTATAATTGCCATTCCATAGATCGGGAACTGAGGTTCAGAGAAATTAAGGACAAATGTAAAAGCAGCAAAGAACCCTGTGGCACCTTATAGACTAACAGACGTTTTGGAGCATGAGCTTTCGTGGGTGAATACCCACTTCTTCAGATGCATCTGAAGAAGTGGGTATTCACCCACGAATCTGAAGGAGTGGGTATTCACCCACGAAAGCTCATGCTCCAAAATGTCTGTTAGTCTATAAGGTGCCACAGGATTCTTTGCTGCTTTTACAGATCCAGACTAACACGGCTACACCTCTGATAAGGACAAATGGTATCCATTCATTTTGGGTGCTCAATTTGAGACACCCAGAGCCTGGTATATCAATCACAATACTTAGCATTTTTATAGCACTTTATATGTTCAAAGCATAGCTCCCATTGACGTCAGCTGCAAGTGCTTACCACATGTGTAAATGAGACCCCAGGATCTCAAGTTGGGCACCTAGAAAACGAAGGACACATAATTAGTGACCACCTGTGAAAAGTCTTAATTTAATTACACAGGAACTCCGTGGCAGAGACAAGAATAGAATCCAATGACTAAACCGTAAGACCATCCTTTTGTCTTCCTGAAATCCACTGCCTTCCAACTTCTGTAACAAATGAGGCAGGGGTGCTACAGACAACAATCTCATTCACTAGACAACCCTGGTCCATTCCCAGAGGAGGCTCACCCTGTGCAATGAATGATGGAGGGATCCTGTGGAAAAAATTACATGATCCTGTAATTAAAGACTGTATCATAATGTATACACACACAGCTGAATTAAGATGTGCATGAGCAATCTTAATTCTGATATTTCCTCTTAGAGGGTGTGACTTTGCAACCTTAATGTTTTTCAATTAACGTCTTAGTTTAACACTGCAAACTTAAAAAACAAATCTTCTATCATGAGAAACCATACTGACCACTCTTAACGCATCATCAACAAGGTTGGAAGCTTTAGATCCACGGCACAGACCCTTTACTACTTGAGCTAATGGAGTAACTGGTAGCAGCAATAGGCATTTATGCTCTGTGTGAACTAACAATAGTAGAGTGATACACACCCTTAGCAAATAGCTGTGAAACCTACTAGCAAACAGTTGAGACTCAAAAATCCTGGATTTTACCCTAAGTTCTAGAAAGGAGGCCCCTTTAGTGATGATAGACCTTTATTTCCCAGTGTTCCTATCACTTGCCACCTTCTGTCCCTGATTTTGGCATATACCCTTTTGCAGTCCATTTCTCTGCCCTGCCCCCCGACACCATTCATTCCCCACTGTCTTCCCTTCGCAGTCAGTCTATTCTCCCTGCTTTCTGTCTTTGTCCTCCACCCCTCTGTATTCCAATCAAACTGATCCTTCTCTCTCATCTTGCTTGCTGGACCCCCTGGTTGTGGAGTGTTAAGATCACAGGAGAGACAGTCTCCCTTCTCTCAGTCTCTTGGTAGTCCCCTGACCATTGGGTTGAGTAATTGCACAGAAAGTCCTGTTCAGACCCTGCAATGATGGGCTTGAGCATTCTCAGCACAGATGGAACCTGCAGATAATTTAGCTGCCAAACTCTAATATGCATGTGTGAAGAGAAAGTTATTCACCTTGTGCAGTAACAATGGTTCTTCAAGATGTGGCCTCATGTGGGCGCCCAACTGTAGGTGTGCTTGTGTCCCTGCACTGCTGATCGGAGAGCTTTTTGGTAGCAGTGTCAATTTGGCCTGCACATGCACTGAAAGCCACCAGGAAGGCTATTTTCATCACAGATATGTGAGCAAACAAGTAGCCACACGTTAAGAGAGGTCTAGTCAGGCCTTTCAACACTAGGTTCAGCTCCCACGTAGAGGTGGGATGTCTCCCATTCATGGTTGTGTGGGAATTTGTAACTGCAACTGTCCGCTATTGAGTTTTGTACTCCTGGAAGGTAGATAGTGTGATGTTGTGGGAACTGCACCAATTCCATAACTTTAGTGCTTCTGAGCAGAGGGAGGGCGACCTTTTTCCTCCCTGCCAATTTATGTAATATATACATGCTATGTTGTCTATTAAGACTCTTGTTTGTGTTCTCTTAATCAGTGGGAGGAAATGGGTACAGGCATTCCTGACTGCCCTGAGTTCGAGGAGGTTGATGTGGAAAGATATCTCCGTGGATGACCATTTTCCTAATATTTTTAGGTGGTTTAAATGTGCGCCCCATCCTATAAGGGATGAGTCAGTGGTAAGTAGTAATGATGGGAAAGTTTGCTAACATCTGCTGCATTTTTTCACCAGTCCAGGGAGTTTTTGACCTTGGTAGTTAGTGACAGAGGTAAGTCTAATATGTCTCTGCTCAGTCTGTAGACTTAGCTGAACCACGTCAGGCAGCATTGCAGTTGAAGTCTGGCATGAGGTATCACCTCTGTGCCTGCTGCCATATGCCCCAGGACGTGGAGGCAGTGTGTTGCTGATATTTGAGGGCTGGTTTGTACTGTTTGAGCATGGCCAAGGTGTGGAACCTGTGTTGTGACAGGAGTTCTTTGGCCTGTAACAAATTGAGGTCAGCCCCTACAAACTCTAGGCGTTGTACAGCGGAAAAGGTTGATTTTTGGACATTGATCTGTAGACCCAGTTCCATGAACAGGTCTACTGTGGTTTTGATAACCAGCTGAGTTTCATCAAAGGAGCCAGCCCTGAGGAGGCAGTCATCCAGATAGGGGTAAGATCATGATCCCCGGGACCCCCCCATGATCAAGGTGAGCTGCCTCTAGAGAGAGGATTTTGGACAATACTCTGGGAGCCGATGATAGCCCAAAGGGGAATAGTCTGTACTGGTAGTGGCCCTGTCCTAGGGAAAATCTGAGGAATGGCAAGATTGAAATATGAAAATAAGGTCAAGGGCTGAAAACCAGTCTCCTTGTTCCAAAGCTGGAATAATCATTGCTAGAGTGATCATCTTGAATTTCTGGGCCTTGACGAACTTGTGAGTGCTCTGAGGTCTAGTACAGGTCTCCCCTCTTCTTGGGTATCAGGAAATAATGATAGCAAAAACCTTCGCCTCATAGATGTTGAGATACTGGTTTTATGGCCCCTAACAAGAGAACGTGATCTATTTCTTGCCATCGAAAACTCTCATGAGAAGGGTCCCTGAAGAGGTATGGGGAAGGTAGTCAAACTGAATGGAGTGGATGATTTTCAGGACCCATCAGTTTTATGTTATATGTTCCCAGGTGCTGTGAAACGAGGCAAGTCAGTAGCCAAATGGGTGAGACGGGTTGGTCAGCTACAGCGGTTGAGAAAAGTGGCCTGTCAACGCCTCAACCAACACATCAAAACTGATGTTTTGAGGTAGACAGTTGCAATGTGGAAGGCTGTGGGCCTAATGTCTTACATGTGGAAAATCTTGACTTCTCTCTCTGAGGCTTGTAAAAACATTGAGTTGGGAATTGTGAAGTGGGGGATTTATGCTGAGGTTGCAGACTAAACTCTCTCTTTCGTCCAAGAGTAAAGATTCCTAACTAGTGAGAGTGGCCCTGGAATCTTTCAGGGTATAGAAGGATGCATCAGTCTTTTCAGAGAACAATTTGGTGCCTTCAAAGGGAAGGTCTTTAACTGTCATCTGCACTTCCTTAAGGAAGCCAAATAGGTGAAACCAAAACACTTGCCGCATAACGACTGCAGTGGAGATGGACCAGCCTGCTCGTCGGCTGCATCAGGGGCTGACTGGAGCGTTGTTTTGGCTACTACTTGTCCCTCGTGGATAATAGCTCTGAACGGGTCGCAGTGTGACTTTGGAAGTTGATCAATAAAGGTGTTGAGCTTTATATAATTGGCAGTCATATTTCACCATTAAAGCTTGATAATTTGCAATTCTAAACTGCAATGTGGCAGAGAAGTAGGCCTTTCTCCCGAAGAGGTCCAGGCATTTCCAATCCCTATCATAGGGGGTGGATCTCATTTGGAATGGCCATGTGGGCTCCCATATGGGAAAAACAGGGATAAAGAGATGTCATATTGGAAGCAGCAGGAAACAATTATTAAAATAATCAGACAATGAACAGGTTCTACAGAAATTAAGCATGTTAAAGCACATAGCACCCCATCCAACATGGAAGGATACTAAAAAAAGCACAAGTTGCCAAGTTGAATCTAGGAAAAGGTGAGACTGAAGTGGTGACCTGATCTCAACAGGGGGACAGAGTAAGGTCGGATAGCATACAAGATGACCCAAAGGGGAAATCAGACAGTCAACAATCTACAAAACAAAGTATTTTTGTACTGGGAATTGGTAGAACAGAATATAGCAGGAGTGGAAGGAAAATGGGAAGTAAAGAAAGAAGAAGAGATGACAATAGCAAAACAGGGATAACAGGAAAAGTGGGTACCTAAAAGTAGAGTAGGGAAGAAATAATTAGATTTGCTCATGAACAAGGCATTTTGGGCGAAAAAGAATATTAGTGCAAGTAAAAAGAGCAATGTGGTGGCCAGGAATGAGAATTCAGATGGAAGATTTTTGTCAAAGGTGCTTGGGATTAATTTGTGCACAAACCAAAAGCTGAAAAGAGAGGGCAGTGAGATATCAGCCTGATACTACAGGTCTGTGTGATTGCAAATGGATTACATTGGATCTCTAAAAAAAAACTCCCACAGAAAAGGAATATTGCTTAGTAGTAACAGATAACTTCTCAGGCTGGGTTGAAATGATCTCTATCTCCGATAATAAAGCTCAAACTAGAGTTAAGGCTCTGTGGACACGGCTTTCCCTGCTATTTTGGTGACCACAAGAGCTCTGGGACAAGCAGGAAGCAAGTACACCCCTTTTGAGTTAATGACAGGCAAGTTTTGTTAACACCAAGCAGGCAAACGCTGGAATGGGTGCAGAAAACAGTATGGGTGGCAAACTTGGTACAAACAATAGAAGAAATTTGGGCAGAAGAAAATCAGCATAGACAAAGAAAAGCAGAAGGGACAAATGGGGTATCAATGGAAAATAGGGGACAAGATGATGCTTAGGGAATTGATGACGAAAGGAAAGATGAAACTAAGATGGAGCAGACCATTCCCTGTCAGATCTGTAGCTAGCCCCACGGCCGTCTTGGTAGTCACTCCAAAAGGAGATGTTTGGAGACACTCTGACCAAATTAGATTGTACATTTCAGGGCATGGAAACAGAAGTAGAAGAAATGATGCCAAGCAAAATATGGTCTCCCGACTTTTTGAAATACAAATAGATGTGTTAGGCACCATTAAAGCGCTTGTAAAATGGAGTGAGGGTAAGTGTTGCTGTGGTGACATATAACAGATAGGAACACTGGTTGCTTGGCTGTTGATAAATTCTGTAAGTACCCTGACAGGGTGGATAAAAATAAATGATTTTTTATTTAAATCGGATTTTTTTTTGATAAAATGCTTTTTGAGGGAAAAACCTATCTAAAGATAGTTATAATTAAGATACATTATAGCTCAAAAAAATCCCTAATTCTGTAGTATAAGACAATATAGTCATGTAATGTTTAAGAAAAGTTTTGTAAATGAGTTCCAATAGTTCATGGATTAGGTACCCAATCTTATGGGATTCCAGGGGCTTCTGTATAGATTATTTAGGTTAATCTTTCTATCTACCCAATGGGACTCAGTGCTCAGTCTAGAAGAGAACATCAGAGATGCTTAGGTTTGCGGTTCTCAAACTGTGGATTTGAGTCTCCAGAGATAACATGCTTGTTAACAGCAAAAATGTTTTAAAATTAACAAAAACAAACAGGGGTGAGAAATAACAGACAACAACTCTATTGTCCCTCTGCAAATTTATGTACACAGAGTCAATCCCTTACCTCTCTCTAAAAGTGCAAAGTTCCAAAAAGTTCAATGAACAGAAGATCGTTGGGGGTGGAATAGATCTGGACAAGGAGAAGAGGTCTGGATATAAATGTGAGAAGGGAGGGAAAGGCAGCAGAAACGAAAGTGAAACTGTTTGAGCAGCATATTCCAGAAGTCTTGAGGTCTTTCTGAGTGTAGTCATCATTGATTTGAGATCTACCGTACCATTCTCTCACTAGAAGGGAAAACCTATAATGGCAGCAGGCCATAAAAGAGAGCCAGTTTGGGAATATTTTAATGAAGTTCCTCTACCTGTGAGTAAGACAGGCATATGTGCAAAATGCAAACACTGCAACAAAGAAATGCAAGGCCTGATTGCCAGAATGAAACAACATCATTTGAAATGTTCCTTCTCAGGAGGAAGCTGCGTTGAAGATGATAAAAGGAACATGTCTGAACATGCAGGATCTTCAGGTTGGTAACAAACAACAAGAATGCACTTTTATGTAGAAATAAATGATTAAATCAAATCCACCCTGGTTCATTAGGATATGGTAATGAACACTTTTGAATGGGAGTTTGGGAACGAATGAGTCAAGATACAGGGACACCATAATGGGACTTGATTTAAAGGATGGGAAGTATCTAGAGAGAGATGTACCCATGAACACATACGTGCCTTGAAACATCTTACATTGGAGGTCAACAACATAGAACTGGACGAACTTGGACTAATATAACCCAACAAATGAAAGAACACAGGACTGTTACAACTTTTACTCCTGAACAAATGGAATGGCTGATCCCAGATGGTGATCATGGCTGCAGATGGATCCAAAATGGGTCCAGATTTTAGATTACTTTGATTTTATCTCCTGAGGATTGGGTTATAGATAGTCACTATCCAAACTGTTCCAAGTGGACTGCTGGGTATAAAACATATTGGTCTTGGGATTTAAAAAGAAGGGGAATGATTTAAAGGGATGCTGTGTGGGAAACATTTAACACTGCTCTGGGATTAGGAAATACCTAGTGTGTCTCTATTTTAAGGGAAAGAGTGAGAGACACCTTGGAACAATTGGCTAAGGCGGCCAACATAGGGGGACAATGGGAGGTAGCAGATGAAAAAATAGGCCAGTCAGTAATAGAATTAAGTAAATTACTGAGAAATGCTGTTTTGGAAATTGTTAAACAAGTAAAAAACATTCATACTGGTTTATCCTGGGGGGGGGGGGTGAGTTTGTATGGAAGCATAGGGAATATTTGGAGAACAATGGAAAGATATCGTAGAACAAAGTAGTAAAGGTAATTGGCCAAAAGCATTGAATTAGGCATTAAAATATTAGCTTACATTAACAACATGTTCAAAGATACCCGGAAGGTGAAAATGCAAAAGCATATACTACACCAATGTATTCTCATCCTTTCAGGAATAGCCAATGGAAAGGTGCAAGAGGTATAACCCAGTTATATATCATAGTGCTTGAGGAAATGAGATGAGATACTATGAAATAGTGCCAGAATGAAATGGTTTGTAGTAGATCCCTGGAGAAGGATGGAAAAGAATAATAGGAGCCCAATGGAAATGGTGAACATAAACTGAAAAGGGAAATAGGAATTTAGAATGGAAAGGAGAGAACCTTACTATCGATTTGCAATGGAAAAGAGGTTGTTGGGGATTGTATTAAGTAAAATCATAATTTATGTTGGCACCAGGAACAAAAAGGTAATGTAACAATAAAAAACCTGGACCCTGGAACGAGGAATGTGGTGTACATGTAGGAAAATAATTGACTTCCAATATGAACAGTACCAATGGCACCCTCAGGTAATCAAAACATATAACTCACCCCAGACTGATGCCACCAAATTTGGAAGAAAGTGGAGGGAATGATACAGATCGGGACATGGAAATACAAACATACCAGAGGACATTAAATCAGATAGAACAGATGACAGGCCCTGCAATAGGTGTAAAAGGTGCACTTGCTTCAAAACACAAGGTTATTGAAAAAGCTGTAAAGGATAGAGAATCTCAAATATGTGCCTGGTATGATATTGTATGTCATGGAACAGAGTGGAGTGGGACTGAATGGACAATTGTATTTTGGACTCTTGAAATAACAGTGTTATTTTTCCTGTGCATCTGTATTGGGTATCAAATATGCAAACTGTGTAAGAAAAGGCAAGCCTTAGAGGGACACTTTAAAATTCAATTACCAGATTATACAACTGAAGATCGCAAAATGACATTTTAACTTAAAAAGGAGACACATGGCCCAATAATTAATAGGTATAATTGGTGTGATTGGTGTAATCTGGTAACCTTTAGTAATTGGATATTGAGTGGGGGATGGTTGGGATGGTGCTGAAGTATTAAGAATTGTGGTGGATAAAGCCTGGTAAATCTGAATTTGCTAGAGGATTCTGGGAACAGGATTCCCTTGGCATCAGATAGGATGTATGGAAATTTACTGAAAGTGCTGAAATTGCACTTGAGCGCTGACGCAACTATGTACTCTGGATGTTTAATCAGGGGCTTTGTGTGTATTCGTGGTGATCTGGATGAACTATGGTCATGGTCAGTCATGTTCAAACAAATCACCCAGAAAACACAGAATATCAGGATTGGAAGGGACCTCAGGAAGTCATCTAATCCAATCCCCTGCTCAAAGCAGGACCAAGCCCCAACTAAATCATCCCAGCCAGGGCTTTGTCAAGCCTGACCTTAAAAACTTCTAAGGAAGGAGATTCCACCACCTACCTAGGTAACCCATTCCAGTGCTTCACCACCCTCCTAGTTAAAAAGTTTTTCCTAATATCCAGCCTAAACCTCCCCCATTGCAATTTGAGACCATTACTCCTTGTTCTGTCATCTGCTACCACTGAGAACAGTCTAGATCCAGCCTCTTTGGAACCCCCTTTCAGGTAGTTGAAAGCAGCTATCAAATCTCCCCTAATTCTTCTCTTCTGCAGACTGAACAATCCCAGTTCCCTCAGCTTCTTCTCATAAGTCATGTGTTCCAGCCCCCTAATCATTTTTGTTGCCCTCCGCTGGACTCTTTCCAATTTTTTCACATCCCTCTTGTAGTGTGGGGCCCAAAACTGTACGCCAGATGAGGCCTCACCAACGTCAAATAGAGGGGAACGATCATGTCCCTCGATCTGCTGGCAATGCCCCTACATATACAGCCCAAAATGCAGTTAGCCTTCTTGGCAACAAGGACACACTGTTGACTCATATTCAGCTTCTCGTCCACTGTAACCCCTAGGTCCTCTTCTGCAGAACTGCTGCCTAGCCATTCGATCCCTAGTCTGTAGCAGTGCTTGAGATTCTTCCATCCTAAGTGCAGGACTCTGCACTTGTCCTTGTTGAACCTCATCATGTTTCTTTTGGCCCAATCCTCTAATTTGTTTAGGTCCCTCTGTATCCTATCCCTACTCTCCAGCATATCTACCACTCCTCCCAGTTTACTGTCATCTGCAAACTTGCTGAGAGTGCAATCCATGCCATCCTCCAGATCAGGCCTGCACAACTCGTAAAGCGGCGAGGGCCACATTACTCCAAAGAAAACAGCTGAGGGCCGAAACCGCCCCAGCCCCCCGGAAACACTCCGCCCCAGCACCGCCCAGCCCTGCAGAAACAAACCCTCCTTTCCCAGTGCCGCCCCACCAAAACAGCTGTGGGCCAAAAAGGAAGGTCAGAGGTGGGGAGGTGATACTTGATTTTAAATGTACCAGGGGCTCCCAGCTGAAGAGCTGGCTGAGAGCCCTCAGGGTCAAATTAAAGGGCCCGGGGCTCCGGGGGCTGTGGGAACCCGGAGCTTTGTGGGGCTGGGGCAGGGATTTAAAGGGCCCAGAGCTCCTGCTGCTGAGGGGAGCCCAAGCCCTTTAAATCCCAGCCCCAGCGCATCCGCTGGAGCCACCGCCGGGATTCAAAGGGCTCTGGGCTGCCCATGGCAGCGGGGAGCCCTGGGCCCTTTAAATCTCAGCCACGGCCGAGAATCTCTGCAGGCAGCTCAGAGCCCTTTGAATCCCAGCCACGGCTGAGATTTAAAGGGCTCTGGGCTCCCCACAGCTGTGGCGAGTTCAGAGCCTTTGAATCCCGTCCGCAGCTGGCAGGGCCGGCTTTAGGAAGTGCGGGGCCCAATTCGAACATTTTTGGCGGGGCCCCGGCAGGGATGACTGAAAGAAAAAAAAATGTAAAAAAAAACCTCTCATTTCATAGCAACCGGTTCCCTATAAAAAGTTCTGCCACAGTATGTATTTTTTGTACCAACAGGGTTACCATACTTCCGTATTTTCCTCCTGGATGGCCATTTAAGATCCAAAAAGCCTGACATGTCCGGGAAAGTACAGATGTATGTTAACCTTACCTAAAGTTCTTCTTTAAAAAGATGTGTCTGAACTAGAAATGAGCTCCGCCACTCCCTGAGGGTGTGCTAGGGTGCACGTGTGGGTCCCAGCTGCTCCCTGCCCACCTCATTGAAGCAGGTGTGCAGGGTTACTTCCCTGGGAACTACAGGGCATCAGTGGACATGGGGCTGGCTGGAGGTGGCTGGAGGTAGGGTCTGGCTGCAGGCTGGGCAAGGGGTGTGGGGCAGGCTGGAGACGGCATGTGGGATGGGCTGGCTGGCTTCAGACAGGGCCACAGGAGGGGTGCGGCATGGGTTGGCAAGGCTGGAGACAAAGGAGTGCAGGACTGGCTGGCTTCAGGTAGGGGGGTGCGGCAGGGGTTGGCTGGAAACGGGTTGGTGCAGGGCTGAAGGCAAGGCAGGGGGTGAGGGGCTGGCTGGAGATGGGCTGGCTGCAGACAGGAACTGGTGCAGGCAGGGCAGGAGGTGCGGCAGGGGTTGGCTGCGGGCAACTGGTGCTGGAACAGGGGGTACAGCCCATCCTGTATGGTGAGTGCCCCCTCCTCCTGCCTCCCCCACCAGGGTAGCAGTAGCAGCCCGTGGCTCAGGAGCTATTTAAAGGGCCTGGGGCTCCCCTGCTTCCACTGCCCCAGCCCTGTAAATAGCTGCAGGAGCCCTGGGAAAGTGGTGGGGCTCCAGGGGCTATTTAAAGGACCAGGGCAGCAAAGGCATCTGGAGACCCACCCCCCCGCTACCCCAGGGCTCTGGGGGCTATTTAAAGAGCCCGGGGCTCCCCTGCTTCTACTGCCCCAGCCCTGTAAATAGCCGAGGGAGCCCTGGGGAAGTGGTGTGGCTTCAGCGACTATTTAAGGACTGGTGCAGCAGATGCAGCTGGAGCCCCGGCCCTTTAAATAGCCCCCAGAGCCCCCCGCTACCCCAGAGCTCTGGGGGTATTTAAAGGGCCCGGGGCTCCCCTTCTTCTACCGCCCCAGCCCTTTAAATAGCCACTGGAACCCTGGGGAAGTGGTGGGGCTCCAGTGGCTATTTAAAGGGCCAGGGCGGTAGAAGCGATGGAAACCCCGGACTTTTTAAATAGCCCCCAGAGCCCCACAGCCCTACCCCAGGGCTCCAGCAGGGGAGCTCTGGTGGCAATTTAAAGGGCCTGGGAGCCACAGGCCTTTTAAATTGCCTCCTGGGGAAGCTGGGCCACCCCGCTACAGTGCACTGGCTTTTGCCGATACACCGTACTGGGGCTTGGGCATGTGGTCCTCCTAGGGGTGGGCTGATTCAGGGGAATTGGTTGAATTGGCCTAAAGCCGGCCCTAGCAGCTGAGATTTAAAGGGCTCTGGGCTCTCTGCGGCTGCGGGCAGCCCAGAGCCCTTTGAATCCCGGCTGCGCCTGAGATTTAGAGCTCTGAGCTCCCCGCTGCTGAGGGCAGCCCAGAGCCTTTTGAATCCCGGCCGCGGCTGAGATTTAAATGGCTCTGGGCTCCCCACCCCTGCGGTCAGCCCAGAGCCCTATGAATCCAGGCCGCGGCTGAAATTTAAATGGCTCTGGGCTCCCCACCACTGCGGGCAGCCCAGAGCCTTTTGAATCCCGGCCACGGCTGGGATTTAAAGAGCTCTGAGCTCCCCGCCACTGCGAGCAGCCCAGAGCCCTTTGAATCACGGCCGCGGCTGGGATTTAAAGGACTCTGGGCTCCCCGTGGCTGTGGGCAGCGCAGAGCCTTTTGAATCCTGGCTGCAGCTGAGATTTAAAAAGCTCTGAGCTCCCCACCACTGTGAGCAGCACAGAGCCCTTTGAATCGCGGCTGGGATTTAAAGGACTCTGGGCTCCCCATGGCTGTGGGCAGCTCAGAGCCTTTTGAATCCCGCAGCGGGCCACACAGTGAGCCTCTGCGGGCCGCATGTTGTGCAGGCTGCTCCAGATCATTAACGAAGATATTGAACAAAACCGGCGCCAGGACTGACCCTTGAGGCACTCCACTTGATATCAGCTGCCATTGATCACTACCCATTGAGCCCAACAATCTAGAAAGCTTTCTATACACCTGATACTCCATTCATCCAGCCCATACTTCGTTAACTTGCTGGCAAGAAGACTGTGGGAGACCGTATCAAAAGCTTTGCTAAAGTCAAGGAATAGACATCCACTGCTTTCCCCTCATCCACAGAGCCAGTTATCTCATCATAGAAGGCAATTAGAGTAGTCAGGCATGACTTGCCCTTGGTGAATCCATGCTGGCTCTTCCTGATCACTTTTCTCTCCTCGAAGTGCTTCAGAATTGATTCCTTGAGGACCTGCTCCGTGATTTTTCCAGGGACTGAGGTGAGGCTGACTGGCCTGTAGTTCCCTATATCCTCCTCCTTCCCTTTTTTAAAAATGTGCACTACATTAGCCTTTTTCCAGTCATCCGGGACCTCCCCCGATCGCCATGAGTTTTCAAAGATAATGGCCAATGGCTCTGCAATCACATCTGCCAACTCCTTTAGTACCTTCGGATGCAGTGCATCCGGCCCCATGGATCTGTGCTCACTCAGCTTTTCTAAATAGTCCCAAACCACTTCTTTCTCCACAGAGGGCTGGTCACCTCCTCCCCATGCTGTGCTGCCCAGTGCAGCAGTCTGGGAGCTGACCTTGTTCGTGAAGACAGAGGCAAAAAAAGCATTGAGTACATTAGCTTTTTCCACATCCTCTGTCACTGGGTTGCCTCCCTCATTGAGTAAGGGGCCCACGCTTTCCTTGACCACCTTCTTGTTGCTAACATACCTGAAGAAGCCCTTCTTGTTACTCTTAATGTCTCTTGCTGGCTGCAACTCCAAGTGTGATTTGGCCTTCCTGATTTCACTCCTGCATGCCTGAGCAATATTTTTATACTCCTCCCTGGTCATTTGTCCAAGCTTCCACTTCTTGTAAGCTTCTTTTTTGTGTTTAAGATCAGCAAGGATTTCACTGTTAAGCCAAGCGGGTGGCCCGCCATATTTACTATTCTTTCTACACATTGGGATGGTTTGTTCCTGCAACCTCAATAAGGAGTCTTTGAAATATAGGCAACATGTAAATGGTGAACTTAGAACATACTGACCTGGGTCAACTGACCCTCTATGACAGCACAGCAGCAAGAGCTCAGGTGAATGATTGATGAGAAAGTAAATGTCAGTCTGTCCCTGTTGTCCCTTACAAAAATATTAATCAGAAAAAACAAGCTATGATTATGAAATGCCAACATGGCATATTGCAGGGACACACTGAGAAAAGATTTCAGATAGACGGGTCCTTGTTAATGTAGCAGACAAAGGCATAACAGAATTCAACTACTGGAAACTGAAGACAGACAAATTCAAATTAGAAATAAGGCACAATATGTTAACAGTGAAGGTAATTAACCAATGGAACAATTTGCCTTGGTATGTGGTGGATTCTCCATCACTTAAACAGTCTATCTTTTTTAAAAGATATGCTGTAGCTCAAACAGAAGTTGCTGGGCTTGACGCAGGAATCACTGTGTGAAATTCTATGTTGTGTGTTACTCTGACTAGATGATCATAATGGCCCCTTCTGGCCCTAAAACTATTAATCAAGCAGGCAATTCCTCCCAATCAGCACATTTTATTCCATCTTTTTTTAAAAAACTGTCAACAAAACATGAAAAAAATTAATCACGATTAATCTCAGTTTGAATTGCACTGTTAAACAATAAAATATCAATTGAAATTTATTAAATACGTTTGGATGTTTTTCTACATATTCAAGTATATTGATTTCAATTACAACAAAACTCAAAGTGTACACTGCTCACTTAATAAATAATAAAATAAAAATAATATAATTTAATTATATATATTTGCACTGTAAAATGACCAAAAATAGTATTTTTCAATTCACCTCATACATGTACTGTAGTGCAATCTCTTTATCATGAACGTGCAACTTACAAATGTAGATATTTTTTTGTTACATACCTGCACTCAGAAAGAAAACAATGCAAAACTTTAGAGCATGAAAATATCTTGTGACACTGGCTACAACAGTGCTATGCGAACACCTGTTCTCACTTTCAGGTGACATTGTGAACAAGAAGTGAGCAACATTATCCCCAGCAAATGTCAACAAACTTGTTTGTCTGGGCGACTGAACAAGAAGTAGGACTCAGGGGACTTGTAGGCTCTAAAGTTTTATACTGTTTTATTTCTGAATGCAGTTATTTTTTGAACATAAATCTACATTTGTAATTTCAACTTTCAAGATAAAGAGATTGCACTACAATACTTGTATTAGGTGAATTGGAAAATACTATTTTTGTTTTTTTACAGTGCAAATATTTGTAATAAAATATAAAGTGAGCACTGTACAGTTTGTATCCAGTGTTATAATTGAAATCAATATATTTGAAAATGTAGAAAACATCCAAAAATATACAAATAAATGGTATTCTACTATCGTTAAACAGTGATTAATCACGATTTTTTAATCACGCAATTAACTGCGATTTTTTTAATCACTTGACACTCTAAAAATTATATAAAGTAAAAGCTTTGTAAAATGTTTGTCTCCCTTGCATTTTTCTCCTTTTCCCTTCTCCACTTCATTCGCCCTTTTTTTCTTACCTGTAGTATATTTCTTATCTTTTCCTGTCTTCTGTCTATATTGTACAACATAAAAAAAAAAAATTACACTCTTCTCTTCTTCCCCCATCCCCTTCCTTTTTCTTTTCCTATATTTTTTTCTTACTTAATCCACATTACCAGCCTCTACCTTCTCCTATCTTTCCTTTCCTCCCACGTTCCCAGTTTCCTGTATTCTTGCACATTGTATCCTGTTTCTCTCAACATGAGTCTCATTCTTCAGCCTTATCCATAAAAATCACACACAGGCTCTCTCTGCACTTACATCGCTATGTAGAGTACATATACAGTCCACCATCTAAGTACGTGTATAAACAGCAGTGTAGACAGTGAGGCACTGCATAGGCAAGTAAAGATACACCAAAACCTTAGGACATATACCCTACTTGGCTCTCTACACACTCAAGCAGTGCCTCCCCATCTACACTGCAATTTTAATGTCATGCTGCCTCTATGCTGCCAGGAAAAGGCTCAAGCACCAGGGAGACTGAGGCTAGGGCAAGGCAACAGGAAAAGGCTCCAGCAGCTCCCTGCTGTCTGAGCCTTTCCCTGTTGCCTCCCCTCCTTGCTGGAGTCTTTTTCCCTATGGTAAGGAGAGGCACCAGGAACAGGAAGATTTTGGAGCCTTTTCACAGCTCTTTCCCCCCCGGTGGAGTCTTTTCTTGAGACGGGTAGCTAGTACAGATGCAGCCTGCTTTTCACTGCACCCTGTAACTACAGATACCCTAAAGCCATCACCATTGTAGACAAGACCACAGGCATTCACACAGCACACTATGCTGATTTTCCCCTTGAAGAATACACAGATTTACCTGCCATTATCCTGAAAATCCTATAAATAACTCAAACATTCATAGATATGCAGAGGATTAGTGGGATTACTGATATTTATATAAAAACAAGTTACGATTCACAGCCATTAATATTTTTCATACTGCAAGCCTATGTAACTGCACAACGTTACTCTTCATCTTCCCTCCCTCTCTAACATTTGACTACCTACTTATTGTGTCTTATCTTACATTAGGACTTGTCTACACACAAGAATTCCATTAGTGTAGTAAAACCAATGCATCTTACATTGATTGCATGTGCCCACATTGTTGTAATTGCATTGTGGTAAGATACATTGCTTTTGGGCCTTATATTCATATAGCAGGGCTGTGCTGCATCAATTCCAGTATGGATAGACATGGAAGGCTTCCTTGCACTGCTCCTAGGCACGCTGCATTCTGAGTAATTTTTGCTCCAGATTGTGAGATACTTCCAGGAGGCCAGGAAATTGTGGGAAGAGAGGCCTAATTCCTACAATCTTCTCACTGTATCCTGGAATTTAGATGATGAAGTGCCATTTCTAAACAACTCTGTCACAGTGATGGAGATATACTGTGCTCCTGTCCATTACTGAGACTGAAAAACAGGTCTTGGAATAACTGAAAGCATGCAATGTGGTACCCATGCTGACTGAGAATTTTTTTAATTGTTTGAGAAATTCAGAGAAGGACCCAGAAATGGAATCTGCACGAACAACAAAACCTATTCTTTGATCAACTGCCTTTGGAGGGATGCTGCTATTTGCTCCAGCCAACAAGCATTGATAACCTGGAGATTCAGGATGATGAAAGCTTCAAAACTTCAGACTGCATGAGGGCACTGATGAAGCAGGGCCAGAGACCAGAATGAGAGCACCTCTCAGCACGCACAAGTGAGTGACAACCACTGTTTGGAAGCTGACCATCACCAACTGCTACCAATCAGTGCAAAAACCATTTCAGTAATGAAAGATCCACAGTTGGAGCTGTTAATGCAAAGTGTGTACAAGACTATTCAGCATTTGACACTGCATCATGTGATCAAGGTAGGTCATACAGGACCTCACTGCTGTGTATGAAAAGATCCCAATTGTGGTAGGGATCTACTGAAAGGACCCATGTGCCCATTCTGTTTCCCCCTCAACAACTCTTGCCATTCAATTACGCCATGGTTCTGTAGGCCTTGTTTGAAGACCCCAACAGTTAACCAGCATTAACATTGGATGGGTCAGGAAAAGTTCGTGATACCAGGATCTTCAGAAATTCAGCACTAGTCACAAAAATGAAACAAGAAGTTCTCTTCCCCTACTGCACTCCAGACATGAATGAAGAAATGGAACCAACTTATTCTGGATGACTCAGCACCACCTTCTTGTTTCCCTGGCTTATAAAGGGAGCTACTGTAAATCTTGACAGGAACAGACAGACCAGTTAACTATATCCTAAGCCACTGTAGGATGGTTACAGAGCATGCATTTGGTAGGCTGAAGGGGAGGTGGAAAAGTCTGACACAGACAGACTGTTCTGGGACTCATCTTCCTTCTATTACTGCTGTAGGTTGTTTTTACACATAATTTGAGACTAAAGGAGGAGTAATTGCTGCCGATTGGACAGAGGTGCAGAGGCTACCTGACAAATCTGAACAGTCCAAGGTGCAATCCACTGTTGGCAATATTGCCAGCAGAAGTGCCATGGTCAAAAATGCTCTGTGCATACACTTTGAGAACAGGAGACAGCAACATATTATGTTTTGGTAGAATATATACTGAATTATACAATTAGCTGTATTGCAGAAGTGCCTATGGTCTCAAATGAGCAATTTGGGTGCCATTGTTCTAGGCACTGTACAAACACGTAACAGAAAAATGGTGCCTGTCCTGAAATCTCTTCATCTTCTGGTTTTATGCATTTTAATGCTATTAAATAAACTTTAGCATCTGTGTTTTGAAACCAAGAACACCACTGCTGCTTTATTAAACAGTACACATTTTATTAAACACAATCAGAACTTCAGCAACCATGCAAAGCATTCACAAACATATAACAAAATAATATAAAGATCAAGTCTGTGACAGATAAAACACAGATTAAGTAGTTCTCCTTGTCCTGAGGATTGGATTAGTCGGAGAATGACTGGGAACATGTGGGGAAAGTGAAAAATATCCTCAATCTCAATATTCTGAAGCACAAAGGTGCAGCTTTCCTGGGCAACGATGCTCTCCAGCAAAACAGTGTGCTTCCTTACCAGGGTGAGCATTTCTTCTTGCATCAGCCCACCCCACCATCTCTTTCGCTTTGCTTAGATCAACTTCAAAGAACTGTCTTCTTGTCCCACAATCTCTCAGTTGCTTATCTTAACACATCTAGGCCCTCTTTGTGGCTCGTTGGGACTCCACCTTAAGTTTTTTAAACTCTCTCTTTATATTACTTACCTATATGGCCCTCATTACCATAGTCCAGTAACTCCTCACTTAAAGTCGTCCTGGTTAACGATGTTTCGTTGCTGATCAGTTAGAGAACATGCTCGTTTAAAGTTGAGCAATGCTCCCTTAGAACATTGTTTGGCAGTCACCTGCTTTGTCCACTGCTTGCAGGAAGAGCAGCCCATTGGAGCTAGCTGGTGGGGGCTTGGAATCAGGGTGGGCCAGAAGCTTCCCCATCAGCTCCCCTAAGTTCCCTGTGCGGCAGCCACCCAGCAGGCTATCAATTGCTGGACAGTTCGGCTGCCCCTCCCCCAACTGCCGTGTACTGCTTCTGCCCTCTGCCTTGGAGCTGCTCCCGGGAGCCTTCTGCTTCCTGTGCAAGGGGGGGAGGGGGAGAAGAGGGGTGCTCATGTCAGGTGTCCCCCTCACCCTGTTCCTGCCCCCCATTCCTTTACCCATCTCCACAGAGCAGGAGGAAGCTTGCTGGCAGCAGTTGCTGTCTCAACTTGCTGATCTACTTAAAAAGGCAATGTACTTAGAGTGGGGTCAGCATACTTAAAGGGGCAACGCACATCTCTCTCACACACAGGGGGCGTGTCTCTGTCTCTCTCTGCCATGCTGTCTCCTCTCCCTCCATTCGTGCTGCCTTCTAGAGTGTGAGGCTACATTAACAACGTGTTAACCCTTGAGGGCTCAGCTGAGTGCTAGTTCATCATTTAGCAGTAAGGCATTCCCTAGGAAATATCCGACCCTCTGACTCCACCACCTCAACCAAGTTTCACAATCATCATTGCTGTGTACAGTATTAAATTGTTTAAAACTCAGAGAGAGAGAGTGTGTGTGTGTGTGTGTGTAGTCTTTTGTCTGGCGATAAAAATTTCCCTGGAACCTAATGCCAGCCCCTCCCCTCCCCTCCCCTCCCCCATTTACATTAACTCTTACGGGGAAATTGGATTTGCTTAACATTGTTTCACTTAAAGTAGCATTTTTCAGAAACAAAACTACAACATTAAGCAAGGAGTTACTGTATCTATATGCCTTACAATCATTAGTGGGCTTCATCTTCATAACATTCCTGTGAGGAAAGTATTATCCCTATTTTACAAATGGAGAACTGAGGCACAGAGTAGCTTTATCAACTTGCCAGAGTCACACAAGAAGTCTGTAGCTGATCCAGGTATCCTGGTCCTTTCTCTTGTGCTCCAATTTATAAAGCAGCAAGCATCAGTGGAACTTTTAGTAAGGTATGTCTATTGCAGGTACTGTTCAAAGAAAGAGAGATCAGTCAGTAATCGTAGTGAATGCAGTAGATATGGAAACTCAGCACTCCCAAAAAGAAAACCTATTTCCCCTTCCCCAACCCCTCTTTTTTTGGGGCCATTTTCACATTAATTTACCATAGTTCCCCAACAACCTGGCCCCCAGAGCAAGATGGTAAGCAGCCTTTAAATGCTTCCTAGAAAAAGGATGTTTATCATTATGTCGATGCCAATCTTTACTTTAACAGTTTGATAGAGTGTGGGAAAATGATGCATTATATGGGACTTGCTTAGAACTCTAGTTACACCATCGCAGGCAGTCTTGGTCTTGGAACACATGACTCTGATGCAGAGTCCCAAAAGGCAAAAGAAGACATTATTCAAGAGGGCTAGAGGCAAGCCAGAGAGACTGCAGGGTTTTCTGCTGAGATGGCTCTGCCAGATTTGCTGCTTGATAAATGACAAAACGTATCCTGACATAGAATGGAAGGGATGGGGAAACATGCACTGCCTAAATGTGCATATCAAATTAGAACGCCTCTTGTCCCAGAAATTCTCTGATATGCCAGGAGACATGAAAAAAAATCAGGATTAAAAATAAATAATCATCTCTGAAAACTTGTGATACAATGCACTAACAGGTTTAAGTGAGTTACTCTGATATGCCAGCCAATAATGCCGATGAAGCATTGAATCCCCTTTTTTTGCACAGAAGTACTGTAATTTTCCATGGACTTGTTATATTATACTGTTACGCATGCAGTTAAACCAAAGGCTCAAGACAGTGAATGACATTGCTTATGATGCTGTATTAACATGATGTTTTAATGTAACTGAAAAGATGCAATTATACTACTGTACTTTGAGCTATGTATGTATTGCTGGATGGCACAGAGGCTGGCAGATATTGTGTTCAAGCTTTGTGTTCTCAAAATTGCTTCTATAGTTATGTTACAACACATCATGGGCCATTTCTGCTGGAATTATTTTTTTGCTGCTGCTGTTTGTTTGCCATTTTGTACCCAACCACATGGCTCAATGGGGGAAGAAAAAATGAAAGTGTCAGGAATCGAACAAGGGAGAGTAGTGGCAGGAGGAGATGGGTATGTGTGGAGAAAGGAGGAGAGGCTGGGGCAAGTAGTCTCAGCAGCATTTTGGAAGGTGCGGGATGAGGGTGGAGCAGAGCAATGAGGAGGAGAAATTGAGAGGTTTCCAAATGACATAGCTGTATTTACCCACTTACAGAAGCAAAAGGTGGCAAAGTAAACCTTGGAGAAAGTCCACTCTCTCCCCTCCTCCCCCCCACACAAAAAAGCTACAATGATTATGTATTACAACAAAAACTTACTGGCTGAGGGCCCCTCATCTCCCTAGTATGCTGTCTCCGTTGTCGTCTGTGAGGCAGATGTATCTGCATCTGGAGCAGGTCCTGACTGATGGCCTCCAGGACAATGCCATGAGTATCAAGCAGCTTCTGAGTAGACACATCAGTGCTATCCTCCTATTGCTCTATCTCATCATGGCTATCAGCACTCTTCTGGGGAGCCTCTAGACAGGGTCAACACTGTTTGTAAGCAACCTAGGCTGAATGATGGGCAGGGTGGATTTGATCTGAGAACTGCAAGCCCAAGCATCTCTAATGTTCTCTTCTACAGTGAGCACTGAGTCCATGCACCAAGTCCCTAAAAGCAATTAAAACTCCTCATGGTTCCAGGCAGATGTGCAAAGCATAATGAACAAAGAAGGTTAGATTTGGTTGGGAAAGCTCTTTCAAAAGTAGTCTATGAATGGGAACTGTACATTTGCCAGTGTTGTCTGAACAGGTGGGTGACTTCTAGCTGAGATGAGCTCAGAACAGAAATGTAGAAAGCTGACCAGAGAGGTCAAATCTGTTGTGACCATTGTAGTGTGAGACAGCAGCAGGAGAACTATTTGCCATGGAAGTGAAACAAGTCCCTGCTGCACTACACAGATTTAACTCCTACCGGTGCAGACTTACTATAGATAGAAACAAGGGTAATTTCCATCAGTGGACATCTAGAGAAGCATGGGTTGGAGGAAATGTGCGTGTGAGTGGATGTACAGCAGTTCCCTCCAATATAAGGGCAATTTCACCAGTGGAACTTTCATGGGTGCATAGGGCCTTGGGTAATATGCTCTTCAGGGCAGGGATCATATCTTCTTATTGTACATGTTTGTACAGTGCCTAGCACAATGAGGCCACAGTCCTTAAGGGTCCTTTGATTGCTACAAAAATCACATTCTTGTGCCATCAACTTGCCCCCCAAGATTATACTCATTTACCACCCCCTACAAAATCTCTAACAGTCATTCGCGTCATGTATCCCAGTCAAAAAAATGTCACGTTCTCTGGCCTTCCGACCCCAAAAATCAAGCAAACACAGCACACACAGACTGCCTCTACACAGAAGGGACTTCTTACACAGGCTCTTCTAAGAGTCTACATACATACACACAAGCTCCTTTCCACAAACCAAGGCGCTCCTTCCCCCGATCCCAGTCTTCTCTCTCCCAACTGTCACCTCAGACTCTTCCCTTCTCAAGTTCTCTCTCTGATCTCCCTCCTTTTTCCTCCCTCTCTCATTACCCACAGCTTCCTTAGTGTAGGGGAGGAGAAAGTGCTTCATTATGTAGCTTCCTCCTCCCATTACAGGATCTGATAGCTACAGCATAGCAGATCCAGCTTCTGCAATAGTGGAGGCAGGGGACAAAAAATGGTCTAGGTCAGTGGCTCTCAAACTTTTTTACTGGTGACCTCTTTCACATAGCAAACCTTTGAGTGTGACCCCCTCTCCTCTAATAAATTGAAAACATCTTTTTATATATTTAACATCATTATAAATGCTGGAGGCAAAGCGGGATTTGGGGTGGAGCCTGACAGCTCACAATCCCCCAAGTAATAACCTTGTGACTCCCTGAGGGGTCCCGACCCCGTTTGAGAACCCCTGGTTTAGGACATTAAATGGAGATAAGAAGCTGCAGGAGGACACGTTTTAGGGAAGTCAGGAGAAGCCTATTCATTTTTAACTCCTCTGATACTGGACAGAGTTGAAGGGGACACACAGACATCACCAGAGAGGAAGAAAGCTGAAGAGACATGTTTCCTCCTTTACCACCACCTCCGTTGCATCTATGTTTCCATGGAGTGTAGCTGCTTCACCACGATGAAGTTAGTTGCTGGAGGACATGCTCAGTTCAAATGTGTCTGTCTGTGAATAGACTCAGCGAAACTAGGGCATGCTCAGTACAGACACAACAGTCACATTTTTAAACAGCAAGCCTAGCATGCTCTGCATAGTATAATACAAACTGCAAATGGAGATGTTTTACAGTTTTATAATTTTTTCAGTTTTCATAGGGACAGGAAGACGCGAGTCTCTGACCCTAGAACCATCCCCTCTGCTAAATTTTAAGTGCCTGCTGCAAACTACAAAGGTGTTAGAGCTGAAAAACATTTTTACAGTGGGGAGTGTTAGACAACCCACCTATTACACACACAAAACTGCATTAAAAGAACATGCAACCTTAATTCTGGCATTTCCTAACTTCTAGAAGCTTGACTTTGAAACCTTAATGTTCTTATAAGAAGGTTTTTTAATGGGTAATTTCAAATTTCATCATGTGATATACTAACAGCCACATGGCTCATCAGCAGAGTTAAAACCTTTAAATCAACTGCACAGACCTCTAGCACCTGAGCTAAGCAGTAACTGACAGCAATAGTAGGTTGTTGTCCTCTACATGGATTGATGCAGAAGGGGTACAAGACACTGCCAGTGGGTTTCACAGCAATTTGCTGACAGCAAATGAATGGCATAAGACAGGAATGTTGGGTTCCAGTCCACCTTCTGGAAAGCGTACACTCCGGTGGTCACGCAGCCTTCTGTTCCTATGCCTTCCAACCGGTCCTTGTCTAGTCCTCTCTCTTCGTTCCAGTGCCAGTCAATCCTAGTCCTTTCCTCTGAGCTCCAGGTCTGAGCCCTAGTCCCTTGTATCCCTGTAAAATCTGTTTCTTTCCCTCTTCACCACTCCACACTGGCTCCCAGTCTCCCTCCCTGGGCTCATGTAAACTCAGTTCTCTCACACATACCTTGCCTGAGCCTTCCCTTTCCCCAATATCTTTACCCATCTAGTCTTAGTTCTCTCGCCATACCCTGGCTCCTCCTGAGCTTTGTCTCTCCTGCCCCGGCTCAGTATCTATAACCAGCTAATCCCAGTTTTCCTGCCAAATCTTCTCTCTCCAAGTCTGGTTCTTGTCCTGTCTGCTTTAAATTCAGGCAGCTCCCTTCTCCACACTGTCTGAGCGCAGCAGGGAGAGAATTGAGACCACAGGGGAGAGAGAGTCTCTCTGCTCTTAGTTCCAGTGCCACACTGGCCCACAGCAGCCAAGAGTGGCAATTGCAGGGAAGTGTTGTTTGGCCCCTGCAGCCTGAAGCTAGAGCATACTCAGTAATGAAAGAATTTTCAGAGAATTTAGCTGTTAAGTTCCAACAAGTTTATACTGAGCATGTGCAAACAGATTTTCCCCCCAAAAAACTTGTAACTTGGCCATACAGTAACTCCTCACTTAAAGTCGTCCCGGTTATCGTTGTTTTGTTGTTACGTTGCTGATCAATTAGGGAACATGCTCGTTTAAAGTTGTGCAATGCTCCCTTATAACATTGTTTGGCAGCGGCCTGCTTTGTCCACTGCTTGCAGGAAGAGCAGCCCATTGCAGCTAGCTGGTGGGGGCTTGGAACCAGGGTGGACCGGCAGTTCCTCAATCAGCTCCCCACTCCCCTAAGTTCCCTGTGCAGCAGCCACCCAGCAGGCTATCAATTTCCCGCAGTTCAGCTGTCCCTCCCCCCACTGCCATGTGCTGCTCCTGCCCTCTGCCTTGGAGCTGCTCCCCGAGACTCCTGCTTTCTGTGCACATCGGGGGGGGAGGAAGAGGAAGAAGAGGGGGGCTAATGTCAGGGTGTCCCCCTCCCCCCTGCTCCTGCACCCTGCTTACCCCATCTTTTATAGAGCAGGGAGGACATAGGACATGGCTCAGGATGAAGGGAGCTTGCTGGCAGCAGCTGCAGTCTCAGCAAGATGATCTAATTAACAAGGCAATGTACTTAAAGGGGAAATGCACATCTCTCTTGCGTGTGCGCGCACACACACACACACACACGTGTGTTGTTGTCTGTGATGCTGTCTCCCTTCCCTCCATTCCTGCTACCTTGTAGAGTGTGAGAGTTAACCTTGAGGGCTCAGTCAATTACTAGTTCATCATTTAGCAGTAAGGCATTCCCTGGGAAATATCCCACCCTCTGACTCTTCCACCTCAACCAAGCTTCACAATCATCATCACTGTGTACAAGTATTAAATTGTTTGTTTAAAACTTATACTGCATGTGTGTGTTTGTATATATATATATATATATATATATATATATATATATATAGTCTTATGTCTGGAGAAAAAAAGTTCCCTGGAACTGAACCCCTTCATTTACATTAATTCTTATGGGGAAATTGGATTCGCTTAACATTGTTTTGCTTAAAGTCGCATTTTTCAGGAACATAACTACAACATTAAGTGAGGAGTTACTGTATTTGGGTGAATTTTCTCCAGGATGGCAAAAGGCACAATCTTGACTACCAGGGCAACTTCCCTGCCAAATTTAAAGTCCCTACTTTAACACATACTAGCACTTTCTATATAATAGTTTGCTAACATATCTTTTTTAAATATGGCAAACATTTCTCCTAGACTTGTTCTCTGAAGCAGCTGAACTACTTTGGCTGAAATAAAAAATAATAAAATAATAATAATAATAATAATCAGCTCACAAGACTTTCCTCCCCAAAATGGATCAAGTTTGGTAAAGTTATAAGCAACTGAAAGTGAGGGTCTTATAATGAGAAGTATCAGGCAATCTTAAAAAATGGTGCTACCAGCTTCATCTATAAAATTACCACTTTCACTATAACAAAAAACAAGCAAGGAAAATTTTAAAACATCTATGCAAATAAAAATAACCAGCTATAACAAACACCATACAAATATAAAAAAAATCATAAATATAGTGGAATTTAGCTCATCACCACCCTCTCCAGCCATATACTAAAGAGAAAAAACACTGAAAACCGTCCACTCTCCTTTATTGCTTTTGGGGGGGGGGGGGAAGAGGAATGGAGAAAAATATGCTTTTTGTCAATTATAGGAGACAGAACTTTAAATCTAACTACTTTCTCTCTTCTTTACTCAAACCATCACTAAAGTTACAGACAACAACAAAAAATTCATGGGAGCCCATGGCCTGTCCGTGACTTTTACTAAAAACATCCATGACAAAATGGAAAGCTCAGCTGCAGGGTCCGCACACCACCCCCAGCAGCCAGGCACTGGTGAGGGCCCACTTGAAGCTCCAGGAGCCCCCAACGCCAGGTGGCAGAGGTACCCCGCAGCTCCCAGCCACTGTAGGCTGAGGTCAAGGAGGTTGCTGGAAATCAGAGATTCCGTGACTTCTGAAACCTCCATGAAAGAATCATATCCTTAACCATCACCCTCACCGATACCAGCTGTATGGCTACCAGCTCTTGCAGGAGCCTGGCACAAACAATCTGCTTTCTGAACATAGCAGCAGCCATACTGGGTCAGACCAGTATCTAGCCCAGTATCCTGTCTTCTGACAAGGGCTGGTGTCAGCTGCTCCACAATGAAGACACCAGGCAATCATTCAGTGTCCACTCCCACTCAAAGGTTTAGGGAACCCAGAGCATGAGGTTGCATCCCCAACCATGTTGGCTAATAGTCACTGGCCTGTCCTCCATGAAATTATCTAGGTTGGTTTGTTTGTTTGAAATGATATAGTCTCTTAGTCTACACAACAGCCTGTGGCAACAAGTTTCACAGGTTGACTGTGCAGTATGGGGCAGGGGGAACAAGCTAAAAAACCCCACCCTTCCCCCAACATATAAACCGCGATGAAAGGAGAGGTCAGCAGGGAAAGGATGCAGGCGAGAAGGTGCAGAAGAGGAAGCCGCCCCACCCCTACCCCCAGGCAGGAGCTGGCGCCGAGGGCAGGTGTGCAGGACTGACCCAGACCACATCGAGCCGGGCTCCAGAGACCGCAGGAAGAGCAGGAACGGCGAACAGCTCCGCGACGCCAGGGCGAGGCCGCCACCCCAGGAGCGCGGGGAAGGGGCCACAGCGCCGGCGCCGCACTTTAATCCCCGTCCCCGCCGCGCACTGGCGCTAGCCGGGCTCGGTCCGCGCCACCGCGCCCTGGACGGGACTGCGCGCGCTTGGAGCCGAGCCCCGGAAGCCCGCGCGCCGCTTCGCCCCGAGCCGAACCCACTCCCGCCAAGAGCAGCCCCAGGCAACGGCCCTCCCGGCAGGCGCTACCCCCCGCCCCGCCGCTTACTATCCAGGTAGTGCTCCAGGTACATCCCGGCCGCCATCTTGGGCCTCAAACACAGACACTTCCGGCCGGGGCCGGAAACCGGTAACTTCTGTCCTTCCGTCCGACAGGCGTCATTTCCTCCCCTACTCGAAAGTGCTTCCGTGTAGAGCAGGGCCGCTTCCGGCGGCGCGAGGCGCCGCTTTGAATTATTGCCTGTTCCTGGTTCTGCGCGGGGGGGGATCGCAGAGCCCGTTGCCGGGCGGTAACGACACACGCTGACGCACGCACCCGTCAGAGCGACGCAGCGGCGGGACCGGCCTGGCTCCGCGCCGCAGGCCTGGGGGAGCCGCGGGCGGTCAGACCCCGAGGCGAGTCGCCGGAGCTGGGCCGGCGGGGATCGCGCGCACGCGGGTCCCGGGGCGGAGGAGGCCGCAGGCCCGCTCGGCCGAGCCGCGCAGTAGAGCAACCGGTGACCGGCTTGTACTAGGTCCCAGGGGCCGAGTCGGGTGCGAGGCTGGGACAGCAGCACGGGGTGGGGTGGGGTGGCGGGTAGCAACGCTGGGAGTTAATGTAAAGACTTGTGAGGACCTGGGCCCCATCCCGGGGCGGAAAAGCGGGTGTTTACATGGACCCGTCACTGGCCTGCTGTTGCCCGGTCATTTGCCGGCGCAAGGCCCTGTCCAGCTAGCGGGGAAGGTGCCAATGATGGGAAAGAAAAGGAGAATCCAGTCCAGACTGGTCTGGTATCCAGTCACAATCAGAAACAACTGTGAGCGTGTCGGGATTCGTCTCAGGCCCTCCCAGGCTCCAGGAGGGGTAGTTTTCATCGGACTAAAGAGCCCTGGCAACACTGGGGAAGAGAGTGGAAATATCTCCCTATTACTTCCAACGGGAGCGCTCACAAAAGTGTTGGGGATCCTGAGAGCACACAGGGAGAGGAAGAGCGCAGGTCCGAGAGTAGAGGATGGGGCTGCTTTCCTAGCCTCAGCAGTGAGCACTATCCCCAGGGTGGGACAGGTGCTAGCGGTGTTGTTCTCACCTTGTGACCCTGGCTCATGCCCTCCAGGAGCAGTGTAGTTACTTGGTTCAGACAGTGGATGATTCGGTCATTATCTCTTAATCAATGGTTTGATCTGAGGACGAATAGGGATTTAGCATTAATACAGGAAATGGATTGAATGGAGCCATTACCTTGTGGCGGGAAAGAGAGAGGAGGCCAGACAATAAGACACCAACTGACATAGCCTAGCTATCAATGCAGCCCAGCCAGACCCTGAGGCAGCCTCTGGCTTTTGCTTACCTTTTTGCAGGCCACATGTTTTGACTGCTCCAGATGTACTTTACTCCAGGCACAAGTTCTTTGCACTCACATCTTTGAGGTCTGTCTCTTAGATAGAAATTTGAAATTATTCCCCAATCATTCCTCTCTTCATAGTCACTTTACAGGAGACCCAGTGCAGCTGTCATATCCCTTTACCAGCTCTCTACTAATTCCAAGGTGTCCTGGGAACTAAGTGTCTCTTGTCTCCCTTGCCTCCACACCAATGGCAGTCAGTGAGCTTTTTGCTTATCACAAGGAGGAAAGGGTGTCTACAGACATGAAAGAAGAAAAGTCCCAGTGACAAAAGAGGAGACCAAGAGGGAAATATGAAATGTACAAAAGGGGATTTATATGTGGCCATCCAGCTGCTCCATTGGGGATGGGAGATAAAGAGGCCCAGAAAAAATATAAAGGGGGTGAATACAGACAAAAGAGGAGGATATTGAGATGGTAGCTACAGCAACAGGTTTAATATGTGTATGGGAAATGGATGCAATATCTTTTCTTCAAGGGTTTGAAATTCCAACTCTTTATTAAAGTACAAGAATCATGAATCCTATTCAGGTCACGTGCTCCCAGGAAAACACTAACACAGCCATGTAATTTGAACTGAGTGCTTTGTGGGAGATATTTAATAAAAAGAATCAGTAAGGCAGTAGAGTAAGCCCTTGGAGCTGCTCAAGACCTCAAAGACACCATTAATACTTGCGTCACAGAACTTAATCCACACAGTACAATGCCTGCTGCAATTCAGATTCAGTAAAATAAAGGCTCCAAAAGGAAGAAAAATCAACTTTGAGGTAAGCAGGACATCTCAATAGTGTGTGTGTGTGTGTAACTATTGCAATGGTGAGCAGAGGGGAAAGGCCTGGAGAGGTATATGACTGATTGAGAGACTGAATGGCTATAGACCAATGGTTCTCAGTATTTTTTTCCAGACCACCTGAAAATTACTGAAGGTCTTGGCGGACCACTTAATGATCTTTCCCAATGTTGTTTGTACAGTTAGCTAGCTATTGTAAAGCACTTTGGATAAAAGTGTTATATAATAAAAACTTAATTTTTTTTTAATTCTACAGATAAAAGCACAATTCATATTTTAATATCAGTAGTCTTACCTTTCTAATGTGATGAATGTGCCCTCTCTCCCCCACTGAACTGGGGTTGGGAAGGAGGGGGGCCTCTCCCCCGCCACAGCAGGCACAGAGCTGAGGCTGGGAAGGAGGCTCTCTCTCCCTGGCAGCCGCAGCCCTGGCGCTGGGAAAAGTCGCCTCTTTCTCTGGCTGCTGCAGCCCTGCACATCCCAAATTCCCCACACCCCCTCTTTTCATCCCATTACTCCCTCTCACCTACCTCCTATTCCCCCCCAAGGCCACCATCTCACCTTACATGTATGTTTTCTCCAGGGTCCAGGCACCTAATTAGTGGAGCCACGCTGGCGTGGCTCCACTAATTAGGTGAGTGGCACTTCATTCTGTTGTGTGCAGCTGCCCAAGAGCACACCTTAGGCCTGGTCTACACTATGAGTTTAAGTCAAATTTAGCAGCATTAAATTGAAGTAACCCTGCACCCGTCCACACAATGAAGCCATTTACTTCAACATACAGGGCTCTTAAAATCAATTTCTGTACTCCTTCCTGATGAGGGGGCTAGCGCTGAAATCGACACTGCCGGTTCGAATTAGGGTTAGTGTGGATGCAATTCAATGGTATCGGCCTCCGGGAGCTATCCCACAGTGCACCATTGTGTCTGCTCTGGACAGCAATCTAAACTCGGTGCACTGGCCAGGTAGACAGGAAAAGCCCTGCAAACTTTTGAATTTAATTTCCTGTTTGCCCAGTGTGGAGAGCTGATCAGCACAGGTAACCATGCAGTCCGAGAATCGAAAAAGAGCTCCAGCATGGACCATACGGGAGGCACTGGATCTGATCGCTGATGCGGAGAAGGTTCTGTGCTAGCAGAACTACGTTCCAAAAGACAAAACGCCAAAACATTTGAAAAAATCTCCAAGGGCATGATGAGGAGAGGCCACAATAGGGACTCACTACAGTGCCACGTGAAAGTTAAGGAGATCAAACAAGCGTACCAGAAAGCCAAAAAAGCAAACAGACACTCCAGGGCAGAGCGCAGACATGCTGCTTCACTGAGCTGCATGCAATTCGGGGGGGGGGGGGGGCGCCACCACTACCGCACCCCTGACTGTGGATTCCAATGAGGGAGTACTCAGCCATGCTGAGGATTTTGCGGACGGGGAAGAGGAGGAGGAGGACGACGACGACGAGCTTGCAGAGAGCACACAGCACACTGTTCTCCCCAACAGCAAGGATCTTTTCCTCAGCCTGACTGATATAGCCTCCCGAGGCATTATCCTGGACCATGAAGCCGGAGAAGGGACCTCTGGTGAGTGTACCTTTGTAAATATAAATAGTTTAAAAGCAAGCGGTTTTTAATGATTAATTTGCCCTCAGGACTTGGGATGCATTCGCAGCCAGTACAGCTACTGGAAAAGTCTGTTAAAGTGTCTGGGGACGGAACGGAAATCCTCCTGGGACATCTCCATGAAGTTCTCCTGGAGATACTCCAAAAGCGTTTGCAGAAGGTTTCTGGGGAGGGCAGCCTTATTCCGTCCTCCTTGGTAGGACACTTTACCATGACTTGCTAGTAGCAAGTAATCTGGTATCATTGCATGACAACGCCTGACGGCGTATGGCATTCAAGCAACATCAATTTTTTATCTCACTGTGTTATCCTCAAGAGAGTGATATCGTTCATAGATTCATAGACTCTAGAACTGGAAGGGACCTCGAGAGGTCATCGAGTCTAGTCCCCTGCCCTCATGGCAGGACCAAATACTGTCTAGACCATCCCTGATAGACATTTATCTAACCTACACTTAAATATCTCCAGAGATGGAGATTCCACAACCTCCTTAGGCAATTTATTCCAGCGTTTAACCACCCTGACAGTTAGGAACTTTTTCCTAATGTCCAACCTAAATCTCCCTTGCTGCAGTTTAAGCCCATTGCTTCTTGTTCTATCATTAGAGGCTAAGGTGAACAAATTTTTTCCCTCCTCCTAATGACACCCTTTTAGATACCTGAAAACTGCTATCATGTCCCCTCTCAGTCTTCTCTTTTCCAGACTAAACAAACCCAATTCTTTCAGCCTTCCTTTGTAGGACATGTTCTCAAGACCTTTAATCATTCTTGTTGCTCTTCTCTGGACCCTCTCCAATTTCTCCACATCTTTCTTGAAATGCGGTGCCCAGAACTGGACACAATACTCCAGTTGAGGCCTAACTAGTGCAGAGTAGAGCGGAAGAATGACTTCTCGTGTCTTGCTCACAACACACCTGTTAATGCACCCCAGAATCACGTTTGCTTTTTTTGCAACAGCATCACACTGTTGACTCATATTTAGCTTGTGGTCTACTATAACCCCTTGTCATAAACAGATAGTCAAGGGCCAATGTCTCATGGTAACCTGGTTGAAATACGGGAATTTTAATTAAGGGGACAGAGGTGGCCGTTCCTACTGGCTGTTTGCCTGTGGCTGAAAATAAATCCTCCTTGCAGTTAGCCAAGTTGGGGGGGAGCATTGGCACTGAGCTGTTCACATTTGGCTAGCAGGGATCTTCCCTGATACCAGCCACACGGTGGGGGGGGGGGGTAAAGTGATTATCTCAGAGAATTGGATGAGGGGAGGGGTTAGCGTGGTTTCTGCTACTGCACATTAACATGAAAACCGCAGCACTCAACGGGCTTTGCTTGGTATGGGAAAGGAGGGCACTGCTTTTATGAAGGTTGCAGAAGCCGAAAGACAATGGCTTACCATGGCTGCATGCAAGCCGAATTCTGTTGCCCGGCCCTGTGTCTGTGATCTCTAATGCCAAAGCTGCAGGCACTCAATATTAAGATGCAAAATGCAACCTCGTACCGAAATCACATGTGCTATGTAATGTGAATAGTGTTGTTCACCGTAAAAGAAAGAGTATACCCACTGTTCTGTAAAATGTATCTTTTTAAATACTTCTCTCCCTTTTTTCCCTCCTGCAGTTGCAAATTTTTCAAGCCTCCCTCCTCCATCCCGAAGGCTATCTCAGATAAGGCTGCGAAAAAAACGCATGCGAGATGAAATGTTCACTGAGATCATGCAGTTGACCTGCAATGAAAGAGCACATCTGAATGAGTGGAAGGACACAGCACCACAGTACAGGAAAGCGGCCAATGAACATGAGGACAGGAGGGACGAATGTGAGGACAGGAGGGACGATCGAGATGAGAGGTGGTGACAGGAAGATCAGAGGAGGCAGGATGCAACACTGGGGCTACTGCGGGATCAAACAGACATGCTTTGGCGTCTGGTGGAGCTTCAGGAATGGCAGCAGGATCACAGAGTGTCGCTGCAGCCCCTGTTTAACCACCCTCCCCCTCCCCAAGTTCCATAGCCTCCTCACCCAGACACCCAAAAACGCGGGGGGGGGGGGGGGGGAGGCACTGTACATCCTGCCACTCCACCCCAGTGGACAACCCAAGCAACAGAAAGCTGTCATTCACCAAGTTTTGAAGTGACCTTTTCCTTCCCTCCTCCCACACCCCACCCAGGCTACCCTGTCAGTTCTCTATTTTTATAATCAATGAATAAAGAATACATGGTTTTTAAATGATAGTGACTTTATTTCCTGTGCAAGCATGCTGTGATCGAAGGAGGGAAGGTGGGTGGCTTACAGGGAATGAGTCAATCAAGGGGACAGGTTTTCGTTAAGGAGAAATAACAGAACTGTCACACCATAGCCTGGCCAGTAATGAAACTGGTTTTCAAAGCTTCTCTGATGTGCAGTGCTTCCTGGTGTGCTCTTCTAATCACCCTGGTGTCTTGCTGCACGTAATCAGCGGCCAGGCAATTTGCCTCAGCCTCCCACCCCGCCATAAACCTCTCCCCCTTGCTCTCACAGAGATTGTGGAGCATACAGCAAGCAGCAATAACAATGGGAATATTGGTTTGGCTGAGGTCTGAACAAGTCAGTAAAGTGTGCCAGCGACCCTTTAAACATCCAAATGCACATTCTACCACCATTCTGCACTTGCTTAGCCTATAGCTGAACAGCTCCTCACTAGTGTCCAGGCTGCATGTGTATGGCTTCATGAGCCATGGCATTAAGGGAGGGGGGTCCCTAAGGATAACTATAGGCATGTCAACATCCTCAGCAGTTATTTTCTGGTCTGGGAAGTAAATCCCTTGCTGCAGCCATTTAAACAGAGTAGTGTTCCTGAAGACGCGAGCGTCATGAACTCTTCCCGGCCATCCCATATGGATGTTGGTGAAATGTCCTTGTGATCCACCAGTGCTTGCAGCACCACTGAAAAGTACCCCTTGCGGTTTATGTACTGGCTACCCTGGTGGTCCAGTGCCAGGATAGGGATATGGGTTCCATCTATCGCCCCACCTGTTAGGGAATCCCATTGCATCAAAGCCATCTGCTATGACCTGCACATTTCCCAGGGTCACTACCCTTGATAGCAGCAGCTCATTGATTGCTTTGACTACTTGCATCACAGCAGCTCCCACAGTAGATTTGCCCACTCCAAATTGATTCCTGACTGACTGGTAGCTGTCTGGTGTTGGAAGCTTCCGCAGGGCTATCGCCACTTGCTTGTCAACTGTGAGGGCTGCTCTCATCTTGCTATTCTGACGGTTCAGGACAGGGGAAAGCAAGTCACAAAGTTTCATGAAAGTGCCCTTACGCATGTGAAAGTTTCACAGCCACTGGGAATCGTCCCACACCTGCAACACAATGCAGTCCCACCAGTCTGTGCTTGTTTCCCGGGCCCACAATTGGCATTCCATGGCATGAACCTGCCCCATTAACACCATGATCTCCAAAGCCCCAGGGCCCGCTGTATGAGAAAATTGTGTGTCCATGTCCTCATCACTCTCATCGCTGCACTGCCATAGCCACCTCCTCGCCTGGTTTTCCAGGTTCTGGTTCAGCATAAACTGCACGATAATGCATGAGGTGTTTACAATGTTCTTGACTGCTGTGTTGAGCTGAGCCAGCTCCGTGCTTGCCGTGGTATGGCGTCTGCACTGAAAAAAGATGCAAAATGATTGTCTGCCATTGCTCTGACGGAGGAAGGGGTGACTGATGACATGGCTTACAGGGAATTAAAATCCACAAAGGCGGAGGCTTTGCATCAAGGAGAAACACAACTGCCACACAGAATGGCCCCCTCAAGGATTAAATTCAAAAGCCTGGGTTTAGCAAGCTTTTGATTTCATGGAGGGAAGGGGGAGCAAATGAATACAAAACAAATCTGATCTATTTCTTGTTTTGATCCATTCCATCTATCTTTTACATCTTAGGCTAGCAGCACATAGTGCAGTATGACAGCTAGCCATTGTCATCTCCTTGGCGCTTAGCAGAAGATACTGCATTAAGACTGCAAGCCCTCCACATCTCCTGGGTGCTCGACAGAAAATGGAAAATGACCTGGCTGAGTCACTCCAATCTCTGTATGATGATAATGGCTTTCAGTCCTAATGCACCATCTGCTGCTAAAAGGCAATGAGCTGCTGCTCTGTAGCAATGCAGTCCCACGTCTGCCAGCATGCAGGAGACTTATGGTGACAGTCAGCTGTGCAGGCTCCATGCTTGCTGTGGTATGGCGTCTGCACAGGTAACCCAGGAAAAAAAGCACAAAACCATTGTCTGCTGTTGCTTTCATGGAGGGAGAGAGGGGCCTAATGACATGTACCCAGAACCACCCGTGACAATGTTTTTTGCCCCATCAGGCACTGGGATCTCAACCCAGAATTCCAATGGGTGGGAGAGACTGCAGGAACTATGGGATAGCTATGGGATAGCTACCCACAGTGCAACACTCCGGAAGTTGACTCTAGCCTCAGTACTATGGACGCACACTGCCGAATTAATGTGCTTAGTGTGGCTGCATGCACTCAACTTTATACAATCTGTTGCCAAAAATTGAATTCTGTAAAATTGGAGTAGTCCCGTAGTGTAGACATACCCTTAGAAGGAACTATCTGCAGATCATCTGAATGGAGATCGTGGACCACAGTTTGAGAACCTCTGATATAGACAGATAAATTAATATATAGATTGTTCTGTATCCTGCCTCTAATAGTAACCAGTGCCAGATGCTTCAACAATGGGTGCAGGAAACCCCCTAGTGAACAATTACGGAATAACTGTCTCTCTTGTTTTGTATTCTGTCTAACATAAGCTCAGATGTCCAACCCTGTTTTGACTCTTATAGAGGCAGAAGTGTGAAACACCTGGCCACATTGATGTATGTGGTCTGCGGAGCACTCTCACATTCTGTACAATTTAAGTTTTAGTTTTTTAAATACATTTTTTGTCCTCAGATAAAACATTGAAAATGTGACATGGATGTAAACTGTTGTAGGAATTTCATCCTGAGGCTGCAGACAGCCTAAAACAAAAACTCAAAGGTGTAAACTACCTCACCCTCCATTAATATCAATGGTGTGTTAACATTAAAGCCTAATTATTATGTTTTACATGTCACTTATTTCATTGCCAATAATTTTAGAAGATGAATGAGAATAAAACCCACTGGGAGGGTAGTGCATGGAAGGAAATACAGAAATACTAAACAAGAGAAGTCCCAAGGACAGAAGAGGGGACAAAGAAAGAATAGAGGATGGGAGAGAAAAGGAAGCAGAATTTATTGTCTCATTCAGTATTACTCAGAGTAAGGCATTGAACAAATACAGATAATGAAAAGATTAGTTTCTACATAAACATTCTACCCTGGTTTTCTGTGGAGAACTCTGTTATCAGTGAGAGATCAGCTGTGGGTGGAAGCAAATATTTTATCTTAAGTTTATATACCAGCCCACACTATAATTAAAAACAGAACTTGGCTCTCTCTACAGAATGAGGGAAACCCTTCTGCTAGGCTCTTGGTCTCCATGAACTCATGGGACAGTAAAGTTTCCTTTTATCAGTTTTGAATGTGCTGTCTTTCTATTTCAGTGACTGTTCCTTGTTATTATACGAGTGGGTAAATATGGGTGCCCAATTTACCTTCACTAGGTTGCTCATTAGTACCTTTAGCCTGGTTGCCTCCATTCATCTCATTGCTAAACTGAACAGTCCTAGTCTTTTCAGTCTCATGGAAGTTTCTTCTGGTCTTTTATCACTGAATCCCCTCTGTTTCTTCCATATCATTCTTGAGATATGGTAGCCTGAATTAACAAAATGTTCCAGGTGAAGGTGTCCCATTCATTTATGTAATTGCACAATAGTGTCAGTATTTTTTTCCATCCCATTCTCTTCAATTCATTATCTTTTTTGACAGTTGCAGCACAGCGAGCAGAGGTTTTCATTGTCTCCATAATGATTCAGATGGAATATACAGCAAGAATCATGGGATAATAGAATCATAGAAGATATGAGTTGGAAGAGACCTCAGGAGGTCATCTAGTCCAACCCCCTTCTCAAAGCAGGACCAACCCCAACTAAATCATCCCAGCCAGGGCTTTGTCAAGCTGGGCCTTAAAAATATCTAAGGATGGAGATTCCACCACCTCCCTAGGTAACCCATTCCAGTGCTTCACCACCCTCCTAGTGAAATGGTTTTTCCTAATATCCAACCTAGACCTCCCCTACTGCAACTTGAGACCATTGTTCCTTGTTTTGTCATGTGGCACCAGTGAGAACAGCTGAGTTTTATCCTCTTTGGAACCCCCCTTCAGGTAGTTGAAGGATGCTATCAAATCCGCCCCCGCCATCTTCTTTTCTGCAGACTAAATAAGCCCAGTTCCCTCAGCCTCTCCTCATAACCCATATGTCCCAGCCCCCTAATCATTTTCAATACATACTCTCTACTCCTCTGCCCAAAGTCATTCACCTTACCATTACCAGAAGTGCCATAAGCCCCAGACCACGACTGCCACTTTAACACTAGCTCCCTCAATCTAGCTTTTAGCACAAACCTCTTTAACCAAACTACCTTCACTGTCAGTTGTGAATGTTTGGTGTAGTAATGTCTTGGGCTCGAAGGAGGTAGCATGGTAAGGAGGATGATGGAAGGCGGCTTCCCTAGGAGGTCAGGATCAAGGTTGTGGTATGTGGTCATAATGGTCACTCTAGTCTTTAAAATCTGTGACTTTTCAATGCTTAAGTATTTTCCCTGAGTATCAGAGGGGTAGCCGTGTTAGTCTGGATCTGTAAAAGCAATGCAGAATCCTGTGGCATCTTATAGACTAAGATGTTTTGGAGCATGAGCTTTCGTGGGTGAATACCCACTTCGTCGGATGACATGCATCCAACAAAGTAGGTATTCACCCACGAAAGCTCATGCTCCAAACCGTCTGTTAGTCTATAAGGTGCCACAGGATTCTTTGCTGCTATTTTCCCTGAGTAATTACAGTTAATTGAGAACCCTACAAGGTGTATGAGAAGTTCAAATTATATATTTCAGTGTGCATTATATTGCATTGGTCTGCACTGAATTTCATGGTGCTATCTGGTCACCCTACCATGTTTAGGTTCCTCTGATATTCTGCATAATTCTCTGTGGTCTTGAGTAAACTCAATTTAAACAATAATTTTGTGTAATCTGCAAAACTTTGTAACCTCAGTGCCCACCTTTCTATTCCAGAAATTGTATCAATATATAAACAATAATGGTCCTTGTACAGAGCCAGGGCACCCCACTGCTAATGAAAATTAGCTCTTTTTCTCTTCTCTTTGTTTTCTCTCTCAGCTTCTTTCTAATGCATGACAGAACTTCAAATCTTATCCCACGATTACTTAGTTTTCTTTGGCTTGTCTACATAGTGGAGTAATGCACACTATGGGGGTGTGATATCTTAAGTGCACTAACATGCTGCACATTAGCTTATCTGTGTAGACCCTACTGCTCTGCACTAAGGGTTCCCGAGTGTGCTTTAACACTATTTCAAACAGCACTACATTAAAGCACACCAGCAGGGTCTACATGGACCAATTAATGTGCAATACATTAGTGAACTTAAGAAATCACACCCCTGTAGAGTGCATTACCACACTATGTAGACAAGCCTTAGTAGCTTCTGACATGGGACTTTGTCAAAATCTTTCTGGAAATCCAAATGAATTATAGAAACTGGTGCTTCCTTTATCAACTATTTTGCTGACACATTCAAAAAATTCTAATAGATTAGAAATGTGGTTTTCCTTTGCAGACACTGTAGTGTATAGTCCCTAGCATATCATGTTTGTCTACGTGTTTTACAATTCTGTTTTTAATTATTTTAATTTTCCTGAGTTTGAGATACTGCTAATTCCTGGCTCATCCCTAGCCTCTTTGATTAAAATAGCTGCATTTGCTTCCTTCCAGGACCCCCATTACAACATTTGGTTTTAATGAGCCCCTTAATTCAATGCCTTCAGAATTCTTGGATAAATTCACTTACAAAAAATCTTAATTAAAAAGGATGATGATGCTGTCACACAGCAGTGCCTTTTCATTGTACCCTTTCAGGGTGTGGGACTTCAAAATCCCAAACTCATCCCTTTTGGTGTGATTAATATTTCCCTAAACTCCAGGAACTAATTTTAGGAAAACTCATAATGCATAGTTACCCTCTTTCATTGTGGTTGTGAAGCTGGAAACAATCAGTTCATTGTGTCCCGCATGATCTGTGTAGTTCTTGCCAGAGATTTGTGGGGTAGGAGAGCTTAACTAAGCATTTCAGGTTTTCTAATGTTAGAGTTTGGGGATCTGAGATCCCACATTTCAGAAAGGTGGAAGGAGCAGAAGGCACTTGGTTGAGCAGCAACCTTAAATCAGTCTTAGGGAAGTTATTTGTAAGTGAATTTTATTTGTATTTTAATCATATGAATGAGCCAGGCTGTCAGGGGTTCTGACATGTCAGGAAAATGGGTTTATTCACTTGTGGATGGGATATAAAGTTTTCTCCAACCATATTAGATGTTGCCTGGAGTTTCCAACTTCCCCTCAGTATCATCTTTGATGACAGTGCTTCAGAAAAAATCCACTGCTGGAGAGAGCTTGCATACATAGTGGCTCTTAAGAGCTAACATCAAATGAGACAGCCCAGTCACTACTGTCAGTTCATATATTCCCAAGCCAGAAGATTCACAGATTCCAAGGCCTGGAGGAACCAGTGTGATTGTCACACTGTCAGGAGTGGCTCACGACTATGAGTTCCTACTTCAGGGCAGACACCCCAAATTGGTGGTTTGTTCTATAATTAGATATCACCAAACCAGTTACAGATGTGAACTCCTGGATCTACTATAACAGATTCACCATAGAGTCCGACAGTCCCCTTAGACTCTGCAGTCTATCTTGCCACTCAAGCAGACTGTGCTTAGTGATAATTGGTCACTTATTCAAAAAATCACAGCATATTCAGGTCGATTCCAGTCCCAGGAGACCAGTCACTTACCCCAGCTCGACTGGTATCCTAGATCTTACACCAAAGACAATGCCTATAGCCAGTCCTGTAATAAACTATCTAAAGATTTATTAACTAGGAAAAAGAAATGAGTTATTTACAGATTAAAGCAAGCAAACATATACACAGCAATGAGTTACCATTTAAATCCTAAAAGTGACAGAGTTGTAGTGATCTATCAATTCAAAGTGGCTTTCACGGCAGACCCAGGAGGTAACCCTTGGGGGGTCTCTGTCTTCAGTTTGGTGTCTCTGGCCATGTTGGATTAGGAAAGGGATATTGACCATCAGTCAGTTTATTGAAAATGATACTTTCCATCTTTTTACAATATCAAAAGAAAGGTTCAATCTAGAGATTAAGGAGTAGCAATCTATCCACTTTAAACATGCCATCTATTTATGTATGTTTTGAACAGAATTAATTTCAGAATTATTTTTTTTCCTATCAACTAAAATTGTGTGATAAGCTAAATATGCAATTTTAAACCTAATGGATGTTAATTGGAAGCTTTGAATAAATCTGAAAAACTTTGGTTAAACAGAGCACTAATTATTGCTAAAAGACTAATACTACAAAAATGGACCAACAATTTAGATTGGAGCATAGACTTCATAAGCTTGGCCACCATGGAACGAATTGTATACTGTAACAGAAATACCAAAGAAAAATTTTCATAGGTATGGAATGCTTTCCTGGAAGCATCTGAATGATCCTGTTAAATGCATGACCCCCTTCTCCCCCTTGCTTTCCTCTCCTCTTTACTCACTTCCTTCCATCTCTGTCTCTATCCCTCTCCTCTGAAATTTGCTTCTATTCTTTATCTTAATTTTTCTTTAACTAATTGGATTTTATTAAACAAATTGTTTATTTGTAAATTGTGTAATACAAATAATTGATTTTATATTTTAATAATTCATGCTATATATATATATATATATATAATTAAATGTTTTATGTGTAGCTAAGATTAGGTAGCAAATGGTTAATATATTATGAGAAGTCATGGATTATGAGAAGTTTTTGCATAATTATTTGTTTTTTCTCTCTCTGTGTGTATATATATATATATATAATTAAGTAATTAAATATTAGTAGGAAAAAACCCGACAAGATTGTTCTGAAAGCTTCAAGCAAGGACATTTGTCCCAAGCCCGGGGCCCTTTAAACTGCTGCCGGAGCCCCTGGCTGCCGCTGCTACCCCGGTGCGGCGGGGGAGGGCATTTACTGGTACAGGGCGGGCTGGGGCTGGCTCTGTCCCCCCCCCCCCATGCCCGCCCCTTCTGCCCGAGGCCTTGCCCCATCTGGGGGCCAAAGCCGGCCCCAACCCAGCCCCGTACTGGTAAGTCCCTATTTCTACTTTCACCCCAGGTATGTGCCTAGGATAATGGCACTGAATATTAGCTCTATTTTCCACAGGCGGTGGTGATTTTGGCTGATATCTCACTCCTGATGATAACAAAGGCACAGATTGCACAGCTGCTACTGGTGTCCTGTCTTCCCTCTAAGCTGCATGGCCACATGGCTGCCCAAGAGTCAATCAAGTGCCTTCCCCCTGCTGCTATGCAGCTGCATTGCTCCTGCCTTGAAGCCCTTGGCTAGCTGCTCCTGGGACCCTCCTGCTTGCTGTGCAGAGCCAGGGGAGGAGGGGCGTGGTGCTTATGTCAGAGTGTCCTTATCCTCCACCCATGTACCCCATCACTGCAGAGCAGGGGAGGGGGGACAGGGCTCAGAAGCTGGATGGAGCTGCTGCAGTCTGAACAAGCCTTCTGGTGAGTGCCTTAAAGAGACTTCCTCAGCAGCTAACACACACACACACTCTCTCTGTCTCTGTCTCACTGTAACAGGGTGGTCACCCCGCTCCGGTTTGGAAGGGGTTAAAACTAGTCCTGAGAAAGGGGTACCCTGGGAAGCTAATCACGAGTGGGCCTGAGGCAGGCAATGAGGGCCCAGCTGGGCCAGTATAAGAGGGACTCCTGGGGAGGAAAAGGTGAGTCTTGCTGCAGCAGTGGAGCAAGAAGGACCTAGCTGCTTGGTAGAGACAAGGGTGCCTTGGACAGAGCAGTACTGGGAAAGGGCAGGCTGAGCTGGGGAGCTCTGGCTTGGTGACCTCCCAGGCCGAGGCCTTCTGGCAAAGGCCCTGAGGAGGTACTAGGGCTGCAGGGGGGCAGCCAGAGCAAGAAAAGGCAGCAGTTCTCACTCCCCTGCCAGTGATAAGTGACCATTTCAGACTGCAATTTGCCCCTGAGAGAAGGTGATGACTGGCAGTAGCCACTAAGGCAAGGTGGGTATAGGGAGGTTGGGGTTCCCCAGTTCCCCAACTCCAACTCTGGGGAGCAGCAGGGGGTTCCAGCCCATCGCAGGGCCATCTGCGCCCAAGGCAGGCCTAGTGGCCAAAGATCAGTTAGCCCGACCAGCACCACAGATGTCTGGCTGCAGGCAAATCCTGCCAAGACACCGGTTCAGACAACCAAGCCAGTTATGGGATGATCCCTCGAGGCAGTGGAATGTCCCCGGTTCCCGGACTGCAGGTGTCACTTCCCTTTTCCACGGCCAAGGACCCTGGTATTGCAACCTCGGTCTCCAGCCAGGAGACCCAGATCTCTGACACCACGGTCCCCACCTACCAGACATGGAACTCCCGAGTCATGATGCCAATCCCTGTACTCTCAGTACTAACTGTCCTCCCATCGGAGATTGCCAATCCGCCAGTCAATATCGCCTTGCAGATCTCCCAGGTGTCGGTCCTCTCCAGCACGAGACTGTTCCTGGTTGCAGCATCAGTTGCCAGGGTTCCAGTACCATTCTTTGGGAAGGCATCGGCCCCCACCTTCCCCATACCAGTCGCCAACGAGAGTTAGTCAACAGACTCAGTCTTCCACAGCTCTGCCCTGGTCACCAGAAGGACAGTGGTCCGGGTCAGAGGGACAGTTCAGCCCTTCCCCTGTAAAGGGTAAATAGTCTCCAAGCCAAGAACCCAGTAAGGTGCATGCGGCACCAGCATGGGGTCAAGGACAATAGCCTGCCCAGTGGCAATACTGGAATCCGTGAGGGATGCCTGTTATGCTAGCACCCTACTTCCACCGCTCCTCCCAGGCTGCATCACACAAGTTACTGCTGGCACCAGCATTGGAGCAAGGGACCAAATCCAAAGCAGCGACTTCGTGGGAGGCCCCAGCGGTACCCTCCAGTGGTATCCTCATCCACCCCAGATGAGGCAGTGGTGAGGCCCTCACAAACCTAGTCCACACCCCCTACCCCCAGTGACTTCAAGAAGCACCAAGCCCTACTTAAAAGGGTGGTAGCCAACCTGAACTTTGGAGGTTAAGGAGCTAGCTGAGGAACCAGATGACCTCTTTGATTTCATTCCCTCCTCTGCCCCAGCCCATGTCGCATTGCCCATTCACCCAGGGGTCCTAAAGATCGCCAAGTCGGTGTGGCAGACCTCATCTTCCATTCCACCAACATCCAAGGAGGCAGAAAAGTAGTACTATGTCCCTGCCAAGGGGGATGAATACCTTTACATGCACCGTCCTGTGGGTTCCCTGGTCATGTCTGCTGTCAACGAAAGGGCCAGGCAGGGACAGGCAAAGTGGCAACCCCAAAAATAAAGATGCCAAGAAGTTGGACTTATTTGGTAGAAAAATTTACTCAACACCCAGCCTCCAATTTAGGGTCTCTAACGATCAGGATCTACTTGGCAGACTCTGTCAGCAAGTTCAAAGAGAGCCTCCCACAGGATCAGGCGCAGGAGTTCTCCACTCTCGTGGAAGACAGCAAGGTGTCCAGAGTGGTCACCTCTGCGATAGTCATGAGGTGCAGCTCCTGGTTACAGACCTCCGGGCTGTTCCAGGAAATGCAAACTACTCTCCAGGACCTCCCTTTTGAGGGAACAGGGCTATTCTTGGAGCTAACTGATGCAAGCCTCCTAGGCCACCCCCTGCTCCTTGGGCCTGCATACTCCTCGGGCCTGCATACTCCTCAGCAGGCTAGAAAGCCATTCTGCCCTCCACTGTTGTCAAGGTCTTGGGGTACCCCATCTTCCACCTCCTACAAAAAGGACAAAGATGGGTGTGACGTTCCCCTCCAGTGTTATCCAAACTGGTGATCTGCTAGGTCACTCCAATCCTTGACTCTGGGAGCCAGCCTTACCCTGCTCTGCTGTGAGAACCCCTACTCCTGGGCTGTTCATGCACAGCCTCTGGCATATAAGTTGTTCCCAGCTACTTGCAAGTGAATGACACTAGCCAGACACAACCCTAGGAATCTCCGTCTTGGAGTGTCCCGTTATGCCTGCTGGACGCTGCAAGCTTATATGAGTTAGTCAATTTAACAAAGAAATTGATATGTACCAGGCTTGTTATCCCCAGGGGAGTCTCTGACATGCTTCAAACCAAACACACTGCTTCTGGTAGAATAAACAAATTTATTAACTACAAAGATAGATATTAAGTAATTATAAGTCAAAGCACAATAAGTCAGATTTGGTCAAACGAAATAAAGGCAAAACTGCATTCTAAGCTGATCTTAACCACTTTCAATGCCCTTACAAACTTAGATGCTTCACACCACAGGCTGGCTGGTTGCCCTTCAGCCAGGCTCTCCCCTTTGATCAGTGGTTTAGTTGCCTTGTAGTGATGTCTGCAGATGGAGGTGGAAGAAAGAGGAAGATCATGGCAAACATCTCTCCCTTTGATTATGTCCTTTCTTCCCACTTGGCTTTCCCCCAACTCTTTCAGAGTCAGGTGAGCATTACCTCATTGTAGTCCCAAACTGACCAAGGGAAGGGGAGGGTGACTCACTCGAGAGTCCAACCGATCCTTTGTTGCTGCCTAGGCCAGTGTCCTTTGTTCCTGTGAGGCTGGGTTGGGTTTGTCCCATACATGTCCTGATGAGGTGTTAACTGCCCCTCTGCTCTTGGAGCTTTTCCTGGGCTTGTTTTAAGCCATGAGGACACATTTTCAGCCTCACAACTGTATACATGAAATTACAACCTATAACAATGCTCAGGGCATCATGAGCCTTCCAAAGACACCCAACATGACAAATTTTACATTAGATACCAAACAATCATATTATAAGGATGAACATGGGGTGTAGGGTGTTTCCCTAAGGTACAGAGCATCACAATGGGTTTTAAGAGACACCACCAGTCATCATCTCATCCACCTGCCCAGCCTGGTCCTTCCAGGGACCAGGGCAGCCAAATGGAGTCATTTTGAGGGTGTGCCTGAGGACGATGCCCCAGTCAGTGCACTAGATCCACTACCCATCTTCCTCAACTGCCTTCGCCCTTTCCGGTCAGCCTTGTGCCATATCACTTCGGACAGCTGAGTGCTTGACACTGTCTCATCAGGCTATACCCTGCAGTTTATAACCAACCAACCCTTCCACCCCCCTTCCCCATCCCTCTTCGGAGACCCTTCTCACAAGTAACTCCTCATTCAGGAACCTCTTGTGCCTAAGGGCAGTGGAAAAGGTTCCACAAAACATGGAAGAAAGAGGATTTTACTCCTGCTGCTTCCTAATTCCGAAGGCAAAAGGGGGCCTCAGACCTATTCTAGATGTGTTGCCTCAACAAGTGTCTCTAAATGCTGAAGTTTCATATGGTCTCCCTGGTCTCTATTATTCCCTCCCTGGATCCAGGAGACTGATATGCTGCCCTCAGTTTAAAGGATGCCTACTTCCATATTTCCATCTTGCTGGGGCACCAGCATTTCCTCTGTTTCACATTGAGCCAGCGCCATTTCCAGTTCATGGCGATGGCCTGGGGTCTCTCGTTGACCCTGAAAATGTTCACAAAGTGTGTAATGTCAGTGGCCGCTTACCTGCAACGTCAGGAAGTCCAAATCTACCCATGCCTTGACAACTGGTTGATAAGGTGTGGATCAGGTGTGGAAGCATCTTGATCTGATCTGTTCCACCTGCTGCAACCTGGGCCCAACAATAAACGACAAAAAGTTGTCCCTCACCCCAGTGCAACATATAGAATTCATTGGGGCAGTACTCAACTCCACTCGGGCCAGAGCCTTCCTATCTGCGACTTGATTCCAAGGCATGGTGAACCTCATCTAGTCTCTGCATGCCCAACCACTCAGCACCATCCACACCTGCCTGAGACTGTTGGGTCACATGGCAGCATGCACTTACATAGTCCAGCATGTGCGACTCTGCCTCAGGCCCCCACGGGCGTGGCTGGTGTCAGTCTATGTCCCCAACTGGCACAGCATGGACCGGGTGATCAGGGTTCCAGACAGCGTACTGTCACCTCTCACTTGGTGGCAAGATCCCACATAGGTGCTGGAAGGAGTCCCCTTCGCGGCCCCAGTCTCCTGACACTTTAAATCTGGGTTGGGTAGCCCACCTGGCTGACCTCAGTACTCAAGGCCATTGGTCCAGTCACAATCAGTCCCTGCATATCAATGTCAGGGCGGTTCACCTAGCCTGCCAAGCCATTCTGCCTCACATACAAAGTAGTGTGGTTCAGGTCCTAATGAACAACACGGCCACAGTCTTCTATATCAACAGTCATCTGCGCTGTCAGGAAGCGCTCTGACTTTGGAACTTCTGTCTGCAGCACAACATCCATCTTGTGGATGCTCACCTCCCAGGGGCCAGGAACACTTGGCCAGACTGCCTCAGCAGGACATTCTCATCTCACCATGAGTGGTCCCTCCATCGAGAGGTAGTCAGTTCTGTCTTATACAGGTGGGAAACTCCTCAGGTGGACCTATTTGTGTCCAGGCACAAAAGAAAATGTCACTTCTGCTCATTCCAGGACAAGGAAAGGGGATCCCTGTTGGATGCCTTCCTGCTCCTGTGGTCAGGGACTCTGATGTACACTTTCCCTTCGGTGCCATTGCTGCCCAGGGTCCTCATGAAGATCAAGCAGGACAGGGCAAAGGTCACCCGCATAGTGCCGATGTGGCTGCACCAACTGGAACCAACTGGTTCAGCACTCTGATGAACCTCTAGGTGGCGACCCCATTCTAAATGCAGCTTAGGGCAGACCTGTTGTTTCAGAACCATGGCAGCCAGCATAGCTCTGTTGGCTGGATACCTAGGAAGAGTAGGTGAGTTCATGTAAATACAGTCTGGTCCTGAAGCCTTTCCACCCACCACTGGCTCATCACTAGCTGTCAGGGGAGAGCTCATTCAGACCTTGCTTATGCATAATAATTTGAAATTATTAGGTAGGCCAATATAGCCAAAACAAATGTGCCAACATTGCCACAAATAACAGTTGTATGAGAAAGCTAGTCTTTGTTCATACTTTTCAAACCCATTATGCTTTCTCAGGTACAAATATTTTCTCATATACTGTATATTAATGTTTCAATTTCAATTCAAATTTCCAACCAATGACTAAATAGGCAACACTGCATGTAATTGAGGGGGGGTGAGTTGAGGGGGAAATTCAGGGGGTGTGTACACTCCCCCGGGGTGGGGGGGTCTAGGGAAATATCTGACATCAGCCCGCCAGGTATCCGAGGTTCAGGGCTCACCTTGGAACTTCCTTACATGGTCTTCTACAAGGACAAGGCCCAGCTAAGACCACACCCAGCCTTCCTTCCCAAGGTAATCTCTGCTTCATTCAAGCCAAATTATTTACTTACTGGTCTTCTTTCCAAAGCCACATAAATTGGAGGAGGAGACCAGGCTGCATGCCCTGGTTGTCAGACAAGCCCTGACCTTCTATATTGACAGGACCAAGCCGTTCTGTAAATCAACACAATTATTCATCACTATAGCCAACAGAATGAAAGGTCACCCTATTTCCACTCAAATAATTTTTTTAGTGATCACTGCCTACATTCATTTTTGCTATGATAAAGCGAAGATGCCTCCCCGGCAATTGTCACTGCCCACTCTACCAGGGCACAGACTTCTTTGGCAGCCTTGTTGGCCCAAGTTCCTATCCAGAATATCTGTAGGGTGGCCATCTGGGTCATCAGTTCATACCTTCATGTCCCACTATGCGCTTACCCAGCAGGCCCAGGATGATGCTGGCTTTGGTAGAGCAGTACTGCAAGCCGTCAACTCCAAGCCCACCTCAATATATGCTGCTTGTGAGTCACCTAGAATGGAATTGACATGAGCAAGCACGCAAAAAAGAAAAAACAGTTACCTATCTTTTCGTAATTGTTGCTCTTCAAGCTGTGTTGCTCATGCCCGTTCCATTATCCACCCTCCGGATGGGCCATTTGGTAAAGATGCATCAGCCGGAATCTGTGTCTGGGCTGATTTCAAGGCAGTAACAGATGTTTTAAGATTACTTTGTTGTAGTTTTAGAATTTTAAAATAAGTAAAAGAATGCCAGGATTGTTTTCTTGCACATTGCAACTCGATGTTTCTGTTTAAAATGTTCTCTGTAGATTAATTCTGGATTTTGTGTGAATGAGGAATGTATGTATAAAGAGATAAGTGTGAAGGCCATCGCTGAGCCAGATGTACGAGGGAGGAACCGGAAACAGACAGACAAGGGCACCAGGAGGCTGCAACACGCCCTTATTGAAATGTCAGAGGAGGGCAGATTGATGACTCTAATGAGACAGGCACTTATCAATGGGGACAAGATAGCACTGTGATAAAGGATGAGAAGGACATTTTAAGAAAACAAGCACTCATCAAACAACAATTGATTACAGCATGACGGTGCAAAACTCATTGGTCCCAATGAAGGAAAATCACTATATAAATAGGGTGCCTTGCATGAAACTTTGGGTTCGTCCTCCCAAGACTTCCTTGGAGCATTGTGCTGCAACCAACAGAACCCAGCTCCTACCTACCTGTGATCAACCTAGCTGGCCAATAGATTGATCTGGACTCTGGACTGGTAACTAGAACATCGACTTGTGGGACTGTGTGTGGGGGTGGGTGTAGGGGTGTGGTGTGATTGAATGCATCTGTTAATTGTTGTCTCTTCAATAAACACAGCGTATTGCCTTTTCCCCTGAAAAAGATCCCATGTGCTTCATATAAGCATAACACTGTGGAGGAAGAAATAAGGCAGCAATCCTTAGAAACCTTCAGGAAAGAATTACAGAATAATTCCATGAAAGTTTAATTGAGATCCCTCAGGAGGATACAAGGGACACGGCTATATACATAAACTGCTCCACACACCCCTTCCCCCTGTCCTGCCTAACCCAACAGAGGAACGAAAAGCAGATGCCAACTCAACCTCTGTTGTACTGCTTCCTCTTCTCAAATGGGTAAAAACAGTGAAAAGTTTATAACTGAATCTTGTTAACTTGTGGGTGGGCAAGGTGCCATCTTTATATTTACACTTTGTAAGGAAAAATGCATGAACACTGTCATGTGCTGGGGTGCAATCCAGACCAGCGAGGGGTAGTGTCACTGCCTGCCCTGTAACCCTAATTGTTCTTCCAAAGAATCTGCAGCTGTAGTTCTCCTGTCTCAGTGCTCCCAGCGAGCATACAAGCCTGCCCAGTGTGTTGGGTGAAGCAGTTCTGCATCAGCAATTCTGATTCCAGCAGCCTGTTTGTTACACCCCAGCCACACTCTGGTTACACCTGCCAAAATGACCCCAACATACTTCCAGTCCCAAAATTTACCCAAACCCTGTGCTCTGCAGTGTCTAGCCCTCTCTTGGAAAACTCGGAGAAATAATCAGATTTGTTTGCTCCTTTACAGAGACAAAACCCAACAGCTTTCCACTCACTGGAGTTACCGTTGGCTTGAATTCAAGCATAGCCCTGGGTTAGTTTAGATTAAAAGTAGAACAAGTTTATTAACAAAAGGAAATAGGATTTTAGGTGAGTTGAGGTCAAAGGACAGAAATGGTTAGAAGCAAATAAAAGTGAAAAACACTTTGTAGAGGCTAGGACTTAACAAAACAAGCTACAGCCTTTGTTCAAGGAAGTTTTCTTACCAATCTTCCATACAGCACATTAGCTGACCACCACCTCGGTCAGGATCTCCCACAAAGTCCAAAGTGCTCAGTTCCTTTGTCGTCTTAGGTGAAAGATCACTTGAGTTCTCTGCCCCTCTTGTCCAGTGAACCTTTGAAATAGATTCTTCTGAAGATTACCCCCTTAAATAAGGTTCATTCAATCTCTGAGGAAGGTGACAGGGTGTCTCCCGGTCAGGGCCAGCTCTGGCTTTTTCGCCGCCCCAAGCAAAAAAAAAAAAAACCAACAAAAACCTGCACAGTGGCCGAAACAGCAAGGGGGGTGGGGCTGCGGGAAACCAACCTGCCTGCCGTCCAGAGCAGCAAAGGGGGCGGGGGTAGTAGGACAGGAAACCAACCTGCCAGCCGTCCAGAGCAGCAAAGGGGGGCAGGAATTCCGGTAAACCTGCCAGCCAGTCGGAGCGACGAAGGGGGGGGCGTGAAACAAACCTGCCGGCTGGAGCAGTGAGGGGGGGGGGGCACTTAACAAGCCTGCCTGCCTGCCAGCCGGAACAGCAAAGGGAAGAAAACACGAAAAGAAAAAAAATACCTGCGGGGCGGCAGGAGTGCGGGTGCAGGGGGACTCCCAGCCCTGCAGACCCAGCTGGGAGGGGGAGGGGGAAGGAGAGAGGGGCGGTCAGCGCTTGCTTAAGCGGGCCCCTCGCCATGCGGCCGCTCCCACCACGCCGTCTGCTGGGCGGGCTCCGCGCCGCTCCAATGGGCGGGCAGGGAAGGACGCAGGCTGCGTGCCGGGCTTGCTGCAGACCTGGCACCGCTCCCAGCAGCTCCCCTCTTCCGCGCCGCCGCCCCCTACAGGGCGGCAGGAGCAGCAAACCAAAAGAAGAAGAACCTGCAGGGGCGGCGGAAGCCGCGAAGCGCCAAAAAAGAAGGATTGGACGGAATGCCGCCCCTTGCAATCTGCCGCCCCAAGCAGCAGCTTGCTCGGTGGTGCCTGGAGCTGGCCCTGCTCCTGGTGAAGGAAGCTCCAGCCTGGTTTCTTCCCCTGCTGCTATTTGCTTAAACGCAATTTGATCTATTTCTTGCAATCTCCTCCCTGTCCTGATAGTCCTGGTTACCTTCCATGTAATTTGCATTTCCCTTGTCTCTTAATGTACCTTGGAGATGTCTTGCAGGTGGCTCTACCACCTTCCTTTGTCTAGGGTGGAGTAATTTTAGCCTCACCTGGCAGACATGTAATGTCCAATATGTTTGTAATTTTGAATTTCTCCTCTGTATATAAACCATATAATACTAATGATCAGTATCTTATTAACTTTCTATTGATCTCTCACATTACAGCTTTTAGATACAGATACATTAGTGCGTTGGGGTACATTCAGCCAGTCAGGACAGCTGAAACTTTCTACTGGCTGGATCTGCCCACTGCATTGCCCCTCTTGGTGTTCGTGGCAGGGATCTCTGTCTTGGGCTCTTCTGCGGTATTCACAATGGGCTGCAGGGTGGCATGTAGCTTGTTGCAAAGCAGCAGATCTGTATCTCAGCATCACATTGATCATTGGCCTCCCTGTGCTTGCAGTTTGCCTGATTCAGTTCCTTCTCTTTCACGTGGCACTGCTGCTGATCCCTGTCATATCTCTTTGCCTGCAATCTTTTCATAGATGGTTATATTTCTATGACTGCTCAATAGCTGAACTTGCACAGCCTCTTCTTCTCACATGCCCCAGAGATCCAAAACCTTCTGTCTGCTCCAGGCAGGAGCATGTCTGGTGTGTGCAGTTGGCATGGTTGGTTGGGCAGTTACACACAACAAGGGAGAGCTGCTAGGTGTGTTTGCTAAGATGGGCAATCAGGCACAAGTATTTCAAAAATACAAGGGGGAGCTTAAAGAGGGTGGTGGCTTTCAGTTTCTAATACCCCTGGGCCATAGAGTTTACAAGTATGACCAGAGTGGTCACAGTTGCAGAGAATGGGGCACTGTGGGACAACTGCTGGAGGACTGTTAGAGTCAACACAGCTCATGCAGTGTCTACCCTCATACTGTCTCGACCTCAGAAGGTTGACCATGGATCTATGCTGTTCAGAAAGGTGGTTTTACTGTGTCTCTATAACAGGGCACTTACTCAATTTTTTCTCCAGCCAGTGTATCACTACAAGCACAAATTTGTCAACACAAGACAACTTACATAAACCTAACATTGTAGGCTAGACCAGGTCTAAGAATATGATCCACAAAGCCAGCATGCTAGGCAGGGAGGTGCCTGAGCTTGCCAATGATAGATGTTGATGAGAGCATTGTGTCCTAAGCCCTGCTCCTTTCACAGAGCTGGGCACCTAAGTCCAGGCTGAAGGGAAGCATCTATCTCTGCTAGCTGTCCACAAACAGAAATCCCGCTCCTGGAGTCAGGCACATTAGGAGTTTCTGGCCTCGCTCCATACAGAATGGCCATCCACCATATAACTTTTAGGCCAGTGGTTAGAGCACTCACCTGGGAGACCAATGTTCAATTTTCCCCCTCTGCCTGAGGTGGCAAAAGGATTTGAACAGGGGTCTCTGTGATCCAGGGAGCTCTTTTTGCCAACTAGCAGAGGGCACAGGGGTACATGAGGGTTAGAAAGATCCCCTGCAGCTGGATTGTACATACTAGCCCACCAAATAATGCTATGTAAGGTCTCTGATGAAAGCCTGTGTTACATGGGTCACCATAATCATTGCAAGTTGTATAGGCTCCCTCAATTTGTCCTGTTGAAGCTGTTCCATTGTGTATTAATACTTAAAGAGGCACTGGGCCCGAGACAGAAAGAGAGTATAGTTTGGTGACTAGGGCACCCCGCTGGGAGACCCAGGGTCTGGTCCAGTTCCCCTGCTCCAATGAGTCTTTATTTATACACAAATCCTTTCTCCCCATCAGGCAGAAGGGGGAATTGAACCTGGGTCTCCTACATCCCAGGCAAGTGCTCTAACAACTGGGCTAAAAAGTTGAAAATGCAGCACCTCACATGCCAAGAGAATGTTTACAGCAACAATTTAGGTGCCTATAGGGTTTGGCAGCATCTGAGCAGAAGTTTGTGGATGGTAATGGTACCTAAAACTTGGATTTAGGCATTTAAACCTCAGATTTACGTGCCTAAGTACCTTTATAGATCTTGGCCAGACAGATTAAGGCCCAAATTAGTGGCCACCTCTTCATACCTAATATATCACAAAGGAAGTCAGTAGCAGAACGAGGCATAGAATCCAGCTCTCCTAAGTTCTGGTCGATCCTCTCATGGATCAGTAACTGGTTAAAAGATAGGAAACAAAGAGTATGTATAAATGGTCAGTTTTCAGAATGGAGAGAGGTAAATAGTAATGTCCCCCAAGGGTCTGTACTAAGATCAGTACTGTTCAACATATTCATAAATGATCTGGAAAAAGGGGTAAACAGTGAGGTGTCAAAAGTTGCAGGTAATACAAAGCTACTCACGATAGCTAAGTCCAAAGCAGACTAAAAGAGTTACAAAGGGATCTCACAAAACTGGGTTAGTGGGCAACAAAATGGCAGATGAAATCCAGTGTTGATAAATGCAAAGTAATGTACAGTGGAAAACATAATCCCAATGGTACATATAAAATGATGGGGTCTAAATTAGCGGTTACCACTCAAGAAAGAGATCTTGGAGTCATTGTGGATAGTTCTCTGAAAACATCCACTCAATGTGCAGCAGCAGTCAAAAAAGCTAACAATGTTGGAAATCATTAGGAAAGGGATAGATAAGAAGACAGAAAATATCATATTGCCTCCATATAAATCCATAGTACACTCAAATCTTGAATTCTGCGTGCAGATATAGTCACTCCATTTAAAAAAAGATACAGTAAAAGCTTTTTTATGTGGCATGTTGGAGGAATGGGAGGTGCCAGTAAGTGAAAAATGCTGGTTAACTAAGATGGAGGGAGTTTGGGTGCGGGAGTGGGTGCGGGCTAGGGTGTGGGGCACAGGTTCTGGGTGGGAGTTTGGGTGCGGGAGCTCGGGGAAGACAATTGGGATGTAGGAGGGGGTGCAGGGCACGGACTCTGGGAGGGAGTTAGGATTCAGGCAGGGACTTGGGACAGGAGCTTGGGGTGCCGAATCTGGGGGTTGTTCAACTCGGGTGGCTTCCCACAAGTGACAACCTGTGCCAGTTGCCGCTAGGCAGAGGCATGGCATGCTGCCCCCGCCCATCCTGAGCACTGGCTCCGTAGCATTGGCCAGGAACTGCGGCCATTGGGAGCTGCGGGGGCAGTGCCTGCAGACAGCGGCAGTGTGCAGAGCCGCCTGCTGCACCTCCACCTAGGAGCAGCCAGGACATGTCGCCGCTTGTGGGGTGCCGCCCGAGGTGAGCACCTCCCGGATCCGGCACCCCAAGTGCCCTCCCGCACCCTAACTCCCTTCCAGAGCCCATGCCCCACACGCCCGCAGCACCCCAACCCTGCAGCCTCCTCCTACACTCCAAACCCCTTGTGGCCATTCCTCCACCTAGAAGCAGCAGGGACATGCTGACACTTCCAGGGAGCCACACTGAGCCAGGTAGGGAGCCTGCCAGCCCTATGCCAAATGGACTATAAACCAGACTTTCTATGAAGATTAGAAATGCCAGTTTATAGAGCTTTCTGGTAGGTACAGGGCCAGATAACATAGCTTCTACTGTATATTGAAATTGGAAAAGGTTCAGAAAAGGGCAACAAAGATGATTAGGGGTCTGGAACAGCTTCCATATGAGGAGAGATTAATAAGACTGGGACTTTTCAGCTTGGACAAGAGATGACTAAAGGGGGGATATGATAGAGGTCTATAAAATCATGACTGGTGTGGAGAAAGTAAATCAGGAAGTGTTAATTATTCCTTCTCATAACACAAGAACTAGGGGTTACCAAATGACATTTATAAGTAGCAGGTTTAAGACAAACTAAAGGAAGTTTTTTCTTCACACAATGCACAGTCAACCTGTGAAACTCTTTGCCAGAGGATGTTGTGGCGCCAAGACTATAACAGAGTTCAAAAAAGAATTGGAAAAATTAATAGAATCATAGAATATCAGGGCTGGGAGGGACCTCAGGAGGTCATCTAGTCCAATCCCCTGCTCAAAGCAGGATCAATTCCCAATTAAATCATCCCAGCCACAGCTTTGTCAAGCCTGACCTTAAAAACCTCTCAGGAAGGAGATTCCACCACCTCTCTAGGTAACCCATTCCAGTGCTTCACCAGCCCCAGAGTTAAAAAGTTGTTCCTAATATCCAACCTAAACCTCCCCCACTGCAACTTCAGACCATTACTCCTTGTTCTGTCATCTGCTACCACTGAGAACAGTCTAGATCCATCCTCTTTGGAATCCCTTTTCAGGTAGTTGAAAGCAGCTATCAAATCCCCCCTCACTCTTCTCTTCTGCAGGCTAAACAATCCCAGTTCCCTCAGCATCTCCTCATAAGTCATGTGCTCCAGTCCCCTAATCATTTTTGTTGCCCTCTGTTGGACTCTTTCCAATTTTTCCACATCCTTCTTGTGGTGTGGGGCCCAAAACTGGACAGTACTCCAGATGAGGCCTCACCAATGTCATATAGAGGGCAATGATCACGTCCCTTGATCTGCTGGCAATGCCCCTACTTATATAGCCCAAAATGCTATTAGCCTTCTTGGCAACAAGGGCACACTGTCGACTCATATCCAGCTTCTCGGCCACTGTGACCCCTAGGTCCTTTTCTGCAGAAGTGCTGCCTAGCCATCCGGTCCCTAGTCTGTAGCAGTGCATGGGATTCTTCTGTCCTAAGTGCAAGCCTCTGCACTTGTCCTTGTTGAACCTCAGCAGCTTTCTTTTGGCCCAATTCTCTAATTTGTCTAGGTCCCTCTGTATCCTATCCCTATCCTCCAGTGTATCTACAACTTCTCCCAGTTTAGTGTCATCTGAAAACTTGCTGAGAGTGCAGTCCACGCCATCCTCCAGATCATTAATGAAGATGTTGAACAAAACCAGCCCCAGGACCGACCCTTGAGGCACTCTGATTGATACCGGCTGCCAGCTAGACATGGAACAATTGATTACTATACATTGAGCCTGACGATCTAGCCAGCTATCTACCTTACAGTTCATTCATCCAGCCCATACTTCAACAACCTGCCAGCAAGAATACTGTGGGAGACAGTATCAAAAGTTTTGCTAAAGTTAAGGAATAACACATCCACTGCTTTCCCCTCATCCACAGAGCCACTTATCTCATCATAGAGGACAATTAGGTTAGTCAGGCATGACTTGTCCTTGGTGAATCCATGCTGACTGTTTCTGACCACTTTCCTCTCCTCTAAATGCTTCAGAATTGATTCCTTGAGGACCTGCTCCATGATTTTTCCAGGGACTGAGGTGAGGCTGTAGTTCCCCGGATCCTCCTCCTTCCCTATTTTAAGATGAGCACTACATTAGCCTTTTTCCAGTCATCCGGGACCTCCCCCGATCACCATTAATTTTCAAAGAGAACGGCCAGTGGCTCTGCAATCACATCTGCTATCTCCTTTAGCACTCTTGGATGCAGCGCATCTGGCCCCATGGGTCTGGGAACTGACCTTGTTTGTGAAGACAGAGGCAAAAAAAGCATTGAGTACATTAGGTTTTTCCACATCCTCTGTCACTAGGTTGTCTCCCTTATTCAGTAAGGGACCCACACTTTCCTTGACCACCACCTTGTTGCTAACATACCTGAAGAAACCCTTCTTGTTACTCTTAATGTCTCTTGCTGGCTGCAACTCCAAGTGTGATTTGGCTTTCTTGATTTCACTCCTTCCTGGTCATTTGTCCAAGCTTCCATTTCTTGTAAACTTCTTTGTGTTTAAGATCAGCAAGGATTTCACTGTTAAGCCAAGGTGGTCGCCTGCCATATTTACTATTTTTTCTACACATTGGGATGGTTTGTTCCTGCAACCTCAATAAGCATTCTTTAAAATACAGCCAGCTCTCCTGGACTCCTTTCCCTGTCATGTTATTCTCCCAGGGGATCCTGCCCATCAGTTCCTTGAGAGAGTCAAAGTCTGCTTTTCTGAAGTCCAGGGTCCGTAGTCTGCTGCTCTCCTTTCTTCCTTGTGTCAGGATCCTGAACTCGACCATCTCATCATCACTGCCTCCCAGGTTCCCATCCACTTTTGCGTCCCCTACTAATTCTTCCCTGTTTGTGAGCAGCAGGTCAAGAAGAGCTCTGCTCCTAGTTGGTTCCTCCAGCACTTGCACCAGGAAATTGTCCCCTACACTTTCCAAAAATTTCCTGAATTGTCTGTGCACCACTGTATTGCTCTCCCAGCAGATATCGGAGTGATTGATGTCTCCCATGAGAACCAGGGCCTGTGATCTAGTAACTTCTGTTAGTTGCCTGAAGACAGCTTCATCCACCTCATCCCCCTGATGTGGTGATCTATAGGAGATTCCCACCATGACATCACCCTTGTTGCTCACACTGCTAAACTTAATCCAGAGATTTTCTGCAGTTTCCTACCGGAGCTCTGAGCAGACATACTGCTCTCTTACACACAATGCAACTCCCCTACCTTTTCTGCCCTGCCTGTCCTTCCTGAACAGTTTATATCCATCCATGACAGTACTCCAGTCATGTGAGTTATCCCACCAAGTCTCTGTTATTCCAATCACGTCATAATTCCTTGACTGTGCCAGGACTTCCAGTTTTCCCTGCTTGTTTCCCAGGCTTTTTGCATTTGTGTATAGGCACTTAAGATAACTCGCTGATCATCCTGCTTTCTCGGTATGAGGCAGAAGTCCTTCCCTCTTGTGCTTTCCTGCTCCTGCTTCCTCCCAGTATCCCACTTCTCCACTTACCTCAGGGCTTTGGTCTCCTTCCTCCAGTGAACCTAGATTAAAGCCCTCCTCACTAGGTTAGCCAGCCTGCTTGCAAAGATGCTTTTCCCTTTCTTTGTTAGGTGGAGCATGTCTTCACCTAGCAATCCTTCTTCTTGGAACACCATCCCTGGTCAAAGAATCCAAAACCTTTTCTCTGACACCACCTGCATCACCATTCATTGACTTCCAAGATTCAACGGTCTCTACCCGGGCCTTTTCCATCCACAGGGAGGATGAACGAGAACACCACTTGTGCCTCAAACTCTTTTATCCTTCTTCCCAGAGCCACATAGTCTGCAGTGATCCACTTAAGGATGACAGTATCACTGGTGCACACGTGGAGAAGCAGGAAGAGGTAGCCATCTGAGGGCTTGATGAGTCTTGGCAGTCTCTCCATCAAATCGTGAATCTTAGCTCCTGGCAAGCAGCACACTTCTCGGTTTTCCCAGTTAGGATGGCAGATAGATGACTCAGTCCCCTGAGAAGGGAGTCCCCTACCACCACCACCTACCTCCTCCTCTTGAGAGCGGTGGTCGTGGAACCCCCATCCCTCGGACAGTGCATCTCATGCCTTCCAGTCGGTGGAGTCTCTTTCTGCTCCCTTCCCTCAGCTGTACCATCTAGTCCACTCTCCACATTAGTATCTGTGGAGAGAACATGAAAACGGTTGCTCACCTGTATCTGCATTGCTGGTACATGGATGCTCCTCTTTCTTCTTCTGGAGATCACATGCTGCCAATTTTCTTCACCATCCTTCTGTCCCCGCTGCGCAACCTGCTCTGATTCCTCAGAATGTTGTGCCCGCAGAAGCATATCCTGACATCTGTCCAGGAAATCTTCATTTTCTCGTATGCAATGCAGGGTTGATACTTATTTCTCCAGTCCTTGAATCTTCTCTTCCAATATGGAGACCACTTGCACTTTGTACAGACAACGTTGCTTCTGTCCTGTGGAAGAAAGACAAACATGGCACATCCTGTGCAGGTCACAAAAGCTGATCACTCACCATCCATATCACCTTCCTTCTAAGAGCTTCCTCAGGTATTGCAGCAACTACTCAGAAGAGCCTGCAAGTCGAAGGCCTCAGTGGGCTCTCCTCAGTCATACTCCCTCTGTTAGCTGCTCCGCTGTTCTCCGATCCACTGGTTCGCAGCTGACTGCCTTTTTATAACAGTCAGGCCCACTCAAGGCCCACCTGGAACAAAGCACTCCCAGTTCACACTTTTCAAACAAACAATCAAGCACATAGTCTATCAATGGTTATTAGCCAGGATGGGCAGGGATGGTATCCCTGTTGCCAGAAGTTGGGAATGGGTGACAGAGGTTGGATTACTTGATGATTACCTGTTCTGTTCATTCCCTCTGGGACACCTGGCATAGGTCACTGTCAGAAGACAGAATACTAGGCTAAATGGACTTTTGGTCTGACCTAGTATGGTCGTTCTTATGTTCTATTGTATTAACCATCCTTTTTCTTCTTGCAGCTCTCTGTTGTTCATTACCACTAGAAATACCATGAAATGAGCCAATTCAGCTGTGTATCTCATGGTTCTTTGTAGATGTAGGGATAGAGTAGTCAATCCATTACACAGAATTATAGCCACATACATAGATTTGACCTACTCTTTCTGAGAGTCCAAGTAGCCAAATGGGTAAGCATTTACTATATAAGGAAACTTGAATTTTATTCTGGCTCTCCTAGAAGTGACTTTGTACAACCTTTTAGGTATATTATCTGTAAAATGCTAGGAAGAAATCCTAATCATGGTATAGTTCCTTTGCTAGACAGAGGTGATAAACATCAATAATGATAGAGAAAGGCAGAAGTGTTGAGTAAATATGTAAATTTCCTAACACAGAAAGAAGCTGGATGATGTAGCCATATCTTACAGTGATAATTAAATATTTGCTATTTCAGTGGTAACTAGGGAGACTGTTAAACAGCAGCTACTAAGTAAAACATTTTTAAATGTACAGGACAACTTGCATCAAAGAATTTTAAAAGAATTGGCTGAGGATTTCTGTTAAATATTTATATGGATTAACAAAGCTTACAACACTGGACAAGTTCTAGAAGAAAGCTGATGTTGTGCCAATATTTATAAAGGGCAAATGGGATCAAAGATAAATATAGGCCAAATATCCTAACACTGATGCTGTGCAAAATCATGAAACAGCTGACTCAGGATACAATCAGTTAAGAATTAAATGATGATAGCATGACTAATGCAATTCATAGAATCATAGGACTGGAAGGGATCTTGAAAGGTCATCTAGCCTAATCCCCTGCACTCATGGCAGGACTAAGTATTATCTAGATCATTCCCGGCAGGTGTTTGTCTAACTTACTCTTTAAAATCTCCAATGATGGAGATGCCACAATCTCCCTAGGCAATTTATTCCAGTGCTTGACCACTCTGACAGTTAGGAAGTTTTCCTAATATCCAACTGTGATACAGCACGGCCAGAAGGCAGCAGGAGAGGCTTAAAAGGGAGCCTTATTCCCTGTAAGGGGAAGAAAGTTTGCTATAGATTAACTAGAGCACCTGAAGCCAATTAGAGCACCTGCAGTCAGTCACATGATAAAACCCTCCTGCTTCAATCAGACAGTGTGGGAGTTGGAGCAGAGAACAGTTTGAAGGGAAGCAGAGGAAAGTTTGGAGAAGTGCTGTGGTGGCCTAAGAAGTCCAAGACCCTAGGTAAGAGGCACACGGCTTGTGCAGAGGGAGGGCAGGAAGCCCCCCACAAGCTCAAGGGCAGGAGAGGGAAGTAGCCCAGGGGAAGGAACTGTCAGTTCAAGTGGTTTACCACTATCCTCAGGGCCCCTGGGCTGGGACCTGGAGTAGAGGGCGGGCCCAGGTCCCTCCCTCTCCACTCCCTTCCTCTAGGACACTAGTGGGGCAATTAATATTCCAATTCAGGGGCAAGAAATGGCACCCTGAGACCCCCCTCAAAGAAGACAAAGCAAGAGACCCATCATAATAGTGCTGGCAATTTGCCATACCAACCTAAACCTCCCTTGTGGCAATTTAAGCCCATTGCTTCGTCCTATCCTCAGAGGTTAAGAAAAACAATGTTTCTCCCTCTTTCTTGTAACAACCTTGTACAAACTTGAAAACTTATGTCCCCTCTCAGTCTTCTCTTTTCCAGACAAAACAAACCAAATTTTTTCAATCTTCCCTCATAGGTCATGTTTTCTAGACCTTTAATCATTTTTATTGCTCTTCTCTGGACTCTTTCCAACTTGTCCACATCCTTCCTGAAATGTGATGCCTAGAACTGGACACAATACTCCAGTTGAGGGCTTATCAGCGTGGAGTAGAGAGGAAGAATTACTTCTTGTGTCTTGCTTACAACGCTCCTGCTAATACATCCGAGAATGATGTTCCTTTTTTTTTTTTTTTTTTTTTTTTTTTTTTTTTTTTTTTTTTTGCAACAGTGTAACACTGTTGACTTATATTTAGCTTGTAGTGCACTATGACCTCCTGATCCCTTTCCGCAGTACTGCTTCCTAGGCAGTCATTTCCCATTTTGTATGTGTGCAACTGATTGTTCCTTCCTAAGGGGAGCACTTTGCACCTGTCCTTATTGAACTTCATCCTGTTTACTTCAGACCATTTCTCCAGTTTGTTCAGATCATTTTGAATTTTAATCCCATCCTCCAAAGCACTTGCAACCCCTCCCAGTTTGGTATCATCCACAAAAGTTTAAGTGTACTCTCTATGCCAGATATTCTTTGCAGATTCTAATAGAGCCTCATTAATTGGGAGAGCAACTCATCCCAACAAAGACATGTGCAGAATATCTAACAATTTACATGGAGATTCTTGAAGCCCTTTAAGGTGAAGCTACTGTGATTCTGCCACTCCTTTTAATGAAACTTGAAGTCATTGAATAAGATCATGTCGAAGGAATCACCACCTCATCCAAAAACAGAGGAGATGGCCACCACTGCCTGAATTTCCTCTTCTCTGGGCTGTTTTTCCTCCTCTGAGGGTACTCCAGGTTGTTTAATCTGAACAGAAAGCTCCTGTGGCTAAGTAGACCTATGCCCAAGTCACTCTCTCTCACTCTGTGATTGGAAGTATGTTGCCAATAATGTCTGAGGGATTCCATTTTGGCCATGGTGGGGCACTATAAGGGAAAGAAAAAAGGGGCCCATGGGGATGAGTAGCAGGGCACATGGGAAACTTGATAATCCCTGCAGTGTTTAGAGTAGCGGGACATCCTACAATCCCTCTCTACAACATAATCTAGGGAGTAAGCTGTAGGAGAATAGATGGGCAAAGCGTTTGCCCAATGTTGAGAGTCAGGAGGAGGAGAAGTAGGGGTGTTGGGACATAACCCTTGAATGGTGTTGGTACCAGAGAGGAGGATGGTACCACTGAAATCCTAGACTCATGTACTAAAGGATCCAGACAGTGATGGGGACCTAGGTTCTCAGTATACTGTAGGGCCCTAGATAACATATATTTGATCAGTACTGATTAAGTTAAGATTTTGTCATGGTTACGTATAGTAAAAGTCATGGACAGGTTGCAGGCAATCAACAAATTACAGGAGCCTGTGATCTGTCTGTGACTTTACTAAATATAACTAGGGGTCAGGGCTGGGAGAGGAATGACAGCTGGAGCCCCATGGGGCGGGGAGGGGGGTGCTGACAGCCCCAGCCATGATGGGGAGGATGCACAGCCCCGGCTCCAGCACACAGAAGCTCTGCTGACACCCAAAATGGGCTGATGTTGTGAATGGAGTTTGAAGTTCTTTAAGATTAGATGGCTAAAAAGCCACAATTCCACAATCACGAAAGAGGACAACTTTGGTTAAAAAGTACATCCTGTTTCAGTGGTGATGTGAAGACAGTAATTAGAAATTAAAACAGCAACATAAATAGAAAAAGGAGAAATAAATAGCAATTAATATGAATTAGAATTGAAGTGGTAGAAAATTGATAAGGAAAGCTAAAGACAACAGGAAAAAGTCCATGGCTTGCAGAATTAAAGACAATAAGGTATTTTAAAATAGATTAGGAATAAAAGAAATCCCAGCAATGGTATGGGCCCATTATTAGACTGAGATGTTAAAATTGTTAATAATGATGCAGAAAGAGCAGAAATGGTCAATAAATATTTCTTGTTGTGTGTCTGGAAAGAAACAGGATAATGTACTCGTATATATGAGGATGACGAAGGGATTACCATTCCATTAGTAATGAAGGAGGATATTAAACAACTTCTACTAGGGATAAATGTTTTTTAAATCTGCAGGCTTGGATAACTTACACCCAAGAGTCCTAAAAGAATTGGCTGAGGAGATTTTTGGCCTGCTAATGATAATTTTTAATAAATCTTGGAATATGAGGGAAATGGTAGAAGAGTGAATACCAGTACAATAGCACTTTTCCAAACAGGAGAAGTAGAAAAACCAGTTAACTATATAAGCCAGTTAGCCTGACATCAGACCTGAGGAAAATAGTGGAAAAGCTGATACAGGATTCAATTAATTAAGGATAGGAATATAATTAATGCCAGTCAACATATTTTTAATGGAAAATGACAGGTTTCAGAGTAACAGCTGTGTTAGTCTGTATCCACAAAAAGAACAGGAGTACTTGTGTCACCTCAGAGACTAACAAATTTATTTGAGCATAAGTTTCCGTGGGCTACAGCCCACTTCTTTGGATGCATAGAATGGAACATATGTTGAGGAGCTATATATACACATACAGAGAGCATGAAAAGGTGGGAGTTGTCTTACCAGCTCTGAGAGGCCAATTAAGTAAGGGGAAAAAAAACTTTGGCCTCTCAGAGCTGGTAAGACAACTCCCACCTTTTCATGCTCTCTGTATGTGTATATATAGCTCCTCAACATATGTTCCATTCTATGCATCCAAAGAAGTGGGCTGTAGCCCACGGAAACTTATGCTCAAATAAATTTGTTAGTCTCTGAGGTGACACAAGTACTCCTGTTCTTTTAATGGAAAATATGACTTGTTAAACTCTACTTCATTCTTTGAGATCAAGTTTAGTTGATAAAGCTAATTGCATAGTTATAGCAGACTTTTGTAAAGTATTTGATTTTGCACCACATATTCTAATTTTAAAATTTCCACTATTAAGTATCAGAGCACAAATTAAATGGATTAAGAACTGGCTATCTGACATACCACAAAAGGTAGTAGTCACTGAGTAATCATCACTGAATGGAAATATTTTTAGTGGGGTTCTACAGCAAGCAGTACCATTCAACATGTTTATCAATGTTCTGAAAGTAAATATAAAATCACTACTGATAATGTATGGGTCACAAAGTTTTGGTGGAATGGTAAATAATGACGAGGACAGGGTAGTCATACAGAGTGATCTGAATTGCTTCATAAACTTGGCGTATTCATAGATTCCAAGACCCGGGATGATTGTCATCATCTAGTCTGACCTCCTGTTGAAAACAGGCCCACAGACCTTCCCCAAAATAATTCCTAGAGTAGATTTTTAAAAAATATATCCAATTTTGATTTAAAATTGTCAGTAATAGCGAATCCACCACAACCTTTGGTAAATTGTTCCAATGGTTAATTACTCTCAGCATTCAAAAATTACATCTTATTTCCCTTCTGAATTTGTCCAGCTTCAACTTCCAGCCACTGTATTGCGTTATACCCTTGTGACAAAGTTCCTCCTCTACCTTGGGTCCTGCGCTTATTGGTGGATTTTGCTAGCCTTAGAGATCTTCCTGTGTTGGATCAGGAGTTGGGAGGATTTTGGGGGGAGCCCTCTACTCCAGGTTCCAGTCCAGGGCCCTGTAGATTGCAGCTGTCTATAGTGCCTCCTGTAACAGCTGCATGACAGCTACAACTCCCTGGGCTACTTCCCCATGGCCGCCTCCAAACACCTTCTTTATCCTCACCACAGGTCCTTCCTCCTGGTGTCTGATAACGCTTGTAGTCCTCAGTCCTCCAGCAGCACACCCTCTCACTCTCAGCTCCTTGCGCCTCTTGCTCCCAGCTCCTCACATGCACAGTGGCGGCTGCTAACTGAGATCCCAGGTCTGTGGGCAGCAGCGCAGAAGTAAGGGTGGCAATACCATACCATGCCATCCTCACTTTTGCGCTGCTGCTGCTGGTGGCTCCGCATTCAGAGCTGGACTCCCAGCCTGCAGCTGGTGCTCTGAAGACAGTGACAGCATCAGCAGCAGTGCAGAAGTAAGGGTAGTAATACTGCAACCTCCTCCCACCCTCGACCACCCATACAACCAACCATCAAATCATTTGGTCAAGGAGTTCGTGATATACAACCTTCCCCCCACCCCCCAACATGTGATGCTTTTAACATTTTCAGATTTTTATAATTGAGTGTAGAGCTAGGGAAAATCTAAGGCACAAATCTTCATGAAATTTATAGTATGGACTGCTAGAATCCAAGGATGAGTTCAAATTCTCCACTCAAGCAAGTTTTGCTCTGAACATTAGCCCTCTCTCTGAGTGAATGGGACAGGCACATAGTGCTCAGACTAGAGTAGGAGCTGAGAATGAGCATGCTCAGTGCATGGTACAGGCCCAGGAGGACTGATACTGCTTGCCCTTTTAATATTAGCTGCTCTAGTTCAAACAGGAATTATTCTGGGGAAGTTCTATGGCCTGTGTTCTACAGGACATCAGACTAGATGATCACAGTGGTCCCTTCTGGCAGAGAATTTATGCACCTCTCAAATCTCACTGACAGTTCTGCCAATCTGCTCTAACTAATCTCTCCACCATTCAGTATTGCTATACCGGACAGGACACAACTGCAATGCATACAGATAATGCAGCAGTTCAGTGGAGCACAACACAATGATACATTCTTATATTCCTTCCTCATGTCATCTTCTTATGGTACCACCCTTACCGAACCACTCTCGGATCCAAGGGGCAGAGATAAGATTGTGTTGTTAAGGTGGAATGCATCTTACCTCTTTTCCTGGTTTTCAGCAGATTAAGTTTAGCCAGCCATTTAAAATAAATAAATAAGAGCAGGCATGAGGGACAATTAGGCAACTTTACCTCTGTTAATGAAATTTTAAGGCTGTTAATAAAAAGTTGTAAACTTGACACAGGAACTACTGAACAAAGTGTTATGATCTGTGTTGTGCAATAGGACAGACTAACCTATCACAGTGGACTTAATACCAATGAATAAAATAGAAAGAACTATAGTTACCAGCCTGTATCCCAGTCGGGACCTCAGGCTTTGTTCAATAATGAGGGTTGCAAAGCATACAAATGATAATGGTAAGTCACTGTATGAGGTTAGTCTAAAAGTCATGGGCTCCTAGCTTGTGACTCAGTGTACCTTCTACTGATCTACAGGATACTTTATGGGTGTAACAGCTCATGTCAGGAGTTTACACAGTGTGCTGGAGACCTACAGTGGCATGCCAGCTGCAGCATTACATTCCCTAAATCCAAAAACAAAGTCTAATAACTATTTCTATGCCAAATGATAGACCTTCAGCATGACACCACACACTAGTGCTCACCAAGAATACTGCAGCAACATACCTTATACATCCTGCAAAATTCAGCTTTCAACAGGAACCATGTTACAATTTTAATTGCAGAGCAGCTATTGATGCCCTATAATACAAATAAAACCCTGTATTGTTGCTCTGTGTGTGTGTGTGTTTCAGCATCTTTTTTTCAACACTACACTCCAATAGTGGAAAAGAATACATTTCTCACTGAAAAAAGTAGGTTCAGAGTAGATCTCCTGTTAACGTCCATGGCAAAAAACAATGCAAAGAAATGTAGCTACTTTGCAGTGCCCTTAATCTCTCTACTTCCAGATACTCCAGCAGGCCCACTGATTCTCTTACAGGCTGTCTTTCAGTTTCTCATGTCCTTAAGAAATCCTTGTTTGTAGGTCTTTAGGTATTTGCTCTTCATAATCTACCTCATAGATGTATAGATTCCAATGCCAGAAGTGACCATTATGACCTAGTCTAGCATATATCACAAGCCATAGAACTTCCCTGAAGTACTTCCTAGAGCATATTTTTCTAAAAATATGCAATCTTCATTTAAAAATGGTAAGTGGTGGAGAATCCACTGTGACCCTTGGAAATGGTTCCAATAGTTAATTACCATCACCGTTAAAAATTTATACCTTATTTCCAGTCTGAATTTGTCTAGTTTCAGCTTCCAGCCATTGGGTCATGGTATACTTGTCTATGTTAGACTGAAGAGCCCATTATTAAAGATTTGTTCTACATGTAAGTACATACAGACTGTAATCAAGTCACCACTTAATCTTCTCTTTGGTAAGCTACATAGTTACTAAAGGAGCTCAATCACTATAAGGCAGGTTTTCTAATACACCTCTATCCCATTATAACACCATCTGATATAACATGAATTTGGATATAACACGGTAAAGCAGCTCTCTGGAGGGGCAGGGCTGCACACTCCTGCAGGTCAAATCAAGTTCAATATAACACAGTTTCACCTATAACACAGTAAGATTTTTTTGGCTCCTGAGGACAGCATTATATCGGGGTAGAGATGTACTTTAATCATTCTCATGGGTCCTCTCTGAATCCTCTCCAATGTATCACAATCATTCTTGAATTGTGGACACCAGAAACGGACATAGTATTCCAGCAGCGGTCACGTTCACATAAAAATAATCTCTCAACTCCTATCTGAGATTCCATTTGTGCATCCCAAGATCACATTAGTTCTTCTTTCTGTCTTACATATTGTCTGCTGTAATTTGTGCTCCTTTCCATTGGCTTCAGTAAAGTTGGATTTCCATTGTCTGAAAGATACTTGCTTGGCTTGACGAACCTCAGACATTGCCACTTAGCTATACAGCACTTTTTTGGTCTTCCTTCTTTCTTTTTTTAAATAGCTGGCTGGACTTCACTGTGTCCATCTATTTTGGTACTATCTGGCTCCCATCAGCGTAAGATCTGCCTGCTGGAGGTGTTTACCTGTCTTCAGTGTTAAACCATCTGTTTAGTGCTGAGGTTAGAGAGTCCTTTGAAAGGAACCTGTTCTTGAGTTACAAAAAACAAACACTACATGTTAGGAATTAGCTTTCCAGGTTTATCAGGGCATGAGTGGTTTTCTTAAAAATAATAATAAAAAAACCTAATGAAATTGAAATACAAATATGCATCTAATGCACTATTAAGGTTGAAAATTTAAATACCCCAGAGTCAAAAAAGGAAATGTGAAAGGTTATCAGAGCATGCTGAAGTTCAGCCTCACTGAACCTATGCAGTATTTTTAAGCATGAACCAGGCTGTCAAGTGAGCCCGTAATATACCTTGGGCAAACTCCACAGCCAGTGGTTTCAATCAGGTTAGGCAGATGCAAAGAAGAGTATATGGCCCCGTAAGTGCAATGTGGCATGTGTATACTGCTCAGACCTTTAACATTTCCTATCTTTCAAAGAACTACACTTAGGAGGGAAAAAACAAATGCACAAATACAAAATGGGGAATAACTAGCCAGGTGAAGTACTGCAGAAAGGGATCTGGGGATTATAGTGGATCACAAAATGAATGAGTCAACAACATGATGCTGATGGAAAAAGACAATTGTCATTCTGGGGTGTATTAACAGGACTGTTGTATGCTAGAGGTAATCATCCCCTCTACTTAGCACTGGTGTGGCCTCAGCTAACAGTGTCCAATTTTGGTCACCCCACTTTAAGAAAAATGGGGACAAACGAGAGAGTTCAGAGGAAAGCAACAAAAATGGTAAAATATTCAGAAAATCTGACCTATGAGGAAAGGTTAAAAACTGGGTATGTTTCGTCTTGAGAAAAGACGACTTGGGGGAGGTGCGGGACTTGAAAATAATCTACAAATATGTTAAGGGCTGTTATAAAGAACGAGTGTGATCAATTTTTCTTTATGTCCACTGCAGATGAAACAAGAAGTAATGGTCTTAATCTGTGGCAAGAGAGATTTAGGTTACATATTAGTAAAAAACCTTACTAATTACAAGTATATTAAGCACTGGAATGGACTTCCAATGGAGGTTGTGGAATCTCCATCACTGAAGGTTTTTAAAGAACAGGTTGGACAAAAAAATGCTCTAAGTAGATTTGGTTCTGCCTCAACACAGCGGGCTGGGCTAGATGACCTCTTGAGCCCTACACTTCAACGATTCTGAGACTTGGTGCACATCCATCAGATGCCCTTAACACTGCATTGAGAGGTTTTATACTGATTATAAAACAATTCCTGCAGTCAGTTTCATCTTAACAGAAAAAAATCTTGTGTCCAGTGTGCAAGTCTCTGACTGGCTGCTCCTGGTGCACAGGAGCAGGAACACACAATTGATACATTCCCCAGCTGCTCACACCCATGCTGGTGCACAGGGGCAGAACAACTCATTCCCACAGTGGCTCACACTCAGTCCTTAGGTACACAAAAACAGGAGTGCATGATTCTCCCATGTTGCTCGGTCAGGCTCCAGTTCACTGCAGCAGATGCACACACATCTCACATTTGGTTACATGGACTGGGCATGGTTACCACATACCTACAGCTGCCCATACTCCGGTCCCAGTGCATATGGACAAGAACACCGATTCACTCTCCTTCCAGATGTCCATTTCCAGAGCAGGAACGTATGAATTCTCTCATTTACACCTACTTCCTCCCACACCTCAATGGCAGGTCATACTCAACCTGCAGCCAGAGGAAGGAGTATGATTCATAAACTCTGGTGGCTATATAATTCTCACACCCACTAACAGATATGTTTATCCTTCCATTCCCATACTCATTCATACTAATACTCCCTGCAAGTGGGACAATACTGCATAATTCTCATAGTCCATAGTCACTGATTCACTTCTGGAGCAGCAGCATATGAATATCACACTCCCATTGCTATTTAGCCCCAGATTTCATCCACAGGAACACTGTTCTCATAATCCCATAGCCATTTCACTCCCTCTCTGAGGAATAGGGAAAAAGCATGTGCTTCTCCTAACAAGCCATTCATGCACAGGGGAAGGAGCACACAATTCTTACACTCTTACAGCGTCAGGCTGACACCCAGCACATCATTCTCACCTCTCTAACAGCTGCTCATACTCACACCCAATAGAGGGCCAGGACAATTTCACAGCCCCTTATGCCCAGTACACAGAAAAGGAGTACATAATTCACAAAAAAATAATTGAATTTGAATGCATGGGAATCAATGTCCTGACAAGGCCGAAGGTGGTCTGCTACAGAACACTGAATCAAACCAAACAGGATGTTACTCCTTAAACATCTGTCTGATGCACAGAAAGAAAAACTGTGTTGATACAGAGAACTTCAATTTGCAAGACACTAGCTAGAGGACTCACATAGCCAGTAGAAATTATTAGTTTCTAAAAATTATAGATGATGATTTTCTAACAAATAAGGTATTGCACCCAAATCATTGGACTGGAAGTTGGCAGTTGCCTAGGGACCAGTGATCATTACCTGATTACATTCAATACAGGAAAAGAGAGGATGGTCCCAACCAGTAATATGTGATTTGGTGCTTCAGAAGGGCTAATTTCCCAAAGCTGAGGAAAACTATCAGTGAAACTGATTGGGAGAAAATATTCAGACAGAAAAACGTGACTGAAAATTGGGAGTTCTTTAAGAATTTATTTGATGGCCAAAAAGTCACGATTCCACAGTCACAAGAATAACTTTGGATAAAAGCTCATCCTGGTTCAGTGAAGTGAAGACAGCAATTAGAAATAATATATGTAAAAAATGGAAAAGGGTGGAATAAATATAGCAATTTATATAAATTAGAAGTTAAGAAATGTAGGCAATTGATAAGGGAATCTAAAAACATTAAGAAAAAGTCCATGGCTGGTAGAGCTAAGGACAAGAAGGCATTTTTAAAGTATATGAGGGAAAAAAAAACAGTTACTCACCTTTCTATAATTGTTGTTCTTCGAGATGTGTTGCTGATATCTATTCCAGTTAGGAGCAGGCACGCACCGCATGCATGGACGTCAGAAATTTTTCCCTAGCAGCTACCTGTCAGGCTGGCTGGGGAGCCCCCTGGAATGGCGCCAATATGGCACTCTATATAAGACCCTGCTGGCCCAACCCCCACTTCAGTTCCTTCTTGTCGGCTATTCCGCTGGGGGGGGGGGGGAAAATGGAATAGATATGAGCAACACATCTCAAAAAAAAACAGTTACAGAAAGATGAGTAACTGTTTTTTCTTCTTCGAGTGCTTGCTCATATCAATTCCAGTTAGGTGACTCCCAAGCTTTACCTCAGAGGTGAGGTGAGAGTCAAGGAACCGCAGACTGAAGAATCGCTCTGCCAAAGGTTGCATCATTGCGAGAGTGCTGAACAATGGCGTAGTGGGACATGAAGGTGTGCACTGAGGACCATGTGGCAGCCCTGCAGATTTCCTGGAGGAGAACGTTTGCTAGAAAGGCTGCTGCCGATGCCTGAGCTCTTGTGGAGTGAGCCGTGACAGCAGGCAGAGGGACGTTAGCCAAGTTATAGCAGGTATGAATACATGCGGTGATCCACGAAGACATCCACTAGGAGGAGACCGGTGCACCTTTCATCGGCTCTGCAATGGCGATGAACAACTGGGTTGTCTTACAGAATGACTTTGTTAGGTCTATATAGAAAGCGAGCACCCTGCTAACGTCCAGCAAATGGAGGCATTGTTCCCGAAGGTTGGCATGTGGTTTTGGGTTAAAAAAAAAAAAAAAAAAAAAAAAAAGCAGGAAAATATGCTGACTTCCATGGAAACAGGACACCACTTTTGGCAGGAAAGCTGGGTGAAGTCTTTATCTTTATGAAAAATGGTATAAGGCGGTTCACACATGAGAACCCGTACCTCAGACACCGGACGTGCCGAAGCGATGGCCATTAAGAAGGCAACCTTACAGGAAAGATAGAGAAGTGAGCTGGAGGCCAGCGGCTTGAAAGGAGGGCCCATAAGGCAGGAAAGAACTAAGTTAAGGTCCCAGGTAGGCACAGGCGGCTTCCTTGGAGGATGCATTTTTTCCAAGCCTTTGAGGAAACGCCGCACGACTGGATGTGCAAACACTGAGCGCCCAGCTGCTTCTGGGTGGAACGCAGAAATGGCTGTGAGGTGAACCTGAAGGGATCCAAAAGCTAAGTACTGGTCCTTCAAGAACATCAGACAGTCCAGGATGCACAGGATTGAAGCCTGAAGTGGGGGCACCTTCTGCTGAGCGCACCAGCTGGAAAACCTTTTCCATTTAGCTTTGTAAGTCTAATTGAAGGCTTGCGACTTTCCAGGAGCACCCGCCTTACCAAGTCCGAACTGGCACACTCAGCCTGGTTCGACCACGGATCCTCCAGGCTGTGAGGTGGAGCGACTGAAGGTCCGGGTGTAGGAGACTACCATGGTTCTGTGAGATGTGGTCGGGACTGAGAGGCAGGTGTAGGGGAGCCCAAATTGACAGGTCCAGCAGGATAGGGTACCAACGCTGACACAGCCAGGCAGGGGCCACCAATATGACGTCCACCTTATCCTGGCGGACCTTGAGGAACACCTTGTGGACCAGCGGAGATGGTGGGAAGGCATAAAGCAGTTGGTCTGACCACGTGATCAGGAAGGCATCTGCGATTGAGCCCGGGCTGTGAGCCTGGAAGGAGCAGAAGGCTGGGCACTTCCTGTTGGTCCGCAAAGCGAACAGGTCGATTTGGAGAAACCCCCAGATGCGGAAAAAAGAGTGAATGATGTCCGGGCAAATCGACCATTCGTGCATGAGAAAATGCCTGCTCAAGCTGTCAGACAGTACATTCTGGACACTCGGCAGGTATGAGGCCTGAAGGATGGATGGAGTGGGCTAAACAGGGAAGGGCTTCTTGGCAGATCTGCAATGACCAGGCTCTGCCTTGTTTGTTCAGATAGAACATGGCCGTGGTATTGTCTTTTCAGACTGCTATGCAACAGTCTTGCATGCCAAGCATTCCTTCCCTGCTTACAAGGCGAATCGCCCTGAGCTCCTTGATATTGATGTGCAGGGGCAACTCATTCTTGTGCCATAAACCCTGCACTGTCAGGCTCCTGAGGTGCACCCCCCATCCCAGGGCAGATACGTCTGTAACCAGGGTCAGGGTGGGTTGAGAGGGATGGAATGGGACCCCGGCACCCACCATATGGGGATCCAGCCAACCAACGTAGGGAGTCGAGTGTGCATCTTGGGACCATGAGCACTATATCTAGATTGTTGTGGCCTGGTCAATATACCACTAACCACATCTGGAGAGGCCTGAGGCTTAGTCTGGCGTATTGCACCACATAGGTGCAGAATGCCATGCGACCCAGCAACCTGAGACACTGCCTTGCTGTGGTGGTGGGAAACCTGCAGAGGTTGGTAATTATGCTTGTTATAGCCAGGCGCCAAGCCTTGGGGAGGAAAGCCCACACGGTTGGTGCCGTGGCGACAGCCAGCATGGGGATTGGTGCCCTGAACGGTTTCAGTCTGAACGGTGCCATGAGGTTGCCAAGCACGATCTGGCCGTCAAGCGGGACCATATTCTGGCGTTGACGGTGACCTCGAGTGTGAACAGTTCTGAAGGTTGGGGTTGTGGGACCAGCGCCGTGAGTCTAACCGGTGTTGTGAGTCAGACCAGTACGTGGAGTGGTGCCGAGACTCCGAACGACGCCGGGACTCAGAGTGGTGTGGAGATGCTGGTCTGAGAGCTGACAGTCCAAACATCACCAGTTTTCCCCTAGACAGTACCGGGACTTGGCCCGCAGCCGATGCTTGAATTGGGGACACCGGTGCCGTCATTTCAATGAGCCCTCTGGCGGCCTCAAGGGTATCTGGAGTGGAAGGCATTTGTCTAGCGGCTTTGTCAGGTTTAGAGGCCTGGTCCCAAGTTTGCTTGGCTGGGGCTGCAGCGACCACTTTGAGCCTAATGGAGGGTCCTCCCAAGGCTTGCTTTTTTCGAGTGACCGGGGAGTGAGAGCAGTACCGGGATGGACACCTTTGGGGCGCAGGAGCTCGTCAGTGCCGAGGCAGGCACGGGATCTTTTGCAGTGCCGTGGCCAGTACCATTGGGGGAACACTGCGCACCGAGGCGCTTGGTCCCATGTCTTGGGAGGGACACAATGCAGATTCCATGAGGAGTTGCTTGAGATGGATTTCCCTCTCTTTTCTTGTTCAGGGCTTGAACGCTTTGCAGATCTTGCACTTGTCAGCTTGATGGTCCTCCCCCAGAAACCTAAGGTAGGAGTCGTGGGGATCGCCTGTGGGTATGGGCTTGTTACAACTGCAGGGTTTGAAGCCTTGGGATGGCATGCCCCAGAGTCCCACAGGGCAGTCATTGAAGGGCGGAACTGCACCCAACTACTACACTACAATAACCACTAAACTACATTTTAAAACTAAGATAACTATCAACAAACAACTAACAGGTAACTATGAAGATAAGAGAAAGCTAGGAATTAGCGGAACACTTGATAAACAAGAGACCATTGTTCCAAGAACTGTCACAGGCGGTAACAAGAACGAAAGGGGGTCAGGCCAGCAGAGTTTTATATAGAGTGCCATATCGGCACCACTCCAGGGTGCTCCCCAGCCAGCCCACCGGGTAGCTGCTAGGGAAAAAGTTTCCAACATCCATGCACAAGGCGCGCACATGCACCTAACTGAAATTGATATGAGCAACCACTCAAAGAAGAATAAAAGAAATCCAATCAATCGCATCAGCCCATTACTAAATGGAGATGACAGAATTGTTAATGATGCAGGAAAGGATAAATGTTCAATAAATATTCCTGTTCTGTATTTGGAAAGAAGCAGGATGATGTAAGTGATGATAAAATGCTTTCTAATCCATTAATAACTAAGGAGGATGTTAAATATCCTCTAAAAGGGATACACATTTTTTGATCAGCAGGCCTGGATAACTTGCACGTAAGAATCCCAAAAGGGTTGGCTCAGATCTCTGGCCCATTAAGGTTAATTTTTAATAACTCTCAGAATACCAAGGAAATTCTAGAAGATTGGCATGACGTTGGCATGCCAATATTCAAGAAGGGGAAGTGGGATGTCTGACAGTCTGTACCCTTATATTCACCCCTTTTACAAAACTATGATAAATTTTGTACAAAGTATGTCCTGTGAGGTATCATTTAAAGACTCATAATTTGCTGATCATTATTGTCCTGGCAAAATATGTTTGGCAACAATTTATAAGATTCTACTGTACAGGCAGTCCTCAAATTTATGACATTTGACTTACGACAAATGGCACTTACATTTATAAATTGTCATTGTATTTCGACTTTAAGATGTCAAGTTCAACTTTATGACACTCGATCCAACATTGATCCTACAGGAAATTCACGTTACGTTTTCAATTTAAGATGAGATTTTCAGGAACCAACTGTGTCGTAAGTCTGAGGACTGCCTGTATAATGTTAAGACATTCCAAATCTGGGGAAGCAGGTACAAACTAGTTCCTCAGAGACAAAAGGCAAACTGATGCCTCAGTCAGGTGTCAATGAAATCAAATGGACTATCACCTGGTTGAGTGGCCATTCTTTGGCAGGAAAAAGGGTGTAAGTGAGAAATTAACCTCTTGGCAAAGGATCAGCTGGAGGTTCCAGTCCCCACAGACTTCTTGTCTCCTGAACCCCAGCTGGAGACGATTCTCAAAGAATAGGAAAAGATACCAGAATGGGGAACAGATGTTCCCTCTCTCTCTACCCACGGTAGCTGCAACACATGAGAAACAAAGAAACTGCTTTGTACTGAGGAAGTCAGCCAGCCAGTATGACTGCTGAAGCATGGGGTGAGACTTTTGCTTTCAATTCACTTAGCTTGTTAAATTGGGTATTAGTTGTATTTTACTTTTTATTTCTTTGTTACCAGTTCTGACTTTTATGCCTCATTATTTGTAATCACTTAAAATCTTTCTATAGTTAATAAACTTGTTTTATGGTCTTATCTAAACCAGTGTGCTTGGATTCAAGTGTTTGGGAAACTATTTGAGATAACAGGATTTGTGCATATCATTTCCTATTAATAAATAAAAGACTTTGTATGAGCTTGTGTTGTCCAGGAGAGGGCTGGGCAGTACAACACATTTCTGGGGGAAGTCTGGGACTGGGAATTTGCTGGTGTTGCCTCGCCATGTATTAATGAGTGGCTGACCATAGCACTCATACTGTATAACTGGAGGTAATTTACATGCTGGAGGCTGTGTGAGAGGAGATCAGGACTGGTTGCTCTCACAGCAGTATAAAAAGCATCCCAGGCTGGAGAATTTAGGGGGGACAGCTGTTCAACAGTTCAGACTGTACCCTGGGTAATGTCACAGGATTGACTGAAATAACTATAGACTGGTTAGCCTGACAACAATTCCAAGAAAAATAATAGAAAAACTAAAAATAGGATTCTATTAATAAAGAATTAAAAGGTTGGAGAGATCATGAATGCCAGTCAAGATGATTTCATGGAAAACTGGTCTTGTCATGCAAATCTGATTTCATTCTTTGTTGTGATTAAAATTTTGGTTCATAAAAGATAACTGCATATATGTATCAGACAGATTTTTGTAAGGTGTTTGACTTAGTACAGCACAAGAACATTCTGATTAAAAAATAGCACTATATAATATCACTAGAGCACGTTAAACTGGCTGATAGATCTCAAAAAGTAGTTGGCAGTGGAAAATTCACACTGAAGAGAAGTGTTTCTAGAGGGGTTCCACAGTGATTGCCACTAGGCCAGATTTTCAGCAGTGATCTGGAAATATAAAAATCACTGTCTGCACAATTTGTTGATGACACAAAGATTGGCAGAATGAGGACAGAGCAGTTCTACAGAGCAATCTGAATTGCTTAGTAAGCTGGGCCCATTCAAACAAAATGTGTTTTAATACACCCAAATGCAAAGTTATACACCTAGGAACAAGGAATGATTGCTCACACCTACAGACTGTATTCTGGAAAGCAGGGGCACTGAAAGGGATTTAAGTCTCACAACAGACAAGCAACTCCCAGTGATGCAAAAAGGACCAATAAGATCCTTAGATATATAAACAGAGGAGTACTGAGCAGAAGGAAGGAGGTGATTTTACCCCTGTACACAGTATTAGTCAGACTGACACCAGAATACTGCATCCAGTTTTGGAGTCCATATTTTAAGGATGTGGAGAAACTAGACAGAGCATAGAGAAGAGCCACAAAAGTGATTTCAGGGCTGTGGAGAATACTTTACAGTAACAGACCTAAAGAGCTCCATCTGTTCATCTTCTCAGACAGAAGACTGAGAAGTGACTTGATTTCAGTATCAAACTATCTCCATGGGGAGAAAATACTGGGTACTAAAGAGCTCTTTAATCTAGCAAGAACCGCTGGCTACAGCCTGAAGCTAGACTAAGTTAAATTAGAAATTAGGCACAATTTTTAACAGTGAGGGTAACTAGTGGAACAAACTACCAAGGGAAGTGGTGGATTCTCTACCTCTTCAAATCAAGTATGGATGCCTCTCTGGAAGATAGGATTTAGCCAAACACAAAAGTGATTGAGTTCCACAGAGGGGTAACTGGTTAAATGTAATGGTCTGCAATATACAGATCAGACTAAATGATCGAATGGTCCCTTCTGGCCTAAAATTTGATGATACAATCCCACAGCCATTTGCAGCAAAGGAGCATAAGGACGTAACGCTCACAACTCCAGCCCACTCATGCCCAGCACACAGAGGGAGGAGTATGTTCCTCTCTGTCAAAACTGTTCACACTCAAAGGCAGAGATGCACATTTATACAGCTGCTCACATAGATACGCTGGTGCACACAGGCAGAAACACACAATTCTTGCTCGCTTACCTTGTGCATAGGGGCAGAAAGACGTTCATGCTCACACCAGCACCTCTGTGCCCCAGTAAGCCTTTTACACCAATTTCTTTCTACACAGTGTTGTAAACCACCCACCCTTCCGCAGTAGTTTATACAGAAGCTTGGGTTTTGGGGGTTTAGTTTCAATACATAATTTTTTTCTTACTTCCTTGTTCTCTTTCTTCTAAGCCAGCCTTCATGATCCAATTAAAAGCCAGACAGATAATTAAATGACAATCCAGAAATCATATGGACCAAAAAAAGGGGACGTTGAAAATAACTCAAAGACAAAAAGAGAAAGAGGAAAGAGGGGGGAGACACAAAGATTGAAAATAAAAATTTGCCTGGATAATGCATTTTATAAACACAGAGATAGAAACAGTTACAGCAAGAACAGAGCGGGCCAGGGGTAGGAAATAGATTTTTTTTTTTTTAATAAATTCAAAGGGCTTTCAGTTTATTCTTGGCAGCTCCCCCTTCTCATTGGTTTGGTCTCTCCTTGTTGGGGTGTCTGTACCCTTCCCTCAATTGTCCACCTCCGGGGGAATCCATCTGGTCCTGTTTCTAAAAGAGGCCACCATTACCATGTGAGTCCAGCCCGTTTTGGCAAGAGGGAGCCTGGAAGAATGCCCATGATGAGACTTGAGCAGGAGGAATTAGCCTTTTCCTGCCTCTTTGAAGAGGCTGGTCTGTTTCGCCTCCTGCTTTGGGAACCAGAAGCGAGACTATTGAACTGAGCGGAGGAAGGGTGAGGGTCAGAACCCCTGCCCCTCGTTCCTGGGAAGGGGACATGGGAGGGGTAAGCAATGAGCATTGTGGCAGTCTCTTATCCTCCCACTGCTTTTTTGGTTTCCTGATGCTGCCTGCAGACTCTTTTTGGGGGAGATGGAGACTGAGCTACTATTGCATTATCCAGAAAGGGCAGGCCCAGCAGCGACCTGGAACCCACTCCCCTGGATCTCTGTGGGGTGGTCTCTCTCCTACAGCTGGGAGGCAGACAGGGCAGCAGGACCAGACACAGACCCTGCCCATGTTCTCCAGTAGGGAAGAAGAGAAATTGCAGCCCTCCCACATCCTCCAACAGCTTAGGCAATGTCAAACCCAGGGAATACACATCACCTCCCCTGTCCTCAAAAGTTCTCCCTTTCACCCAGGGAACAGGGGAATTATCCTAGCCTAGGGCTAGAGAACTGACCCCTCCTCACTTCCACAGGTAGGAGAAGGGAGTTAATGTTTTCCTTTAGCCACATTAGAAAATCCTAAAAAAAACCCACACAGTGAACCTTGTCAGAACCGTCAATGCTCTGCTGCCAGCATGCGTTCAAGCCTCTCTGCACAAAAACAGCCTCTTTCCATCCCATCCCGCCACATGTGGCCCAGAGGGTACCCCCTCCACCAGCCTTCAAGACATGTTTTAAAATTATACAGGAGGCAAAAATGAGGCCTTTCTTGTGTGTGTGAACTCAGGGGCTCATGTGTGAGGAACTGGCTCCCAGCACAGGAAAGGGGCTCTTGCAGGTGAGAGTATCCCCTCTTTGGAGCAGGCTGTTGCATAAGATGCCTGTGGAGACAGGCTATCACTCCAGGGGCTGCCATTCACAGGGTACACTGCCAGGAGAGGCTGTTGCACAAGGAGAGGCCAGAGGCTGTTGCACAAGGAGGGGCCTTTGCACAAGCATTGCCCCTGGGCATAGGCTATGCACGAGAGGCTTTCTGCTCCCTGAGTCAAAGTCGCTCTTAGGAGCTGGAAAGATGCTCCACCTGGATGGTGCTGGTGCTGACTGTGAGGCAGATGTTCTTGTGGTGCTCTGAAGTCTTGTAAGGGGTCAGGTCAAAGGAGCAATGGGATGGAGGGTTGGGGGGGTTAGTGTCTCCAGAAGGGCCCCCTGCTGCCCCACCACCCTGCGGCTGGAAGTGCTGCTGTTGGGAGGCCTGAACTTGAGCCTGTGCCACTTGCTGCTGTGGGTCAGGGATGTTGTGTTTCCGCATGTGCTTCATCAGGTATGTCTCCTGTGGGGGGGAAGGAATCAGGGTGAGAGCGAGCCCCTGGGAAAGCAGGCATCAGTGATCCACTGGGGACAGATCTCAAGCCCTCTCCCACCCAGCACCTTCTCAGGGACGACGACTAAACCTCTGCCCACCAGGGGAGTGACTCCATGCCTGCCCTGCCGTCAGTGATACTCACTGAGGTGTAGGCCCGGCTGCAGATGGAGCACGTATAGACCTTGGCGTGCTTCACTGTGTGCGTAGCCAGGTGAACTTCCAGCGAGGCAGCATCTGTGTATGCGCGGTGGCAATTGTGGCACTTGAACGGTTTGTCTTTGTTGTGCTGCCGCCTGTGGGACTGCAGAGGGGTGGAGGAAGGAGGGAGAGAGAGTGGGGGGAGGGGAATTAGATGTTAATGCTGAAGATGCCCCCTCATGACCTCCTACTTCTCAGGCCACAGGCCTCCTTATTCCCAGTATCCCAAGTGATTGGGCTCTGGGCTCGTTCCTTGGGGAGAAGCTCTCAGTTCTTGTCCCTCACCATCCCAGTCTCCCTCCTGCTGGTTTACGGCTGTATTTTAAGAGGGGAATCTCCCAACCCTCAACAGGCTACACTCCTACCCCTCTCCTCTGTCCTTCCCTACCTCCATCCCCTTCCTCTCAACTCCTTTCTTACATCCCACATTGCTCTCCTAGGCTCTCACCACTGCCTGACTCACTTTAACCTTATACATTGAACTCCTCTTCCACAGCCCCTTTATTCCTGGCCCTCCTTGTTATTTACAGCTCCTCCCCATTTAGGGTCGCCTATGACCTCCCTTAACATGTTGCTCACCCCCTCTTCCAGAATACTAAAGAAGCCAACAGTCCAGCCCATGAACTGTGACGTCTCTGATCCCTCTGGTCCCCCAGCTCTTCTCTTTTCCCTCCACGCCATGGGGGCAAGGGCAGTGCTACCAGCTCCTGTGACTTTACCACACGTTTCAGAATATCTGATGTTCTCCCGAGAGCCCCAGCTCCAGAGTATCATAGGGAAGAAAAGGTTGACCATGTGACCTCAAAAGCCAGACAGCAAATGAAAAGAACCCAATATTTTTCAATATCTCTTATTATAGGGCTTTTTTGGGGGGTGGCAATGCTGCAAGTCTCTTCCTCTGCTGCAACTCCACCATACCTGGAGCAGCCGCCCTGGATTTCCCTGCTCTCCTCCCCTACAGCCCCGTGTGATCTCCCCACTGGGGCTTGGGGTAAGCTCACACCCTCACCTGCAGGTTGGAGAGCTGGGTAAAAGCCTTTTCACAGCCTGGGTGGGCACATTTGTAGGGTCGGTCCCCAGTGTGGATGCTGTCAGGGAGGAAGACACAAATAGGAAACAGTGAACAAGTCGTCAAAATGGATCCCCATGGCCTGATGCCCTGACAAGATCCCATAGCCACTCAAGCAGGAATGGGTGCAATGCTACCCGCAGACACTATTCTAACCTCACTGAGACAAGGGGGCCCTGCTCTGCTCCTATGCCCAGCTAGAAGAGAAACTGGGGAGATTATATAGGATCAGGCTGGGTACAGAGGATGACAGGACAGGAGTGACAGGCCAGCTTGGTATCTGTAGCAGTGCCGGGAGAAGTGGCTGTATGTCCAGGTTCTCTGTCCCCAGCATAGTGTCCACATGACTAAGGTGCATCTCTGCCCATACAGTGCCAGAAGACATGCTCCTCCTCAGGCGCACACAAAATCTCTGCCTCTCAGGGTGATATCTGTGTCTCTGCGCCCCCTGCAATGCCAGGGAAAGCTTCCACACACTCAGTCTCAGTGCCCAACCCCCATAGTGCCAGGCTGGGATCCCTCATGACCAATGTCTCTCTCTCTGTGCCCCCCATGGTGCAAGACCAAGGATCCCCCAAGGCCAGAATGTGCCAACCTCTGCCCTGACGTGGTCAGTGTCTCCTGCGCAGCCTCCACTCCATCCTCTCTCTGGTGGGCCGCGTCCTCCTGGGGGTGCAGACTGCTGCATCCCCTGCCCGCCCCCCTGCATGCTCGGCGCGAGTACTCCACAGGTGCATGCCGGCGACGGGGGGTGGGCAGGGCCAGGGCCAGGCCCCAGGCTCTTGTGGCCCTTACCGTGTGTGCTGCTGCAGGTGGGAGAGCTGGCGGAAGGCCTTCTGGCAGTAGCGGCAGGTGTAGGGCTTGGCCCCCGAGTGGATGCGGAGGTGCTGGGCCAGGTAGGACGTGTTGGCGAAGCTCTTGGAGCAGTGAGGACACTTGTGCGGCTTGACAATCGCTGTGTGAAGCTTGGAGTGGATCCTGCCGAAGAGGAGGAGGAGCAGCAGCAGTTGGACACGACCACCATCTGGCTAGTGTGGATGGAATTAGGGCACAAAGGGGGTGGGACAGCACCACGCTACCTGGCTACACAGGAACTCCAGACGTGGACTGAACACACACACCTCCAGGGTGTACGAAATCAAGGCCTGTCTGCACCAGGGGGCCAGAGAGAGGAGCTGGACAGTCTAGACTGAGGGGCATTGGCAGAGCTGTGTGTGGGAAGCCCAGGACTGGAATAGCAGAGGGGTGGCAAGACAGGTGGTGGTACAGGCAGAGCTGTGTTGGGGGTGAGGGCGAAGTGGACTGCCCTATATCTACTCAAGACTCCCACTGGTAATGTCAGGCTAGGATTCACAGCAAGTATCACCACTCTTCAGATGCCCCTAAGAACAGGCTGTCCTGACTTTCACTGTGGCAACAGTCCCCACATGTTTGGGAGCACTACAGAACTGGTGTGTGTAGGAGATACCCAGCCTATGGGACACAGTGACTGCTCGTCACCTACTCCTGTATTTTTCACTGCATGCATCCGATGAACTGGGTTCTAGCCCACGAAAGATTATGCCCAAATAAATCTGTTAGTCTCTAAGGTGCCACAAGGACTCCTCGTTTTTTCCTGAAACCTACCCCAGCCTAGTGTGTTTGCAGCATGCTGGGATGACGGCAACATGCAGTGAGCAAGGCCCCAGCCTTCTCCACCCTTACCGTGTGTGCTGCTGCAGGTGGGAGAGCTGGCGGAAGGCCTTCTGGCAGTAGCTGCAAGTGTAGGGCTTGGCCCCTGAGTGGATGCGAATGTGCTGGGCCAGGTAGGAGCTGTTGGCAAAGCTCTTGGAGCAGTGAGGACACTTGTGTGGCTTTGTCTCCGTATGAGACTTGGAGTGGATCTGCATCTCCGACTTGGAATAGAACGTCAGCGAACACATCCGGCACCTGGGACCAGGATGAGGGGAAGAAAGAGTGTCATATGGGGCAGGCCCCAACATGTACCAAAATTAACAGGGTGGGGTCCTCACTACCAGAGGCTTAATGTCCCTCTGTGTCTCTGGGGAGACCCCACCTGGGATATTGTGCTCAGCCGTGGGCTTCTCAATCTCAGAAAAAGAGCAACCGATTGGGGGAGATCAGAGAAGAGCCACAGACACACTGCAGGGACCAGGCTGGTCAAGTTCTTGGGAGAGTCAGAGCTAAATCCACTTAGCTTGGTGAAGAGATGAGAAATGGGAGACAAGACAGCACCCTAGAAAGGGCATAAGCAGATAGGTATGATGGGAATAGAAATAAAAATTCCCAGACAAAAAACTTTGTTCATCTATTATTTATTTGTTGGGGGGTGAAAAAAGGACAGAAAACCTGGGATTTCTAGGTTAAGGTTCCACTTCACAATAAAAGCTGACCAGGAAGTGCTGGAATGTCTCCAAAAGCAGTTAAGATCACCACCACCTTAACTCTGCCCCTTCTTTGGAGAAGGTATTGTACTTGTACAGTTTGAGTAGAATGTTGAAAATGAGAAGTACAGAGAATGCTTTTATAACTGGTTTCATATGTGCCTTGAATACCAAACATGATATTTCATCACCTCAACACTTTTATTGTTTCCGTAGCCCTGCCATATTTCATTATATTGCTCTAGGAGTTTGACCACATTAGCACTATGGTTGTATGTACATCTGGTGGCACATGGGCTCTTTAAACAGCGGAAAATGATTGACCTCTGTCTGCTATTTATCAGTAATTGATAAAGAAAAGTTTTTTCCAAGGACTGCACATGGCTCCAAGACACCATTTGTCTAATAGTGTCTAAAAGTTTTAATGATTGCTGCTGCAATGGAAAGGTAAGACTGTCTAAGTCTCTGGCTACTCTTCTGGGTGCCACTACAGGGGCAGAGTAACGTATGTTATGACCTTAACTATTCATTTGTAGACTTTTCAATATTTTGTGGGTTTTTTAGCAAATTGAAACATGCCCATAGAATGTGCACTTGAAACTTCCAGGCTAAGGTTTGAGAAAATTAAAAGGCCACCTAAAGGATTTTTCACTAATCCAAAGATTATTCCAACTTTCACTTCAGACTGATGACTTTTTTTGTCTGGGAATTTCCTTAAGTATTAAAAAATGTTGAAGAATTGCTTGGTGACAGGAGTCCCAGTAGATACATGGAGTCAGCAGGAATTAGAACCCATTCTTCTCAGACATCCCCTCAAATTCAGATGTGGCTCTTCCCTCTCCCCAAGAAGATCCTTTCCCCTCCATGTGTTTGTGTCTACCCCATCCATCCATCCATCCATCCATCCCTCTCTCTCTCTCTCTCGCTCTCTCTCTCACACACACACACAGAGCTATTCACATTAGGGCCATGTGACGGTTATGAAATATGCATGTTTGATTAGTATATGCAATGCAGAAAAGCATTTATCCAACACTTACCTGACACCTCCACAGATCCTATCCAGCCAAGCCCTTGTTCCAAGTCCAGTTGCTGAAGTCCCACCTCCCTGGAGCAGATACCTACCATTGCTCAGAGCTCCTTTTTCCCCCACCATTCATTAACTCCTTTTTTCAGTCATTCCCACATTCATCTTCCCCTGGTTCTCATCCAATCTTTTTTCTGGATCCTAGTATAAGGTATGCATCCAAATAATGCACTGACACCACACTCGGCTATCTAACTCTCACGCTACCTGAGTGCGCCATAATCTTTTCAAGTCAAGCTAAATATCTCCTCAGACAATCACAGGCACCAGTGTTCTCCTTCAGGACCAACAGAGCAGAATACGTTTTGAATGTTAACATTAAACTGTTTTGAAGATGTGAAGATCCAAAAGAAGCATTAGAATGATTTCCAAGAACCAAAAGCTCATTTATTAACCCAAATGTTTTATCCAATTTGCCACAAACTTTCCAAAGACTTTCAACCCTGGACTTAGACACAGCACGTGAAATTTTGGGTGAATTGTTACCTCATACTTACAGGATGGCTCAACACATGCTTGAACACAGATGCAGAAAAGAACATCCAGTTGAACACAACCTCCCAACGCAATGCTGTGGTTAGGAGGGCTAATGTGACTAGAGGCTGTACAAGTTATCAGGCAGATGTGCTGAACACTGGGTAGGAGTAATATTACCTCCATACAGCATTGGTGAGACTGTTACTGGAATATCATGGCATATCATGGCATTCACACTTCAAAAATGACGTTGAAAAAACTGGACAGGGCTCAGAGAAGACTGGTTATGTTCAATATCTTCATTAATGATCTGGAGGATGGCATGGACTGCACCCTCAGCAAGTTTGCAGATGACACTAAATTAGGAGGAGTGGTAGATACACTGGAGGGTAGAGATAGGATACAGAGGGACCTAGACAAATTATTGGATTGGGCCAAAAGAAATCTGATGAGGTTCAACAAGGACAAGTGCAGAGACCTGCACTTAGGATGGAAGAATCCCATGCACTGCTACAGACTAGGGACTGAATGGCTAGGCAGCAGTTCTGCAGAAAAGGACCTAGGGATTACAGTGGATGAGAAGCTGGATATGAGTCAACAGCGTGCCCTTGTTGCCAAGAAGGCTAATGGCATTTTGGGCTGTAAAAGTAGGGGGTTTGCCAGCAGATTGAGGGACGTGATCATTCCCCTCTATTTGACATTGGTGAGGCCTTATCTGGAGTTCTGTGTCCAGTTTTGGATTTTGTGGAAAAATTGGAAAGAGTCCAGCAGAGGGCAACAAAAATGTTTAGGGGGCCAGAGCACATGACTTATGAGGAGAGGCTGAGGGAACTGGGATTGTTTAGTCTGCAGAAGAGAAGAATGAGGGGGGATCTGAAAGCTGCTTTCAACTACTTGAAAGGGGATTCCAAAGAGGATGGATCTAGACTGTTCTCAGTGGTACCAGATGACAGAACAAGGAGTAATGGTCTCAAGTTGCAGTGGGGGAGGTTTAGGCTGGAAATTAGAAAAAAACTTTTTCACTCAGAGAGTGGTGAAGTACTGGAATGGGTTATCTAGGGATATGGTGGAATCTCCTTCATTAGAGGTTTTTAAGGCCCAGCTTGACAATGCCCTGGCTGGGATGATTTAGTTGGGAATTGGTCCTGCTTTGAGCAGGGGGCTGGACTAGATGACCTCCTGAGGTCTGTTCCAAGCCTGATAGTCTATGATTCTATAAGAATGATTCACGGTTTGGAAAACCTGTTTGCCTGAGAGACTGAAGGAGTCCAATGTATTAGCTTGTTTCAAAGCTTAGGCAAAGAGGTGATTTGATCACTGTCTCTAAGTAACTATACGGGGGAGAAAATATCAAGAGTAGAGGACCCTTTAAAGTAGCAAATAAGTGCATAATGAGATCCCAGGCCAGAAGCAGAGGTCAAAAAAATTCAAACTGGAAATAAGACAAATTTTCAACAGTGAGTATTTTACCATTGAAACAATCTACAAAAGCATGTGGTAGATACTCTGTCATTTGGAGTCTAAGTCACGACTGGAGGACAGATTTTTAGGTGTGCTTAGTGCCGTTTTGAAAATCTGGCCTTAGATATCTTTCTAACAGATCTGTTCCAGTTTAAATGTAAGTTATTGGATTTGATGCAGGAGGTCTGACTCTAGGATCACAACAGTCCTTTTAGGCCTTAAAAAAAAAAATCAATGAATATTGTCACAGTATCAAATCTAAATAGCAACATTCACTGAATTCCCATTTGGAAATAATTTTGTAATGCAATAAAAAAAATCAGGTTTGCCTGCCAGGGTTCTCATGACATACAGGGTATATAAACACTCCTTCTCCCTGCTCTAATATGGCTTCAGGTAAAACGCAGGCAAATAAATTGGCTAGCTGATATGGAAGGATGACACTACCTTTGGGATGAACCTCGAATGAGGACATAGGCAAACTTTGTCCTTAAAGGATATAGCATAGAGAGGCCTAGACATTAAGGCAATAGAGCTCTCCTACTCTTCTGGCCAAGGTGATGGCAACCAAAAATGTCACCTTTGTTTATAGATGCAGCAGAGAGCAAGTAGCTAAACGCTCATACAAGGGACCAATAAGGCTTGATAACACTAAGTTTCGCTCTCACAGAGGAACAGGGTCTTGCACCTGAGGATCTAATTTGATTAGGCCTTTCAAAAACCTTATGGATATGTCATTAAAGAAAATAAAGCAATTATCCATCCTTGAGTCGAAGGTTGAAACAGCTGCCACGTGTAGTTTGATCAAACTAATGGCCAACAGCTCATGTTTCAGGTACAATTAGTCCAGAATATGTTGAACCAAAGAATGGGATAGTGGTATCACATACTGGTGAGACAAGATGCAAAAAAGTCTCCACTTAGAGAGGTAAGTAGCTCCTGTAAAACACCACTTACTATTTAGCAGGATCTCTTAAATCTCTTTCAAGCAAGACTGCTCTCTAATATCTAGCCAGGAGCATCCATACAGTTAAATGAATGGATTGTAGGTTCAGATGGAATAGGTAACTGTGATCGTGGGAGATTGGGTCCAAGTCTAGTGGAAGAGAGATTGAAGGATTCACAGACAATGCCAAGAGAGTGGAGAACCAGCGTTGGGAGTCTCACTGGGGATATAAGTTAGACTCTGGCCTGGTCCTATCTTGTCTTATCTTTAGTAATACCACATGAATATGCAGGATTGGGGAGAAAAGCACAGAGAAGCCTGCCTGACCACTGCAGCAAACACATGTCTGTCAGGGAACCAGGCTGTGATCCTGTATGGAACAGAACTGTTGACTTTTTCTGCTGGTTCTTGATGCAACTAGATCTAGCTAGAGAAACTCATCGTGATGGAAGATGTATCTGCCATATCTGGATGAAGAGATCACTTGTGGTAACTTGTAAATGACTAACCCAGGCAGTCTGCTAAATTATTTTGGACCCCCAAGAGGCAAGAAGCTTCTATATTTATCAAGTTGGCAATGCAGAGCTCCCAAAGCAGAGCTGACTCTTGACCGAGTAGAGAACAGCAGGCTCCTCCCTGCGTGTTGAGGTAGAACATTGCCGCTGTGTTGTCTGTGAGGACTAACAGGCTGTTTCCCTTGATAGGCGGCAGAAACACTTGGTATGCCAGTCTGTCAGCTTTCAGCTCTCTGATGCTGATGTATAAAGGTAAGTTCTCTGGGGACCATAAACCCTGAGTCTACAGAGAACCCTGATTGGCCTCCCCAGCCAAGGGCATGTGCGTGCATCACTAACATGAGTGTCTGTTGTGGGCCAGCAAAGGGAACTTATCCACCAATATAGGGAGGTGAGGACATAGGAAGGCACCCTCACCACTGAGTCTAGATGACAGCTCAGCAAAAAGACTGACATCAACCCACCCTGTAGAACTCTAGGGAGCAGTCTGGCGTATCGAACCAAGGAAATGCAGGAGGCCATATGCCTCAAGAGCCTCAATGATTTCATATGTTGTGACCGGCTGAGCTTCCATATCTATAAAACAATTGATCAAATTGCCTGAAACCTCTAGTCTGGAAGAAAAACTCTGTCTTGAGTAGAGTCCAGTACAGTCCCTATAAAACTGGACCAGGGAGAGGAGAGACTTGTCGGCATTGACTAGCAGTCCCAAAGCATTGAATATTGACTGGATGAGCTATACACTGCACTGTACCTGACGTCTAGATCAACCCTTGACAAGCCATCCAGGTAGGGTTAAACTTGAACTCCCAATTTTTTGAGGAATGCAGCTACTACTGCCATACCTTTTGTAAAGACTCAGGGAGCTGGTGACAGGCCATATGGTAGTACAGTGAACTGCTAATGATTTTGATTTACTAGAAATCTGAGGTACTTCCTGTGAGCTTGGTTGACTGCCACATGAAAGCAGACATCTTTAAAGCTGAGGGTAGCATACTAATCTCCTCCCTGAATTGTGGGGACAATAGAAGCTAATGTAGCCATGCAACACCATCATTTTACAGAAATTGTTAAGTTGACGCAGCACTAAAATTGGTCTGAGAAACTGCTCCCCATTCCTTTGCTATTAGAAAAATAGAGGGAATAAAACTCCCCCCCTCTGAAACACTATGGAACTCCTCTAAGGCCCCCATGGAAGGAGAGATTGTACATCCTGGAAGAGGGACAGGGACGGAGGAACTGAAACAAACTGGACACACTGGTCCGAAGTAATTTGGGACCAAGCACCAAGGAAGTGGGACAGAGTGTTTGCAAAAGTGGGGAAATTTGGGTCTGGAGAGATGGAGACTGGTATGGTGACCTTGACAGGTCCACCAAAATGACTGTTTGGCACTTTCTGGATGTCTTGAAGGGCCTGGAGCTGGAGCCAAAGCAACAGGATGGGGAGGTCTGCACCTATGACCCCTGGCCTTTTTTTGACAGGTCCTGCCAGAGGTGCATCTGCTAAGGTCGACAGTGCTTTTTGACTGGAGCAGGAGTGTACAAACCTAGGATCTTTAAGGTGGTCCTTTAGCCTTGGAGCTTGCTGTCCACCTGGTCTGAGAACAGAGAAGGATTCTCAAAAGACAAGTCTTCAATAGTATTCTGGACTTTGCAGGGAAGACCAGAAGACTGTAACCACAAGGGATCTCCCACATAGCACCCACAGAAACCATGGTTCTAGATGCTGAGAATGCTGCGTCCAGTCCAGTGTGCAGCAATGTTCTCACTAAGAACCTGCCATTCTTCACCAAGGAAGAGAATTCCTGCCTAGCATTCTCAGGAAGCAGTTCTTTGAACCTCTCTACGAAGCCCCAGAAATTAAATCATACCACCTCAGCAGAGCCTGTTGGTTGGCAATTCAAATCTGCAATACCCCAGTTGAATAAATCTTCCTCCAAAAAAAGTCCAATCTCTTTGTGTCCTTTGATTTTGGGGGTGGGTGGAAGGGAACGACAGGACGCAGCCAGATGCCCTGTTACACACGCTCATTAGCTACTGTAACGACTAATGACCCTGAAGGTGGGTGGGAGTAAAGATATTCAAAGCCTTGGAACGGCAGATAGGACTTTCTCTCTGCCTGCTTTGAGCTGGGAGGCAACAAAGGGTCTGCTACAGAGCTTTCATAGAATCTAGTATTGCCTCATTAACTAGCAGTGCTACCCTAGAGGGACGTATCCCTAATAAAATGTCAGATGTGAGGACTCCCTGACCTTTTCAAACATGAATGCTCAAGTCTGAAGCCACCCTCTAATGATTCCTGATAAGCCTGAAAGTTACCAGGAGGGGTGAAATTGCCTCCGAGGAAACTGCCTTGTCCAGAGAGCACGAGGAGGAAGCCAAGACTGGAGGGGGTTGAATTTCTTCCACAGGACTGTTCCTCTGCTTCCAGTGCCTCTTCCTGATGCTCACTACCAGGCCTGGTACTGGACACTGAAGATGGAGCAGCTCAGAGTGAGGACACCACCTGCCTAGATGAGGGCATGGAGTAGGCATCATGAGGGGAGGATCCAGAAGTTGTGGAGGAAATCCCAGAGGTTTCAAGAAGGCCACTGATATGAGGCTGGACCCCAGTGACCTCCTGACACAATTCCCATGGTAGCTCCCATTATGGGTTCACAATGGTAGGCAGAGAGAGAAGATCTCAGAGGGGACTGGTTGGTTCTGCTCTGAGATTGTGAGATGTAAGATCCAACCTCTGAGTCTGATGACAAAGTTTCCCCTTCCTCTGACCATGGAGGTGCTGCTTCAGTTGGTGCTGGGGACCAGCACTGAGAACCTAGTGATGGACAAAGTGTCACCATCATTGCTGGCTTCCCCTTAGACAATACTACTGGGCTGACTGTTTGGGAATTAAGCACCTGGTGTAATCCCGCAAGTTGCAGTGTTGGTGCTGGGGGATCCAACTCCTGCACCGCCAGCAGCATCAGCATCAAAAGGCAGTGCAAATTCTTTGCCACTGCGAATCCCTCCACGGTAGCCAGCATGGACACTGTACCTTGCTGTGATGCCGCTGAAGTTGGTGGGTGGGCTCAAAGGTACTGGAGCCAAGTGTGCTGACTTAGGCACTGACTTGGAGGGGGAGTGCTTTTGATTTCAAATACACTCCATTGAACTCGTTCTCCTACCAGACTTAAAGGGTGGAGATCTTCTCCTGGTCAGAACCTCTTTGGAAGATTTATTTCTTCTTCGGCATGTGTGAAGATGATCAGTGCCAGGACTCTGACAATGTTCCAGGCATGCTTCTCACTGAAGCTGCAGTTCTCAGCACCAAACTGGACTGGGGCAGCTCCGATGGTGGTCTGAACACCATCTCCCTATGCTTTTTCATCCTAGGTTTGAATTGCTGTTCTTTCATGTATGCTTCGCGCAGGCACTTAAGACAACTATTGTATGGGTCGCTCAATGGCATAGGCTTTGAGCAAGAAGAGCACTGATTGAAGCCCAGTGACCAGGGCACAGAGAAAACCATTCTGGCAATGAACAGGGGCTCCAACAACTGTCACCAGCAGTAGGAAGGAATTGAGGGAGGATAGGGGCAGCTCTGCCCTTTATACCTGCACACACTAATGTGTGGGAGCAGAGGATGCTAGAGCTGCCCTACGGGTTAAAAAAAAGTTTCTGATGGCCATGTGCTGTGTGCACATACACCAAGAACAGGATGCACATGTGCAATCACTGGAAATACTCTTTTTCCATTATAAGAGTCTCTACCACTCAGACAAAATGAAACTGATCAATGGGAAATTTTGTACGTGTGATCCCTGGCTAGAAGGCAAGTTTGTGGGGACATTGTAAAGAGTTAATTAGTTTGAGAAATGGGATGTTTTTCACTTTAGGAAAAGTTTTCACAAATATTTTTGAACCAAATATTATGCATCAGAGCAGTGCGGCCTAGAAACTCATTCAGTTGCTCTGCTTTCCTCACCAAGGCCCATGGCCTTAAAGGAGTTGCCTTTTAGTTCTTGTATAATGGCTTTTCATCTACAAATCTAGGAAAGCTTTACAGAAAGGTCAGTATCATCCTCATCAAAGAGAAACTGAGGCAGTCAGAGTTGAATGAAGTGACTTGCCCAAAATTACACAGTAGAGCTGCCAAACTCCTGGTCACGGACCTGGACCAACATATCTCTTATAGTCACAGTATGCTGCAATACCTCCAATAAAGGCTGCTGAAGGGATCTCCTTTAATCTTTCCATTATTTATAAACTTTGTCAAATGCGCACCGTAAAGCCAGAAATTCTCCAGGTCGGTCTCCGCCCAAGGGAGGTTTGTTTTTTTTAAAGTCAGACTGAAAACAATTTTGCCATATTTTCAGAATAAAATCATTTAAAATAATGTGATTTATTTAAAAAGCCTTTTTGGCACCTGAGTAGAAGGGGAAGTAGAAACTTGATGCTGAGGAAAGAGATTATCCTTAGGTCACATGCCCTTTTGGTGTTTGGGTGAAAAATCTGTCTGCATTTAGCAATTATAACCATTTAAAGAGAGTATTTCATCCATGCTATATTTAAAATAATTCCTGGGTGTTTTTGTAAAACAACCGTTTCCCACTATTCTAATAGTACAGTAACTCCTCATTTAACGTTGTAGTTATGTTCCTGAAAAATGCGACTTCAAGCAAAACAATGTTAAGCAAATTCAATTTCCCCATAAGAATTAATGTAAATGGGAGGGTTAGGTTCCAGGGAAATTTTTTTCACCAGACAAAAACCTACACCTCTACCCCGATATAACACGACCTGATACAACACGAATTTGGATATAACATGGTAAAGCAACACTTCAGGGGTGCGGGGGGGCTGCGCACTCCAGTGGTTCAAAGCAAGTTCGATCTAACACAGTTTCACCTATAACACAGTAAGATTTTTTGGCTCCCGAGGACAACGTTATATTGAGGTAAGGGTGTAAATATGATATAGATATACACACAGTATACGTTTTAAACAATTTAATACTGTTCATAGCTATAATGATTGTGAAGCTTGGTTGAGGTGGTGAAGTAAGAAGGTGGGATATTTCCCAGGGAATGCCTTGCTGCTAAATGATGAACTAGCACTCGGCTGAGCCCTCAAGGGTTAACACGTTGTTGATGTGGCCTCTCACAAAAGGCAGCATGACCACGAGGGAGGGGAGGCAGCATGGCGGGGGGTGAGGGGAAGAAGAGAGATGCACACTGCCCCTTTAAGTAAGCTGACCTATTCTTAAGTACATTGTCTTTTTAAGTCAGGAAGTTGAGACAGCCAGTGCTACTCCAAGCTCTCTCTGTCACTCTCCGTTCGTGTACCCTCCCTGCTCTATATGGAGAAGGAGTACGTGGGGTGCAGAAGCAGGGGGGAGGGGGACACCCTGACATTACCCCCCCGCACAGCAAGCAGGAGTCTCTGGGAGCAGCCCCAAGGCAGAGGGCAGGAGCAGCACATGGCAGTGCGGGGAGGGACAGCTGAACTGCCAACAATTGATAGCCTGCAATTGATAGCCTTAGGGGAGCTGATGGGGGGCTACCGATCCACCCTAGTTCCAAACCCCCACCAGCTAGCTCCAACAGGCTGCTCCTCCTGCAAGCAGTGGAAAAGCAGGCAGCTGCCAAACGATGTTAGAAGGGAGCATTACACAACTTTAAACAAGCATGTTCCCAGACTGATCAGCAATGTAACAATGAAACGTTAACCAGGATGACTTTAAGTGAGGAGTTACTGTATCACACATGGGAGTGGTAACAATTTTGTATGAAATTCTAGATGGTATTAAAAGATTTTGGAAATTCTGCAAGAAGGCAGTGATCCGTATTCCAGACAGCTTCATATTACCTGGAAACTGGAATTGTCAATGCGTACGACCAATGGTCCACCCAAACTAGGGTCCTGTATCCAACAGCCACCAGTACCACATGCTTCAGAGGGAGGTGTAAGCAGCCACCTAGTGGACAATTATGAAATAATCTGCCCAAAGGAGAAGTTTCTTCCAAACCCCAAGCAGTGATTTGGCTTATGCCTGAAGCAAGAGGAGTTATCTACCTTTACAATACATTTGTATTTACTATATACACACATATATAATTAATCAGTGGAACTTATTATCCTATTGAGATTAAGAGCTTAGCTGGATTCAAAATAGGTTATTTATATGGATAATAAGAAAGTTCAAGTTATCTTAGGTAAGAAAATAATTTCCTTTTATAAAATTTTTGAATTTGCTGCCTCTCAATTTCATTGAAGGTCTCCTTGCCCTTGCATTATGATAAAAGTTTAACAAGGACAACTTAATCAACCTTTTTTCTACTCCATTCATTAGTCTGTATTCCTCTCACGCATCTGTTCTCTCAACTGAACAGTCCCAATCTCCCCAAGCCTCTAATCATTTTCCCTCCGTCTCTGAACCACCACTGTTTTGGCATGTCCTTTTTGAGAGGGAGGCCCAGAAATTGCTGGTGAAGTCCTTTATACAATGTCATAAATATTCCCAAAATTATTACTCATCCCACTGTATGTGTGTTTCAACAGTTTTGTTTTTCTCAACTGGTACTGCACACTGTAGAGTTTCAATGAAAATTTATTCTCAGTAGAGCCCAGGATTTTTTCCTGAGTGGTTAGGGTTATATAGTTTCCAACATGTCAAAGGAGTTCAAATTACTCCTTCCAGTATGCATTACCTTAACAGTGTGTAGTTACACAGAAGCCCTCACAACATGGAAATGCCAAAGTTAAGGGTGGATGTGCAACCTTAACTCTGTCCCCATAAATCTGGGTGATTGTGACACTATCTTCAAGAACACAATCACACTTATATTCACGAGACCCTGGCTTCATCTGGTGCCCAGAGACAACTGAATAGTACTTTTGCCTGCTCACTGTTCAATTAACAGTTCCTCTGCCTCACTCACTGGGCCTTGTTTAACCGTATGAGGCAAGAAGCCTGCAGAAACACAACTAGATAATAATGGTATGCAAGGATTTTGATTCAAGTGCTTAACCACACAATGTATTGTATTTTAGTTATTAAATCCAGTTTTTACATGATTCTAAATGTTCCTCTGAGTCTGGTATGAGCTTTAGGAAGTCAGCATGGTCCAGCAGACAAAAGAAGGACTTGACTCAAGGTTTCATATACATAATAGTAGTTTATGAGGAGTACAAAAGAGCATTGCAGATTAAAAATAACATCTGAAAGCCAGACAATTCGGAGGTTACTCTAAGAACAAAACTGGAAAGAAGGGAGATGCAAAATTAAAGTAGCTTAAGCAACTTTGTCTCCCAAGCCACCCTTCATTCAAACTTAAGACTAAATTTTATGCCTGCACATGGCAGGGTATGTATAGTATCCATGTTCTTAATTACACTGTTCAGTCATCCCACTAATGTACATACTATCAAATCTATATGTGCCACCTACACTCAGCTAGCCATCCCAGCCATATACAGTCCTCCTGTCACCTGAGGTGGTTTGACAAGACTAGACAATACCCTACATCATCTTCCCCACAAGACAGCAACACTAATACCTGCTTTCTTTTTGTAAGCACACCAGTGACCTGCCAAACACCTATGCTAGCTTCTCATTACTGAGCAGTCACATCAGTTCCTGGAAACTTCAAACATGTTAACACTTTTCTGTTTGCATTTGGTTGGATTTCCTGAGGCTACAGATGCCATAAAATAAGTACATCATCCTGGTCCAACTAGATACATCACAGAATATCAGAGTTGGAAGGGACCTCAGGAGATCATCTAGTCCAACCTCTTGCTCAAAGCAACTAAATCATCCCAGCCAGGGCTTTGTCAAGCCTGACTTCAATCCTGCTATATAAAGTGAGGAGAATGTGAGCCAACTTATCTAGCTTTGTTAAGGAGGCTGTAGGTTTCTGAAAGTCCTCAGGTGAAGCCTCCAACACAGCAGTCAAAATCAACTTACAGCACGACATTGATGCTAATCATAGAAATCTACTAGGCTCAATAACTCCAATTGTTTGTAAGTGGTGAATGAGGAGGCCTCATGACTGGAGAATTTAAGCTCTTGATTATTTAAAAAGTTAGATATCTATATGTTGTGCCTGTCACTATAGCACCCAAGTTCTGCATATAAACTGCCCCAATCACCACCTGATCTTACATATGTGACTCAACTTACTAATGTAGTGTCATTTTCCTGAATCTTCAAACAACCGGTTCTGGTCACTGCAGCTATTCAGAGCTTTGCTAAGTAACAGTACAATCAAGTGAAATTAACCACCACTCTTGTCAGCTCAGGACTGTTATTCAAAACCCAGCCTATGACAGTGAACCTTATGAAGATGTCAATTTCACATTTCTGGATTGCATGGGAAAGCTCTGGGAGAGGCCTCTTACCTGTGAGGTGCGCCCTACATTTTCTTTTGGTTAAGCTAAACAGATTGAGCTCTTTAAGTTTCTTACTACAGGACATTTTTTCCAGCCCTCAAATAATTTTTGTGACTTTTCTCCAAACACTCAACATCCTCAATTTTTTCAACACCCCTTTCAAAGTGCAGATGCCAGAAATGGATGCACTATTCCAGGATCATTCTCACCAATGCCATAGACTAGGGGTAGGCAACCTCTGGCACGCGTGCTGAAGCTGATTTTCAGTGGCACTCACGCTGCCCGGGTCCTGGCCACCAGTCCAGGGGGCTCTGCATTTTAATTTATTTTTAAAGGAAACTTCTTAAACATTTTAAAAACCTTATTTACTTTACATACAACAATAGTTTAGTTACATATTATAGAGTTATAGAAAAAGACCTTCTAAAAATGTTAAAATGTATTACTGGCACGCCAAACCTTAAATTAGAGTGAACAAAGGAGGACTTGGCACACCACTTCTGAAAGACTGCCAAACTCTGCCATAGACAGAAGTAAAACCACCTCCCTACTCTTGCTCATACATACAAGGATCAGGGCCACCAGTTTGAATCAGTGTTGCACTGGGAGCTCCTGTTAAGTTATTTGTCCACTATGACACAATCCTTTAGAGAGTCACTGCTTTCGGTGGTACAGTCTGTAGGTATGGCCTGCATTTTTGATTCCTAGGTGTATAACTTGGCATTTGGCTGTACTAAAATCCATTTTATTTGAATTGGCCCATCTTACCAAATGATCCAGACTGCTCTGTATGACTACAACATCCTCGTTATCTACCACTCCGCCAATCTGTGTGTCATCTGTAAATTTTATCAGCAGTAATTTTATATTTACTTTCCAGATCCTTGATGAAAATATTGAACAGTTCTGAGCCTAAATCTAATCCCTGCAGAACACAACTAGAAACACTGCTATTAGATGAGGATTCCTCACTGACCACTGTTTTTCAGATCCATCAGTTAGCCAATTCTTAATCCATTTAATGTGTACACTATTGTTTTGTATTATACCAGATTTTTAATCAGAATGTCATGCAGTACCAAGTTTGGGCTTTCAGTACTGGGAAGCTGGCAGAGGCAATGGTGACTCATTAACCTACTGCTGATGTGGAACTAGATGTTAACCAGTATACTAATTACACACAAAAAAATACATTTAAAGAAGAGTGAGACTGCAAAGTCAAGCACTTGAAAGATAGGAAATGTCAGCAATAAGGAGGCCTTTGCAACAAGTTTGATGGATAGAAATAACAGCATTGATACATAATAGACTTGGCACCACATGGCATTTTGATTAAAGAAATTAAACAGTATAAAACCGGCATGGCACACATTAAATGGATTAAACTTGGGGTTAATGATAGGTCTCAAAAAGTAACTGCAAACAAGGAATCATCATCAAACCAGTAGACTTCTAATGGGGTCCTACAGGGACCAGTTCTTGGCCCTATGCTATTTAATATTTTTATCGATGACTTAAAAGAAAAAACAAAATCATCACTGGTAAAGTTTGCAGATGATGCACATATATTGGGGAAGAGGTAAATGATGAAGAGGACAAGTCACTGATACAGAGCAATCTGGATCACTTGGTAAACTGGGCACAAACACTGAGTTTTCCTATGGCTAAACGTAAATATATACAGCTAGGAACAAAGAACGTAGGCCATACTCACACAATGGGGGACTCTCTCCTGGGAAACAGTGACTCTGGAAAAGATTTGGGGATCATGCTGGCTAAACAGCTGAACACGAGCTCCCAGTGCAGCGCCATGGCCAAAAGAAGCTAATGCAATCCTTGGATGCATCAACAGGGAAATCTCCAGCAGAAGTGGAGAGATTATTTTACCCCTGTATTTGGCATTGATGTAACCACTGGTTGAATACTTCGTGCAGTTCTGGTGTCTACAATTCAAGGATGGTGATAAATTTGGGAGGGTTCAAAGAAGAGCCGCAAGAATGATTAAAGGATTAGAAAACCTGCCTGCTGGTGATAGATTCAAGAAGCTCCACCTAATTAGCTCAACATAGAGAAGGCTATGGGGTGACTTGGTTACAGTCTATAAGTACCTACATGGGGACCAAATATTTAATAATGAACTCTTCGGTTTAGCAGAGAAAACTATACATGAGCCAATGGCTGGAAGTTGAAGGTAGATAAATTCAGACATGAAATAAGATGAAAGAGTCTGGAACAAGTTACCAAGGGTCATGGTGGATTCTCCATCACTGACAATTTTTAAATCCAGATTGGATGTTTTTTGTAGAAGACCTGCTCTAGGAATTATTTTGGAGAACTTCTATTGCCTGTGTTATACAGGCGATCAGACTAGATGATTATAATGGTTCCTTCCGGCTTTAGGATTATTAATGTTAATTTGCCCTCTTGCGCATATGCATTATGATAAAGCCTTTAATTCCATTGTCACATATTTCCAAAGGACCGCTACCTCATTCAACATACAGGGTGAACAGTGTTCACCATTTTGTTTTGTCCTCATTGTTTAATGTGTGGCCCTTTAAAATCTAGCTCTTAAAACAGAATTATTTATTTCCTCATAGGTTTTTCCATGGCGCTCATCACAATAGTATCTAAGTGCTTCACAAACATTAATGAACATATTTTCACAACCCCTCTCTCAGGTGATGTATTATCCCCATTCTCTGGAGCTGAGGCACAGAGGTAAAGGTAAAAAATGTCCACTAATTAAGGGCACCAATTTGAAATGCCATGGGCCTGATTTCTATAGAGTACTTAGCATTATATATATTCAATGCATAGCTTCCATTGATCTCCGTTGCAGCTAGGAATGCTCACTACTTCTGCAAATCAGAGCCCAGAGTCTCACATTTGACACTCAGAAAACGAGGAACACACAATTAGTCACCATCTGGGAAAGGTTTGGTGTGACTTGATGGAACGCTGTGGCAGGGGAAGGATAGAATCCAATTTTCTAGGACAGCATTCAGTTGCCTTAACCATAAGACCATCTTCTTTCTTCCCGCAGCCCCCTGCCTCATTCACTACAGACCTTCCAACTTCCGCAACAAACGAGACGGGGTCCTGCAGATGAGGAACTTCTCTATAATAAGGTTGCCAGAATTAAGCCTGTGCATTTCTTACTTTGCAACTCTAATTTTCTTTTAACTGTCTGTATGTGTGTGTGTACAAAAATTTCCTTTGTTTCTTAAAAAGCAAACTGAAAAAACCTCAAGAATTCCACTCTGCGGCATACTGTTGCCATCCACATGGGTCATTAGAGCCACTGCACAGACCTCTAATACTTGAACTAACCAAGTAACTGAGAGCAAGAGCAGGTTGTCATCCCCTGTAAGGACTAGCACTAAAGGGGGTATGAGACATTTTGCCAATGAGTTTCACATATATTTACTGACAGCAGAGGAATGGCGAGACTCAGGAATTTTGGGTTCCATTCCAAGAGAAGATCTCCTGCCGACACAGTGCTGTCTACACAGGGGGTTAGGTTAGTATAACTATGTCGCTCAGGGGTGTGGATTTTTCACACCTGAGAGATGCAGTTATATCAATACAAGTCTGCAGTGTAGACAAGATCTGAGGAACTATCCCAGATTCAGGTGTCAATAGAGGAGGTTTTGGAACAAATTGATAAACTAAACAGTAATAAGTCACCAGGACCAAATCGTATTCACACAAGAGTTCTGAAGGAACTCAAATATGAAACTGCATAACTTCTCACTGTGGTATGTCATTTAAATCACTTTTTGTATTACTTGACTGGAGGAGAGTTAATGTGACATTAATTTTAAAAAAGGCTAAAGAGGGAATCCTTGCAATTACAGGCTGGTAAACCTAACCTCAGTACTAGGCAAACTGATTGAAAATATAGTAAAGAACAGAATTTTCAGACACATAGCTGAACATGATTTGTTGGACAAGAGTCAACATGATTTTTGTAAAGGGAAATCATGCCTCACAAATCTATTAGAATTCTTTGAGAGGGTCAACAAACATGTGGACAAGGATGATCCAGTGGATATAATGTACCTGGACTTTCAGAAAGCCTTTGACAAGGTCTCTCACCAAAGGCTCTTAAGCAAAGTAAGAAGGCGTGGGATAAAAGGAAAGGTCCTCTCCTGGATCAGTAACTGGTTAAAAGACAGGAAACAAATGGTAGGAATAAATGGTCAGTTTTCAGAATGGAGAGAGGTAAACAGCGGTATCCCCCCAATGATCTGTACTGGGACTAGTACTACTCAACATATTCATAAATGATCTGGGAAAAGGGGTAAACAGTGAGGTGGCAAAATCTGTAAATGATACAAAATTATTCAAGATAGTTAAATCCAAAGCAGACTAGAAGAGTTACAAAGGGATCTCACAAAACTGGGTGACTGGACAACAAAATGGCCGATGAAATTCAGTGTTGATAAATGCAAACTGGAAAACATAATTCCTTCTATACATACAAAATGATGGGATCTAAATTAACTTATCACTCAAAAAATAAAGATCTTGGAGACACTATGGATAGTTCTCTGAGAACATCTGCTCAGTGTGCAGCGGTCGCCAATAAAAGCTAACAAAATGTTAGAGATAGATAAGATAGAAAATATAATATTGACACTATATAAATCTATGGAACAGCCACACTTTGAAAATGGCATGCAGTTCTGGTTGCCCCATCTCAAATAAGATATACTGGAATTGCAAAAAGGACAGAGAAGGGCAACAAAAATGATTAGGGGTATAGAATACCTTTCATTCCCTCTGAAGCATCTGACATTGGCCACTGCTGGAAGACAGGATACTGGTCTAGATGGACCATTGGTCTGACTCAATATGGTCATTCTTATGTTCTTATGAGAGTGTCCGCACCAAATTAGGACTTAACTCGTTTCAATGATTCTGTGGATTGCATTCAAGTAAATATCAGTTGAGAAACTAACTGGTTTTTAAACAAAGCTTATCATTTCCTTGTATTTTTAGCTGACAGGGAGTTCCAGGCCCCAGGATTTCCTGCCTCTCCAGCCTTTCTGATGCTCTGCAATTGTCCTCATCCAAACACTGAAAGAGAGGCGAACTGGCAGAGAAAGTCTTTTGTCAAGCAGAGCTCCATTTCTGATGAATGTGCATGGGTAGCCAGATGAGGAGTTCTGCGACAACCGACAACAGAAGTTCATTGGGTGGCGGGCTCTAGCCCCTCTGATCAAACAAGTAAAAGCCTTGGGGTGAGGACAGAGGACATGGAACTTGGGGTTTGAGGTGGCACAGAGAAGCTGGCAAGCATGAAGTCCTGTATGACTACTGTACCTGAGCTGTGGCTCTTCTGCCCTGTCCTTTCCTTTTTCCAGGACCCTGGGCTTCCCTAGCCACTCTCAACTTTCCATCCATCCCCCAAAGTCAATCTGCTCCTGTGCCCCCATTTCTCTGTGCTCCTCACTCTGTCCCCGCATCTCAGTCTTCCTAGCACATCTCCTGTTCTCCAGTTGCCCATATCCCCCAGCCCTAAGAAAGCTGTTGATCAAAGAGCAATGGAAGGTAGGGGAACTGAGGAATCAGTGAAATGGCAGGGAGAGGTGCAGGACCCCAAGGCAGGGAGCAGTGGGAAGGCTTTTTTGTCCCCCCTCTTTAAAAAAAACAACCCCACAACCAGTAAAGCTATTCCATGTAGCAAACTGACTAATCATCCTGGTCTGCACAATCCAGGCATCAGAACCAAACACCACATGCAAAGACCTTTCATTTTATTTTAGAGGAAAAATGAGCCACATAGAAGAGAGGCTTGCCAAGGCAGAGAACTAAACTGGACCAGACAGCAGTAAATGCCTCACCAGGCCTGGCAGAACTGTGCCATATCACACACAAGGAAACTCAGAAGCCCTGAGAAACATTTCAGCCACCATCCGTGAACAGATCTATATCCCGGTGTAACGAAAGCCCGCCCATGAGTGAACATAAAATGTCCTTCCTAACATAAATCATTATTGCCTCCTTCAGAAAAGTGAACCCCTCAATGTCCCTGAAAAATACTGTAATCTCGGTCTGATCAGAAAAGCCAACCCTGGGTGCAGAAATTCATCTACTGTCCAGTTTCAAACCACTCATTCCTAAACAGGACCGGCGCTAGGGGTCTGAGCGCCCTAGGCAGATGGCAATTTCGCCGCCCCGCGCGCTGGTCCCGCGGCTCCGCTGGAGCTGCCGCAGTGGTGCCTGTGGACGGTCCGGTGCTCCGTGGCTCTGGTGAAGCTGCCGCAGTCATGCCTGCAGGAGGTCCACCGGAGCCGCGCGAGCAGCCGACCGTCCGCAGGCATGACCTGTGGCAGCTCCACCGGAGACGCGGAGCACCGGACCCTCCGCAGGCACCACTGTGGCAGGTCAACCGGAGCCGCCTGCCACCCCCTCCGGCAAAATGGTGCCCACTATTTATTTTGGCGCCCTAGGCAATTGCCTAGGCTGCCTAAATGGTAGCGCCGGCCCTGTTCCTAAACCAAGTTGTGATACCAAGTCACCCAGATCCTGGATGTTTTGCTATGCAGACTAGGGAACAGCATGAGAAACCCCTGGAGGCACCAAATAATTGCCTCCTCATGTCAATGGAAAGAAGGCACAGCTACCTCTTGGCTCCCTGCTAACTTCAACAATTGACCACAAGGCGCTGCTGACTGCGTACATAACACAACTAGAACACAAGGTACAGCTTTATAATGGCTCTTATAATTCCACTCCAACAGGCCCCCAAGTAGTCACGGACAACAGCTCCTCTTTCCCCAGTACCCACAGGGATCTATGCTGTCCTCCCTCTCCTTGAACACCTACGGCAGACCATTTGAAGATGTGGTGAGAAGCAACGTGCTCACTGAACTCCAAAACCAGCTATCCAGCTCATCTCCCACGAAGACAGCCATCACAATCACAAGGATGTCACAATGCTGAGAAATCAACACCTCGCTGAAGCAACAGTTGTCTGACACTGCACGCAGGCAAGACTGAAGTGACGCTATTCAGAAGGGAAGACATTTCAAAGAACTGGTTTAGACACTATCCTCTGGCTCGGCATGCATTCCCCAGCAATACAACGCAAACCCATAGGGTTCTGTTGGACTCATTGCTAACCCTAGATGAGCAGTTAGTGCTAATACTAAGATGATCCCTTCTACCCCCAGCTTGCTGAAAACGCTACCCTTTTCTCCCACAGGAGGTTTTAGCCACTCTGGAGCCTCACATTCATCATCTCCAGACTGAGTTACTATAACTTGCTGGGTGAAGGCTGCCCATTCCTCCGTGGGCTGATGTGCTGTGAGTACATCACCTCTAAGCTATGGCTCCTCCACAAGCTCCAGCTTATTTCTGTTGTCACTTCAGGGCCTCAGTCTCTATCTTCTTCAGTGAGTTAGACGCTAGGTATTATCAACAACCTGCACAGCAAAGCATCTCAAAAAGGCTAGGAAGAAACACATGGAAGCCAAACATTAAGCCACCTCAGAGCAGGTGGTTGGAGTTATAGAACGAGCTCCTAGACAGCAGACTGATCTAGTTTAATCCTCTTCAGGGCACCCAGCCAGACTCTCAACAATGAAACATTTCTACCAGAATCGATGTTTTTATGAAAACCACCACACATGTACATTCACACCCCAAGCAAAGCTTCCTCCAACCAGGAAAGGAGGAGAGCAGAGACTTCATGAAGACCATTAGGAACCTCATCAAGCAGAGGTAAAATACCTAACAAGCACTTTGATACTGTAGCAATGAGCACTATAGAAACCCCACTAGAGCAAGGAACAGAACCCAGGAGTCCTCAATGAATGAGCCACTTGGAAAGTTCCAGCTTGAAAAGTCTGGCCATATTTGCACTATGTGATTTTTACAGAGGGAAAAGTTACATTTTTTCCATCTCTGCCACAGGTCAAATAGAAGATAAGATTTTGCTCAAAATTTCAAAAAAAATCTACCTTTGGGCTGAGTAAGCATGGAAGACGGCAGCAAAGAGACTGCAAAGGGGGCAGAGCTTCTACCTGATCACCAGTGAACCTCACCTCAGTTTCCCTCTCCCCTTGCACAAGTGCTCGAGTTTCCTTTGTTCTAAACATTGGCCTGTGAGGGAAAAGCCCAAACTTTGCATGTTGTTTCTTGCGGAGTCATTCCACCTGCTTAGAGGCATTTTTCAAACTTACAAGCAAACAGGGCTATAATTAAAGTCCCGGTGTAGCTTTAATTCTAGTGTTCACTGCCAAGCGCATCCTTTACAAATACACCTTCAACAACCTAACTAGCGATCCAGAACGTATGACGCTCGAGTCGCATAGCGTTGTGGTTGATGCCCAAAATAAATGGTAGGGCTGCAAGTATCAGACTCCCCCACACTTCCTGCAGGTTGATCTTATTTTCAAAGTGAAAAACTAGGACACTGGTCAAAGGGCTGGCTTCACATGAAGTTTTTGTATCAATTTCACATATCAGTATAGTTAAAGTGATACAAGCCCCATGTTGGACACAATTATATAGAAAAAGGTGCTTGTACTGAAATAGCTTAGTTACAGAAATTGAGTTATATTGATACAAAAACTAACCAGAAAAGCCCGAAGGACAGGTTTTGTTAAGAGATTAAAGAAGGTTAGTAAAGAAGTAGGGAAAAGAGCCCCACCACTTCCCTCTTCCACTACAAATACAGAACTGGGACACTGCTGTAAAGACCAGGGTGGGAGAAAATATTTAGCCTTATGATCTCTTCAGCTCTCCCTACTTACCACCATTCACCCATCAACCCAACCCACTCAGCTCAGAAACACCCACGGCCTCCTCAACAACATTCAATGTTCACCTTTTCAGAAACACCTACACTCTATCCTCCCCCAGACTAAGACCCTCTCCTCTTCCTACTTATCCTCTCCACAACTCAGAACCAGTCTCCTCTCCCATCAATTTCTCTTGGCTCATAACTCTCCCCCGGCCCTTATCTGACACCCACCACTAGTCTCAGAAACACTCCAACACCTAGCTCAGAAATCCCTCAACCTTTTGCTGGAGTGGAAGAGTAGGAGCAGAGCCATCAGGGAGCATGTTACCTGAAATTACCCCACAGAAGTCTATTCCTTGCTCATTGCGCCTCTGTCCTCTGCTGTTTGGGGTCTACGTACTGCAGAGGCAGGAGTCCCATCCCAGTGGCAAGCAGGTGTACTGCAGTTCCTAGTTGCAGCAAGTGGTACTACACCCTGCAGTACAGCTGACACACTACATGCATTATCGGGTGAGGTTTAGACTAATTAGACTCATTAACCAGCTGCTCCAGGAGCATTACTTCCTGACAGTGCAGGAATCCTTAAAATCAGAATGATCTGCATTTTTTAATTTGCCTGATTTGTTAAAAGAGAAAAGGAGATGAAATCTCAACTCTTTCTGCAGCTGAAAGTGTCTGCACATTGGGACTTCATAGGGAGAAAGCACAAATCTCCTCTTCCCCATGTAACCGGTTCCCCTAGTCTACGCAGTGCAACAGCCATGGTTGAGCCCCACTTCCCACCTGTACGTCTTGCCATCCTTGTGCTGGTCCTCATCATCCTCGTTTGACAGCACAAATGGATCACTCATCACTGGCAGCCCCGACTCCTGCAGTCGCTTCTTCTTCCGGCCCCGGGGAGGTTTAGGGGCAACTCCTCCACCTTCAGAGAGGGAGGTTATCACCTTCTTCGACAGGTCAGGCACCACCTGGAGGGCAGCCTGGGAGCCAGGGGGTAGTGCAGAGACAATCATTGGGGCAGAGATGGGGAAGGTTTGAGCAGAAGAGGCTGTGGTCACCAGGGAACCTGAGTGGGAAGTAATCACCAGGCCAGGACCTGCAGGGAAAGAAAGGGGAAAGAGCTCGATAACAGCCCCTCCAGACATAAGGGGCAGGGTCCAATCACCTTTCAGATCCCTCACCCCAATAAAGTGGGGCCTCAAAATTCATTTTTACCCCGATCCACAAGGAACAGTAGCTATCCTCCCTATTCCATCCCGCTGTCCAGTATTGGACATCAAATGCTCAACAACACCTGGAGAGGAGAAACACCGGAAGTACACTGGGCACAATTAAGAGGTATAGCCAGGATCCGCCATGCCATCTGTTATCCGAGACCTGAGTCAATCTACAGCCTCAAAAGGAAAACATTCAGACCCGTATGCACTTCATTCCCTCCAGATGCTGAGACTACCCTTCCATTCCTCCACAACCCCATGGTGTTCCCTACCTGCTGTCATGAGCCCGGCAGACTGCACTGGCACCACAGTGATGTTCTGGGTCACGGGGGCTTGGCTGTGTGGGGTCAGCTGCTCCGACTTGGTGTCTGAATCCATGGAGATGCCGGTGGGTAGGGCCACAGAGGTGGGTACCGTCAGCAGGGTAGGGTAATGAGGGGGAGCCAGGCTGCAGCCCTTTTCTGGGGGCAATAGCTGCTCCTTCATCTTGTTAATGAACATGGTATTCTCGATCTACATGAGTGTGAAAGAGTTTTTTTAGAATATTCCAGAATTGACACCTCCCAGCAGTAGGCGCTGTAAGAAATAGATCAGGAGCACACTGGTCCCAGCAAGGAGCAGAACCAAACAGACCATGGTGGAAGACAGAAGCCCTTACCTGTCCCGAGACTGTGGGCGCTGCTGGCCAGAAGTACGGGGAGGAGTTGAAATGAGATTCTTCCATCCTAGCTGGGCAGAGGGGGAAAGACAAGGAAAGAGAGACAGAGACACATGTAAAAGGAAAACATTAAACCCAGAGAGACTGTGATAAGGAACTGGCTCAGCCTAATGCAGTAACCCTTGTGGGATCTCCCTTTTTAAACTAAGCAACATGGCCCCTCTTCTGATCTTTCTGCCAAGACCCTGTCTCCCAGCAAGGAAAAGAGGCTGCTTCTCACCACTCACCCAGGACTAGGTTCCTCTCAATTACTTTCTGACTGAAGCTTCGAACTTACAGTCTCCCACCCCAAAGATGACTAATTTCCCCTGTGGGGAAGGGGTGGGTGGGTTTTTGGTTTCTGCAGCCATGACCCTCACAGGTGGAAACAAATTCTCACAACACTGCATATAATCCAACCCCCAAATAGTGTGAACTCCAGATCCTGCCTGCCCCTGCCCCTTCATCCTAACATAACGTCAGGCACTAACTACCCCTCACCCACAGGTAGCAGGAGAATGTTAGCATAGTGTTACACAGGGGAAAAGACAGAGAGGGAAATAGACTTGCCCAAGATAATATAGTGAGCCAACAGATGATCAGGAAATAAAATTCAGGACTCCCAATTTCCTGTTTCCTACTGCTCTAATCCACTGGACCCCACTCCCATGGGAAAGTGCAAAACAGAACCTAAGGATCCTGAGTCCAAGAAATCTCCGCTGCCCTCCCCTGGGAAGAGAACCCAGGAGTCCTGATTTCCACATTCTCCTCCTTCCAAAAGGGGTAAAGGAGTGACTCCCTATGCCACCCCCCTTTTACTACCATCCTTCAGCCATGTTTTGGGCACACGATCATATATCACCACCCCTTAAGTCACTGCTGCCCAACCCCACTTCTCAAGTCAACCTGAGGCTATGTCTACACTGCAGAGACTATACCATCCTAGATACCTCAGCACAGCTATGCCAGCATAACCCCGTAGTGTAGCTGCAGCTTACATCAACAGAAAGGGGTTTTCCATTGGTGTAGGAACACAACCTCCCCTAACAATGGTAGCTATGCCAACAGAAGCATTCATCCACCGCCAGAACTGCATCTTCACTAAGGGTTAGGTCAGCTTAGCTCTGTCCGTCAAAGGCAGGGATTTTTCACACCCTTGACCAATGTAGCTAAACTGATCTAATGTTTAAGTGTAGACCCGGCCAGACACCAAATGGCAGCCCTCTCCAGACTGCAGGAGCTTCACCTCTGTGAGCACAGCAATTGGGAGAGACACAAAAAATCCACTCCCTGGGATAATATGCTCAGCTGGCAAAGCTTTCAACACCAATGAAATGACTATTTAAAAACTAAGGACATTCATATACAAAAACTTTGTTATGATAGAGTGAAGGTTGAGACTATTCACTCAAATATAAGTTGATAATTAAATATACGTTGATCACTTGATAATTAAATTCCATTCAATAAAAACTACGTTTGGATAACATTAAGTTTGAAAAGTGAGTTAGAAAGTCATAATTAGAAAGTGTCTAGGGTAAAGTTACTAGTGCAGCCTCAACTTGCTACATTTCTACATCATTTATGAAATATAGTCTTTAATTACATGACCATATATTATTTTTCTATAGGCCCCATCTCATTAAACAGACAGGTTGCTGAGCAGTGTCCAGTGAATAATGGAGAAATAAGACATTTTTTAAAAGTGTAATAAAACCAAAATGAAGATGAACGCTGTACACACCACAATTCCTACAGATCAGCCAAAAATAAAAAAATTTTAAATAAACCCAATTACTTGCAATTTTTTTAAATCAACTACTTCCTTTCTGTATAGTGAACCCACCCTTGCCTCATTCATTACCTACTGTCCAACAAGTACACCTCTACCTCGATATAACGTGACCTGATAAAACACGAATTCAGATATAACGCGGTAAAGTAGTGCTCTGGAAGAGCACGGCGGCACACTCCGGTGGATCAAAGCAAGTTTGATATAACGTGGTTTCATGTATAACACAGTAAGATTTTTTGGCTCTCGAGGGTAGTGTTATATTGAGGTAGAAGTGTATACTTCAAGGCCAAATTTTGTTCTTAGCTACTCCAATATAAATTCACTATAAATTAATTGATTTTGATTGAATTACTTTGGATTTATACTATTGTTATTCAATCATAACCTGGTCCAGAACATGAGGGAGTTACAGAAGCCATCTCACCTTCATTTCCTTAACACCACTCAGCCCATGACTGAAGCAGGGGCCTGTGTACATTAGAGTCTAATTATATGACAGAACATAATCATAATGCAAGTATACGAGGGGGAAGAGTTAATGCATTTGTGTGACTTCTGAGTGCTTTCTATAGCATTTCTATAGTTTACCAAGGCATTTTAAAAACCCCCACAAGATTTAAGTACTTTCACTATTTGCCCATATAGAATCTTAAAACCAAAATGAAATTGGGTTTGTACAATACAATAATTGAGGTTTTTATGCACTATGCAAACAAAGCTGATGGTGGTGCCAGATTCCCACCGTTTCACCTGCAAAGTTTTAGGTGTAGAAGACAAGGGCTCATAAAATGAAGTAAAATCCTGATTTTGGCCCCCCCCCACCCCCAGCAAACATAACATACAGCCTTCTTTCATTTAGAAAATTGGAAGATAGTTAAAAGCAATTCAGTTTTCAAACTCAAATCCAAACCAATGTTGATGGTGACAATCAATAACTTCCCACTCGCAATTAGCCCACTATTAGAGTCATTATATAGTCACAATTTTATTTATAAAGGCAAAAGTATATTTTTCACTGTACCGGTTCTCAGAATATGGCTAACCCCCCAAACCCTTCACATCTGGGGAGAGATCAGGCTTGGAAAAATTCAGTTTAAAAGATGAAAGCTTGACAAAGTTATTATGAACTGCAGGGTGTGAGAGAGGGGGAGTAGTCACAACAGAAGATTTCATGCAATTTCAGCGCCATGCCAACCCTTCAAAGTGAGGAAATTTGAAGATAAAGTTCCTCCACCAGACTTCTGTCCTCCTACCCACAGCTAGCCACCCATTGTAGTCTAATAACCCTTTTGGAAATATGAATCCCTATTCACCATCCCACCCCCTTAACACAGCTCACACTTACTTTACCAGAACTCTGCATGTAACCTTTCCAATTGCTCTACCACTATCACATACGGGATGGAGCGTCAACCCTGTACCACAGCATGTTCCCACTGAAGCGCCTTCATCATCTCAGCTTCCACAAACAGGCCACAGATGGGACCTTCTTCCCATTCACCAGTCTAGTATCAGACAGATGTCAACGTACTCTCCTGATATAAACCAGAAACAATACCTTCCATGTACAGGCCAAATTTACATGCACTGAACAAACAATTGAACAAACAAGACAGTTCGATTACTGCTCATCATGAAGGACAAGGTATCATCACTATGGCTCTCACAGATTCACACATTTCAAGGCTGGGCTTACATTTCATGGAGTTACTGCACTGAATCACTGGCACATACATGAAAAGCATAGCAAGGACTTAGAGTGCAGAAGTGGTGTGTACAAGGGGGTAAAATTAAGGCTAAATATGCAAGAACAGATAAAGTAGACTTTAAATATAATTTTCCTTACTTTCACACAGTTAATTTATTGTGATGTTCCACTTCCAACTTTATAATAATAAAAAACAAACCCTGAGGATGACACATGGGAGTGGTGCCTAAAGCATCATTATATCTGTACAAGACCTGATTTTATGGTGGGGAAGTTTTAGGCCCAAGTGATGCTGGAAACAATTCATGATGAATAACACACACTGAACACAGGGCATTTGATGAGATGCAAAAGCATCTTCACAGAGCTCTGAGGAAGAAGAATTAAGGAATTCTATGTAACAATTTGAAAAGCCATCTTTGGTTCCATGCCATCAATAACCTAACTACAGTGGAGAAAAAAGAACTGGATTCTTCTTCCCCAACCACCACTAATACACTAGAGGTCAACAATCTTCCTGCCATTCCCTCAGACATCCAATCCCACCTCCCTATACCTTCACGCTAGACAGGAAGTCATGCCCTAGAGGTGAAGCACCCTATTGCCAACCCCTTGAACAGGTCAGTCCCTGGAACGGAACTAACTCCCAGAAGAAAGACCCCAGATCCCAGAGCTGGGCACGAGGGCCACCCTACAGAACTAGGGTGGGGCGGGGCAGGGCGGGGGCAGCCAGTGCTGAATCATACCCGCAGCTCCCCGCATTTTCCTGGAAGTTTCTTACCCCCGCTCCCTCTCACTCTCCCTCCTCTCGCATTTCTCCTCCTTCCGGGACTGTTTCTGCGAACAAACTACCAGCCTTACTGGACGCGTTGGCGACACCAGGGCTCGGGGGCCTGCATGGCGGCGCCGGTGGGGGAGGAGAGACGCGCCCCGCAGCCAGCGCAGGGGCCCGGCCACAGGGAAACGGGGACCCCCCCGGGCGCGCACATCCCACGGGAGCAGCCCCGCCCACGAGGGAGCCCCCAGCCCAGCCCCCAGGCACAGAGGGCGCCGAGCCCGAGGGAGGGGCCGAACCGATCCGGAATCTCAATCCCCGCGAGACGGAGCCCGGAGGCTGACGGCACTCTGCACCGATACCCAATCGCGCCTCTCCGCTTCCGCTTCCGGGTCATTCTAACCCGGAAGTAACCTTGCCCAGGGTCTCTCAGAGTCTCGCCCACTGCCCATTACCGGACACCACCCCCCAGCTGCGACCCCGACCCCGGCTCCAGCGGCGACAGCAACCTCCTCACCGGAAAGGGGAGCGGCAAGTCACTTCCGGTTCAGGAGGCGGGGCGTGTTTTGGTACGTCCGGGGCTCTAGAAAGGACGGAACTGACGTCATAAACAGAGACTTTTGCAATGCAGGAGGAAATGAATGAATGGACTTGCAAACCGGAAGTGCTAATCATGGGCACGGAAGACAGAGGCGGCGCTCGCGCCGCACGGGACCAGCGCAGAGCCAACCGTGGAAGGGCGGGAATCACCTATGACAGATCAGAACCACCAGCAGCCTCTCAGGACGAGGTGAGATTTTCCTGCCGGAAGCAGTTGACTCCAGGCCGGAAGTAAAGGCTGAAGTAACGGTTTTTGAGAGCGGATGATGCTCCGCTTTCAGAAGCGGAAATAACTCGAGTTCCTAGGCCGTGATGTCATTTCCGCTAGGGGCGGCTTTATCGGAAAGTTGTATCTGCTGAATATTCATGAGGCTCATCAATAATTGACTGTCGGCTGATTGACAGCGTTTCCCGCTGCCGAGCGACGGGGCGCGGCCCCATGCGGAGCCCGGCTGGGGGAGAGGCCCGCGGAGCAGCCTGGGCCGGGCTGTGTCCTGCAGGAGGGAAGGGCCCTGGGGCAGCCTGTGAGCCAAGCAGCTGGTGCAAACGTGCCCCCAGTCACGGCCCTGTTCCCTCCCTGTGCCCGCAGCGCCACCCCTAGGCCTGCGGGGATTCCTGCAGCGGTTTGGCTGAGCGTCTGGTAATTCTGGCGTGCCCCCCCCCCCGCAATAAACACCCTGAGGTGGGCCCAGGCCCCGTGTACATGCCAGAGGGCTGGACTGAGGGTTGGGGACTATCCTCACTCCCTGCGCCTCTTCCCTGCCTGCACTTGATCCTCTTCTGTTGGTTGTCTGGGCACGCAGGGACCTTGGGGCCCGAGGGCTTTATGTGCTGGACAGGCAAGATGCTGCATGGAGCCAGTGTGGGGACTATAGCTGTATCTCTGGGGCCCACTATGTCATTTTACTCCGTAATGTTTTATGGAAATATGCGCATGAGCGTAAAATATATAGACTGTTAATCTATAAGGTGCCACAGGATTCTTTGCTGCTTTTACAGATCCAGACTAACATGGCTACCCCTCTGATACGTAAATATAATGTAACTGGAATATGCTATATGCAAAAGGTCTCTTGTAAGGTATCATTACAAAGCTTATAATCTACTGAGTGGGTTCATTCTATTTGTATGCATGTATCATTCTTGTAACTGAAGCTAGAAATATAAAGTATCACTCTGAGGTCCTATTGTAATTATGCAAAGCTTGGGCCATTGATGATGGTTTAAAATCTCGATGGCTCCCATTGACTAGGACAATTGGTTGTAAATGGCTCTGTTTACTTGCAAGCCTTCCTGTGTTCCTGTAAGCCACGGTGGAATCCATCTTAAACCTGGTGCTCTTCCATTTAGAAGGAGGGATGGGGATCCAGACAGACAAAATATGCCCGCTTTATGCCAGAGCTATAAAAGGGGGTGGAAGAGAACAAAGGAGGATCCCAGTCATGGGGGGGGGGGGGAAAACTGCTTTTCACCTGAGATGCCTGCTGGAACTAACAAGGATTGTACAAGGGGAAAGGATTGGGCCCAGACTAGGAAGGAGTCTGTGAAAGAAGTTTATTGGAACATCTCTGAGGGTGAGATTTACCTGTAAACAGTCTTTTAATGTGTTAGGCTTAGACTGGCATATTTTGTGTTGTTTTTGCTTGGTAACTTACTTTGTTCTGTCTGTTATAACTTGAAACCACTTAAATCCTACTTTTTATACTTAATAAATAGAAGTGATTTTATTAACGCAGAGTAAGTGATTAATACCTGGGGAAGCAAACAGAGTGATATGCACAGCTATCAGTATTATAGAGGGCAGACAATTTATGAGTTTATTTTGTATAAACTTTATACAGAGTAAAACAGATTTATTTGGGGTTTGGATCCCACTGGGAACTGAGTGCTGGAGATAGGTGACCTGCTGAGCAGTTTTTGATTAAAGTCTGCAGCTTTCGGGGCGTGGACCAGACCTGGGTCTGTGTTGCAGCAGGCTAGTGTGTCTGGCTCAACAAAGCAGGGTTCTGGAGTCCCAAGCTGGCACAGAAAACGGGCTCAAAGGTAATTTCAGCACATCGGGTGACAATCCCATGGGGGTCTCTGTGACCGAACCTGTCACAGCCACTATATTACATTCATGAAAGTTCTCTGTATGATTGTGTTCTACTCCACAGGTTATCCCAGCTCCTCCACGAACTAAAAACTGGGGGTGATTACCCTGCGGGATTGTAAACCACCCTGGAGAAAACGGAGTGGTTTGCATTATTGGTTCAAGTTGGGTTTTCCACAGATTAAGCAAGGGCTTTTGGTATAAAACATGGTGGCCAAACAGCAGCTCACAGAGCCACCCCCGCCACATTCTCTGCCTGCCAGACTGATGTGGGGAGCCTGGGGCTCCTGCTCTGAGGCAGAGTGGTGTGGCTCGGGCCTTGGAGATGACTGGTGCCTACTGAAAATGGGGGTGAGGCACAATTTAAAGGTTCAGGCCCCTTCCCCCAACCGCTTGAGTCATGCCCGCCCCCCCCATGCGCACACACCCTTCCTGCAGCTCCACGTGGATAGGCAGCAGCAGCAAAAGCAGTGGTTCTCCCAGCTGATGCTGCCTCTACCCATGGCTGCAGCTCCCAGCTTGCTGGCTACAGCAGCTGCGGTGCAGGAAGGGGGTCCGGTGGCACATGTGACTGAATGGGGCCAGAAAATGGCACATGACCCACGTGGCCCCCTCACACATGGCCTTTGGCTTCTGCTCAGCAGAGTGGGTGTGGTCTCAGGGCTTCAGCCCTATGTGGTGAGTTGCCAGGGTTTGGAGCTTCAGCAGGAGTGGGGCTGAAGCCCTGAGCCCAAGCAGGCACCTCCTAAAGCACCAAGACCCCCACCCTGCTGGATAGAAGCCCCAAGATGCGCACACCTCACACAGTAAAAGCCCCTAACCCCACCAGCCCATCATGGGGCTGAAACCCTGGGCCCAGCAGGTGCCTCTCCGCAGGGCTGAAGTCCCAGGACCCTGGCCGGCATGCCCTGCTCTTGAACTTCTGAAGATTGTCATATGCAGCTCAGAGGGTCAGTAAGTTTGGCCACTCCTGGTATAAAGAGATGAGCTTGAACTGATACAAGGCTTTCTTCTGATTCAGCAAACAAGCAGGACTTCAAATTCATTCTCTTGTGGAAGGGTTGGAGGAACTTTGGATTGCTAGAGCCCTATCAGACTGCTGGTTAGTAACCTCTGGAAAGCTCTTAGCATGCATAGAGGAACTTTTATTGATTGTTATGTTTTCTCTATAGTGCTTTTACATTTATTCTTCCTTTGTGAGGGCTGGTTGGTAACTGGTAAACATTATTGTGGCCCCTGAAGAAGGGGTAACCACAGGTGCTATTCTCCAGTCAGACTTGCTGGGGAAATCAGTGAGGTGCAGAGGGACTGCAAACGTAAACCCACTGGTCTGCTGGGAGAGAGAGACATGAGTCTCCTCCCAAGAGGTGTGATGGCTGGGAGTGTCAAACCTTAAGTGGGTGCCCTCATGAAAGACCAGTAATGGGGTCAAAGGTACTGTTAACTCTGAAATTGTGACATGGGTCCTGAGCTGCAAAAGAGGTGGCAGGCGAGGAGGCTGCCAGAGAGGCATAAGGAAGAATCTTAGTGGGGGCCAGATAAGGAGCTGCAATAATCCAAATCATAGGGGACAGAGCACAACCAGGGATCTCAGCAGAAATGGAGTCTAGAGAATAGTGGGCAAGAGATCCTAAAATTTGCAGGCCATCTGTAGCAAAACTGGCTTCCCTCCCATCTGTGCTGTTAGCATGGAATCTGGAGGACAGGGGAATGAGCACATGTTCTTAGACAGCTTGACTACATGCGCAGCAACCTTATTGTGGGACAGTATTGAGAAGGAGCTCTTGATGTAGGGGAAAAAAAATACCAGTGGGTACAAAGGACAGATGATACTTGAACAGCAACTCCCTTTCTCGCTCTCTGACAGCCCAAGTAACTGAGATCTCGCTGTACTCTCTAGGGAGCCTCCTACAGGGAAACACTGAGATTACTTCTGCAGTCTTCAGTAGGATACATCATGAGTGGGGAATTGTTGACGTATTTAAATAAAGGGAATTGACAGCCTAATCAGTTTGGTAATTAATGTCCTTGTTAATTTGGGTTGTTTGAATTGCCTCATGAATATTCATCAATCCTGTAATTTATTTCTATATTTGACAGTTCAACCCTGAAGGTGACATTTCTCCCTCTGTGCCAGGACCCAGCAAGTGAGTTAGGATCCTAGGGGCCCAAATCTTATCTTTGTGCAGAGGGGCTGGAGCTAGGTACTCCTGCCTACCCTCCTAACTAAGCTTCAGGCCAAACACACATCTCCAGCCCCTGCTGTACCAGACTGGGGACTCTCCACTCCCCTGCCAAGGAAGGGATGAGATTGACAGTCAATTGCAGGGGGAGGGCTGTCATAAGCTGAGCAGCTGGGTTGCCCTATGAAAAGGCTTCATGCCAGATAAATTCATTTTCTTAAATACTGACTAAAGTATTGGGGAGGAAAAAAGATAATTCTGTTTTATTCTAACCAGTTTTTATACCACTCTTGTCACTCCTGGGCACCTTCCAATAGTGCATTAAGGGACATGACTAACATCTGTCACGTTTGATTCATTCTCTCTTATCCTCTCCCCAGGAGGAGACAGCCAGTCTCCCTGGTCATAATCCAGGAGGTCTCCGACCCTGGTAACTTCTGCCAGGACCAACCTCTGGCGCACCGTGGGGGACTCCACCACCTGCACATGGATCTGGGGATTGTGTAGCAGGGGCTCCATGAGGAGATCTGCCCCCTGTGGTTGCCCCATGTAGCAGAGTGGTTACCCGCTCCTGCCCTGCGGGGCTTGAAACAGCCCAGGAGAGGGCTGGGGAAGGGAGCAAAACCCTGGCTGATTGGGGGAAGTGGCTGCAGCTGGGGCCATGCCCCAAACAGACTAACTGGGCCTTATAAGAAAGCCAGGGCAGCCAGAAGCTCAGGATTCTCTCTCTGCTTGTAGAGAGAGAAGGGCTTGGCTGCTCGGGAGCTGAGCAGGATACTGGGACTGGAGCAGGTCTGGGGGAAGGCTGGAAGAGCTGGGGAGCTCTGGCCTAGGAAAGCCCCAGGCTGTGGGCCTAGCTGAGGGCCTAAGACCAGTACTGGGGCTGCAGAGGGGCAGCCCAATTATAGAGAGAGGCAGCAGGTCCAACCCAACCTTGCCTGTGATGAGTGGCATGTACTGCAGTCTGCTCCAGGGAGTGGGGCTAGATGGTAACTGGCAGTAGCCTTACACTGAGGTGAGGTGGGGTTAATGGGTGGGGGTTCCCCTGGGTGGGGAGACCCAGAGTGTGGGGGTATTGCCAGGGGGGCAGCAACCTGGAGAAAGGGGCACTGGGGTCCTGGGAGGGACACAGGGGGCCAGCGGTAAGGTGGATCACCAGCGTGCAGGGGGCGCTCCAGAATGCTGGAAGAGCTAATTCCCATGGATGACCAGCAGGAGGCGCCGCAGGCGTGAGTCCGCTCTCTTACACCCCATCTCCAAAAAAATATATTGGAATTGGAAAAGGTTCAGAAAAGGGTAACAAAAATTATTAGGGGTATGGAATGGTTTTTGTATGAGGAGAAATTAATAAGACTGGGACTTTTCAGCTTGGAAAAGAGACGGCTAAGGGGAGATATGATTGAAGTCTAATGACACCAGTCTGGGTCAGTTCCTCAGATCTGTCACCTAAAAAATGGCTCAGGTTTGGGAATTTGCCTCACATCTTCAGTCATGAAGATCGATACAAAGGATACATTTAGTTTCTCCGCAATGGCCTTATCATCCTTGAGTGCTCCTTTAGCACCTCGATTGTCCAGTGGCCCCACTGGTGGTTTAGCAGGCTTCCTGCTTCTGATGTACTTAAAAAAAAGAAAAAAAAATTGCTATTACTTTTTGAGTCTTTGGTTAACCATTCCTCAAATTCTTTTTTGGCCTTCCTAATTGTATTTTTACACTTCATTTGTCAGTGTTTATTCTCCTTTCTATTTTCCTCACTAGGATTTAACTTCCACTTTTTAAAGGATGCCTTTTTGTCTCTCACTGTATCTTTTACTTTGTTGTTTAGTCCTGGTGGCTCTTTTTTGGTTCTCTTACTATGTTTTTTTTAATTTGGGGTATACAGATTCATAGATTAGATTCATAGATTCTAGGGTCAGAAGAAACCAATGTGATCATCTAGTCCGACCCCCTGCACATAGCAGGCCACAGAACCCTACCCATCCACTTTTATAACAAACCCCTAACCTATGCCTGAGTTATTGAAGTCTTCAAATTGTGGTTTGAAGACCTCAAGCTGCAGAGAATCCACCAGCAAGTGACCCATGCCCCACGCTGCAGGAGAAGGCGAAAAACCTCCAGGGCGTCTGCCAATCTGCCCTGGAGGAAAATTCCCTCCCGACCCCAAATATGGCGATCAGATAAACCCTGAGCATGTGGGCAAGACTCACCAGCCAGCAGTTAAGTTGAACATCTATTATGGTGTCTTTAAAAAGTTTCCAGGCAGCTTGCAGAAGTAAATCCCCCCAATACTCCTTTCCTGATTGGCAGTCCAGGCTTTGGTCAAGAAAACCTAGGACCAGTGTCATCACAGTCAGATTGGCCACCATGCAGGGCAGACGCTGCAAAAACAGGGAGGATCTGCTTGCTATTGGGTTTTCAGAAAAAGGTGGCTCAGGAATATGACTAGTCCCTGTCATTTGGAAGAGGAAATATAGAGGAATGGATAAGACTGTAGCCATTCAACATGATGAAGACATGCACAGAGATGAGAAGAAATTACAAATAGGGTACAACTCTTTCAAAGGTTTTTCCACACCCAATCTACTACTATTAATGTATTGCCTCAACAGGCTCCCACTCCTGTCCCTCCTGCACTGTACTATGCCCTCCAAAAGTTGGAAGACTTAAGTGTATAGAAAAGGCCTGATAGGCTCTCACAACCAGATCCAGGACTTCCCACCACAACAGCATACTGAGGGAGAGAACAATTTCCCTGATGTCATGGGTTTTTGTTAAAATAAAAACCAGTGTTCTCTGTTTATGCTGGGTTTGTTTTGTTATGGCAGCTAGCCACAATTAATTTTTCTTTTGAAAGATAACATCTCTGATCTTTGCATTTCCGCTCTCTACCTCCCCCAAAGCTCCCATTGGCTGCGGTTACCCGTTCTTGGCCAATGGGAGCTGTAGGAGGTGGGGCCTGGAGGCGAGGGCAGTGCACGGAGTCCTCTGCCCTGCCCCAGGGGCCGCAGGACGTGGTGCCGGCCGCTTCCAGCAGTGGTGCGGGGTCTGCAGCACCACAGGGGTGGCAATCCTGCGGGCCAAATCCAAAGCCCTGGCAGGCCGGATCCAGCCCTCGGGCCATAGTTTGCCCACCCCTGGCCTATGTCCTGGTCTACGCTAGGAATTTACTTCAGTATAACTATGTCTCTCAGGGCTATGAAAAATCCACATCCCTGAGAGAGGTAGCTATGCCGACCTAACCCCCAAGCCTAGACCAGCATTCTTCCATTGACCTAGCTCCCGCTTTGCAGGGAGGTGGATTACCTACACTGCTTGGAGAGGCCCTCTTGTTGGCATAGTGTGTAAACTGAAGCACTACAACATCACAGCTGCACTCCTGCAGTGTTTTAAGTGTAGACATGACTTAAGTCTCCTTGGGATTCGCAGCTCTGAACCTCTCCTGGACTTAGGTGTCTAAGCCAGGTCAGCCCTTTCTCAGGAAAAGACAGTCAAGGAATAAGTGGTGCTACAACCATTAGTCCAGCAGTTAGCCTGCTGGCCCAGGATGTGGGAGACCCTGGTTCAGTTCCCCTCTCTGTCTTATGTAGAGAAGGAATTTGAAGATGGGTTTCTCACCTGCCAGGAGCATATTCTAGCTAATAGGCTGCGGGGTATTCTAGGACAGAGGTGTCTCAGTCTCCTGTTGAAGTTGTTCTCCAGTGTATGCCTAGGTTGAGGATTCTGCTGCGGCTTAGGCATGCAACAGCACCCATATGTATGCTCGCTGGCAGATTTTCAGGCTCTTTAACAGTGGAAGTTTTGATGCCTAGGATTAGGCAGCAGTTGAGTGGAGATGCTGAGGATTTCAGTGGTGCCTAAAATGTTGGGATTAGGCCCCTAAAGTGGCAGTTAGGCACTTAAGTCCCTTTGTCAATCTTGCCCTAGAGTACTGGAGCAAAATTAAGGTTTAAATTTGTTGAAGGAAATCCATCATTATTACTCTCCTGTATCCTCACCATAAACGCTTGGTAGATGTGTACAGAACATTGCAGTGTGTGCTGCACACCCTCTGCAAGTAGTGTTCATGGTCTTGAATCCTGCTCCTCATGTTTCTGGCTGCCTAAAGATAGAGACAGGAAGTTTGGAATGGGTGGTTCAGTTCTCGCTATTTACTCCACCTTTGCTTCTCCAAATGCTGTGTAAAATGCAGTGGGCAGCCAAGACAACAGTAGCCTGGGCCATTGAAAATCATTGCCTCTGAGCAGATGTCTCCATCTGGCTTTTGGCCTCCCCAAGGCATACTCAGCCAATCCTGCACTTGTTCCAGCTGTGCTTAAATCATCTAGATGAGTATATTTGGTCTGGGAATGGCTATATGAGCCAGAGCATACAGGATCCTCCAGGATGGCAGTGGGCATTGAAACTGAGAACAGTGTGTGGAAGATTTTGCCTGTGTGTCCAGAGAGCAGACCCTGCCTTTGTCAGATCCAGAAAGGTCAGCACTAAGACATGTATTTTTCCAGAAAGCAAGCTTTATTCCTGAAAGTGTAACATGAAAATTTATTGGGGGACTGGATGTCTGCAGGCATTGCTAATGAGTTGCAGAGCCTTTTGCCTCTTAATCACTAACTTGGACCCAGCCCAGCTCTGTCGGGATTAAGTTGTTCTCACCTACTAGAGGTTTGGTGGTGTCTCTCTGAGATGAGCTGGTGGGTCTGAGTTCCAGCTCTCATGTTACAGACTCAGCTCGAGCTGCTTGGAAAAATTCCCAGGAAATATTTTTCTAAATGGGAACAAAACTATGTTTGAAAATATCAAAATCTTCCATGAAACAGCATGACCTTTCCCTGCCCAGATGGCCTCACCACTACGCTTTATGCTGATTAGCAGGCTCAGCAGAGAGGCCAAGAACTTCATGGACCATGGAGGCTGAATTACTCCTAGAGGAAGTCACTGCAGATCACATCTGAGATAGGCTGGCAAGGCAGTGTAGGGGGGAAGCTTCCCCAGCTGCTATCCTGTAGATAAATGGGTTCATTCACCAAAGTGTGAGTACTAAACCCAAACAACTTTTTAAAGCTACAGTTTATGGTTATATGCAAGTTAGTTTTAAATACACAAATTAGCTCAGTAAAACATTTTGCATAAAACATCACACATGGAGCTGCACAAAACTTGGCAGTTATGTGGTGTGACAAAGTTCCTCCTCTACCTTGGTGGGTCCTGCGCTTAGTAGCAGATTTGCTCACCTCAGTGATCTTCCCCACAGTCTGGGTCAACTCCTCCTGTGTCTGATCAGGAGTTGGGAGGAACCCGGTCCTGCTCTCTACTCCGAGTTCCAGCCCAGGGCCCTGTGGATTGCAGCTGTCTATAGTACCTCATGTAACAGCTGCATGACAGCTACACTTCCCTGGGCTACTTCCCCATGGCCTCCTCCAAACACCTTTATCCTCACCACAGCACCTTCCTCCTGGTGTCTAACACTTGTACTCCTTAGTCCTCCAGCAGCACAGCCTCTCACTCTCAGCTCCTTGTGCCTCTTGCTCCCAGCTCCTCACACACACTTCCTCTCCTCTGGCTCCCCCCTCCCTGACTGGAGTGAGCTCCTTTTTAAAGCCAGGTGCCCTGATTAGCCTGCCTTGATTGGCTGCAGGTGATCTAATCAGCCTGTCTGCCTTAATTGGTTCTAGCAGGTTCCTGATTACTCTAGTGCAGCCCCTGCTCTGGTCACTCAGGGAACAGAAAACTACTCAGCCAGTGACCACTATATCTGCCCTCTACTAGACTCCTGTACACCACTGGCCTGGGTCTGTCACATATCCCTCCCCCCTGCTCAACACCAAGGGGTTGGGCAGCTTGGGATGCCAGACAGTGGACACGTGACGAGCCATGAGCATTGCCTGACGGCTCCCTGCTCTGTGTTGCACACGGAACTGGAAAGGTTGGAGGGATAAGAACCACCTGGTCACCCTTCTGTTCTTCTCCTTGTTCCGCTGCATCCATTGAAGAGGGGCATGGTCGGTCACGAGAACAAATCTGCGCCTGAGCAAGTAGTAGCGCAATGCTTCCATGGCCCATTTTATGGCAAGGCACTCTCTCTCCACCACAGCATATTTTTGTTCCCTTGGAAGGAGTTTCCTACTGAGGTAGAGAATTGGGTGTTCCTCCTCCCTGACCATCTGTGATAGAACGGCCCCCAACCCTACTTCCGATGCAGCTGTCTGCAGGACAAATTCTTTGGTGAAATCAGGGGCTATCAGTACAGGGTTACTGCAGAGGGCAGTCCGTAGGTGTGTGAATGCTTCCTCTGCTGCATCAGACCATCTCACCAGATCAGGTCCACAGATTTTCACTAGGTCTGTCAGGAGGCTTGCCCTTGTGGCAAAGTGGGGAATAAATCGTCGGTAATACTCCACTACACCTAGGAATGCCCGGACTTGTTTCTTGCGATGTGGTCGGGGCCAATATTGAATGGCCTCCAACTTGTTCACTTGGGGTTTTACCAGACCTTTTCCCACAATGTAGCCAAGATATTTGGCCTCTGTAAACCCTACAGCACACTTGGCAGGTTTGCTGTAAGGCCAGCTCGCCTGAAGGTATCAAGGACTGCCTCCACTTTCTCTAGGTGGGTTTCCCAGTCTGGGGTATGAATGACCACATCGTCCAAGTAGGCAGCAGCATAACTGTTATGTGGGCGTAATACCTTGTCCATGAGGCACTGGAAAGTAGCTGGGGCCACATGTAGTCCAAAAGGGAGGACCAGTATATTGAAAAAGACCCTCTGGTGTAGAGAACGCAGTCTTTTCCTTTGCATCTTCTGCAACGGGAATCTGCCAGTACCCCTTTGTCAAGTCTAGGGTAGTCAAGTACCGGGCATTCCCCAGATGATCCACTAGCTCATCTATGCGAGGTATGGGGTACTCGTCAAACTGGGATACTTCGTTTAGTCGCTGGAAGTCATTGCAAAACCTTGTGGTGCCATCAGGTTTGGGCACCAGCACGATTGGGCTGGACCACTGACTGTGGGATTCTTCGATGATCCCCAACTCCAGCATTTTTTTTACTTCTGCTTTTATTTCCTCCTTTTTGGCCGCTGGCACCCGATAGGGCCTCATTGTTGTTCTGGCCCCAGGGTTCGTGACGATGTGGTGATATGTCTCAGTTGTTCGACCTGGTTTTGTCAAGAACACATCTTGATTCCAGAAGATCATCTCAGACACCTCATTCTTCTGGTCTGGTGTTAAATTGGGAGACACTCTCACCTGTTTGGAAGGCTTGTTTTCCTGGATAGTTATGCATGCCTCTTGTGCGTGCCAGGGTTTCAGAAAGTTGATGTGATAAATCTGTTCTTGTTTTCGGCGTCCTGGCTGCCGCACCTTGTAGGTTACTTCCCCCATGGGTTCAACCACGTCATAGGGCCCCTGCCATTGGGCCAGAAGCTTGCTTTCTGCTGTGGGTACCAACACCATCACCCGATCCCCTGGTTGGAACTGTCGGACTTTTGCCTGGTGATTGTAATAGGTTCTCTGGGCCTCCTGTGCCTTTTCCAAATGTTCCCGTACAATAGAGGTGACACGGGCTATCTGGTCTCGCATCTGTATTACTTGTTCTATTATATTTCTCCCCTCATTGGGTTCCTCTTCCCAAATCTCTTTGGCGATATCTAGTATGCCACGGGGGTGACATCCGTGTAATAACTCGAATGGGGAAAACCCAGTTGAAGCCTGAGGTACCTCTCGGATAGCGAACATAATGTAGGGCAGTAGGGTGTCCCAATCCTTCCCATCCCGACTTACCACCTTCCTTATCATAGCCTTGAGGGTTCAGTTAAACATTTCTACCAACCCATCAGTCTGCAGATGATAAACTGAAGTTCTCAGGGTATGTATATGGAGCAGCGTACAGAGGTCCTTCATTAGCTTTGACATAAATGGAGTTCTTTGGTCTGTTAATATCTCCTTTGGTAGCCCCACTCGGGCAAAGATCCCCACCAGCTCTTTGGATATCGTTTTAGAGGCCATGTTCCGCAGGGGGATGGCTTCTGGGTAGCGAGTAGCATAGTCCAAAACAACAAATATATGTTGGTGGCCCCGAGCCGTCTTCTCCAGGGATTCCACTAGGTCCATGGCTATTCGCTCAAAGGGGACCACCACCAGGAGGAAGGTGCTGTGGTGAGGATAAAGAAGGTGTTTGGAGGAGGCCATGGGGAAGTAGCCCAGGGAAGTGTAGCTGTCATGCAGCTGTTACACGAGGTACTATAGACAGCTGCAATCCACAGGGCCCTGGGCTGGAACTCGGATGGGAAGGGGTACTAAAGGTGTCCTCAGGTGGGGAGGGGGACTGTGCAGCTGACACTTCAGGCAGGACGCACAGTACCTCCGCACTTCTTCGTGTACTCCGGGCCAGAAGAACCATCGTAGGACTCATGCCAGGGTCTTCTCTGCCCCCAAGTGACCCCCAAAAAGATGACTGTGAGCAAGACTTAATACAGCGTTCTGGTGTTTTTGAGGTACTTCTGCCCCTGACTGGTGCAACCCAGTATAAGAGATTTTTCTTCATTATGAAGTAGGGTCCAGGTCCCTGTGTTCTCCCTTCCACGGGGACCCCATCTATTTCAGTCACCTCCTTTCTAATGTTGTACCTTGGGTCTTCAGCCTGGTCCCGTCCAAAATTTCCTCTTCTGGGGCTAATCTGCCCAAGATCTAGGGGCCCAGTCTCTGTTGCCTCTACTGGTTCAGAAGCGTTAGGGTGGGGGTCAGACTCATGTGCTTCTCCCTCCTGGGTGGCCTCCTTTTCAGCTGCTCGAGTCCGCCTACCTACGAGAGTGACCCTCCGGCTTTGAGTCAGTAGTCGGGTTCCCAAGGCCTTAGCTGCCCTCCTTTCCCTTTTTGACTTTCTACCATGTCCGGGAATGGAAAATAAATCTGGGGATATTTCAGAGAAGACTGGGGGTTGACAGTCTACTGTGGATGCCTCACGAACTTCAGGGTTCCCCTTTCCTCCAATCCTCCTACTGGGAGTAAGTTTCCAAACCCTGAGAAGTCCCTCCCTATGAGCACCGGGTATGGGAGTTTAGGGACTACACCTGCTGCTACCTCAGTAGTGTTCCCCTGAATCTCAATTTTTACTGGGGTAATAACCAACTGTCCCATGGACACATGTTATCCCTGTACGCTTAGCCCACAGCAGCTGACTACACTTCACAAGCTTCCCTGAGACAAGCGTGATAGCAGTCCCCGAATCAACCAGTGCCATGGTCTCTACGCCATTTAGCTTTACTGGTCTGGTGTACATATGTGGGGTTAGTGAGACCCCCACAAGGTGGATTAGGAAGCGTGGGTCTGCCCAGTTCCCCAGGTTACACTGCATCGGCTCCTCAGCATTGGGACACTGTGCAGCTATATGTCCCCACTCCCCGCAGGCATAACATCTGTATGAGGCCTTAGGCCTCTTGTGCGTATGCATTAAGATAGCCTTTGATCACATGCTGTTTGTCAATAGAACTCCTGCCTCACTCAGTTCACAGGATGGAAAGTGCTCAGGGAATGAGGCAGCAGTTCAATGTTTCTTTTATCCTCCTCATTGAATGTGGCCCCAAGCTTATTTTACTGCAGACCTTCCTAAACCTGAACTGATTACAGAATTATTGACTTCCCCATTGGCATTTCTATGGCTATTCGTGTAATACCTAAGGGCTTCACAATGTTCCTGAATTCACCTTCCCAACACCCTGTGAGGTAAGGAGGCAATATCCCCATTTTATACATAGAAAATGGAGGCCACAGTTTTCAAGGTCATGCTAATTATGAGTGCCCAAGCAGAGATGCCTAACTCTGGTCTGGATACTTTTAGAGATCTTAGAATTTTCTATGTACAGAGCACGCCTCCCATTGATTTCAGACTCAACTGTGAGTTCTCAGCACTTCTGCAAATCAGCCCCCAGGCGTCTCAAGTTGGGCACTCAGAAAATGAGGGACACACAGTGTTTAAAAAACAAAACAAAAAAAAAAGGAAACTGACCAAAAAATGCCATCCTTTGGCAACATTGACACCCACATGGTTCATTTGCAGCTCTGGAACCTTTAAAGCAGGGGTTCTCAAACTGGAGGTCGGGACCCCTCAGGAGGTCCTGAGATTATGACATGGGGGGTTACGAACTGTCAGCCTCCACCCCAAGCCCTGCTTTGCCTCCAGCATTTATAATGGTGTTAAATATATAAAACAGTGTTTTTAATTTATAAGAGGGGTTGCACTCAGAGGCTTGCTATGTGAAGGGGGTCACCAGTACAAAAGTTTGAGAACTACTGCTTTAAAGTAACTGTACAGGTCTCTGCCACTTGAGCTAATTGACTGGTAGCAATAGAAGGCTCTTATCTTCTGCAGCCAGTAGAGGTGGCTGAGACACTTTGACAATGGGCTACATGACTATTTGCTGATAGCAGAGAAATGCTGTGACACCGGCAGCCTAGCTTCCGAAGAAAGGTGTTTAATTATTATAAACTAGGGCTGTCAAGCAATTAAAAAATATTAATCGTGATTAATCGCATGATTAAAAAAAGTAATTGTGATTAATTGCACTGTTAATAATAGAACACCGTTTATTTGAATATTTGTGGACGTTTTCTACATTTTCAAATATATTTTTCAATTACAAAACAGAATTCAAAGTGTACAGAGCTCACTTTATATATATTTTTGATTACAAGTATTTGCACTAAAAAAAATAGTATTTTTCAATTCACCTAATACAAGTACTGTAGTGAAATCTCTTTATCATGAAAGTTGAACTTACAAATGTAGATATGTACAAAAAGAACTGCATTCAAAAATAAAACAATGTAAAATTTTAGAGTCTGCAAGTCCACTCAGTCCTACTTCTTGTTTAGTCAATCACCTAGACATACAAGTTTGTTTACAGTTGCAGGAGATAATGCTGCCCGCTTCTTGTTTACAATGTCACCTGAAAGTGAGAACAGGTGTTCTCATGGTACTGTTGTAACCGGTGTCGTAAGATATTTACGTGCCAGATGCGCTAAAGATTCATATGTCGCTTCATGCTTCAACCACCATTCCAGGGGACATTCGTCCATGCTGCTGATGGGTTCTGCTCTATAACAATCCAAAGCAGTGCGGACTGACGCATGTTCATTTTCATTATCTGAGTCGGATGCCACCAGCAGAAGGTTGATTTTCTTTTTTGGTGATTCAGGTTCTGTAGTTTCCACATCAGAGTGTTGCTCTTTTAAGACTTCTGAAAGCATGCTCCATACCTCATCTCTCTTAGATTTTGGAAGGCACTTCAGATTCTTAAGCCTTGGATTGAGTGCTGTAGCTATCTTTAGAAATCTCACATTGGTGCCTTCTTTGTGTTTTGTGAAATCTTGCAATGAAAGTGTTCTTAAAATGAACAACATGTGCTGGGTCATCATCCGAGACTGCTATATCATGAAATATATGGCAGAATGTGCGTAAAACAGAGCAGGGGATATACAATTCCCCAAGAAGTTCAGTCACAAATGTAATTAACACATTTTTTTTTAATGAGCGTCATCAGCATAGAAGCAGGTCCTCTTGAATGGTGGAAGAAGCATGAAGGGGCATACGAATATTTACCATATCTGGCACATAAATACCTTGCAATGCCAGCTACGAAAGTGCTACGCAGATGCCTGTTCTCACTTTCTGGTGACATTGTAAATAAGAAGAGGGCAGCATTACCTCCTGCAAATGTAAACAAACTTGTTTGTCTTAGTGATTGGCTGAACAAGAAGTAGGGCTAAGTGGACTTGTAGCTTCTGATGTTTTACATTGTTTTGTTTTTGAGTGCAGTTATGTAACAAAAAAAAAATCTACATTTGTAAGTTGCACTTTCATGACAAAAAGATTGCACTACAGTACTTGTATGAGGTGAACTGAATAATACTATTTCTTTTATGATTTTTACAGTGTAAATATTTGTAATAAACATATACACTTTGATTTCAATTACAACACAGAATACAATATATATATGGAAAATGTAGAAAACATCCAAAATATTTAATAAATTTCAATTGGTAATCTATTGTTTAACAGCGCAATTAATTTTTTAATCATGATTAATTTTTTCAAGTTAATCGTGTGAGTAAACTGTGATTAATAGACAGCCCTATTATAAACCCTTTCGCCCTGTCCCGCTTTGTTACCGTAACCTTCTCTCGGTACCCTTGTTCTCTGAGCCCCTCTCCACTCCTCTTCTCCTATCCCTATCTCCCCCATGAGCTCCTGCCCCAGTCCCCTCCTCCTCTCCATCCTTCTTCAGTTCCTGTCTCATCCATCCATCTGCTCCAATTCCTCCTCTCCCTAGCTCTTGCTCCTGTGCACATTCCCCTCCAAGTTCCTACTCAGATCTGCACCCCCTCCTCTTGGCTCCTGCCTCTGTTCTTGTCCTCTAGGCTCCCATCCCTGCCCCTGCTCTGTGAGTCAGACTGTTTATTCCTCTTCACCATGTTGCTTGGATGCTAGCAGAAGGAGCATTGAGAGCATAGGAGAGACATCGTCCCATCTCTCAGTTGTAGTGCCCAGTCCCACTCCAGCCCACATCAACAATTGCAAGGAAAGGCTTGGGCCTGAGCATGCTCAGTCCCTCTGTGAGTTGATAGACATTCAGTCCAGTGAGCAGGTAGGAACTGTGAGAGGATAGAGCATGCTCAGTGTAGACCAGGCCTGCACAACTCGTAAAGTGGCGAGGGCCACATTGCTCCAAAGAAAACAGCTGAGGGCCGAAACCCCCCAGCCCTGCGGAAACATACACCCCCAGCACCGCCCAGCCACGTGGAAACACCCCGCCCTAGCACCACACTGCCCTGCGGAAACAAACCATCCTTCCACAGCGCCACCCCACCAAAACAGCTGTGGGCCAAAAAGGAAGGTTGGAGGGGGTGTGTGTGATACTTTATTAAGAATTTTTCACTTAAATCAAACAATTTTAAAAAAAAATTTTATGAATCATGGAAAAATGAAAAACACCTGTTCTGTTGAAAGAAAACATTTGTACTTTTCATAATTACCTTGCAGCCGCGGGGAGCCCTGAGCATTATAAATCCCAGCCCCAGGCTGGCCCCAGGAGCCGTGGCTGGAATTCAAAGGGCTCTGGGCTGGCCGCTGCTGCTGGGAGCTCTGAGCCCTTTAAATCCCACCCGCAGCCGGGATTCAAAGGGCTCTGGGCTGGCTGCAGCCATTGGGAGCTCTGAGCCCTTTAAATCTCAGCCACGGCGGGGATTCAAAGGGCTCCGGGCTGCCCGCAGCCGCTGGGAGCCCTGAGCCCTTTAAATCCCAGTCCGACAGCCGCAGCTGGGATTCAAAGGGCTCTGGGCTGCCTGCAGCCGCAGGCAGCCCAGAGCCCTTTGAAGCCATGGAAGCCCGTGTCCCACTGGGGAGAGGGCCGGCGGCGTGCCTGAAAGCCCGCCCCCACAGCTCTGATTGGGCAGGACTCAACCACCTGCACTTCTGGCTCCTGCCGGCGGGCAGCCACACCACTGGGAGCTGCCTCAGGAAGTGCCGCCACGCCAGCCCTGGGACTTTGACTGTGATGGTGAGCGAGCGCGGTGTTTCCCATCTGCACGGGGTTTAGAATTCCCCCGCAGGCCGCACGGTGAGCCTCCGCGGGCCGCGTGTTGTGCAGGCCTGGTGTAGACAGAGTCTTCATTTAGTTGCCAAACTCCAACAAGCTTCTAGTGCACATGTGTTAACTGTGATTTTTCACAGGCTTATAGCTTCGTCAAATTTGGGTAGATTTTTATGGGGACAGCAAAAGGCACATCCCTGACACCATAACAACCTCCTGCTAAATTTCAGATCGCTGCCCCAAAGCATGGGAGCTCTAGAGCTTCTCAACAAAACAATTGTAAGAATTTTTTAAGATGAGCAAACGAACACATTTTTGGCTAACTTCATTCTCAGAAGCAGCTGAATTGTTATAACTGAAACTTTCTAAAAATTTCAGCTTGGCATGGCATGGAAAATTTCAGGCTGATTATAACTTTCATTAAAGTTTAACCAAAGTTATAAGCAACAGAAAACAGAGTATTGGCCAACCTTAATATGAGTTAGGGCTACCAGCTCCACCTATAATAAATTATGAAAACTCCCTGTAATGATGACCAGCTGTGACTGGGGTCCTAGTGGGGAGCCAGCTGTGGTCACTCAGTTAGGGTGAACTGCAAAGAATGAGGCAACCAAAACCGCAAAGAGCTGGTGGATATTCCAATACTTAGATTTCCAAGCCAGCATAAAACAGCTTCTTTATTATCTTACTGGTTACTCAGAAGTCCAAACAACACAGTTGTCTTAAAGTGATCCAGCCTCAGGCCTCCATCCAGGTACCCACGTCAAATATGATGATTTCTGAAAATCTTATTTCATCATATAAAAGAAAAGGTTCTCTCAGTCCCAAAGGATTGGACACATTACCTCTCAGGTTAATGAATGTTTCAGATCTTACCCAAATATACACTATAGCCAATTCTTATTAACTAAACTAAAATTTATTAAAAAACAAAAGAGGGAGTATGGTTAAAAGATCAATATACATACAGACATGAGTTCAATTCATTGAGGTGCAGATTCATGGCAGAGATGGTGAGCTTTGTAGTTCCAAAGAGTTCCTTTAGGAATTCAGTTCATAGGTCTTAGTCCAATGTCCAAATCTCATATTCAGGGCATACCAGCATAACTGGGACCTCAGTCTTGCGACTCAGATTTCCCCTGTTGAAGCCTAAGCAGATCTGAGATGACAGAATCGGGACCCAAGGATCTTTTATACAATTTCTTGTCTTTTGACAAGTTGGGAGTTCCTTGGGGAACAAAAGGTATTAGGATGACTTTAAAGACGTTCATCACTGGTACTTAGCTACACAAATTAACATAAGGCCGTTTACTTGTTCCTCCACCATTCACAGTACATTTCAAAGAGAAATGAATACTGAGATATCCCATGTTTACAATTCGTTTACATGATAGGATGTTCTTTTGACCTCTGAATTATCAGAATACAGGACCAGATTGGAAATGGAACGACGGTACCTACTCAAGTTCTATTATTTGACATACTACAAAGGCTTGTTTCAGGGCTCATGTTCCCTGCAAAATTTACCACCCTGAGTTATAGATTCATAGACTTAAGGTCAGAAAGGACCATTAAGGTCATCTAGTCTGACCTCCTGCACAATGCAGGCCACAGAATCTCACCCACCCACTCCTGTAACAAACCCCTAACCTATGTCTGAGTTAATGAAGTCCTCAGATCGTGGTTTAAAGACCTCAAGATGCAGAAAATTCTCCAGCAAGTGACCCATGCCCCATGCTGCAGAGGAAGGCAAAAAACCTCCAGGGCCTCTGCCAATCTTCCCTGGAGGAAAATTCCTTCCCGACCCCAAATGTGGCGATCAGTTAAACCCTGAGCATGTGGGCAAGACTAACCAGCCAGCACCCACGAAAGAATTCTCTGTAGTAACTCAGATCCCACCCCATCTAACATCCCATCACAGACCACTGGGCATATTTACCTGCTAATAATCAAAGATCAATTAATTGCCAAAATTAGGCTATCCCATCATACCATCTCCTCCATAAACTTATCAAGCTTAGTCTTGAAGCCAGATATGTCTTGTGTATAGCCCCTAGCTTGACTATTCCTCAAGGTTTCATCACATGACATAATCTTTAATTCCTGCAGACTCCAGGACACTCCTGGAGGGTTGGCAACCCCAAACTTGACTCTAGTCTGCACACAAAAACTCAAGTGTGGTGGTGCTTTGAACTCAAGTTGGATGGCCAGGTGGATTTAGGCTAAAGCTGGCATGAGCCCAGCTTTGTCAGCTGCTAACATACCAATGCTGCAATGTGGATGCAGGCATGTGTCACTAGTTTTCCAGTGCATTCTTCCACAGTGAAAGAATTCATAGTGTGACTCTGCTTATTACATGACTGTTAATGAACATGGGATGTGTCTCAGATGTCTATACTGCAATCACGGGCTATAACATAGCTATCATGGGTACCAGAGCAGTGAAGCCATGACAGTGTTGACTTACCCTTTAGTGCCAACCATGAGTGATTGCAGTGCCAGTATGGACACAGTAGTGAAGTATTATTTCACAGGCTGGCAGTTGTTGCTTGAGCTCGGCTAACCTGAGAGAAGTAATGCGAGTCCAGACACTCAAGTGAACTCTGCAATGAAGCCATAACCTCAGGCTTTCTGCAGACACAGTTACATGCTGAAGCTTTTCTTTGCAACTTAGGGCTAGAGTCAGTTCAAATGAGGTGTCCCAGTTTGGGGGAGTTTTAGAAGCACCCATATCCCACGCTGAAGTCAGTGGGAGCTGAAACTGCTCATCTCTGAAAACCAGGCCCCATGCTGAGCACCCCAGATCAGTGGCCACTTCTGGAAAATGTTTGTATCGTTGTTGTAAATTGAAGTTCAGATTGTGAGACAAAAAAAGCACCCAGCAGAGAAAGTACTGGCTGCCTGAGCTACTATGAGCCGACCCATTCTGACCTGTGTGTGCCCTGGGGAACTTTAAATCTAAGGAAGACACTATATACACCTCTACCCCAATATAACGCGGCCTGATAGAACATGAATTCGGATATAACATGGTAAAGCAGCACTCCCAGAGGAGAGGGGACTGCACACTCTGGCAGATCAAAGCAAGTTTGATATAACACAGTTTCACCTATAACGCGGTAAGATTTTTTTTTTGCTCCCGAGGACAGCATTATATCGGGGTAGAGGTGTATCATCCTAACACACACTGTGCATGTTTAGCTTCTTATCAATTTAGTGAAGGTTTGGGTGTTGGATTTTTGGGTGTGCTTTTGACGTGCAATGTTCAGAATTATTTCTTCCCTTTTTTCCTCCACGTTTAAGATGTTTCCTCTTCTAGTTACTAGCTGGAAGAAGAAAGGGAGTGGGAGAGGAGGTGGAGTAGGAAGTGAGGTGTGGGGAATCAGAAATGCAGATGAGGTATGGCAAGGACTCATGAGGGAACAGCCATAAGCCAGTGAATGAGGCAGGGTGTCGAAAGGGCATCTGTTTTGTGGAGAACAGGCCCTAATGGAGCAGAGGAATATTTCACTGAGTCCCTGCAGGTTAGCTCCAGCTGAGAGGACAGCAGGGGAAAAATCAGCTGATGCCCAAGAAGGCCGAGCTGGAGCAGTGATGGTGGTAGCTGGGGTTTTTATAAACCATCCTTAAATAACAGTTGAGTTTGGGAGGCTTTTTCAGGAAAGAGAATCTAGAACATCTTCAATGGAAGGCCCTCAGGCATCCCCTTCTCCTAGCTCTTAATATGTGTTTGATTAGAGGAGAAGGGATTTCACAGAGAAGCTGAGAGTCATGGAGTGAGTAAACATCTGCTCCTAAACCAGCATACAGAACTTTAGGGCAGGAGTGGGGTCTGAAGCTAACATTCCATCTCAAGCAGGTGGAGGACTCAGGACAGGACACAAGTCTCCCAGTTACTATCTCCCCTGGGTAGAACCTTGTGAAAGTAACTAAGGAGGCCTGAATCCTATCTCCAGTGGGTTAAGGCCGTGGGACAGTAACTGGGGAGCCTGGGTCCTATCTCCAGTGGGAAGCGGCCATGGCGACACTAACTGGGGGATCCAGGTTCCCATCTCCAGCAGGTGGAGGCCCCTGAATGGCCCAGTGGAAAGGGGTCCTGGGACAGTAACTGGAGGTGTGGAGGAGTCCATCCCCAGTGGGAAGGGGACCCAGGACAGCAATGGGGGGCTGTGTCCCATCCTCCCCAGGGCAGGACAGTAACTGGAGTGGGGACTGCATCCCATCCCCAGCGGGAAGGGGCCCCAGGACAGTAACTGGTGGGCCTGGGTCTATCTCCAATGGGTAGAGGCCCTAGGACAGTAGCCAGGGAAAATAACCATCTAAATCTGCCACAACATGTTGCTGTGGTTTGCAGCCTTCCTCTTCCCCCACATGCTTCTGCCACCCCTCCAGTGATCACTGCCAGAGTTAATAAAGTGGGGGAGTACAAGGATACAAGGATGCTTAATTACAGAGCAGCCCTGGAAACCAGCAACAGCAGCAGCGTGGCCAGGAGGGGAGGTAGCAAGGCCGTAAATAGAAATCGCGGAGGCAGCTGAGGGGAACAAAGCAAGCGAGTTTTCTGCTCCCAGCATATCTCCATCTTCCTCCCTTTCTTTCAGTTTTTCTGTCTCTCCTCTTACTGTCATTCTGCTTCAATCAGAAATCATCATGCAATGAAAAGTCCATGAACATTGCTGGGAAATTGCATGTAACAGGCAAAACAACAACCCTGGGACTGAACATGGAGCCTGCATCCCGTGGCAGAGAGAGGGCACTTTGCATGGAAGGCAGGAGATCCCACAAGAGCAGGGAGCAATGCATGTGTGTTAGAGGAGAGGGCTGAAGCCCAGGATTGAATGGGGTTGAATTCTGCCTCCTCTATGGCCCAGGACAGAGGATTGTACGTGTGATGCCCCCATCCCAGTCTCCCTGGCGTGATGGCCCTCTTGGGCTCCCTGCCGTGACACCATACACAGCTGTAGCAATTTTGTTTTCAGTATTTTGTAAAGGTTTATTTAAAAATGTTGAAACTTACATCCCACAAGAACTGAATATTTCACCACAAGGAGAAGATAATCCTACAAAAATATATATCACAGCGCACAGGGGTGGGGGAGAGGAAGAGCAAGTCAAGGGGGAAGACACAAAGGGAAGAATAGAAAGAGATGGGTGGGGGAAGAAACAGAACAAGACAGAGCAGGAGAGAGCGAACAAGAAAAGAAGGGGGAGACTGAAACAGCAGGAGGCAAGAGATGCGTGGGGTGGGAGCGTGAAGTGAGAGTAGGAGGAGGGAAAAAGATAGGTAAGAAAAACAGCAGGCCAAGGAAGTGGGGACTGGCAGGCAGTGAAAGAAGCTGGCCTGTTGCTATCTCTCTGACTCTGCCTGCCTGAGGCGGGGCTGAGCCTGCAAGGAAACATTGACTGATGTGTGCTAGGGGATCTGGAGCGCAGGCCAGGGTCCAGTCAGGACTTCCTACTGCAGGACTCAACTCATCTGTGGGGAAGGGGAAAACTGCTAGATCCGGAGAGACAGAAGGCCTGGTTCTCCCAGCCTTGTATTGTCATTTACACCTGTGCCAACTGGGCATGAGCAAGTGCACAATTTGATGTGGGAGTGTTTCAGCCTCAGTGTACACAGCTGAAATGGTTACTTCATAAGGCTCCAGGCGGGGAAGAATCAGGCTCAGTGAGATTATTTACCAAATGCAAGAAGTTTTGGTAACACGTTTTGATTGTTCAGTTAAAGTCCTAAAATGCAGCAGAGAAAGTTTGTTCAGGACAGTTAATTTGATTGTATAGCACATCCTGTATGTTTCAGGTGAGATAGTGAATGATACTAACAGTAGCATATTAAACTAAATATTTAGTTAGAAAAATTAGACTAAGAAAACATTTTACATGTGCAATATATTTGAGGTAATGTTGCTACAGGAGACTTCTCTTCCGCATTTACTGATTTTTTGTGCCAATTTAACGTTGTAGTCACAAAGTTTTTGCATTTCATTTCCTAGGTTTGTTTCTTTTCTTTTAAATAAAGGAAATCAGTATACTGAGAGCTTGCAGAGTTCACAAACATAAGTGAGCAAAAAACAGATTTTTTCAGTTTGGGAGGCCAAACCAGAAAAAATATTCAGTTTAAGTCAGACTGAAGCCAATCTACCCAAAAAAAAAAAAAAAAAAAAAAAAAAAGTCCAGTTGAAAATCTGAAAAAAATGTCATTTTGCATAGACCAAACTGTTGTAGTTGACTCAAAATGATATACTTGTGGGGAGGGTAGGGCATTTCATTTTTATTTGGCCATTTTCAGAACGTTTTCACCCTTCTCAAATTGGCCAAATTTGAAAATGAAAAGCCATTTTGAAAAGTCAAACCAAAACATTTCAAAATTGTTAAACTTTTTCTTTTTTTAGTCAAAATTATTCATTTAATTCAAACTGGATTTGCAAATCATTTTCATGCTCCAAAAATGCATTTTTGGTGAAATTACTATTTGCCAAAAACATTTCACTTGAGTTACTAACACACCTCTTGCCAGCAGAGCTTGTAAATTCTCTAAAACACTCAGCATGCACTGAATTAGCAGTATGTGCCACAAATATGTTTTATGTAATTTCTTGCTGCAAATGGGAAGGCAGAACAGTCATCCCTAGCTCATCAGGTAAATGGATTGAAGATTTGATAACCTAAATTTAAGCCTCATCTATACTAGAAAAGTATCAGAGGTGTAGCCGTGTTAGTCTGGATCTGCAAAAGCAGCAAAGAGTCCTGTGGCACCTTATAGACTAACACATATTGGAGCATGAGCTTTCGTGGCTAGCTCACTGTAAAATCCTAGTGGGGACAAGGCACAGGCACTATTTACTGCAAGATAGGTAGATGAGGTCAATGTTATACGCCCAAACAATAGTTGACCTCAACTAGCTCCATCGTCACAGAGACTCCAGAGCTTTGTGTCCACTAGGATTGTACAAACACACCTTTTCTGGCAGTGATGACATAGCCATTGTGTCCTAGGTATTCGGCCTCATCCTAATTGCCTGTGAATATCCCACCTCTGTCTGTCCTTCTCTTCATCTCTCACAAGTGCTGTCTGACAGGCTGGGGGCAGTCCAGGAATAACTGAATGGTATATAGCACCCTCAAAACATTCCCATATATGGCCTCTGAACTGCTCCCTTTTGCAACATGGACAGGGTGGGTCCCTTCTTTGCCAGTCCCTCACTGCCTCCGCTGCCCTTTCCTCACCCCATTTGGGATGCTTGGGTCCTGATAGAAGACTCAGCTGAAACCATCATCAGACCTTTGTTAAATCCAAACCACTTCCCCACCCAACACCTAGCCAATGCCCCAGTTCCCAGCTATCCATCTTCATGTGTCATGCTTCAACTGCTTTTGCAGTAGCCCTATAAAAGACTTGTACAGGATTGTACGCAGGGCAGTTACCTTGCTCAGGCTTGTTTTTCATACTTCCTGAACTACAAAATGGCCAGAGGATTTTGCCTCAAGTTTTCTGAAAACATCACCTTGGAGTGGAGACCAAATCTTGGTGAGGTGGGGTCAAAGAGATCTGAGTGCCTGGAAGCAGGGTGAGCACAGAAACTATTCTGCAGCCTTTCCCAGTGAGAGAGAGAAGATGATGATGACCGGGTGATAGAGGAAGAGACAGAGAGAGGAGGAGGAACATTGGGAGAAAGAGAAAACAAAAAGACAGAACTGACAGAGGGAGAGGCAAGGTTCCTCCAGGGAATGGGGGGCAGGTGCTGAGTGAGGTCTTCCCAACACGCACCACTAGCTGCTGCCAGCACCTGGATCCCTCAGGAGAGGTCAAGGCCTTAGCAGAAGACACCCCCCTACTCCATTGGAATCCCTGCCTAAGGCTGGGAATTCTGCAACCACGGAGCTCCAGCTAGTTGAAAGATACTTCAAAGCACACGACACAGGAAGGAACAAACAGAGGGGTTGGGACTGGGGGTAGGACCCTGCATCTCCACCTCCCCTACCCCCATGTTAGGCATGCACTGGTGGGTTATCCTCAGAGATCAAAGTGCGTGTGTATATGTTGGGGGAGGGTCAGGAGGTTTAGATTTCACAACACCAACTGCTCTTGTGCCCCCCGCTCCTTTGTCACTCCATCTTGTGGGTTACCCCCATGCTTTCTCTCCCCCGCAGCATAGGACCAGTGAGGTCTAGTCTGTCCATTGCCTGAGTACATCCTGTGATGGTTAAGTAAATGACAGTGGTGGAAAGTTGTGACACAAACAAATCATTCCTGGTGTAGCAGAGGCAACAGAATACTCCCTGGATGTGACAAGAGGGGTTGTGGAAGCCAGCTCCGCTGCTCTCACAGATTTACCAGTGGGATCCTGGGGGGAAAAAGGGAGTGAAATAAAAAGAATCAGAGATGGAAGATGCCTCCTCAGGTCCCCCTCTCCCAGGGGTGAAAGTAAGTCCAGTGACTTACTGGTATGCTGGGGCCAGCTCTGGCCCCTGGAAGGGGCGTGGCCTAGGGTGGAAGAGGCGTGGCTGAGGGAGTCAGAGTCAGCCCCAGCCCACCCTGTAAGGTAAGTGCCCCCCCCACCGGGGTAGCAGCAGTCCAGGGCTCTGGGGGCTATTTAAAGGGCCCAGGGCTCCCCTGCTTCTACCGCCCCAGCCCTTTAAATAGCTGAGGAGCCCTGGGGAAGTGGCGCGGCTTCCACAGCTATTTAAAGGACCGGTGCGGCAGAGACAGCTGGAGCCCCAGGCCCTTTAAATAGCCCCTGGAGCCCCTCGCTACCCCTGGGCTCTGGGGGCTATTTAAAGGTCCCAGGGCACCCCTGCTTCTACCGCCCCAGCCCTTTAAATAGCCACCGGAGCCCTGGAGTAGTAGTGGTGGGGCTCTGGCAACTATTTAAAGGGCTGGGGTGGTAGAAGCAGCCAGAGCCCCAGACTTTTTAAATAGCCCCCAGAGTCCCGAAGCCCTACCCCAGGGCTCCAGCAGTGGGGCTCTGGTGGCAATTTAAAGGGCCTGGGGTGCTAGCCCCTGTTGGGAGCCCCAGGTCCTTTAAATTGCCCCCTGGGGAAGCCAGACCATACTGGTATGGCAAACTGGCTCTTGCCGGTACACCTTTCCAGGATGTACTGGCTTACTTTCACCTCTGCCCTTTCCCTTCCTGGCTAGGACTGTTTCCTATCCCCGCCCTCTCCCCAAGGCTCCTAGTTCCTAGCATCTCAAGCGACAGGGCTCCAGGCCCTTCCCTTAGAGAGAGGACAACCCGGGCTCACAGACCCCTGAGCACTGGACAGCTCCCTTCCCCAGATTCGCTCTTTTCCCCACTTGGTTCCCTCACTAAACAATCTCCCTTTGCCCTGGGCTTCAAAGACATTCATCAGAGAATTGCACTCTCTCTCCCTCTGTCTCTTGCTGTTCCAGCGTTCTTTTCATCCTCTCTCTCTTCCCCTGTCTCTACCCCCATCTCACTCTCCTCCTTTCTGTCACTCACCGGTTGAGCTGGAAGGTCCTGCTCTTCCCCTGGCCCCCCAGTTTCTCTACACCCTCCTGGACCTGCCTGGGCTCCTCCGTCTCAGGTGTCGGGATCAGTGTGTCTCCGTAGGGTCCCAGGATGCTGACTGTGGTGGGCGACAGGTCTGTGAGTGGCTGCTGACTTTCCTGCTGCTGCACCCCACTCCGCTGGCCAGAGTGACGACGACGCTTCTGACTACGGTCCCAGCTGCAATGAGAGAGAGTCACTGAGACGGGGGGAGGCCTCGTCCCCTAAGGTACCCAGAACCTTGAGAATGGTGGGGTCTGTGCCCCTAAGCCCCTGATACACCCAGAACCCTGAGACCAGTGGGGTCCATGTCCAAACCTTCCTCATGCACACAGCCCCTGAGCACAGCGAGATCCTTGTCCCTAAAGCCCCTCCCCCCAAGTCCAAGCAGTATCTCTGGCCCTGTGAGCCCTCAGAACTAGTGGATTCCACTCACTCCCAGAGCAGTCTTGCAGATGACCAAGTGGACGACATCCACACCCGTAAACCTCACTCACCAGAACTTGAATATTATCCCAGTGGCAACTAGGACAATAATGATGGAGATTGTGATAGTAACATACAGCTGAGGATCCACACCTGAGAGACAGAGAGAGTGTGTGAGAGCCACATTTGGCATCCAGCCAAAGGCACTGCAGGGAAAGGGGCAGGAGGGCTTGGTGTGTGGAGCCCTCCCCCCCCAAAGTGCACTCCTGGCCTTTCCCAGCAGGAGGTGCCATTAGGAGCAGGGTGAAAGAGATGTGGAGCAGATTTACCTTCCCCCCGGGGCCCAAACAAGAAGGGCCTCAGTGTGGCGGGGGTCTCCCGCAGGTTGAGCCCCGCATTGTGCAGCAGTGAGTGGGAGTTGGGTTGTGATGTCGCCATCCCATGTGGTGAAACAAAGGTGTAACCCAGAGGTGGGAAGCCTGGATTGGCTGAGTTGGGGTCACCTCCATCCTCATCTGACACTGTGGGGCCCCATACAATGGCCCAGGGGTACTGGGATGAAGGCAGCCCCTCCTCAAACCCAGAAGGGGTGGCAGGCCGGGCCCCTGGGGCCTGACGCCTCAGCCGCATCACATGACGCAGCTCCCCGTCCCGTGGCATCAGAGATCGCTGGCGCAGTGTGATGAAGCGAGAGTCTCTCTCTGACTGTGAGATCTTGTCCCAAATGCAAACAGGCCTGGCAGCTAAGGGGCTGCGACGGGCACAGAGTGGCCGAGGAGCAAGGGGACTCCGGGAACGAAGTGACCAGACGCCATGTGAAGAGACTGCTAAGGCCACAAGCAGGACGGTCCAGAGCTGCAGGGAATGGAGGCAGGAAACCAGTGGGAGCATTACACTGTGGGGAGAGAGAGAGAGAGAGTGAGAGAGAGCAGAAGAGCACCTCCTGCTGGGAGATTCCAGGACTGGAGTTACTGAGAGCTCCCATCACAGCCAGCATTCCTACCCCCTTCCTATGGTGGCTCTTGCAAGGAAAGGCTGTGACGGGAGTATCTGGGAGCTTCCCCACTTGTCAGTGCTCCTTTCCCATTCTGTGTTGTGCCTTCTACATTATTAGTTAACTTTGGAAGTTGTGAACTTACCAGGTACCTGACTCCATAGCAGAGGCAACAGTTTCTTCACTCAGCAACCACCTCGTCTCATATTCTTCACTAAAAAGACAAAAAAAGGAGATTCAGTGCACATCATAGAATCATAGCAGATTAGGGTTGGAAGAGACCTCAGGAGGTCATCTAGTTCAACCCCCTGCTCGAAGCAGGACCAAGACCAAATAAATCATCCCAGCCAGGGCTTTGTCAAGCCTGACCTTAAAAACCTCTAAGGATGGAGATTCCAATACCTCCCTAGTTAACCTATTCCAGTGCTTCAACATCATCCTAGTAAAATAGTTTTTCCTAATATCCAACCTAGACCTCCCCTACTGCAACTTGAGACCATTGCTTCTTGTTCTGTCATCTGCCACCACTGAGAACAGTCTAGCTCCATCCTTTTTGGAACCTCCCTTCAGGTAGTTGAAGGCTGCTATCCCCCCTCATTCTTCTCTTCCATAGACTAAATAAGCTCATCTCCACCATTCCTGGTGTCCCTCAGTACTGATGTGCAGCCTTCAATCATCCCTGGCTATTCATGGCCTGGGCCCCAACAAACAGCTCTGCTGAGGCTCCTCAGTCCACACAGCCCACAGGCACCCATCTTGAAAATACACACAAGCTGCAGACTCACATAGGCATACCCTCCTTCCCCTGCATGCACACAGTGCACAAAAATACACACAAGGGCATATGCACACACTTAGTCACACAAACACTCATGCATGTGCACACACACACAACACAGTTTCCCCAGGGACTGCTGTGTCTGAAGGTCAAGAGAGGAATTCAGTATCTTTGTTTGCTTGTCACTAGAACAAGTTGGAATTTTCATTCCTATGTTTGTTTATAGTGTGGAGTGAGTAATGCAGTTATTAAAAAAAGAGACTCTTCCATTGTGTGTCAGACAAAGAAAGAGAAAATGGGAAAAAAACAACAGTGATAAAGAAAATTATGAAAGTGAGAGTGAATCATCTACAAAAGTCCAGACCCGCTAAAGAATTTAAGAGCAAAAGTGTGCCCATCAAATATTTAGTGTTTACATTCCCATTGGCTAACATGAAATTAGCTTTTCCATACACTCTGTTCCAGGTCTCTTTTCTTTCTTTGTCTCTCTCTCTCACAGACACACCCTCCTTTCTGCCACTCTTTCCCACTTTCTCTATTAAAATATTGTTACCTAGCATAGATAATAGTAAACTACGGGCTGACTTTGTTGATTGGATTTATAGTCTGGCCATGCCCATTCTCCCTACATTTTAGCCTGGCACTAGGAGGCATGGTGTTGCTACCCTTCATGCCCTTGAGATGCTCCATCTCTCAGGCCCCTCCCTCTAAGCAGTGCCCAGTGGAGTCCCAGACTCTTTTCTGAGATGTGGGGGGTGAGGAGGTGCCTGACACTGAGAGTCCATTATAAAGCAAAACCTTTACACAGAAAATCAATATGAATACTCTGCAAATTTCTTTGTGGCCGCTACATAATAGTAACCCAAGGGTCAATGGGTGTCTGTGTGTGTTAGGGTGACCAGACAGCAAGCATGAAAAATTGAGACAGGGGATGGGGGGTAATAGGAGCCTATATAAGAAAAAGACCCAAAAATCAGGACTGTCACTATAAAATCTGGACATCTGGTCACCCTAGTGTGTGTGTGAGAGAGAGACAGACTGACCCATTGATAGCTTCCTGATGCTGTCTTGGTACCCTGTGGAGGGGTGGAAAACAGCCTGTGTGTGCATATGTCTGGGTGAAGCTCATGAATGACTGAGCATGGAGAATGTCCTGCCAGGGCTGACTCGAGGTCCAATCTGTTGCCCGAGCTCCACAGAGCCCTTCAGAGGTTTTTGCTATCTCCTCCTGTTTAGTTTCCCCCAGGCATATCATTAATTAAAAGCAACCTCCCCCCCCCACCCTTTTAAATGAAAGTCCCTTCCGATTGGTAGGTAACAAGTGTCATACAAGCTGTGGGGCAAGGGAGATGCCCTCCCTGATATGTTATGTGGGGATATTTTTAGGTCGCTTCTGCTAAATATTTAAACCAGGTTCACAGAGGAAAAAAAAATCTCATCCATCTGCTAATGCAATCTCTCCCCCTCCCACACGTGACAGGATCACCCTGTGAAGAGAACCTGGGGTTTCCCTCAGGGCTGGCTCCAGGCACCAGCCCAGCAAGCAGGTGCTTGGGGCTGCCAACCAAGAGGGGCGGCATGTCTGGCTCTTCAGCGGCAATTCGCTGGTGGGTCCCTCATTCCCTCTCGGAGCAAAGGACCAGCTGCTGAATTGCCTCCGAAGACTGAAGTGGCGGCGGTAGACCTGATCGTAACTTTTTTTTTTTTTTTGGCTGCTTGGGGTGACAAAAACCTTGGAGCTGGCCCTGGGGGAGATCAGTAGCCATTCTTGCCACTGCATCTCATTGATGCAGGGGTTATATTACTCCCAAGCTGTGATGGATAGAGGGGATCTAGTACTCGCATGAAAGGAGTTTATATGCAGCTCAGCCCAAAGACGGGGTGAGATTCCTGCAGAGCCCAAAGGATTCCTGTCAGGACCCAGGTTATCTGGATTATTATCACGTTGCCCTAGAAGATTAAACATGCTTGAGAGACTAGTAGCAAACCCTGATGCTAGTGCCCCAGAGTATGAACCCCTTTGTATTTTGGGAATAAATTGTGAAACCCAGTGCTAATGTCCTGCTAATGTGCCACCAGGCTCAGGAGGTTGGGGTGTGAATCCTAGGAATAGTCTTCTGAGGTGCAGCTTACCACCTGCCCAGACTGCACTAGACATTAGGGCCCCAGAATAAGGATCCTGCTGTGTTTAGGGGCTGGGAATGTGAATTACAGAGGTAGTGCTCTGTGGTGCAGATCTTTCTGCACTCAATGGCTGGGAGTAGGAATCCCACTGCTATTGTCCTGGGGATGGGAATCCTACACAGAGGATGAGAGTGTAAATCTCTGTGCTAGTGAACTGAAGCATCATTCCACCTATACTTGGGAGGGGATGTTGGGAGTGGAATCCCAGCACGAGTGAGAGTTTAGGTGCAGGTCGCATGAATCCCAGTGCTAATGCCCTCTAATGCAGATCCTGCTATGCTTAGGGGCTGTAAGTTTGAATTTGTGTGTTAGTGCCTCAGGCTGTGTTAAAGATCTGGGAATGCAAATCCTGGTGCTTGCACCCTGTAGCACAGTACCTGTGTGCATGAAAGTGTGAATTCCAGCCCTAATGTCCTGGGGGTGTGGATGCCATTGCCTCTGGCAGCAGGAAATGTGACTCCCAGGCTGGTACCCTCAGGTGCAGATCTTCCTGTGCTCATAAGCTGGGAGTCTGAATCCTGCTTTACCCAGGGGCTGGAAGCAGGAGTTCTGGTGCCCTTGGGTGGGGATCCCACTCTGATGCTGGCAGACCAGGTTCTAGTTCATGCCCTGGTCCCCTTGTCTCACCTGAAGACTGACAAACACACCACTGGAATCAGTCTGGCTCACCTGTGTGTTAGTATTGTTAAAATACTACTATTAGAATTATAAGGATGTTTAGTCTCTATTGAATGCTTGTGAGTTGCTGCATTCATTAATCTCACAACATCTGTATCCCATATTTAGGCCCCTACCAAATTCACAGTCCATTTTGGTCAATTTCACAGTCATAGGATTTTAAAAATCATAAATTTCATGATTTCAGCTATTTAAATCTGAAATTTCAAGGTGGTGTAATTGTAGGCATCTTGACCCAAAAAGGAGTTGTGGGGGGAAGGGGTTGCATGGTTATTTGGGATGAGGGTTGCGGTACTGTTGCCCTTACTTCTGTGCTGATGGCAGTGCTGCCTTCAGAGCTGGGCAGCTGGAGAGTAGCGGCTGCTGGCTGGGAGCCCAGCTCTGAAAGCAGAGCTGCTGCCAGCAGCAGTACAGAAGGAAGGATGGCATGGTATGGTGTATTGCCACCCTTACTTCTGTGCTGCTGCCTGCAGAGCTGGGCCTCAGTCAGCAGCCGCCCCTCTTGGGCCACCCTGCTCTGAAGGCAGCAACGCAGAAGTCAGGGTGCCATGGTATGGTATTGCCACCCTGACTTCTGTGCTGCTGCTGGCGGGGTGCTGTCTTCAGAGCTGGGTGCCTGGTCAACAGCTGCCACTCTCCAGTCACCCAGCTCTCAAGGCAGCACAGAAGTAAGGGTGGCAATACCATGAGCCCCCCCAAAATAACCTTGCAACCCTCCTGCAACTCCTTTTTGGGTCAGGGCCCCCAATTTGAGAAACGCTGGTCTCCCCTGTGAAATCTGTTTAGTATAGGGTAAAAGCACACAAAAGACCAGATTTCATGGTCCATGATGCATTTTTTATGGCCGCGAATTTGGTAGGGCCCTACCCATATTGTAAGGCAATATTTGAGCAGTTGTATTGTGAACCTCTGAACTGTGTAAACCCCCTACAGGAGAGAGACATCAATTAGTGTAAGCTGCTGATCTTCAACAGAAGGGTGTTACAGCCTTCCCAAAAGGAAAGGTCCATCAATACCAGATGGACTATTATGGGATGTTGAGACTGTAATTTCCCTGTGTACCATCAACAAAAGGATAAAAAACGTTTACTGTTCTGCCCTTCTCCTTGTGAAGAAGAGTCATGCAAGGGGACTCCTTCTATCAGCTAAATTTGCAACTTAGAGCATATGTCAGTAGGGGAATAAAAACCCCAAACAAAAGGAACTTGGGATCTCTATGCAGCTTGGGCTCACGGGAGGCGGTGTTTCTAGGCATAAGAAAGAGATCCCCAGCTGCTCAGCATGGGTTAGCCCTAACGGACATATAGAGTTTGCTTATTACAGAAGCTTCTATTACCTGATGAAACATAAGACTGTAACTCATTTGTGTATCTATGTTTACTTGCTTTATCCTTGTAAATAACTCTTTAATTTCCCTTTCCTATTTAATAAATCTGTATATAGTTTACTGTAAGATTGGCTCCAAGTGCTGTCTTTGGTGGGAGATCTAATGTGCAACTGACCTGGGGTAAGTGACTGGTCCTTTGGGACTGAGAGTAGCCTGAATACTGCTGTGATTCTTGGTGTAAGAGACCATCTATCACAGAGGTAGGCTCACTTGGGTGGCAAGATAGATCAGTGTACCCAAAGGGATTGTCTGTGACTCCATGATACGGCTGTTAAAGTGCCTGAGGAGTTTCCACTTGACACTCAGTTGCTGAAATCTAAGTGTAGAACTCACAACTGAATTGGCATTTGCACCCGGGTTCCTAACACTCTGCCCTGAGGTTGGTACCATGTTCTTGAGTCACTGCAGGCAGCGTTACACGCACTATGCACCCAGACTTAGACTGTGAATACTGTGGCTAATGTATTAACTAGGAAAAGATCTCATTGTGCTTAGAGGCTGGGAACGTGAATTCCAGTGCTGTTACTTTGGGTTGTGTAGCCAGCTGCATTCACTCACTGGTTCTGGTTTCCTGTGGCAGAGATCCCACAGTTCTTGGAAACCGGGAGTGTAAATTTTGGTGCTTGTGCCACAAAGCATGAATCCCACTGTGCCAAGGAACTGGCAATATGCCTCTCAGCACTAATGCCCTGGGCAGTCTATTGCACTCATGGGTTAGAAGCGTGCATTCCTGTGTTAGTAGCCTGAACCTGACATGATGCTCCTCTTGGATGCTGCGTATATGACTCCCACTGCTAGTGTCCTGAAGTGCAGATCCTGTTGCATGCAGTTTATCATGCCAATGCCTCTCATGGATGGGAGCCAAGAACGCTCAATTCTCCCTGCTATCCTATTCAATATAAAACTGTAGAGAGAACTAGGGAGACGGCAAGGGCTGAGGTGCCAGCAATAAGCAGATAATAGCCAACTCTGCATCAGCTGTTATCTGCACAGTCCAACTGCTGAAAGTTGAAGTGAGACAAATTTAAATAAGGTGCAAATTTTTAACAATAAGGATCCCACAATAGACAAGTTTACCTAGGACTGTGGTGGAATGTCTTTAAATGGATATATTTCTAAAAGATATGCTGTAGCTCATCCAGAAGCTGTGGGATTGATGCAGGAAATAAAATTGGTGGAATTCTATGCTCTATGCTATACAGGAGGTCAAATGAGATGATCACAATGGTCCCTTGTGGCCTTGGAAACTATAAATCTCACAGCTTTCTTGATGTCTTGCAGTGAACAACATCTGAATGATGAGCAACTGGCTAAAGCTGAATACATACAAGATAGGTCATGCTAGTGGGAAGAAGGTAGCCAGGGATGGTCTAAAGATTGCACCTAATTCTATCTGACTTGGCTCTGGCCATAGTGATCTGTATATTTGTAACATCTAAATAAGACTGTTGCAATACTCTATATAGGAATGAAGCATGTTACCTTCAGAGAGCTTCGGCTAATTCAGAATGCATCAGTCTGTTTGTTCGGCAACGCATTTTGCTGGAATGCATCACCCTGGTTCTCTGCACCCCACGCAGGGCCCCCATTGAACACAGAGCCCAATTCAGGTTCTCCATCCTGATATTCAAAGCCCTCCATGGGACTGACCCCAGTGACATGAGCATTCCATCACCTCTCCCTCTGCAATTATGGCTTCACATGACAATTACTTTCCACTGAAATAGTGAAATTGTCAACGGGGGGTGGGGTGTGGGGAGAAGGCTCATGATTATGAGGAACAGAACATCCATAGGAGCTGGGCCAAGACTATGGACCTCACGATCAGATAAAATAACATTCCCCATTAACTCCACCTCATTGAGAGCTAAAGGCAAACTCCCTCTTTGCCCAGCCTGACCCACTCCAAATTCCTCCTCTTTATAATAATTTAAAAAAACAAACCAAAACTGAGCATGACCCACCCATCCCTCAGCAATGAAGAGAGTGATATCATGGCTGTCACTGAGAAGTGTTCAGATACTGCGGTGGCAGCCATCAGCATAAGAACCTCGACAGACTGGGGTCTGGGACTGTGAATCCCATTGGTAGTGTCTAGCAGCAGACTCCATTGAGCCTGGGCATTGGTGGTGTGAATCTCAGGGCTAATGTGCCAGAGTGCCAATCCCACCATACTTAATCAGTAGGAGTGCAAATAGTGGTGCTAGTGGTTCAAGGTGCGATTTGCTCTGGTTTTTAGGGCAGGAAGTGTGAATCCCAGGTTAGAGAACTGGGACAGGAGGCATTTGCCTTAAGGTGTGGATTCTGCTGCACTTGGGTGGGGTTAGGAGGCTGGGAGTGTGACTTGCAAACGCTAGTGCCCTGGGGAGCTAGGGGGATGTTGAAATCATGGTACTAATGCACTTGGGCTATTCCACTGTCATTGCGCATGGGGCTGGGAACTTTTGGATCTCACATCCTGTGGGATGTAGCTGTGTTTGGATGCTGAGAGTTTGAATCCAGGGTGATGAGTATCTGTGGATGCTGTGCCAGCTGAGATTGTGAATCCTGTGCTAGTACCCACCGTGTTGATCCCATGGTGCTGGGAGTGTTAACCCAATGTTAATGCACTGGGATAAGGATTCTGAAGTGTTCAGTGACTGGCAATGGGAATTCTAATGCAAGTGTCCTAGGGCATAGATCCCAGTGTGCCCAGGTGCCCACTGTCCGGGGAACGATTAGAGGTGTGTGCCTTTTGGGGGTGGATTTCCCTGTGCTTGGGGCCAGAGGTGTGAAGGCAGTGCTTGTGCACTGGGCGCAGATCTGCATTTGGGAGCTGCGAGTGTGAGCCCCCCTGGTAACGCTCTGCGGGTGCGGATCCCGGGCACCCAGGGGCTGGGTTGTGATGACCCCCCCTCCCCGTGTGTAACAAGTATGTTGATTCTCTGCCTCCCCGTCCCCTATGTCCAAATCCTCGGCTCTCCGGTCTCCCCTGCACGCTCCCGCCAGCACAACAGGTCTCCGGGCGTGCGCGGGGGCCGCAGGGCTGCGGGTGCTGGACAGGGCGCGAGGCCCCCGCCCCGGAGCCAGGTGAGGGGCGCTCAGGACGCCGCGGGGCCAGGCGGGCAGGGGAGGAAGGACGCGGTCAGGGATGCGCCCCGCTCCCCAGCCCCGCCCACCCAGCCGCATCCCCGCGGCGCCCGGGCACAAACTCACCTTGCGGGCGGACGCCCGGGGGCCAGCCGGCGCGAAGGGGCCCGGCGCTGGGGGGGCTCGGCTGCGGCAGGTGCCTCTCATGGCCGGGCGGCTCGGCGGGGCTCAGCCCGGGCTGCAGGAGAGCAGAGACCGTCTGGAAATAAACAGCTGCCGAGGGCTGGGCCAGCCCCGTCCTGCCTCTGTCTCTCCTCGCTGGCTGCCGTTAACCCCCTGGCTGCCGGGCCGCCGAGCAGCCGCAGCCGCGGCTCGCTGTGCAGGCGGGGCTGGGGGGCGGGAGAACCGAGACTGGGGCCCCGCGGGCAGCTCAGAGCGACTGGAGCCCGAGAGCCTCGGTCCTGCCTCTGCCCGCCGCCGCCCAGCCCCGAGCTCCCCCTTTCCCGCTCCCCAGTGCCCCCGCCCAGCCCCCGAGCTCCCCCTTTCCCGCCCCCGAGCGCCCCCCGCCCAGCCCCCCAGCGCCCCCCGCCCAGCCCCGAGCTCCCCCTTTCCCGCCCCCGAGCTCCCCGTTTCCCGCCCCCGAGCTCCCCCTTTCCCGCTCCCCAGTGCCCCCGCCCAGCCCCCGAGCTCCCCCTTTCCCGCCCCCCAGTGCCCCCGCCCAGCCCCCCAGCGCCCCCCGCCCAGCCCCCGAGCTCCCCCTTTCCCGCCCCCCAGTGCCCCCGCCCAGCCCCCGAGCTCCCCCTTTCCCGCCCCCCAGTGCCCCCGCCCAGCCCCCGAGCTCCCCCTTTCCCGCCCCCCAGCGCCTCGCACATCCCAGCCACCCCCCGCCCTCTGGCCCCCAACAGACCTGCCCCCCCGCTGCCGAGCCCTCCTGCTCCCTGCAGCAAGACCCGACCCCTCCCCGGGCTCAGTCGGTCTGTCTCTTTCCCCCGCTCATCTTGCTGCTTATTCTCAGGATCTTAACGGGAAGCGATTACGTTGCTATGGAGAGAGGTGTCTCCAAGGGACCCGTCACTTGTGGCTTGAGCGCTAGCCAGTGAAGTCAGACGCCAGAAAGGTCTGTCCTTGGGGGGAGAGATGCAGAAGCCCGCGACCCACTCCTTGGGAAGCCCCTCTCCACAATCTTCCCGCTGGACTCACTTCTTCGCAGCATCTCTGCCCCCTGGAGCCCTCTCCCTCATATACCTTCCAAAATCTCCTCCCCCTTCCCAATCCTGTAACCTCACCTCTGTAATCTCCTCTCTCCCCAAAGACCCCCCAACACCCACCCAGAATATCCCACCTCCAGGACATTCCCCTCCTCTGGAATCTTCTGATCCTTGCCTCATGCAGAAATTACCCAGGGATTACCCTCCCAAGAGTCACCCCTGGAACCCTCCCCCTTCCCCAATATCTCCTCTAAATCCTGGACCCCTCCTCTCTGCAGCAGCCCTTCTTTGGAGACCCTCCACCCAACACTTTCAGCATAGTGCCCTACCAGAACAGGACTGCCACTCTCCCATACCCTCTTCCTCTACCAGATGCCCACTTCAGATCTCTTCTGATGCCACTAGGATCTTCCTCTCTCTAATATCCTTACTGGACTCCCCTTTCCCCAAACTTCAGATCTTCAGAACCTATTTGTCATCCTCTACATCAAACTTGGGCAACAGTTGTTATCCTTCTAAAGTAGTGAACTGAACTGTTTGCGTGTCTGGGGGTGTTTATGCATGGCAGGGTGTGTAGGTGACAGATGTACTGTGTGTCAGTGTGTGTGTTTGGGGGAACGCATCAGTGTCCATGCTCTGTGTGTCAATGTGTATGTGCGTCTGAGTGTGTATTTGGATGTGTTGCTGTGTGTATTTGGGGATGTCTGTGGAAATGTTTATGTTTCAGTGTATGAAAATGTGTTTGTGTGTGCCAATTTAGTAGTACTTTACATATTTTATTGGCATGACAAGCTATACAAGTGTTGCCAAAATGTATTGAGACAGGGTGTCCATCAGAGGAGAGTATGATTTGCTTAGGAAAGGGCTTCACCCTGTATTTGGTGTTTGATTCCCTATGTCTATTTGTTATTTGGATCAATCCCTGGCTGTTTCTGTATGGGAATAGCTGTGCTTGGGGGAAGCATCCATGCTTGTTTTCGGTAAATCTTTGAGTGTGTGTTTGAGGCTAGAGGGGTCAGGCGTGTGTGTCTGAGGGGTTGTGGGGGTATCAACAGGCAAGTATTCCCTTCCCCACAAAGTACTAAACACAAAACATAGTCTAAATCCAGAGGGGAGCAACTGTGCAACCAACAGTTGACAGAGGAGAGACTAAAACAGAAAGACATTTTTCATTCCAGACTCTGAAATATGAAGGAGCAAGAGAGCCATTTCCTCAAATTCTCATCTCCTAAGGAATGAGGAAAGACTCTTCCTGACTTTGGGAGACAGACAGAAAAGGTAGGGACAGCATCACACTATATAGCAACCTGTCATTGCATTTGGCATGGACATTGATGACAAGAGGACCAAACCTCAAGAACTGTGTGAAGCCTGAAACAGACTATACCCACCTTTGACAGACATATGAAGAGTCTGTGTCTATTACACTTTGTCAACACTTCTATAGATTGTCATGCCAATAAAGCATAGTCAGTTGTTTGAGGGTGTCAGTATGTTTATTTCATGTGTGTATATATGTGGTCGATGTGTGCTTTAACATGCCTGTTTAGGAGAATCAGTGTGTGTTTCTTGTGTCTGGAGAATCAGTGAGTGTGTGGGGTATCAGCATGCATGTGTAGTTGATGGTAAGATCTTGTGTGTTTGGAGGGATGTCAGTGTGTATGTTGTGATCAGGATTTGTGTTTGCATTGGGAGAATTTTAGTGTGTGTGTCTGGAGAGAGATCTACCTATGTATGCCTTGGAGCCCCTTATCTCTCCTTCTTCTCCATGGTTTTATGTGTGTGTGTGGGGGCGGGGTCACAGAATATCAGGGTTGGATGGGACCTTAGGAGATCATCTAGTCCAACCCCCTGCTCAAAGCAGGACAAATCCCCAGACACTTTTTTTTTTTTTAACCTCCAGTTCCCCAAATGGCCCCCTCAAGGATTGAACTCACAACCCTGGGTTTAGGAGGCCAATACTCAAACCACTAGGCTGCTCTCCCATTCTCCAACCTTTTCACCTCTAGCCCTCCTGGGACTTGTGCAAATGATTTGTACAACCCTCAGTCTGCTAATCCTCACCACACTCGCTTTATGCAGCCAGCGATATATAGAGGACCAGGGACACCCCACTGTGAGTGGGGGACATGGCACCACCACTTCTCCCAAAATCAGACATCTTAACCCTATGCATGTTAGCCAGGAGAAGACTGCATGCTTTCTCCCTCTCTCCCACTCCTACCTTCCTCTTTCATGACCTAGGAGTTAACTAAGGAGTATGAGGCTCCAGAAGGGGCTAAACCAGCCACTCAGGCTCCTGCTGACCTTTTCAAATTCTGGTGAATGCATTTATTATAATTGGGAAGCACAAAGGAGAGGAGAAAATTCAATCAGGAAAAAGGTCAGTTAAAGGGCAAAGATCCAAATGATGCAAAGACTGAAAATCCTCCCAAGAGCAAAAACATAGGAAGAAGGAGCCAGAGAAATGGGAGATACAGAGCAAGCCCCACCCCCCGCCTTTCCTGGAGTGAAGATAATGCAAGGGTGTCAAGAAAAGGAGAGAGACAGACAGATGAGGCGGGTAGGCAGAAAGGACAGGAGGGTGCTAGGCTGATTGATATGTGGGTGAGATTGAGCTGAAGGGGTTATGGCAAATTTAGGGAATGGGCATTGGGGAGTTAATGTCTGGCTAAGGGGCTTTTTATTTTAAGGGGGTAGGATGGGCAGGTCACAGGGAGGTTAGGGCAGTCCTGGGTTTCAATGGTGCCATGGAGCCGGGCCCATGCTCAGAAGAGACCCCGGCCTGCTCCACTTGTGCTCCGAGACCCCGCCAGACTGCTGGCTTCCACCCCCAACCACCACTTGCTCCTCTCGGCCTGCCCACCGGCCAGCCGAGAGCTCATATCTGCCCTCTGGCCCCCACCCAGCATCTCTGCCCCGTGGCCGGACCCCAGTGCACCTCCAGCTCCAAGCAGTCTCTACTTCCCATCATTTATGGGGTCTCATCCGTCTCCCCAGAGCTGAGCTGCCTGGGACTGGTGCAGATGCCTGGGGACAAAATGGGAGACTTGGCTGGGCCCCTCCAGGCAAGTGGGTCCTGAGGAAGTCTGACTGGGGCAGGCACTCTGGCTTGGCTGACTGTGCCACTCCAGAGGGGCCGGAGTGAATCCCCACCCAGGGACTAGCCCTGGCTGCGCTGCTGGCTCAGTCAGGCAGACACAGTTATCTCCCAGCAGGGCCAGTGAGTGTGGCCGGGAGGCAGGACGTGGGGGAGTGGGTCGACTGTAAGGGGGCAGGGATGATCTGTGTGTTGGGGCACTAGGGAGTGAGGGTTCTGTGTGAGATTCTGGGCAGTTGTGGTGGGGCTGTGGGCAGGGGGGTGCTGGGCAGGGGCGGTGTTGTGTAGGGTGCTGTGCATATGTGGAGGAGGTCTAGGGAGGCGCTGGACATAGCAGGTCCAGGGGGGGCTGTGTGGCATGGCATGGGCCCGCCCCCACAGGGAAGGGGCATGCTGGCAGCACAGGGCTGGGCGGGCCACTGTGCGTCTGGCAACTGCCGGTTTGTAAATAGTGCCCTCACACTGGGCTGGGCGGAGTGCGGAGGTCTTTGCCATGCCATGCCTCATTGCCCCTGGCTGGCCCCTCGGTCAGGGGACTGATCTCCCTGTGCCATGCACCATTGTCTCCATGGGGGCCCACAAATATGTTTGGAGCCAGGCCCACAAAAGGTTAATCTGGCCCTGGTTTAGGGGAATGCTTTGAGTTAGGGGTTGCGGTGTGATTAAGGTGAGAAGGTATAGTGACAACAGAGTAAGGGATTAGGGTGAGATTGGTGAACGGGCTTGTTACTGTGAAGTTTAGATGAAAGGGTTGGGATGAGGTATTAAGGCTTAGGGTTTAGAGAAGGTGGATAGGGTGACATTATGCACAGGGTATTACTTGGAAGGGGTTAAACTTAGGGTAGTGTAAAGGTTAAAGGATCAGAGTGAGCTTAAGGTATTGATTAGGGTGATAGTGGTACTGTGAGGTCAGGCTCATGCCCTATCTGTTATGGCAATGATATATCCTAACCACTACCACAACCACCCCCACCCCCAAAACAAAGAAACAAAACCTAGCAGTGATATAGACACATTGCTAGCTGGAGATGGTAGAAATGTTAATGATGTAGAAAATGCAGAAGTGTTAATAAATACTTCTATTCTGTATTTGGAAAGGAGCAGGATGATGTACTCATATCACTTGAGGAATAGATTAACTGCTTTCCAGTCCATTAGTAACTAAGGAGGATGTTAAACAGCCTCTACCAGAGATAAACCTTTTTAAATTAGCACCCAGATAACTTGCACCCAAGAGTCCTAAAAGAGTTGGCTGAGGAGATCTCTGGCCTGCTGATGTTAATGTTTGATAACTCTTGGAATACTGGCAAAATTCCATATGACTGGAAGAGTGCTAATGTTGTGCCAGTACTCAAAAAAGGCAAGCAGGATGACCTGAATAACCATAGGCGAGTTAACCTGACATCAATCCTGGATAAAATAATAGAAAAGCTGGTACAGGATTCAACTGATAAAGAATGAGAGGATAGGAATATAATGAATGCCAGTCAACATGGTTTATGAAGAATAGATCTTACCCAACTACCTGATTTCAATGTTTGATAAGATTATATGTTTGGATGATAAAAGTAACTGTGTAGATGTAATAGACTTGGAGCTTTGTATGGTGTTTGACTTAGTATTTCATGACATTCTGGTTAAAAAATTGGCACTATACAGTATCAAAAAGTCATAGAGTCCAAGGCCAGAAGGGATGACTGTGATCTAGTCCAGGGGTGGGCAAACTTTTTGGCCTGAGGGCCACATCTGGGTGGGGAAATTGCATGCAGGCCGTGAATGTAGGGCTGGGGCAGGGGGTTGGGGTGCAGGAGGGAGTGCAGGGTATAGGAGGGGGTGTGGTGTGCAGGAAGGGGCTCAGGGCAAGGGATTGTGGCAGAGGAGGGGTGCGGGGTGTATGAGGGGGCTCAGGGAAGGGCGCTGGGGTGCAGAAGGGAGTGAGGAGTGTGGGAGGGGGCTCATGGCAGGGGGTTGGGATGCAGGGAGGGGTGCAGGTGTGGGAGGGGTCTCAGGGCAGTGGGTTGAGGTGCAGAAGGAGTGTGAGGTGCAGCAGGGGGCTCGGGGCAGGGGGTTGGAGTGCAGGAGGGGTGTGAGCTGCAGCAGGGGGCTCAGGGCAAGGAGTTGGGGTGCAGTAGGGGTGTGAGGTGTGGGAGGAGGCTCAGAGCAGCGAGTTGGGGTGCAAGGAGGGGTGCAAGTGTGGGAGGAGGCTCAGGGCAGTGGGTTGGGGTGCAGGGAGGGGTGTAAGGTGAAGCAAGGGGCTCAGGGCAGGGGGTTGAGGTGCAGGCAGGGTGCAGCAGGGAGCTCAGGGCAGGGAGTTGGGGTGCTGGGTGCAGGAGGGGTGCAGGGTGCAGGCTCCAGCCCAGTGCCTCTTACCTGGAGCGGCTCCAGGATGGCAGCGGTGCACACTAGTGCCAGGGCAGGCTCCTTGCCTGCCCTGTCCCCATGTCATGCTGCTCCTGGAAGCGGCCAGCACCATGTCCCTGCAGCCCCTGGGGTTTCATGCACTTCACTTGCCTATGGATACCTCCCCTGAAGCTCCTCGGGCCGCAGGGACATTTCATGGGGGTGGCAATCCCGCAGGTCGGATCCAAAGCTCTGATGGGCCGGATCCAGCCTGCAGGCTGTAGTTTGCCCACCCCTGATTCTAGTCTGATCTCCTGTAGAACACAGCCCACAGAACTTCGCCAAAATAATTCCTAGAGCAGATCTGTTAGACAAACATCCAATCTTGAATAAAAATTGTTAGGGATGGAGAATCCACACAATTCTTGATTAGTTGGTCTGTTAAAATTTTACTCCTTATTTCCAGTCTGAATTTTTCTAGCTTCAGCTTCTAGCCACCTTCATGTTATACCTGTCTCTGCTAGATTGAAGAGCCTATTATTAAAGATTTGTTCCCCATGTAGGTGCTTATAGACTGTAATCCAGTCACCCCTTAACCATCTCTTTGTTAAGCTAACTAGGTAGAGCTCCTTGAGTCTAGCACTAGAAGGCATGTTTTCTAATCTTTTAATCATTTTTGTTCCTCTTCTCTGCACCCTCTCTTATCAACATTCTTCCTTAATTGTGGACACCAGAACTGGACACAGTATTCCAGCAGCAGTTGCACCAATGCCAAATAAAGAGGTACTCTCTGCTCCTACTCAGGATTCCTCTGTTTATGAACCCCAAGATCACATGAATCCTTTTGGACAGTGTCCTGTGGCAGCTCATGTTCAGAAGATTATCCACTATGACCCTGAGGTCTTTTTCAGAGTCACTACTTTCCAGGATAGAGTCCCCTGTCGTGTAAGTATGGCCTTCATTCTTTGTCCCTAGAAGTATACATTTACATTTAGCCATATGAAAACATATTGTTTGCTTGCCCCCAGCTTCCCAAGTCATCCAGATTACTCTGTACCAGTGACCTGTCACTTCATTATTTACCGTTCCCCCAAAAGTAGCAGCAGTGATGATTCATCATCAAATTTGAGTGTTTCTAGTGTTGTTCTGCATGGACCAGTACTAGATGCACAACTATTCAACTTTTTCATCAATGATCTGGAAGTAAATATTCAATCACTCCTGATAAACTTTGCAGATGATACAAAGATTAGCGGAGGGCTTAATAGTGATGAGACCGGGGCAGTCATAAAGAGTGATCTGGATTGGTTGGTAACCTGGGCCCATTCAGGCAATATGTGTCTTAATACAGGCAAATGCAAAGTTATACATCTAGGAAAAAGGAATGCTGGGCCACACCTAAAGAACGAGGGACTGTATCCTGGAAAGCAGTGATTCTGAAAAGGATTTAGGGGTTGTATTGGGTAAACAATATGAACTCCCACTGTGGCAAAAAAGGTGACTGTGATCCTTGGATGTATAAACAGGGGAGTAGGAAAAGGAAGGTGATTTTACTGCTGGTTACAGCACTGATGGGACCAATACCTGAATTCTGCACCCAGTTCTGGTGTCCACATCTTTAAAAGGATGTTGGAAAATTGGAGAGTGTGCAGAGGAAAGCTACACAAATTATTTGAAAACTGGAACAAATTCCTTACAGTGAGAGACTTAAAGTGCTCCATCTGTTTAGCTTATCTAAAAGGAGACTGAGAGATAACTTGATTACAATGTATAAGTACCTTCATGGGAGAAAATACTGGGTACTAAAGGGATCTTCAATATAAAGAGAAATACATAACAAGAACCAATGGCTGGAAGCTGAAGCCAGACAAATTCAAATTAGAAATAAGGCGCACGTGTTTAACAATGAGGGTGGAACAACTACTAGGGGAAGTGGTGGATTTTCTATCTCTTGGAGTATTAATATCAGGAGTGGATGCCTGCATGGAAGATATGCTTTAGTAATATACAAATTATTGGGCATAACACAGGGGCAACTCGTTGAAATTCCATGGCCTGTGATATAAAGAAGGTCAGAATGAAAGATCAAAATGGTCTTTTCTGGCCTTAAAATGTATGTATCTATGAATTTTTCCATGTTTCAACACAATTGTGAAGAATTACATAATGCTGACTGTGACCAGTCAGCGTGGAGCAAGGCAAATCATGATGAACACCATGCCATCTATCTCATTTCTTCGCTGCTGTATTCAAATGGAGTAACACATTGTAATAATGTAGATACGCCCTAATGGGTTTAGAGTGAGATAGGATGAAGTTAGGGGACGAAGGGAGTGGGGTTTCATGGAAGGGGGCGGGGAGGCTATGGTTAGGGCGGAGTGAGGGGATGGGTTTTAGAGAGAGGGCTAGAAACATTTGTCAGCCCCAAGCATTCAAAAATCATGAGTCAGGCCCCAAAATAATGAGATTGACCTAGAATATGAGAGATTTTTTAAAATAATAAATGTTGGTTTCCTTTTCTTTGCCTTCCAGTTTTAGATTACACTGGAATCATATTTGCAGTTTTCCTCAGTAGCCATGAGGGTAGAAACTACTTTTTCAAAAAAATAAAAGCTGAATTTCTCATTGCTCCAGGAGCTGGGACTTTAAGAAAAACACCAAATATCACAAAACTTGACCACTCTAGAGTAGGGTCTAAGGGCAGGGGAAGGCTATGCTTTACTGTGCTACGGTGAGGTTACAGGAGAGTCTTAGTGAGAGATTAGAATGAGCGTCTGAGGGGGGACAGTGGGAACCTCAGCTCGAGGGCACTTCAGAGTCTGGATTACACAGGAGACTTCCACAGGCCTCTTCCTTGTGTTAGCCCCACAGCTGCATGAAATGGAAGCAGAGAGGCAGCAGTACAATCTAGCACATGAGATGGGTGAAGGGTAGGGGTGCAGAGCTAGGACAGAGACAGGATCACGTAGCTAGGATGATGGAGCTGCCTGGCTTTATCTGACTAATAATGAAAGGCAGCAAGCGTATCGGAGAGTGTGAGAGAAATGGATCAATAGAGAGATAAAACCTGAGATGGAAGGAGCAGGAGATAGGGGTAGGGGAGAGAGTTATAAAATGCTGCAAATCCTACATTCTATATCTGCTGTGTATTCACTTTGTGCTGGTGGAAGGGACTACACAAGATGTAAAGCAATGGTGAATTAGACCCAAATACGGAAACAGTGATAAGAGACAGAGATCTCTTGTTAATTCTGCCTTGTAACCTGACCACTGACAGCTCTTCCCCCATCCCTTTCTGTCTTCCTAGAAACTGTTCCCTCTATATTCCTCACCACCTGTGGTGTGTGGAGAGTGTCAGGAAACTGTTAACTCCAGTACCACAGATTCACAGCTTTCCCCAATAAAGTGACCCAGCATGAGTCCAGTATGATGCTCAAAAGAGCCTCACCCACTTGCCTTGTCTACATTAGGAGTTTACAGTGAGATAACTTGCTCATTGTAAAAAGTCACCTTTTTTTTCTATCACAGACATGTCCCTAGTGAAGATATGCCCTTAACTGGGCTTTCTAATCATGTTAAGCTAACTCGATTGAGCTAACACAACAGAAAAAACACACTATTTTTGCCCATACCCTAACTTAAACCACAAATATTTTTGTCCTTGAAAGTGCATTTGCAGAGTGTCCAGATTAGCCCTTACAAATGTGTTAATTACCTCAATATAACTGGCAATCAATTAATTTGATGTAAAACTCTACTGTAGGCATTCCCTGGGGGTGAGAAGTTCAGGTGAGTTCCATTCCCACCTGTGTGCAGGGTGTATCATAATATATGGAATCACAATCCTTCTTCATCAGGAGGTATTTTGTAAAGAAAACAACTACAGACACAAACGGGCTTGCACATAGTTTGAGTTCCAACTTTGTCTCCCCTATTTACCAGGGCTGCACCCTTTCTGGAACTGTATACATACTGCAAGTAAATATATTTTAATATAGGGAGTAGGATCTAGTGAGCTAGACCAGAGAGAACTTGGGCCTTTCAACATTAGAAAGTTGTACCAATTTAACTACGTACCAGTATTGCTAAAGTTGTACAACCCCTTTACTGTGCATGCAGTTACATAAGGCTGTGTCAACACTACCACTTTCAGTGCTAAAACTTTAGTCGTTCAGGGGTGTGAAAAAACACCCCTCGAGCGCCAAAAGTTTTAGTGATGAAAAGCGGCAGTATAGACAGTAATTTGTTCGGGGTGCGTTTTTTTTATCGCCGAGAGAGCTGTTCCGTGGTGATAAAATGTGTCTACACTGCTCATGTCGTAGTGCTGCCATGCTGTAACGTAGGCAATGTAGACATACCATTAGTATAGAGTTGCTTTATACTATACAAAAAAGGAAATAACTTTTACAGGTATAAGTCATCTTTATACCGGTGTAACCATGTCCACACTATGGCTTTTATACTATAAACCAAACCTAAACCTAAATAGTTATACCTATGATACTTTCAAGTGTGGACCAGGCCCAGGAGCCAATAATCTATTCCTGACCTTGTGAATGGAGAGGTCTAATTGTTACAAATGTAGCTTCCCAACCGGAGTTTTAGGGGCAAACAACTTAATTAGTTTTAAGAGAGAGATGGACAAATTAAGAATGTGATGGGGTTGCTTGTGATGGGGGGGCAGGGGAGGAGTCTCAATAGCCCTGGGGCTCACTTCTGGTTTATCTCTCCTGCTTCAGGATTTTAGCTGGCCACTGGCAGGTTAAGGAAGAGATTCCCCCTCCCTCCCATATTTTCTGTGAGGGATATTTTTAATCTCCTTCCAAAGCATCAGGGAAAGCCATGGCTAAGATGAGACATTGAACAGGGGGGTCAGGGCTTTGAGGTGGTACTAGGGTGACCAGACAGCAAATGTGAAAAATTGGGACAGGGGATGAGGGTAATAGAAGCCTATATAAGAAAAAAACCCAAAAATCAGGACCATCCCTATAAAATCGGGACATCTGGTCACCCTAGGTGGTACCAAGCATTTTCTCTCTCAAGTGCTTGATTGCCTGGTTCTTCCTCACATGCTTATGGTCTAACTGAGAGGGGGGAGGGATAGCTCAGTGGTTTGAGCACTGACCTGCTAAACCCAGCATTGTAAGCTCAATTCTTGAGGGGGCCATTTAGGGATCTGGGACAGAAATCTGTCTGGGGATTGGTCCTGCTTTGAGCAGGGGGTTAGACTAGATGACCTCCTGAGGTCCCTTCCAACCTTGATATTCTATAATCATCATATTGTGGGGTCAGGTGTTACCCACACAAAATTCTGTTACACACACTGTAGGGCACCCACCTTTACCCTTCCATGGCCTCCTGGTATAACCCAGTTAATTTTGTCACCCTAACCTTTTCCCAGTTCCTAGGGCTCCAGGTATAAGGCACCCATCTTTACCCCTCTGTGGGCTCTGGGCTCTACCCCTCCATGGGTTCAGGGTATAACACTGATTCCCTATGGACTTAAGGCTCCATAGGTATACAAGATCTTTTACCAGTGAAAGAGCCTTACACAGTAATATCCTTAACCCGGGCAGCTGTAGGCACCAGAAAAGCAAGCACGTGCTTGGGGCAGCCCATTTGCAGGGACGGCAGGGATCCAGCATGGGAGCTGAGAACCAACAGGGGGCCCTGGGAGCTGTAGTTCCTTGGTTAGCTCCCTGTCTATAAAGCCAGTCCTGGAGCAGGGAAAGAACTACATTTCCCAGCATTCCTTTGGCCACTACCGACAGGAAAGGAAATGGGAGGGAGGGAGGTAGCTGAGACCTCATGCTGCAGCTTGCTGTGAACGGAGAGCTGCACTGTGAAGGACAGGGATATCATATTTTAACATTCAAAAAATAGTACACTCCATGGGGAGGGAGGGTAGCCCCACCCTGCCACCATCCACTCCCTCCGACTGCCCCGCACAGAAACCCCAACCCATCCAACCCTCCCTGCTCCCTGTCCCCTGATCACCCCCTCTCAGGACCCCTGCCCCTAACTGCCCCCCAGGACCCCACCCCCTATCTAAGCACTGTTGGTCCTTGTTTCCTGATTGCCCCCTCCCGGGACCCCCACCCCTTATCTAAGCCTCCCTTCTCCTTGTCCCAAACTGCCCCCTCCTGAGACCCCCCCAACTTCCCCCCTAGGAACCCCCCCATCTGTCCCTTGACAAACCCCTGGGACTCCCATGCCTACCTAACTGCTGCCTGTCCCCTGACTGACCCCCCCAACCCCTGACCCATCTAACCCCATCTTCTCCCTGCCCTCCCCCCGAATCTCCACCCCATCCAACCCCCCCTGCTCCCTGTCTCTTGACTGCCCCCAGAACCCCCTACCCCTTCTCCAACCCCCCAGCCCCCTTACCGTGCTACACAGACCAGCATGTCTGGCTCCGCACAGCGCCAGACATGCTGCTGCATACATGCTGCCGTGCTCCCCCGCGGAGCCCACAGCCCCCCCGCCCCCCTCCCACACACCCAGCACCTGCCTTCCAGATTTGAACACCTCAAAATTCAGGAGTGCTCAAGCTCAGTTTGGGCAGCTGTTACTTCATTTCTCCCAAATCAAATATACTGATCTACTGTAACTTGCAGTAGAAAAAGTAGGATAAAATTGAGCAAGAAATGCTTCCCAGTGGTTATTAGGACTGGAATTGGTATTTTCAACAGCCATTGCCTTTTTTGTTTGTTTGTTTGTTTGTTTAAAAGGAAGACAGTGATATTGCATTGGCAAATTCCCCATAGAAAAAGTGGAACAAAAGAATAAAGGCACCTCAACTTTTCCTCATTTATGGAGGACAATCTTATAATATCAGAGGGGTAGCCATGTTAGTCTGGATCTGTAAAAGCAGCAAAGAGTCCTGTGGCACCTTATAGACTAACAGACTATATGTATTGGAGCATGAGCTTTCGTGGGTGAATGCATCTGATGAAGTGGGTATTCACCCACGAAAGCTCGTGCTCCAATACATCTGTTAGTCTATAAGGTGCCACAGGACTCTTTGCTGCTTTTACAGTCTTATAATATGCATCCAGATATCCTCCAATCACACCAGCTGAAAATTGTTCCACTTTACTGCAGTTCTGTAAGGATATGGGAACCAATCCTGTCTGTGTTCTGTGCACATCTAAAATTCCTGCTGAATGACCTGCCCTGGGAGCGAGTTACCAGTGACCCAGGGCTGCGGTGGAAGGAGGGTGTAGGTGTTGGGGGGGAGAGCCCAGGGCTGGGGCAGCAGGGGGGTGCGGCAAGGAGTCCAGGTCTGGGACGGGGAGCAGCCAAAATTTTTTTTGCTTGGGGCGGCAAAAAACCTAGAGCTGGCCCTGTCCGTAACCTCTGTTTATTAACAGGCACCAAAGCAGAACACACACACTAAGCATACAATGCTCACCACTCTCAATAAGGCAGATGAACTTTTCCTGCTGGCCAGTCAGGATCAGCTCATCCAGGGACTCCAGCTTCTGCATGGCGTGATTGGCAGGGTGTTGAGGTCTGGCAGCTCTGATCTTGAGGCTATGTCCTGGAGTTGGTTCCAGAGAACTTCCTTTTGGACCCAGGACCGGCGCTAGGGTTTTGAGCGCCCTAGGCGGACGGCAATTTCGCCGCCCCGCACGCTGGTCCCGCGGCTCCGGTGGAGCTGCCGCAGTGGTGTCTGCGGGAGGTCCACAGGAGCCGCGCAAGCAGCCGACCGTCCGCAGGCACGACTGCGGCAGCTTCACGGGAGCTGCCTGCCGCCCCCTCCGGACACCCTGGGCTGCCTGCTGCCGTGGCGGCACCCTGACCCAGGGGACACCCTGGACTGCCGGCTGCCGCGGTAGCACCCTGACCCAGGGTCAGGGCGCCTCCACGGCAGCCGGCAGTCTGGGATTTCCCTGGGCCAGGGGACCCCCGCCCCTGGGCTGCCGGCTGCTGGAGCGGTGCCCTGACCCAGGGGACCCCCTGGGCTGCGGGCTGCTGCGGCGGTGCCCTGACCCAGGGGACACCCTGGGCTGCTGGCTGCCGCCGGCAGCTCAGACTCCCGCTCTGTCTCAGCAGCAGCGGCTGCTGAACCATTAAAAAAAAAATTGGGGGGCCCGTTTTGGCGCCCTCAAATCTCGGCGCCCTAGGCAACCGCCTAGTCCACCTAAATGGTTGCACTGGCCCTGTTTGGATTTGAGTTTATGTAGTGAAACTTGAGTCCTGCTTAGCTGTACCTTAACCAATCATTTTACTAAAATATTACTAAACAATTTTCTAATCAATCCTAACATACTGTAAAACAATTCTTTAACCAATCATATCCCACCACCATAGTTGATTTATACTTAGCAAAATTAGTTATGTAATAGACTGAAACAATCAAAGAACCAAACAGTGACCATGCAAACAATAGAGAAGTGGGGACCATAAAGACAAAACAATAATGAAGTAACGATTTTGCAACCACCACAGTTGATAAGTGATTTCTTGCCAGAGAATGCTATCAAACAAAGTTTTCCTTAACCATCTTAAGATCTGTTTCTTTATCTGTTGACGGTGGATGCTATTAGGACAGGATCACCTTCTTAACAGCCTGATATCACATTGTTTTAATGTAATTTAGATGGAATGTGAAAATGTGACTTTCTGCTTCTTGGCTCATGGCTACTGCTCTCCTAATATGGTGGCAGGAAAAGGCCTCAGCTTTACACAGAAAGGAATTTCCTCCCAGGTCAGATTGGCAGTGACTTTGGGTTTTTTTGTTTTTGCCTCTGCAGCATGTGTGTGCAGGTCACTTGCCAGAATTATCTGGGTATATGTCACTTTATCATTTCCCTGATATTGCAAGGCACTGGCGCACCTTGGTCCCACTCCCTCCTATTCTCTGCCTGTGGCAAAAATAGTCTACTCCTGTGGGCTGTAATATTTCGGTCGTTCAGTTTAGTCTGCAGGTGCTGGGTGGTGGTGGTGGCCTGTGATATACAGAGGATGATCTGGTGGGCCCTTCTGGCCCCAACCTTTATGACTCCATGCCTAGGCGTCAGGACGCCTGAGTTCTATTCCCTGCTCTGGGAGCGGGTTGATGTCTGTCTCTGTTGCTCGGGGGGGAGTTTTGGTGAACGGGGATTCATGACACTGGCTCTACGTCCGCGGACTGGAACACCTCCCGCAGCGGCGGTACAGCACCACTGTCACTCAACCAGCCACGGGCACAGCCACTCGACCAATGGCAGAGCGGCGGAGGCGGGACCAGAGAGGGAACGCAACTCCTCCTCTGCCTCCGTGGCCAGAACCAATGAAGGGGGGGGGAGAGAAAGGTGTTGTGGGCGTGGTCTGGGGGCTCTATGACGTCAGACCCCCGGATGTGGCTTCTCTTGGGAGGCGAGTACCATAGAGGAGGAAAAGCTGCGCTAGGTGCGGGAGGCCCCGAGCTCCCCGCTGGCAGGTAGGGCCCGGCTGGGCGGTGCTCACGCGCCTCTCTGCCGCCCGGGGGCGTCTGCTCTGCCCAGAGCCCTCCCGCCCCGCGCTGAGGCCCTGCCGCGCTTGTCCCCGCAGCGCGTGGTGGGGCCGCGCCGCGCCGCGCCCCGCGGGGGACATGGCAGCCGAGGTGAAGGTGACGGGGCAGAGCCAGGAGCAGCTCCTCGTGCTGGCCCGCTCGGCTCGCGGGGCGGCCCTGGTCAGCCTCATCCACCAGGTGCTGGAGGCGCCCGGCGTCTACGTCTTCGGGGAGCTGCTGGATCTGCCCAACGTCCGAGAGGTGAGCGCCGGCCCCGGGGGCTCGGCGGGGGTCGTGCCGCAGGGGCTGGAGCGGGCAGGGTGCGCTGCCCTGCGGGAGGAGGCCCCCAGGGCTCGGGTGGCGCTGGCGGAGCTGGGCGAGGGCGCTTCTTGCCAGCCCAGCCCAACGCTAAGGCGCTGGTTGGCCAAAATCCCTGGCGTTATCCCGGGCAACCGCAGCGCAGCCTGCTTCCCTGGGTGCTGGGGCAGCTGCTGAGCCCCTGGCTGGAAGTGGTTTTCATCCGATAGAGGGTTTGGCTCTCAGCACCCCACTATGCAAATAGTTCCAGGACCCCTGGCTGCTTCCCGCAATCTGCTCCTGCCGCTTTAGTGGGGCTTGCTTGCAGTTTCCCTGAATACTGTGAAGCATGTTAAGCATCTGCCATTCCACCCCGGTGCAGCAGCGTTTTGGTGGGTAGCTGAATCTGTCACTGTTACCTAGATTGAAAAACACTTGGGGCTCTGTTGGGTGGAAAAAAGCAGGGAAATGGGATTTGTGTTAGATGTGCCCTGGAACTGGGGATAGGGGTCAGGTTGTGGTTTGCAAAGTTTCCTGCTGTTTGTATTGAGTGCTTTTTCTCCCCTGCAGCTGGCTGAGAATGAGTTCTCCTCCGTCTTCCGTCTGCTCACCCTCTTCGCATATGGGACATATGCTGATTATTTGTGTACGTGTGTCATTCTCTTACAGTCCCCGTAGCCTAGTGCTCTGGGATGTGGGCCTGTTGTCTCCTAAGAAGCAGGAAAGGTGGATAGGATTGCCAACTTTCTAATTGCAGAAAACTTTACACCCCTGCTCTGTCCCTTTGAGGACCTACAACCTTCATTCCATCCCCCCCCCCGTCACTTGTTCTCCCCCACCCTTGCTCACCTGCTCATTTTCACTGGGCTGGCTCAAGAATTTGGGATACAGGAAGGGGCTCTGGGCTGGGGCTGAGGGGCTTGGGATATAGGAGTGGGCCCTGGGCTGGGGCAGGGAGTTGGGGTACCGGAGGGGGTGTGGGCAGCTTCTAGCAAGGGGTGACATGTCACTCTGGCTCCTAGGGGGAGGGGCGGCCAGGGGGCTGTGCGCACTGCCCCTGCCCGTAGGTGCCTCCCCCAGAGCTCCTTTGGGCATGGTTCCCGGCCAGTAGGAGCTGCGGAGCCGGTACTCAGGGCTGAGGCAGCGCATGGAGTCTCCATGGCTGCCACCCCTCTCCTACGAGTCGGAGGGATATGCTGGCTGCTTCCCAGGAGCCTGCCGTCACCGCCAACCGGACTTTTTGACTGGAGCTGCCAGGGTCCCATTTCGACTGGTCTGGTTTTAAAACGGACACCTGGCAACCCTAAAGGTGGACAGAGACTAAGGAGGAGCAAATGGCGCAGGGGCTTCAGATGGGCTAGAAACACAAAATAGGTCAGGGCAATTTTGGGGATGCATAGGCAGAGGCCTTACATTCCAGAGCAGGGAGGGAATCGTTTCTCTCTCTCTAAAGCTCTGAGGAGACCCCACCTAGGATACTCCTCAGTACTGGACCCTTCAATCCCAGAAAGACAGTGACAAATTGGAGGGAGCTCAACGAGCTACAGAAATCTCAGAGAGCAGAAGGGGTTCTGCAGGCACCATGGGCTGGTGGATAGGGCATTGACCTAGAACTCTGAAGATTGGGATTCTATTCTACGCTCTGCTACTGGTCTTGCAGTGTGACCTCAGGCAGGTCACTCTTCCTGTGTTGTGTCCCTTCCTACTCTTTGTTTATCTTGTCTCTCTAGACTGGAAGTTCATTGCGACAGGAACTCTCTCTTCCTATGTAGGTGTATGGTGGCTAGCACAGTGGGAGCCTGATCTTGTTTGGGGTTCTAGATGCTACTGGAATACAGATAATACAGAGCTGAGTTCTGGGCAGAGATTCTGAGAGTCAATTCCTTCCATTTTGCTTCCTGGCTGTGGTGAGGGAGGGTGGGGGATGGGGAGTGGTTATGAGAACCATCTGCCAGTGGTTAGGAGTATAGATCTTGTGGAGGAGAGGGGATTATTTAGGGATCACCAGAGGAGTAAGGAGAAGTTGCAGGAGCAGGACTAAGGCAAGGGGAAGGAGCTCAGGAACGCTTCCTCCATGCCGAGGGATGTGTGAGCTTTAGGAGATGCCTTGCCAAGAAAAATGTACATTAGAAGCTTTGAGAAATGGATGTGGGGCAAAGGACTCTGGGTCAGGGTGAGATGGGACATCTCTAGCTCTAATATCATGCTCTTTTCCCTGAGAGCAGCCGAAGCTGGGAACCTCCCTCCACTGAGCGAGGCTCAGAAGAACAAGCTGAGGCACCTGTCGGTGGTCACTCTGGCTGCCAAGATCAAGGTAATGGCTTTGTTCCCCCACTCCCCTTCCTGTTGGGATCACCGCATACTAACTACCTGTGCTTTCCCCACATGCAGTGCATCCCCTATGCAGTGCTGCTGGAACAGTTGCAGCTGAAGAATGTGCGGCAGCTGGAGGACCTAGTGATTGAGGCCGTGTATGCAGATGTGCTGCGTGGGAGCCTGGACCAGCGTAATCAGCGTCTTGAGGTCGATTACAGTATCGGGCGAGACATCCGCAGGGAGGAGCTAAGCACCATCACTCGCACATTGCAGGAGTGGTGAGGAGGAAGCCCCCAGCCCTTTTTGCCCTCCCCCCTGCCCCCAACTATAAGAGTGGTGATGAGCCTCTCCTAAGCCTTCTGCATGCTGTCAAGAGTGGTGAGAAGGCTCACACCCTGACACACTGAAGGAGTGATGAGGAAACATTCTCCCCCCTCCCCCCCGGTGCTGCAGATGAGATGCTCACACCCCCTAATGTTGCTGGAGTGGTGAAGAGATTTCAAACCCCTGGAGCCATTGCAACACCCCTAATGCCCACATGTTGCAGGAATGTGACAACTCCAGCCTCAGGCAGCCCACAAAATCCCCTGATTTCTGCAGGTAGTGAAGAAACATCTCCAGATATGGGGGAGAATCTTCCAGGTTCTCCTGTGTGCTGCTGGAAGAGCGCAGGGGGACTGTAACCTTCTCAAAGTCCCTTTTGGTGACAAGGGGTTCCCCCCAGCTTATTTTGAAATTCACTGGGCTAAATCTGCCCTCTAACCCTGAGCTCCCAACATCCCTTCAGTGATTCAACCCTCCTAGCCCTGCCATCATTCTCTCTGCAGCTTGCCTTCCTCCCACATTTTCCTTACTGGGGGCTTGCTTACTGCTCGTATGCCCTTTTTTATCAAATGCATTCATCTCCTCCTAAACGCTTGTTGATGCTTTCAAGGTGTAGTTGTATGTAGGCAGAGTACCTGTGCCATCCAGTTTCCCCACTGCAGTACCTTTGTGTGGAACTGTCCAGCCTGCTCAGCTTTGTCTTTCCTCTGTAGGTGCCTGGGCTGTGAGGTGGTCCTGTCAGGGATTGAGGAGCAGGTTAGCCGAGCCAACCAACATAAAGAGCAACAGCTGGGCCTAAAGCAGCAGATAGAGAGTGAGGTGAGTGTGCTGATGCAGAACAGCCAGTTCCCCTGACCTGGGTCTGGATTGGAATCAGTGCCCTACAGATGAAAGGTCTTATAGTCCATACCTGAGCCAGGCTTTATATTCCATACCTCTTCATTAAGTCACAGATTCTGTGACTTTTTGTGACCTCCATGACTTCTGCAGTGGCCAGTGTGCCTGGCTCAGGGGCAGCTTAGGCAGCCCCTGTGCCAGTCACACTGGCCACTGCTGGGGCAGTCTCGGCCACCGCATCCTTCCCCCTCCAATCCTCACCCCACCCAAGCAGCAACAGAGTTTGGGTGTGGGAGGAGGCAGGGGGTTGGGGCACGGGCCAGGGTGAGGCAGGCTCTGGGTGGCGCTTACCTGGGGGTGTCATAAACAGATAGTTAAGGGTTAATGTCTCTTTTACCTGTAAAGGGTTAACAAACAGGGAACCAACCACCTGACCAGGGGACCAATCAGGAGACAAGATACTTTCAAATCTCGGTGGAGGGAAGCCTTTGTTTGTGTTTTTTTTGGGGTTTGCTTTGTTCTCTCTGGGTCCTGGAAGGGACTAGATGGGCAACCAGTTTTCTCGCCAATCTCCATGCTACAGTCTTTTATAGTGAGTAATTTAGTAAGAAAGGCGGTTATAGTCTTTTGATTGTTTCTGTATTTGCAAATGTGTAGTTTGCTGGAAGTATTTTAAATTGTATTTTGCTGGGGGGGGAGGCTTCTTTCTAGTTTCTATAAGCTGACAGACCCTGTAACTTTTTACCATCTAAATTGCAAAGATAAACTTTTACCTTTTTTCTTTCTTTTTATTAAAAGCTTTGCTTTAAGACCTGTCTGATTTTTTTTTTCTTTCTCCTAGTTAAGGCTCAAAGGAACTGAGTCTGTGTACACCAGGGAATTGGTGGGGAGAAGGGAAAGAGAGCAGGAGGGAGAAGGGAAAAATGAATTTCCTCTTTGTTTTAGATTCACGGAGTTTGAATCTGGATTGCCTCTGGGTGAAGGGAAAAGAGGAGGGGGGAAAGGGTGGTGTCGTGGTTCAAGAAGTTTGAATCACGGTGATCTCCTAGTGTACCCAGGGCAGGAAAGATCTGGGAGGAAGAAAGGAGAAGGGGGAATCCCTTTGTTTAGATTCACAGAGCTTGAATCTGTATATCTGTCCGGGAGCCCAGGGAGGGAACACCTGGAGGGGAGGAGGGGGAAGGGAAATGGTTTATTCCCCTTTGTTGCCAGACTCAAGGAATCTGGGTCTTGGGGCTCCCCCAGGGAAGGTTTTGGGGGGACCAGAGTGTATCAGGCACTGGAATTCCTGATTGGTGGCAGCTTATCAGATCTAAGCTGGTAATTAAGCTTAGAGGAATTCATGCTGGTACCCCAACTTTTGGACTCTAAGGTTCAGATTGGGGAAATATATCGTAACATGGTGAGCAGCGTTGGGATAAGAAATCCAAAAGCCAGAAAGATTATTATTTTTCTTTTTTCTCTGCTAGCTGCTTATAAGCAGAGAAAAAGGGGGTTTTAAAAGCAAGTCTGCAGGGTTTTTTTTCTTTCTCTCTTCCTTGAGTACACTGAAGGCAGAGAGATTAAGGTTTAACAAGGGTCTTTTGTTAAACAAAAGGACTCCAGTTGTGAGTCAACAGAGACCAGCAAAACACATCTGCAAATCAAAGGGTTTCTTTTTTTACTCTGTCGCGAATAGCTACTTAGAAAAGTTAAAAAAAAAAAAAAAGACTCTGTTACTTAGCAACAGAGAAAGCAGCAGAGGAACAGCAGTTCAGGCAGTAAAACACCAGAGGGCGCCCCAACACAAAAAAGCAGGAAACATGACTTTCAGGACAAAACTGGATGCAGAGGTACAAATCAAAGATGCAGACCACAGGCGAGACACAGAAAAAAAACTACAAGAGATGGAGCTGAGAGAAAGAGAGAGAGAGGCTGCCCACAGGAGAGAGTTGGAACTCCTGAGGGAAGCCCACCGGCAGGCCCTGGAATTAGAAAAGGCTAAGCAACAGAACCCAGCCAATTCTAACAACACTTCTCCAATTATGGTTCCACATCCCAAGAAATTTCCCACCTACAAGGCAGGTGATGACACTGAGGCATTATTAGAAAATTTTGAAAGAGCCTGCCTTGGGTACAACATCTCTGAAGACCAGTACATGATAGAGCTGAGGCCACTGCTCAGTGGACCCTTAGCAGAGGTGGCGGCTGAAATGCCTAAGGAGAACATGAATGATTATAAACTTTTTCAAACCAAGGCCAGATACAGAATGGGGATAACACCTGAACATGCCCGTCGGCGGTTCAGAACCCTAAAATGGAACCCAGATGTGTCATTTCCCCGACACGCCTACCACATTGCAAAGAATTATGAAGCCTGGATATCAGGAACAAAGGTTAACAATATGGACGAGCTGCATCTCCTGATACAAATGGAGCAGTTCTTAGATGGTGTTCCTGAGGAAATAGAAAGGTACATCCGAGATGGGAAACCCAAAACGATAACCGAGGCGGGGGAGATTGGAGCCAAATGGATGGAAGTGGCAGAAAAGAAAAAATCTATTGTCAAGGGGAGCGAATACCCCAGGGGGCACACCGACAATAAACCCTATAACCGAGGGCAGCACAAGACCCCACCTACTACCCAAGGAAAGCCACAGACTACCTACTACCCCACCTCACCAGTCTCCAGTAACCCACCTCGACCCAGTGACCAGTCAGCTGGAAGATGCTTTAAGTGTAATGAACTGGGACATATGAAGGCCAACTGCCCAAAGAACCCCAACCGAGTGCAGTTCATTACACCACCATCACTCCAAAGATCCCCAGGCCCAGATGCCTCTCAGATACCCGCGGAGCGAAGGGAAACTTTGAGAGTGGGTGGAAAGAAGGTTACTGCATGGAAAGACACGGGGGCACAAGTGTCAGCTATCCACCAATCCTTCGTAGACCCCAAATTCATCAACCCAAAGGCCCAAGTGACAATTTACCCCTTCATGTCACAAGCTGTAGACTTGCCTACAGCTAAACTACCTGTCCAGTACAAAGGCTGGTCAGGAATGTGGACTTTTGCAGTCTGACAATTATTCCATCGTCATGCTACTGGGGGAAGATTGACATCCCCTCGCTCATCTGCTAGGCAGAGGCGTGGCCAGTCAGCTCTGCATGCTGCCTCCGCTTACAGACACTGCCCCCGCAGCTCCCATTGACCACGGTTCCCAGCCAATGGAAGTTGCGAAGCCAGTGCCCTGGGTGGAGGCCACCCGCCTGCACCCCTAGCACCCGCAGGGGTCCTGAGCTACTCGCTGCCACCCTCCCACAGCACCCCTGGGTACCCCTAGTTCTCCCTCTCTTCCCCCCTCCCATAAAAAAAAAGTTTTAGTCGGGGGTATATAGTGACTGCCCGTAACCTGTCTGTGACTTTTACTGAAAATACTCATGACTAAAACATAGCGTTACTCTTCATCAGAACCCTCTGGAAGCTCATGCCTGAGGAGGGTCATTGTGCAGTGAAACACCACCTCATACTACAAAGCTCTCAAAGGCTGCTGAGATATTTCTCTTTAGTTATTGACCTATATTGCAAACTTAACTCTAGTTTAACATGGCTTTTCCTTGAGAATGTCCTTTGTTCTTGCTTTCCAACCCTGGCAGGTGGCAAATCTGAAAAAGACAATTAAAGTGACAACAGCAGCAGCTGCAGCAGCCACATCCCAGGATCCAGAGCAGCATCTGACAGAGCTCAGGGAGCCAGCTCCTGGCACCAACCAGCGCCAGACCAGCAAGAAAGCTTCTAAAGCCAAAGGGTGAGGAGCAGCCGCAGCTGAGCATGACCCCTCTCCATGTGTATTTGGGGGGAGCCTCTGGGGCCTTTGTTTCAGGGCAATAACTCTTCCTTCACACACATACTATGGCAGGCTTAGTGCCAGCGGAGCCCTGCACCCCAGTCATCCGGAGTGAATCTCTGAGATCCTTGATTTGAGGCAATACACCTCCTTTGTGGTGGCAGCCATCCCCATCTGAGAATCACAGCCACTTCTTCTCATGTGCCTTGGGCGAGGATGTGGGGGTGAGTCCATGGGCCTCTTGCTCCATTCTGAGACTGTGTTTCTTTCTCTGCAGGCTCCGGGGCAGCGCAAAGATCTGGTCTAAATCAAACTAGCTGGATCTCTGAACTCCTGGGAGGGTGAGAGGGAGAAAGCAGGGTTAAAAAGCAGGTGTCCTGAGTGTGACAGTTCTCTACTCATCCCCAGCATCTGTTTGTCCAACTAGTTCTTCTGCACGTTCATTCTTTCCCATCTGCTCTATGCTTCCCTCTCTCCTCCATCCCCTAGCAATCTCTCCCATTCCTCTGTTGGCATCTCTTACCACCTCAGCTCTTCTGTTCCATGTCTCTTACCCTATCCTTTGACAGGGAAATCTAAAGAGCCATAGGACTAACTCAGTTTCGGTCACCTTAGCACCAGAATATCATGGAAGCCTGGAAGGAAGTTGCAGTGGTGCTCAGCAGCCATTTTGGCTCTATGGGATCCTGGAACAATTTTGCTCCAGAGTGTAGCTGCCATCTTGATTTTGTTCTTTGTTCTGCTGGGTGCGGATGGGTTTTTGTGGGGGATTGTTTAAAAAAAAAAAAGATATATCTATATCTATATATATATTAAAAAATAAAAAGTAGATCTGTGCACATATCTATATAAACTTTCCCTCATGAGGTGTTGTCTCACTTTGTTGGGGGAAGTTTGATGCAGATGCCTGAAATCCCATAGCAGCCAATGGTAGTGGAGAGGACCACCTCCTATTGGCAGAGATGGGATAAGGGACCCAACTGGAATTTGTTTTCCATTTAGTGCAAGAAACAGAGAGAGACTTTCTAATACCTTGGGGGATTTGTGGTGGGGATAGGGTGTCTGAGAGGCCCTTGCCTCTCATTCCCCAGCTGAGGTGGCAGTTCACTTTTTCAGCAGGGTGAGTCACTCATCCATTGCTGTAAAATCAGCTGTGCTCCTGTTCCTGCATATATAATTGAGGATGGGGAAGAGAACAATCTTTCAGGGATCCCATAGACTGACCTTGGAAACAGGGAAGGATTAATAGATTGTTATGCAGGTAAGATAAATTACCAGAGGCAATAGGATTTCTGCATGTGATTCCTGCATCAAGTCAGTAAATTCTGATTGATCTAAACCATATTAATTGCCCCAAAACTTTAAAATACAGTTTCCCAGCAGTGTCTCGTGCCCTTCCAGAATGTCTAGTATACCTACATCATACCTTTGAAAACCATGAAATAGTGTGTACCTTAACTCTTCATCTCTGCAACCGAGCCTGATATCTATCTCCACCCCAGAGCTGGCAGTAGCCACTGGGGGTATGTCTACACTATGAAATTAGGTCGATTTTATGCAGTCAATTGTGTATGTCCCCACTAAGCACATGAAGTTGGCAGAATGCATCCTCACTACCGTGGCAAGCATCGACTCATGGAGCAGTGCTCTGTGGGAAGCTATCCCACAGTCTCCGCTGCCCATTGGAATTATG